>NC_092373.1:177674266-178874266 GCF_030028105.1 Mobula birostris
GAATTGCACAGCTACTTTCAATATCAAATATGAAACTTATTGAATATTGAAAGGCCTAGATAGAGTGGGAGTGGAGAGGATGTTTTCTATAGTGGGAGAGTCTAGGACCAGAGGGAATAGCCTCAGAATAGAAGGACAGAGATGAGGAAGAATTTCTTTAGCCAGAGGGTGGTGAATCTGTGGAACTCACTGCCAGGTGGCTGTGGAGGCCGAGTTACTCGGTATAGTCAAAGCAGAAGTTGGTAGGTTCTTGATTAGTGAGGGTGTCAAAAGTTACAAGGCGGCAGGGGAATGGGGTTGAGAAAGAAAATAAATCAGCCGTGATCAAATGGTGGAGCAGACTCATGGGGCCAAACCGCCCAATTCTGCTCCAATGCCTTGTGGTCTAATATATTCTACTGAAAGGTGCATATCCCTCTCCATAGACGCTGCCTGACCTGCTGAGTTTCTCTGGCATTTTGTGTGTTGCTCTGGATTTCCAGCATCCACTTCAGACTTGATTGACAGTGTGAGATAGGAGCTGGTGATCATAAGGCAAGAAAAATGGACTTCAGGACAGGCTGGATAGGTATGTGATGGAGAAAGGAGTAGAAGAACAAGCTGATGATGATTTAGCAAGGATGGAGCACAGGTCTGCTGGGCTGAACGGCCTTTTCCCGAGTTATAATCACTACTTAGTTCTATGCAATGAAGTTGACAGCGCTAGCCAGGAGTCAGAGAACATTTCGGGAGTGCGGTGTTACGTGTTTTACTGAAACAGGGCTGCCTGAGGACATACCCGACCAAAACTTTTCCATGGAGGGCTTCCAGACCGTTTGGGCTGACCGGAAGTGCACTGAGAGCGGTTAGCATAAAGGAGTTGGGGGCTTGCTGTTCTGATTAACAACGGATGGTGCAATCCTGGTCATATTACGATCGAGGAATGTGTTTGTAGACCGGATATTGAACTTTTTGCTGTTGGACTCTGGCCATATTCCACCGAGATACAACACTGGGCGTCACGGGAGGTTGTTCCTGCCTGTGGCCATCGAACTTTGCAGCTTCTCCCGTGGAGGGTCAGACACCCTGAGCCAATAGGCTGGTCCTGGACTTATTTCCATCTGGCATAGTTTGCATATTGTTGTTTGGTTGTTTGTGGTTTTTGTATTGCTACATTTATGCTCTATTCTTGGTTGGTGCAGCTGTAACGAAACCCAATTTCCCTCGGGATCAATAAAGTATATCTATCTATCTAATGGATTTCAAGAAGTAAACTGACGAAAGGTCTCAGCCTGAAATGTTGGACTCTTTACTCCTCTCCATAGGTGCTGTCTGACCAACTTGAGTTCCGCCAGTATTTTGTGTGAGTTGTTCTAAGAAGTGAAGTCAGCTTTTACCAGGTGTAAAGAAGCAGCGTGTTCAGGCCCTTGTTCCACTCTATTAAGTTGGCAACTCTTTGCCTCATAAAATAGATCAGCTTTAGAACAGAATCTGGGTCACAAGTAATTACTTCAGATTCAGGACTGGGAAGAAAGTCAAACATGTTTCTTCTTAATAAACTCTCCAGTGACAAGTTCACTCAGTCATCTTAATTTTTAAATTTGTAATCCAACAAAAGGTCAATTTCACTTGTAATATTTAGTATGGCTTTGTGTTAGTCAATTTGATTCTTCAGAGAGAATTACACTGCTGAAATATATTAGAATTAGCATGGGCTACATATACTATTTCTAGGTTCAATGTTATGATAATTTTGAGTTCGCATTTTTAGAAGTGACCTGTATAATTTCTGTCTGAAAAAGCTGCCAAAATATTATTTACTTTTATGGATTGTTACTTCCTGACAGCCAAATCCTCAGGTTAAGCCCTTAAGCAGGTCAATAATACAACACCACATCACTTTAACTCCTTTGTTGCTATGGCGATACTACAGCTCAGTGACAGGTTGGATGCTTTCATTTTGTCCTTCACAGTGGACATATTATATGATTTGAGTGAAATAAATAATACTCAAGTAAACAATAAAAGGCCAGCAAGTATCATTGAGGAGGAAAAATAGTGTTATTAAAAATAGAGTTTTCTTCCTCTCTCACTCTCAACCACCACACACAATTTCTCTCACAAAAGAATGGCCATGTCCCCCACTTTTCCTTCGCTACATCGACGACTGCATTGGCGCTGCTTCCTGCACGCATGCAGAACTCGTTGACTTTATAAACTTTGCCTCCAACTTTCACCCTGCCCTCAAGTTTACCTGGTCCATTTCCAACACCTCCCTCCCCTTCCTAGATCTTTCTGTCTCTGTCTCTGGAGACAGCTTATCCACTGATGTCTACTACAAGCCTACTGATTCTCACAGCTATCTGGACTATTCCTCTTCTCACCCTGTCTCTTGCAAAAACGCCATCCCCTTCTCACAATTCCTCCGTCTCCACCGCATCTGCTCTCAGGATGAGGCTTTTCATTCTAGGACGAGGGAGATGTCTTCATTTTTTAAAGAAAGGGGCTTCCCTTCCTCCACTATCAACTCTGCTCTTAAACGCATCTCCCCCATTTCACGTACATCTGCTCTCACTCCATCCTCCCGCTAGACCGCTAGGAATAGGGTTCCCCTGGTCCTCACCTACCACCCCACCAGCCTCCAGGTCCAACATATTATTCTCCGTAACTTCCGCCACCTCCAACGGGATCCCACCACTAAGCACATCTTTCCCTCCCCCCCTCTCTCTGCATTCCGCAGGGATCGCTCCCTACACAACTCCCTTGTCCATTCGTCCCCCCCATCCCTCCCCACTGATCTCCCTCCTGGCACTTATCCGTGTAAGCGGAACAAGTGCTACACATGCCCTTACACTTCCTCCCTTACCACCATTCAGGGCCCCAAACAGTCCTTCCAGGTGAGGCAACACTTCACCTGTGAGTCGACGGGGGTGATATACTGCGTCCGGTGCTCCCGATGTGGCCTTTTATATGTTGGCGAGACCCGACGCAGACTGGGAGACCGCTTTGCTGAACATCTTCGCTCTGTCCGCCAGAGAAAGCAGGATCTCCCAGTGGCCACACATTTTAATTCCACATCCCATTCCCATTCTGACATGTCTATCCACGGCCTCCTCTACTGTAAAGATGAAGCCACACTCAGGTTGGAGGAACAACACCTTATATTCCATCTGGGTAGCCTCCAACCTGATGGCATGAACATCGACTTCTCTATCTTCTGCTAGGCCCCACCTCCCCCTCATACCCCATCTGTTACTTATTGTTATGCACACATTCTTTTTCTCACTCTCCTTTTTCTCCCTCTCTCCCTCTGTCCCTCTGAATATACCTCTTGCCCATCCTCTGGGTACCCCCCCCCCCCTTGTCTTTCTTCCCGGACCTCCTGTCCCATGATCCTCTCGTATCCCCTTTTGCCAATCACCTGTCCAGCTCTTGGCTCTATCCCTCCCCCTCCTGTCTTCTGCTATCATTTTGGATCTCCCCCTCCCCCTCTCAAATCTCTTACTCACTCTTCCTTCAGTTAGTCCTGACGTAGGGTCTCGGCCCGAAACGTCGACTGCACCTCTTCCTAGAGATGCTGCCTGGCCTGCTGCGTTCACCAGCAACTTTGATGTGTGTTGCTTGAATTTCCAGCATCTGCAGAATTCCTGTTGTTTGCCATGTACTAAGCTTGCATTCACTTGTCATCAGTGGCAAAGTGGATCAGCTACAGAGCAGTGCTTTCCGCAGATTCTGAGAGCAGGATTAAAGATACCCACCTCTAGTTACACAACAACAAGACCACAGGGACTGGTGCACGAGTCCCAACTATTCACAACTTACATCACTGCTTTTGCCAGGGAATCCACATGACACATCTCCAATTTGTTACCGATGCAGAATTAAATGTGGTGGTGAGGACTGAGAAGTGTGGAAAGAAATTTCAAGAGCTTGCAAAGTGAGTGGAGTGGCCAGTTACATAGAACAGCCGTTTGACCCATGATGCACTTGCCAACCTTTTAACCTACCTTAAGATCAATCTAACCCTTCCCTCTGACATAACCCTCCATTTTTCTATCACCCATGTGCCTATCTAAGAGTTTCTTAAATTCCCCTAATGTATCTGCCTCTACCACCACACCCGACAGGGCATTCCACATACTCACCGTTCTCTGTGTTAAATAAAAAAAACCTACCTCTGACATCCCCCTATACTTTCCTCCAATCACCTTAGAAATTATGCCCCTTAGTATTAGCCATTTAGCCCTGGGGAAAAAGTCTCTGGCTGTTCACTTGATCTACGGCTCTTACCACTTTCCGCACCTTTATCAATTCACCTCCTGTCTCCCTCCTCTCCAAAGATGGAGTACAAGATGGAAAATGTAAGGTTACTTACTTCGGTAGAAAAACAGAAATGCAAGGATTTTACATGGGGAGAAATTGGGAAATTTTCATGCTCAAGGAAATTGGGGTTCCTGTTCACAAGTCACTGAAATTATCGTGCAAGTGTAGTGGGCCTTTAGAAGAGCAAATGTCGAGCCTTTATTGTAAGAAATTAACTTAAAAAAGTAAAGATTTCTTACCACAATACAGAAGGCCTTGGTGACACCACACCAAGAGCTTTTGTATATTTTTTCACCTTACCTTACTTAAAAGGATACACTTGGCTCAGAGGGAGTGCGTTAAAGATCCATGAGACTGATTCCAGGTCTGTCATACAAGCAGAGACTGAGGAGGCTCTGTCTCCACTTACCAGAGTTTAGAAGAATGACAGGAGACCTCAATGAAACCCGCAATATACTTAGACAAGGCAAATGCAGGAAGATCTGCCTGGCTGAGGTGAAAAGATCTAGGGTTCACATAGGGTCTAAAATAAGAGGCAGTTTATTTAAGGTGAAGTTTGTTTGTGATGAATGGTTGCCATTTTTTAACCTGGAAGGCAGTGGAAGCTGACATGACACTGCATTCAAAGAGACAGGTAGATTTCTGGATATCAAGGAACATGGGCAGATGGTAGGAGGATGCAGCTGAGGTGGAAGATCAGCTGTCACCAAAGACTCTGGCTACTTTCTACCTACTGTGGAGTGCCTTCTGACCATTTGCATCCCTACATGATATGGAGAGGCCGCTGAACGGGACTGAAAGAGGCTGCAGACGGTTGTAAACTCAGCCAGCCCATCATAGGCACTAGCCTCCTTGCCATCCAGGGCACCTAAGGCACCTCCAAAAGGCGATGCCTGGAGATGGTGGCATCCGTCATTAAAGACCTTCAGGTCCAGGATAGGCCCTCCTCTCATTACCAGCATCAGGGAGGTGGTCCAGGAGTCTGGGGACACACACTCAATGCTTCAGGAACAGCTTCTTCCCGACTGAATGGTCCTGGAACCATAAACATTACCTCGCCATTTTGCTCTGCTGTATTTCTCATTGTAACTTACAATAATTTTTTATGTTGTGCACTTTGCTACTCCCACAGAACAGCCCATTTCACGACATAGGACAGAGACAGTAAACCTGTTTTTGATGTCACTGAATGGCAGGGCAGGCTTGAGGGTTCAAATGGCCTTCACGGGCTCCTATTTCTTATCCTGTTATACAGGTTCACGCACCCAAACACACATCCATTCGCCCGGAAAAATAATAGATTTCAAACAATTCTATCTCCATTTTTGAAAAGAACAGTTCATAATCTTAAAACTAACGTGCTCCATCATCTCGGTGCTCTGTTAGACTGTCAATCATCACCCAGACATCTTTTATTAACCTGTCACAATAAACCAGTACACTTGTTCTCAGCCAGCAAAATGCTCAAGCTTTTAACAGTCGCTTACGTGATTAGATAAAAAGATATATTTTCAAAGAAGGGTTAAAGGATTGGGTTTCACGGAATCCTACCTCGCCCTCGCCCCCCCCCGCGCTGTGTGGTCTGAAACTGACTCAAAGGTGCTAATCCTCCGGGGAATTCAGCAGTCAAGTGAGGGTAACCCAACTACGGCAATTAAATCTTCTCTTTCACCCGCCCAGTTCTCTCCGAAAGCACGACTTACTAGTGCGGCATCGCAGCTCGGCTCTCCGCTCCGCGCCGCGCCGCAAACTTTCTCCCAATCACTCGTCCCCACGGCCAGCTGCGGAGCGGACAGAGTTGCTCCACAGACCGCTACCCGCACTTCGCAGGTTGTGCAAGAGAAGGGATTAGGAAAAAGACGAGGCTTACGTTTACATTTCATTTACCTTCTGGGGTGGAACGCACGAGGAACTTGCTTGCCGCGCACCGCTTGTTTCTCCTTTGCTTCGACTGTTACATTTCTTCCATCATCTGTGAATGCAGTTTGCAAAGACGCAATTGGTGTTATTGCTACAGCATGCAATGGGTATGCAAAAAAGAGACTCAACTACTGACAGGCAGGCGTGAGCCGCTACAAATACCAATTCACTTAAATGTTTTAGTTTTTCTTTATTTTGCCCTCCCCCCCCCTTCAGAATCAGATTTAACGTCACTGGCATATTTCGTGAAATCTTGTTTTGCGATAATACAAAATTACCAAAGTTACTACGTATATATACTCTTTATACACACACACACACGTAGTGAAAAGAGCAAAAAATACTGAGATAGTGTTCATTGTCCGTACAGAAATCTGTGTCGGCAGAGGTGAAGAAACACTTCCTGAAATGTTGAGTCTGTACCTCCTCCTCGATGGTAGCAATGAGAAGTGAGCAAGTCATGGGTGTTGGGGGCCCTTATTGAAGGATGCCACCTTTCCGAGGCATCCCTTTTGAAGACGTCCTCCATGCCTAGTCCCCATGATGAAACTGGTTGGGTTTGTAAACCTCTGCACCATTTTCCGATCCTGTGCTGTGCCCCCTCCCCATACCAGAAGGTGATGCAACCAGTTAGAAAGCTCTCCATGGAACTTCTGTAGAAATTTGCGAGAGTCTTTGGTGATATATCAAATCTCCCCAAACTCCTAATGAAGTACAGCCATTGTCGTGCCTTCTTTGTAATTGCATCAATAGGTTGGGCCCAGAATAGATCTTCAGAGGTGTTAGCACCCAGGAGTTTGAAACTTTGTGGTTGTTGCTTGCAGCCTGCCTGAGTACATTAGTGCAGTGTCTCTCTGCACTCAGTGTAGGCAGGGTGTGAGGGGTAACAGTATTCTCACCTCTGTGAGGTTTGGGCATTGGTTTCTCTCAGCAGAAGTAATTAACTACGAGTGACAAATTTGATCCTAAGGACTGAGCCAATTGCATTGGGTGGCTGCTTCTCTTACTGATATTAAACCAACAATAAACCACAGCATGGAGGAGATTCTATCCGCTGGGAATCAGTTGTCCCAGTTTCCTGGAGAAGTCCATAAAACTGCAGGGTGCCTGAATTACACAGAAGTCCCTGTGCATGTAAGCAATTGGGACTTCTGCATTCATTTTTTATCTTATTTCAGATTGTCTCAGAAAGATTGGCATAGTTTTGGCAAGGATGTCATTCAGTGGGAAAGGGTGCAGGAAAGTTTCATGGGGGTGTTACAGGGCTTGAGTAATATGTAGAGGCTGGATAGACTGGGACTCCTCTCCCTGGAGCGCAGGAGGTTGAGGAGTGACCTGATAGAATAATTAAACAGTACAGCACTGTACAGATCCTTTGAGCTACAAGGCTGGCATTCTTAAATCTCCCTAATGTATCCACTTCTACCGGCACCCTTGTCAGTGCATTCCAATTCACCTACCACGTCTCTGACATGCATGAGAAAATCTCCAGACGTTGGAAATCCAGTACAATGCACACAGAATACTGGAGGAACTCAGCATGCCAGGCAGCATCTACGGAAAAGAATAACCAGTCGATCGATGTCTTGGACTGAGACACTTCATCAGGCCTCTGACATCCCACCTAAACTTTCCTGCAATCACCCAGTCATAGTAGCCACTTCAGCCTTGGAAAAGAGTGCTGGCTGTCTATGCCTGCTATCACCTTATACACTTTTATCAATCCACCTTTTATCCTGCTCTTCTCCAAAGAGGAAAACCCTATCCACTCAAACTTCCCATCTAAGACATGCTCTCTAATCCAAGCAGCATCCCGGTAAATCTCTTCTCTAAAGCTTCCACATCTTTCTATAATGACATGACCAGAACTGAGCACAATATTCCAAGTGTGGTCTAATGAGAGTTTTATAGAGCTGCAATAATTCCTCACAGCTTCTGTACTCAGTCTCCTGACTAATGAAGGGCAGCACACCATACACTTCTTACCCTCTTTCAAACTGCACGGCAACTCTGAGCACCTATGGACACAGACCATACAGAAGCACGTATATAAAATGATAAGGGGTGTAAGTAAGGTGAATGTTCACAGAGTTATTGCCAGGGTGGGGAGTCTAATATTAGAGAGCATAGGTTTAAAATGAAATGGAAAGTGTTAAAAGGGAACTGAGAGGGAACTTAATCTACACAGAGAGTGGTGAGAATAAGGAAAGGGCTGCAAGAGGAAGGAGTCGAGGCAACATTTAAAATACATCTCAGATATTTGAATAGGAAAGGTATAGAGAGGTGTGGGCCAAATATAGGCAAATGGGCATTGCCTAGGTAGACAACTTGTTTGGTATGGATGAGTCGGGCCAAAGGGCCTGTTTCTGTACTATACTATGATAGTGATTTTCATGTATATAGTGTCTACCACATCCTTAACATCTTTGCTATCCTCTATTCCAAAGTGCATTACTGCTAAGGAAATAACCCTCCTATTTTAAGATGTTGATGTCCCGTTTCCAGCATCTGTGCTAAAATTCCGAATTAAGTGGCTGGAATTCAGGCTGCCCGCAGTTATAAATTGTCTGCAATGCTTCGTAATGTCCAAGAGTGTCATCAAATAATACTGCATTAAAACTGATCCTATTGTCCACCAAAACTGTCCTATCAAGCATTCATTTAGAAAATCTTGAATTGACTTCCATTTTATACTCCCCTAATTCCACTCAAATCCCCCCCTCCCCCATTATTCTACCACATACCTACACCTTAGGGGCAATTTACAGTGACTAGTTAACCTATCACCCTGCATATTTTTGGGACATGGGAGGAAAACAGAGCACCCAAGAATTCACTTAGTCTTAGGGAGAACATGCAAAACCCACACAGACATCACTGGATTAGGACTGAACCTTATAAAATTTGAAGAGGTACAGTCAACGTTTCGGGCCGAGACCCTTCGTCAGGACTGACTGAAAGAAGAGATCGTAAGAGATTTGAAAGTGGGAGGGGGAGGGGGTGATCTGAAATGATAGGAGAAGACAGGAGGGGGAGGGATGGAGCCAGGAGCTGGACAGGTGATTGGCAAAAGGGATACAAGGCTGGAGAAGGGATATGATCATGGGACGGGAAGGCTAGGGAGAAAGAAAGGGGGAGGGGAGACCAGAGGATGGAGAGCAGGCAAGGAGTTATAGTGAGAGGGACAGAGGGAGAAAAGAGAGAGAGAGAAAAGAGGGGGGAAATAAATAAAGGATGGGGTACGAAGGGGAGGAGGGACATTAAAGGAAGTTAGAGAAGTCAATGTTCATGCCTGAGGTTGGAGGCTACCCAATCGGAATATAAGGTGTTGTTCCTCCAACCTGAGTGTGACTTCACTCCATTTAAAGTAACTCCTAATCTTGATCTACGTTGTTACTGATGGGCAATCCTTGATGTTAGCAACAATTCTCCAGGCCTTTTTAGCATGAATTTATTTTCTCCTGTTGTCAATCATGAACTAGCAAGATCAGTTTTTCCTTCTCTAATTATCAAAACATTTTTAATTCAGAGTCTTCCAACAGATTTTCACAGTGTTCTAACCAAATAATCCACTACAATTCTGCAAAACAGTTAGTCCTGACGAAGGGTCTCGGCCTGAAACGTCGACTGTACCTCTTCCTAGACATGCTGCCTGGCCTGCTGCGTTCACCAGCAACTTTTATGTGTGTTACCTTATATTCCATCTGGGTAGCCTCCAACCTGATGGCATGAACATTGACTTCTCTAACTTCCGTTAATGCCCCTCCTCCCCTTTGTACCCCATCCCTTATTTATTTATTTATGTCCCCCCCCCTTTTTCTCTCTCTCTCTTTTTTCTCCCTCTATCCCTCTCACTATAACTCCTTGCCTGCTCTCCATCCTCTGGGCTCCCCTCCCCCTTTCTTTCTCTCCAGGCCTCCAGTCCCATGATCCTCTTCCCTCTCCAGCCTTGTATCCCTTTTGCCAATCAACTGTCCAGCTCTAAGCTCCATCCCTCCCCCTCCTGTCTTCTCCTATCATTTCAGATCTCCCCCTCCCCCTCCCACTTTCAAATCTCTTACCATCTCTTCTTTCAGTCAGTCCTGACGAAGGGTCTCGGCCCGAAACGTTGACTGTACCTCTTCCTATAGTTGCTGCCTGGCCTGCTGTGTTCACCAGCAATTTTTATGTGTGTTGCTTGAAATTCCAGCATCTGCAGATTTCCTCGTGTTTGCGCCTATAAAATTTGAGACCGAACAAGATAAAGGACTTGATCAGCTGGACAATCGTTTGATCAAGGAAGTCGGTCTTAAAGAGAGGGACATAGAGACTTACGGAGGTTCTTCCAGAATTACCAGAGGTCTGAACACTGATTCACTTCAGTTCAGGAGAAGCTACTTTTGCTGTGGCAAGGACTGCGCGTGTGATAATGAGCAATAATTAGTGATGTTGACATTGTGTTAAATAATAGGCAAAGCACTGGGGGTGATACCAACGTTCTTCAAAATGGTGTCTTAATACCTTTGAAGTCTACCCGAGAAAGCACTTGGGACCTGAGTTTAACAATGCATCCAAAAGGCAGGAGCATTGACAGTGAGCACTCTCTCTCTGTCCTGTGATCTGGGATTTGCACTCTAGGGTCTCTCCCATGAGCACATACCTAATTGGTTACAAATGCTTCAGGGCATTTATGGTTGGAACTGTTCCAGGAAAATGCATGTTATTTGATTTTTTTGCTGTAATTTACAGCTTGTTTTTCTTTTTGAAATGGAATTTTCACGAATTTTATTCCCTTGAGTTTTTTTTAAAAGTTGAAACCTAAGTGTGCTTTCGAGGTCAGCATTTATTAGTTATCTTTATTTTCCCCAAAGGAGGCAGTGAACCAATTCCTTGAAGCATGTCACTTCTAAGGAGCTCCTGCGCACTTGTGGATGGGGGAGTTCCAGAACGTGGCCCAAAAATATGGAAGGGATAGCAATATATGGCCAAGCAGGGAAGGCATAGCGCATAAGGTGCTGGAGGAACTCAGAAGGTCAGACAGCGTCTACGGAGGGAAATGGACAGTCAATGTATCAGGTTGAGATCCTTCACTTGGACTGGAAGATAGGGAAGAGACAGCCAGTATTAAAAGGTGGAGGGAAGGGATGGTACAAGAATTAGCAAGGATAAGCTGTCCTGATGAAGGGGCTCAGCTCAAAACATCAGACTGTTCACTCCTTACCATAGATGCTGCCTGGCCTGCTGAGTTCCTCGAGCATTTTGTGTGTGTTTTGGATTTCCAGCACCTGCAGATTTTCTTGTGTAAGGGATCAGTGGACTCGGGTGAGGAGGGGTGATAGGCAGATGGAGCGGCGGAGAGTGGAAATAGCACCAGAGTCTTGGAAGGGTAGGTCGATGTGGCAAAGGGATGAACATGATGGAGTCTGATAGGCGAGGAAGCAGGAGAATAGTATCAAAAGAGGGATGAGGGGAGAGAAGATGGGAACAGTGGAGGAGGGAAGCCAATGAGAGGTGTGCGTTGGTGACGAGCAGATGAAGTGGATGGCAGAAAGGATAGGAAGTTGGTGTGTGCGACTTAGAAAAAACATCGGAGTTTTTGGTCTTTCAATTCTTTTGCTTCTCACGTACCTCTAGAGGTAAAAGTTTTATCTGAGAAGCTTTGGTTGTCTTGTAGGTATTTTTGCAAGGAAATTGGAAATCAGAATTGATTGTCTTTATTCTTGAGTGCAAAAATACTCAGGAATAATTGATTCCTATGACCGTGGGACCAACAAGAAACAAACCTGGACCTACAGCTTAGTTGGCAGTGAGCTAAAGCTGGCCAGAACTAATAAAGGACTGTCATTCTCGGTATGTAAACTCTTGAAAAGAAGGAAAAGGAAGTGCCGTAATTACTACATTCTTGCAACTTAATTTATGGATGCAGTAAACACATCATTGCATTTAAGGCAAAAAAATTGCAATGTTTATGGCACCAAGTGATTCCAAAAAAGCTAAAGGAAATGTGGACAGAAATGGAACAAGATTTATTATTTTCTAGTGGGGCCCTGGGTGCATTTCAATCCAGTAAATATTAACCATTCACTTTGTTAACTTTATCTTGGGGCTTTCTCAACATTTTGGAATCTCCTGTTATGGTACCTTTCCAACCTAAAATAATTTTTACAGAAGAGAGATGCTGTAGAAACATAAACCAAGCAGTGTGTAAACTACAGCACAGTCCTGCACAATTTCCTGCCACGTGGTCAGCTTAACCCTATATTTTAATGGCAAATGGCCAATAACTTATAAAGGTAAGGATTAGCTTTATATGTCATATGTACATCAAAACATACAGTGAAATATGTTACTTGTGTCAAATCAAACAGTGAGAATTGTGCTAGGCCACGCTTCTGGCAGCAACATAGCATGTCCACAACTCACTAATCCTAGGAGTATGTCTTTGGAATGTGGGAGGAAACTGGAGCACCAGGAGGAAACTCACATGGTCGTGGGGAGAACATACAAACCCCTTACAGGCAGTGGTGGGAAGTGAACCCCGATCTTTCAGCTGGCTCTGCAATAGTGTTGTACTAACCGCTACACCACCGTGCCGCCCCAACTTTTGTGATACTTGCTACCAATGAAATGGCATTATATTCAATATTTGTTCCCTGTCCTCCTTTACCGTCTCTGTGGGACAAGGTCGAATAAAGGTAAGTTTGGAATAGGTGGAGGTGAGGGCAGATTGTTAAAACTGAGAATATATTCTGAATCAAACTTTTCAAATATAAAATATTTTATATGTAAAGTTTCAGTAAGCTTAAAATGACTCAAGATCAGAGTTACAGGTTGTGTTTCGATGGAGCAAATAAGTTCCAAAAAAGTTCCTTCTCCTTTTAGATGTTGGCCAAAGCAAAATGGGAAAATACATTTAGTATAAATACATAATATATTTCCAATTTTAAAACTTTAAAAGCTGAGGTTAGAAACTGCATCCCAGACAGCTCCAGCTACATTTTAAACAGAATAAATATTAGATACAGATGATAAGGGAGCAAAGTATGGGGCGAGTTCAATGTCAGCAGAATACAAATATGGTATCAGCAGTACTTTTCGCCAATAATTCACCAGCACCTTTTCACTTTCTAATTTCTATTTAAAAAAAACATTACAAGCATAAAATATAATCCTAAACCCAAATGGACAGTATTTTCCAGTAGCTAAGTTTAGAACATTTTGATACTTAGAGAATTTAAACTTTAGTCACTTTAAAAGAAAATCTGGTGATTCACTTATTGAAATAAGGTGCACCTCTCTTTTTAATATACTAATACCATTCACAGCATAGTAATGTTTGACTCTTCTGCATTAATGAACTTCAAAACCTGCACTTTTGAGCACCCATTTGGTATTGTCTTTATTTAGTCAATGATTCTTAGAGCATTACAGCACAGAAACAGGCCCTTTGGCCCATCTAATCTGTGCTGAACTGTTATTCTGCCCAGTTCCATTAACCCGCACCAGGACCATAACCCTCCCATCCATATACCTATCCAAACTTATCTTCGGTTTCTCTTTACCCCAGGGCCTTCCTCCATTCGTTATCTATCCTTGCAATTAATAAACTGAAACTTTTTTTCATTAGTACTTATGAAATAAAAAATTATTAGAGGATCAGTAATGAGTGGTGAAGCTCCAGGTGTTTAAGATTGAAGTCTTACCCAAGATTTAATTAATTTTAACATTTGTTTCGACTGAAGAGGCAGATTTTTGCAACATCAGTTTGGAAGACAAACATTATTATTCCTTACAATCTACAACAATCGGATAACATTCGGTACCAAATCCATTTCAGACTGAGCATGATGACCTCTGACCTCAATTATGTCTCATCATAGAATCATAGAAAGTCTGAGCATAGAAGGAAGCCTTACTGCACGTAACAAACATGTCGGCTTCTAAAGGCTTTTAGGCCTGGTAAGAGTTTTGCCACTCTTTCAAGCAGAGAGTTCCAGATTACTGAAAAATCAGTAATTTTCCATTACTGAAAAATCCTTAATGTCCTTCCATCAGTTACTTTAAATTCCATGTCCTTTATTTATTATCATTTCTAACTTATCATCATTATGTGCTGTGTCATATGACATTGGCGATCACGGTCTTTTGACCATGATCGTTCTTGGCAAATTTTTCAACAGAAGTGGTTTGCCATTGCCTTCTTCTGGACAATGTCTTTACAAGATGGGTGACCCCAGCCATCATCAATACTCTTCAGAGAATATCTGCCCTGCATCAGTGGTCACATAGTAAGGACTCCTGATATGCACCAGCTGCTTAAATGACCCCCACCACCTGCTCCCATGACTTCATATGACCCTGGTCAGGGTTGGGGGGGTGTAGAGCTAAGCATCTCTAACTAAGGAATTAAATCATCCCTTTTCATCTTATTTAGGCTTCACAGACTGCTGAACCATTTTTTATTTTTTCACAATTATAGATTGGTGTCCAGAAATGTACCCTGTACTTGAATTGTGGAGTAAATCATTTTTATGCACTTCCAGTATGAACTCTGTGCTCTGTTATTTTCATGATCAATAAACATAATATTCTACTTCATCCTGTTTCATTCTACATAAGGTCTGTCCATTCACCGCTTTAATCTATCTATCTATTACTTAGATTGTCTCATTGTTGAATTGCAGGAAACGTTGCAGCCAATTTGCAGCTTCCAAGAGAAAGCAACGTGATCAAAAATTTTATTTTGAGTGATTTGAGTAAGGGATCAGTATTACCCAGGACACTAGGGGTCACTCCACTGGTTTTTGATATATACCACTGAGTCATTCCCATTCAACTACAAGACTCCTAGGTTAAGGGTTTATTAAGAAGACATTACCTTGGCTCATGTGTTGCACTGAAGTTTAAACTAGCATTTTGTACTTGAGTGACTACAGTAGGACTTGAACCCCCAAACATCCTGGGTCAGAGACCATAAGTCCAAGCACCATCAGACATAAGAACAGAATTAGGCCATTCAGCCCATCAAATCTGCTCCATCATTCCACCATGGCTGATTTATTATCCCTTTCAACCCATTCTTCTGCCTTCTTCTTGTAACCTTTGACGCCCTTACTAATCACAAACCCATCAACCTCTGCTTTAAATATATCCAATATACAGAGCTAAGAATATTACCAAACATGACATATGGCTGACATGTGGCAGATGATTCCGTTCCTCATTCATCTCTCTCACGCTACCCTTTGGAACACCATCTTCATTCCCAGCATATCTAAATGCCATTCACTTTGGAAAAGCAGGCGTGAGATAATGCAGACAATTAGCCCTCACCCTAACAGACTTGAACATTTTTTCATTCAACCAGGACAGTCATGAGCAATTGACGACATTTTTGCAGTTTTCAAAACTTACATCTATTAAATTAAACAAAATTACTTTGGAGTTTTCTACTTGTCTTCCAGGAGCTCATTTACATTTAATGAAGCATCTGGAAAGAATTTGGATTTTATGATTGGCCGACCTTTGTGTAATACTGTAGCTACATGCTGCAAATGTCCCGTGTCACATTTCCTTTGCTTCATATGAACCTTGAAAATGATCCCCAGCAGTGTAGGGCACTGCAGGATAATGTTTCATATACCTTCAATATGGACTTAAACACTAACACTTTGTACTCTCCACCACACCAAGCCCCGCTAGTCCAATATCTTAGGAGTAAATACTCAGTTACTGTATTATTCATGTTTATGCCTCTGGGGAAGCTTTACACTCAAGTCAAAACATTTAATTCATGGCACGGGCCATGTCACTGCAGAGGTTTTTGTAGTGTTCTTTTCAATAGACAATAGAGTAGTCAGTATTATGTTGTTCTGAATCTCCTGGTTTGTTTTATAATGCTCTCTCAAGTACACCATTAATTTCTACAAGTATTGCTCTAACAAGAGCTGGGACATTCACAATACCCAGGCTAGTTAGGAATCCTGAGGTGCTGTACCAAACCTTTCTTTCACTATTTTTCTACTGACATAATTAAAGATCTGAAGCCATCTGACGTTTTCTTTGAGATCCTTACATTCATTGAAGAGCTTTGTTGGTAGACGAGATAAGCACTAATGTGACCCGCAAGAGGGTGAGGTAGGAGGAGGAGGACCAGGAAGTACAAGACACAGGATTGCAGAGAACGATCTCAGGGTGTTGAAGGCAGGAAGGGGGTTGATAAGGGTAAAGTGCTGATTAGGGATGTTCAAGTCAAGTCAAAGTCAAAGTAAATTTATTATCAGAGTACATATATGTCACCATTTACTCCTTAGAGATTCATTTTCTTTCAGGCATTTACAAGAAAATAATGGAATTTATGAAAAAAAACTAAACATAAATGAAGCCTGATAGACAACTAATGTGCAAAAGAAGACAAAGTGTGCAAACATACAAACAAATAACTACATAAATAAATGTATATAAGCAACACTGAGAACATGAGCTGCAGAGTCCTTGAAAGTGAGCATGTAGGTTGTGGAGTCAGGTGAGTGAAGTTAGCCATGCCCGCTCAGGAGCCTGATGTTTGTAGGGTAATAACTGTTTCTGAAGATGGTGATGAGTGAATTAAGGCTCCCGTCATCTTCTGCCTGAAGTAGTAGTGAGAAGAGAGCAAGGCCTGGATGCTGGGTGCCCTCGACGATGGATGCTGCTTTCTTTTAAATTCACTCAAAGTTGGGGATGTTGGACCGGAGGGTGGAAAATAGAACTAGGGAGAGTCAAAGTCTTTGAAGAATTTAAGAAGAGAAAAGGAGAATCTTAGAGGCATATTACTCTGTTTGAGGCCTCAAACTACTTTGCTTTGTCAGAGGCATTGCATTGAAGAAGGCATTTAATTTCCCTGTGCTTGGAAGACCCATGTTGAAGATTAGTGTCATGCAGGGGTGGGCTTTATTGCGGAAAACCTTGTGATGTAAGTAACAGATGGTAGGTGGAAGAAGTACGACATCCTGCTGCAACTTCTTGATAGAAGTTTATAAGACGAAGAGAGGCATAGACAGAGAAATCACTGTACATGCCATCCTGCCAGAGGATATCCGGACAGAATATGAGATATTGCTCCTCAATCCTGAGAGTGGCCACGTTGTGGCAGTAGAGGAGACGACAGACTGACATTTTGGAATGGTATTGGGAAGTAGAATTGAAATGGTGGCCATGGAAAAATCAAGAATTAAAGTTTGTTTGATAGCGGGATGGATCTTGGACTGAGCTGTTTCAAAAGACTGAGGTGGCTGGATTGGAGTCACCATGGCTTAAATTATGGTCAAGAATGATTTCAAATTATTTTTATATCTATATCAGTGTCTGTGATGCCATTATGAAGGAATGTTCCTGTAATCTAGAGTTAAAAGTAATTATTTTTATTGGCAAACACCTCATAGGTTTTTAGACCTCAAGTGCCTGAAGCTGTGAATGAAGCACCATCCATTCTAAATGAACATACTCACAGAACGGGTTCAGAGTTATAGCAGCAAGATCAAACTTTGTAATCTTTGTGGTCATATCCAGGTCTGCCTGGTAACTTTAGACAGAAGATTTGTTGTGTGACTCAAAGACTGGAACTAAATTGAAAACCACAAAACCCTCAAGCTGGCCTGCTTCACATTTGTTTATTAGTATCTCAATTGTGATAGCAAATGCAACCATTTATGCTATTTGAAAGCTTATCCTCGTTATGATACTCTTACATCAAAGGATGATACCATTCAGTCCATTAGTCCTGCTGCTAGCTCTGGCAAAAATGGATTCAGTTGGATCTCTTCCACCTGCCTTTTCAATGTACCTCCACAATTGTTTCTTTCTTACTATATATAATTAATTATTAAAATCATGATTGAAGCTGCTCTCATTCTCCATTCAGGGCCATGCATTCCAGACCACAGTAACTTGGTAGATGCACAATTTCACTTCATTTCTCCACTGTATCCCATGACTTACCTGAAATCTTTGGACACTGGCCCTCCTTTTGATGGAGACAGATTCTCCTTATCCGCTCATAACTCTGAACACTTCTAATAACATCCTTTAACCTGTAACCTTGAAAAATACCACTTGCTGTCGTTGTCTTTCCTCTTTGTCATCACTTTGGAAAACCTCCTCTGACCCCTTCCAATCCTGTCTGTCATTTGTTCCCAAGAATTGGACACAAGGTGTTGTATAGGCTGAACCAATGATTTATGGAAGCACAACTTCCTTTTTGTTTAATTTTAAGGTTTTGTTTGTTCACTGTTTACAACCAGTCCCAGTTTTGTGTCATAAGACCATAAGATATAGGAGCAGAATTAGCCCATTTGCCCCGGTTGACTCTGCCCTGCCATTTCATCATGGCTGATCCAATTTTCCTCTCAGCCCCAAACTCCTGCCTTCTCCCCTTATCCCTTCATAGTTTGATCAATCAAGAATCTATCAAACTTTACCTTAAATAAACATAAATATCTGGCCTCCACAGCTGCCTGTGGCAAAGAATTCCACAGATTCACCCCTCTCTGGCTAAAGAAATTCCTCCTCATCTCCGTTCTAAAAGGACACCCTTCTATTCTGAGGCTGCGTCTTCTGGTCTTAGACTTCCCCACCATAGGAAACATCCTCTCCACATCCACTCTATCAAGGCCCTTTACCATTTGATAGGTTTCAATGAAGTCACCACATATTCTTCTGAATTCTAGTGAATACAAGCCCAGAACCATCAAATGCTCTTCATATGACAAGCCATTCTATCCTGGAATAATTTTTGAGAACCTCCTTTGAACACTCTCCAGTTTCAGCACATCCTTTCGAAGATGAGGGGCCCAAACCTTCTCACGATACTCCAAGTGAGGCCTCACCAGTGCGTTTTAAAGTCTCAACATTGCATCCTTACTTTTATATCCCAGTCCTCTTGAAATGAATGCTAACATTGCATTTTCCTTCCTCACCTCAGACTCAACCTGCTAATTAACCTTTAGGAAATCTTGCACAAGCACACCCAAGTCCATTTGCGGCTCTGATTTTCTCTTCATTTAGAAAATAGTCAACTGTTTCATTTTTCTACCAAAGTGCATGACCATACACTTCCTGACACTGTATTCCAGCTGCCCATTCTTTGCCCATTCTCCTAATCTAAATCCTTCTGTGGCCTCTCTACTTCCTCAATATTACCTGCCCCTGCACCTATCCTCATATGTCGGCAAAATTTGCAACAAAGCCATCAATTCCATCATCTAAATCATTGACATATAACGTAAAAAGAATCGGTCCCAACAAAGACTCCTGTGGACCACCACTAGTCACCGGCAGCCAACCAGAAAAGGCTCCCTTTATTCCCATTCTTTGTCTCCTGCCAATCAGCCACTCCCTTTATCCATGCTAGAATCTTTCCTGTAATATCATGGGCTTATAGCTTACTAAGTAGCCTCATGTACGGCACCTTATCAAAGGCCTTCCGAAAATCCAAGTACACAATATCAACCATCTATCCTACTTGTTACTTCTTCAATGAATTCCAACAGATTTATCAGGCAAGATCTTCCCTTGAGGAAACCATGCTGACTATAGCCTTTTTTATCATGAGCCTCCAAGTACCCTGTGACTTCGTCCTTAATGACCGACTCTGACATCTTCCCAACCACTGAGGTCAGACTAACTGGCCTATAGTTTCTTTTCTTCTGCCTCTCTCCCCTCTTGAAGAGTGGAGTGACATTTACAATTTTCCAGACTTCCGGAACCATTCCAGAATTTAGTGATTCTTGAGGGATCATTACTAATGCCTCCATGATCTCTTCAGCCAACCCTTTCAGAACTCTGGGCTGTACACCATCTGGTCCAGGTGACTTATCTACCTTCACACCTTTCATTTTCCCAAGAACCTTCTCTCTAGTTATGGTCATGCCCCTGAAACTTGGAACTTCCATCATACCGCTGGTGTCTTCCACAGTGAAGACTGATGCTAACTACTTATTCAGTTTATCTGCTATTTTGTTGTCCCCCATTACTACCTATCTAGCATCATTTTCCAGCGGTCCGATATCCACTCTCACCTCTCTTTTACACTTTATGTATCTGAAGAAACCAAGATGAGGAGAAATTGATGGAGAGAAGGAGTAACTTTTCCATGTAGAGGGTGTTGATCCTTGGATTTCTCCACCCTGGTGGACCTCTTATTCAATGTCAGCAAAACCAAAGAGCTAATGATTGACTACCAGAGGAAGAAATCGGACGTCCTTGAGCCAGTCCACATCAGGGGATCGGAGGTGGAGAGAGTTAGCAACTTTAAATTCCTCAGCGTTATCATTTCAGAAGATCGGTCCTGGATCTAGCATGTAACCGCCAATACATGTAGATGTAGCACGTTTAGATTTCCAAAAGGCATTTGACAGGATGCATTTTGAAAGGTACACACATGCATCAAGGTGAATGAAAATATAAATACTGTTGGTTTGACATTTATTACCAGTAGATGAAAAATAATGAGGCTCTAACTAAGTCTTTGAAGATGTTCCTCAGTTCATCATCAAACCAACGCAATTCAAGTTGTGATCACAGCTTACAAACAGCAAGATGGCAATGGTTTCAGAGGACAATCATTACAATTTAGAGTTTTGCTGAGGGTCACTTCAAGAAGAGCTTCTTTGGTCTCACTGACCAGTAGGATAACTAAACCTCACCAGATAATATACTGGCAACTTTGGGAGAGCTGAAATTGGGACTGGGACCATGAGTGAATGGGTTACCTCTGGATGTACAAGAAGGTGTACAGGCGTGAGATATGCCAACTAGTGGAGTGATGTCATAGCAACAACCTGGCACTCAATGTCAGTAAGACCAAAGGGCTGATTGTTAGCTTCTGGAAGGGTAAGACGAAGGAACACATACCAATCCTCATAGAGGGATCAGAAGTGGAGAGAGCGAGCAGCTTCAAGTTCCTGGGTGTCAAGATCTCTGAGAATCTAACCTGGTCCCAACATATCGATGCAGCTATAAAGAAGGCAAGACAGCAGCTATACTTCATTAGGAGTCTGAAGAGATTTGGTATACACTGAAAAACTTCTTTAGATATACCGTGGAGAGCATTCTGACAGGCTGCATCACTGTCTGGTATGGAGGGGCTACTGCACAGGATCGAAAGAAGCTGCAGAGGGTTGTAAATTTAGTCAGCTCCATCTTGGGCACTAGCCTACAAAATACCTAGAACATCTTCAGAGAGTGATGTCTCAGAAAGGCAGCATCCATTTTTAAGGACCTCCAGCACCCAGGGCATGCCCTTTTCTCACTGTTACCATCAGGTGAGATACAGAAGTCTGAAGGCACACACTCAGCGATTCAGGAACAGCTTCTTCCCCTCTGCCATCTGATTCCTAAACGGACATTGAACCCTTGGACACTACCTCACTTTTTCAATATATAGTATTTCTGTTTTTTGCACAATTTTTAATCTATTCAATATATGTATACTGTAATTGATTTAGTTAATAATTTATTCTTTTATTTGTTTTTTTTCTTCTATATTGCATATTGCATTGAACTGCTGCTGCTAAGTTAACAAATTTCACGTCACATGCAGGTGATAATAAACTGATTCTGATTCTGATGTGTTTACTCTCACAACATCCATGTTGGGAATAGAAACACAAACATAAAAACATAGAAAACCTACAGCACAATACAGGTCCTTTGGCCCACTATGCTGTGCCAAAGAGGCACTTACTTTAGAAATTACCTAGGGTCACCCATAGCCCTTTATTTTTCTAAGCTCCATCTCCCTATCCAGGAGCCTCTTAAAAGAATGTCTCCGTATTCCCATCGCTGGATTGGAGAGCTGTGGCCACGAAACCACTCAGTGCATCACAGAACAATTGTCATTCCATTTACCAGTTCCATTCCCACTGGATTTTGGATCTAATCATTTAGGAAATCTAAATATAATTAAACCTGGTTTATTAAACAACATGGCTTTATGAAAGATATATCATATTTGACAAATTTTTTTGAATCTTTTTAGGATGTAACAGGGAGCATTGACGGAGGGGAAGCCGATGATGTAACATACTTAGATTTCCAAAAGACAGGGTGCTACGAAGGAGGCGAATGCATAAATCACTCAGTGTTTTAGGAACAGCTTTGTGCCCTCTGCCATCAGATTTCTGAATGGCCCATGAACACTATTTCATTATTTTGCTCCCTTTTTGCATTCTTTTATTTGTTTTTTATATTCCTTATTTTAAACAATAATGGTTTACTATGTATTGCACTCTACTGCTGCCACAGAACAACACATTTCATGATAGCAAAAGTGATTCTGAAATTAAAAGCCCAAAGATATGAAGAAAGTGTGTTTGAATGGATTGAAGCTTGGCTCCCTCTTGAAAACAGAGAGTTGGAATAACCATATCCATGTCAGACTGGTAGTGGAGTATTGCAGAGATCAGTTCTTAGGCCTCATTTAATGACCTGGACGAAGGAACTGTATGTAAGGTTTTCAGATTTGACAAAGATATAAAAATAATTGAAAGGGCGTGTTGCGATAAGATATTGTGATTCTGTAATGGGATACAGACAGACTGATCAAATGGGAAAAAAGACTAGTGAATGGAGTTTAAGGTGGGGAACTGTGAGTTTATGCACTTCAGTAAGAAGAATCAAAGCGCAGACGATTATGAAGAGGGACTGCAAATGGGTGATGTACAGAAGGAATTAGGTGTTTACGTACATGAATGACAACAAAACTAGTAGGCAGGCCCAACAAGTAGTTAAGAAGGCAAGTAGCATGTTGGCCTTCATTGCAATGGATTTAGAGTCTAAGAACAGGGAGAATAAACTCTTCTCGAGTTTCCAGCCCAGTGCTGGTATGGATTATAACTGACGATTCATCCCTGATGATGATGGCAGAGTTTGACATTGAAACATCAGTTATAAACAATAGCTCTACCCGGCTGGAAGCCCGAGAAGAGTTTATTCATCAAATATACCGGAAAAGCTCTCAAACCTTTTTCAAGAACATGGAGGTTGAGTTGTATTTGTGAAGGATGATGCTGAGGCCTCATCCAGAATACTGTGCATGGTTTTGCTTATTTGACCCAAATACATAGCAATATTTCAGGCAGTTCAAAAGAACTTCACCAGGCTAATTCTTGGGATGAGAAGGTTATCCAACCAATAGAAACCATGTAGTATTGACCCGCATTCCTTGGAGTTTAGGAGAACATGGGGTGACATTCTAATATGTAAGGTTCTGCGGAGCTTTATAGGGTATATGTTCAGATGTTTTCACTAGCATGGAAGTCTGAAACAAGGGGATATAACTACAAGATCAGGGGCTGGTCATTTAAAATGGAGGCATTGCATTAGATGGCCAGCCACTGTGAGATTTATTCACAAGGAGGAAGACACACACTCAGCATTTCAGGAGCAGCTTCTTCCCCTCTGCCATCAGATCTCTGAATGGACAATAAACCCATAAGCACTATCTCACTATTTTTGCTCTCTTTTTGCACTATTTAAGTTTTATATAGATATTATAATTGATAGTATATTTTATGTACTGCTGCCACAAGAAGACATGTCATGACAGATCTCAGATATAATAAAGCTGATTCTGATAAGAGAGAATCTACAAAAAAGAAAAGCAGCGTGACGATCCACAAAACAACAACGCCTGATTCTGAATCACTTTCGCTCTCTCAGGACCCATTTTATCACATTGTTACTTTACTGAACCCTGTGATCATCACTTTAATTTATTGCCCTTCGATTGTCTGAAGTCCAGAAAACCATTCTGTTGCATCATAGTAACACCAGAAGGCTAACGATGTTTGGAAGCTCTGCCTCCCCTGCCATTTAGCAAATGATGACTGAATTTGCTTACAAGTCAATTAAACCAAATGAACCCAATCTACCTTGCTGTGCAAACGAGATTTCAATTGCTTATCTCTGCAGGAGACCCAAATAAAGTGTGGATCAGCAATAAACAACAGCTTGGCAATTGCAGGTTACTTGTTCTTCATGCTCAAGCAGAAGGCACAATATTATTGGAAGGTCCCCTTTTATAAATGATATTGTATATTATATCATATTTGTTTTATAAATGGATCATATAAAATCCCAGCTTTCTGCTACCTTGGATCCTTTCCAGTATGCCTACTCCTCAAACCAGTCCACTGATGATACCACAGCTTCAGCCTTCCACTCCGCCCTGTCCCACCTGGAAAACAATGTCTCGTGCTCCAGGATGTTGTTCATCGACTTCAGCTCGACGTGTAACATAATCATCCCTCAGAGGCTGGGGGGGAAATTGACTTCATGCGGTTCAACACCCCTCTCTGTAAGTGGATCTTGGACTTCTGGATGGGGGAGACCCCGGTCAGTCGAACTTGGTAGCAACATCTCAGGCTGCAGCACTCAGCACTGCTGTGTGCTCAGCCTGCTGCTGGCTCACGACTGCACCGCCAGATTCATCTCAAACTGCGTCATTGAGCTCACTGATTGGCCTCGTCAGCAACGATGATGAGTCGGCATACAGAGAGGAGGTTGAGCGGCTTGCCAAATAGTGTTGGAATAACAACCTGAGTCTCATCGTGAACAAGGCAGAAAAGATGATTGTGGATTTTAGGAAGGCACAGGTCGACCACTCTCCCTTGCGCACCAGTGGTTCTGCTCTAGAAGGAGTGAAGAGCGCAAAGTTCCTTGGTATGCGCATAACGGATGATCTAACCTGCACCACAACACCTCTTCACTAGTCAAGAAGGCACAGCAGTGTCTACTCTTTCCGAGGAGGTTGAGGCATCCTCCATTCTCACAACTTTCTGCAGGAGCACCGTTGAGAGTGTCCTGACTGACCACATCATTGTGTGGTATGGAAGCTGGAAGACATACAGGAGCATTGCAGACAAAGGACCCAAAGTGCTGTTGAGGATCCCTACAACCCAATCCACACTCTGTTTGACCCACTACCATCAGGAAGGAGATACTGAGGCATCAGGACTAGGACTGCCAGACTGGCTAACAACTTCTTCCCTCAGGTTGTGAGACTAATGGACACCCTGCCACCATCGAAGTCTTGTCACTAAGACATCGAGCTGTTTACTGTTCACCTGTGCTGCACTTTCCTACGTGCATTTTGATTTTACTTTATTAACTTACTTACAGTATAATTCTTTTGGTTTTGTTGTGTGCGATATATGCTGCGTGTGTACACCGTGGTCCAGAGGAACATTGTTTCGTTGGGTTGTATATATGTACGGGCAGGTGACAATAAACTGGAACTTGACCTTGATTTGCCAAAGGCAGAGAAGGTTGACTGTGCATTGTTTGTACCTGCATTTAGAAATATTGATCGGGACTTTGGAATGTTCTCTGGCAGTGGTATTCGATACCTGCCTGGAATGTTGACACAGAGCCAGAATGACACAGCTGACGGCTGTGTCCGTACTGCTCGGCCTGTTGGTGTAGTTTGAAACACTTTGCCTCCTGTCACCAAACTCATTATTCAGAGGTGAGGAACAAAAGTTATGTGTCAGCTCAGTGTCTTTCACCAGATAAAATAAAGCCTCTGAGTGTCAAATGGTGTCAGTTTGCAAGGTTCTTACACCTATGCGACACTAAAGACATGTAGCCCATCCATGGAAAAATATTATCAAACATACTCCCCCACACACAACCATCCTAGCCTGTGTCTGTCCACCTCTTCTATTTTAAATGAAATGAGCTGTGTTTCTGTCTTGAATGCTTTTAAGTAAGTCTTTCTCTGAAATACTAAGATGAAAGAAATTACTTTCATCCCACTTTAATCAGGCAGTTGACTGGACTCTTCATCTTTAGTCTACCTCGTTATGATCTTGCACCTTATCATCTAGAGTACCTGCACTGCACTTTCCCTGTAGCTGTTACACTTTATCTGTATTCTGATATTGTTTCCTTGTAATACCTCCTGCTCTGGGGAGTGATTTAATCTGTAAGACAGGCTTTTCACTGTACATCAGTACATGTGACAATAATAACCCAATTCCAATGAGCTGAAGAGTTTTGAGAAGAAAGACTTACTAGAATAGTTCCAGAGAGTTCAGTTACATGGTTAGAGTGGGGAAGCTGGGGTTCTCTCTGGCCCCGGTGGTTCTTTTCTTTGGTTGAGAGCAGATTTGACCCATAAAGTTGTGACTGGTTTAGATGGGGCAAATTTAGTCAAAAGAAGCAAGAGACGAGGAGTCCTGATGAAGGTTCTTGGCCCGAATTGTCGATTGTTTATTCCTCTCCATCAATGCTGCCTGACCTGCTGAGTTCCTCCAGCATTTTACGTTTGTTACTCTGGATTCCCAGCAGCTGAAGAATCTCTTGTACTTAAGAGGCGAGGAGAAACTTTTGTATGCACTGAAGAGTTAGGACTTGGAATTCACTACATGGAGGCAGAGGATGCCTTCAAAAGAGACTGGGACTGAATACTACAGGTATGGAAAATTAAAACCAGAAGACATGAGTGCTGCAGGCACTCAGCAGGTCAGGCAGTATCCTGGGGGAGCGGGGTACAGAGTCAACACTACAGAGCCAATTCTGCTCCTCTCCCCATGGATGAATGCCTCCTGGGTATGCTCTTCTGGTTTCTGTGGAAGGGAACCGGGTAGGTACTGAAATAATGCAGCTTGCAAGGCTGTGGGGAAAGAATGGGACAAATGGGGGTCTCCACTAGGGGCTTGCCTTAAATTTGATGGGCTGAATGGCTTCCTGGACACGGTAATTATTCAACAATTACTATTTTACAAAAATGCTGTTGACATGTTGTTGTCCAATAATGAACTGGGGAAATGAGTGGCAATCTAATCGGGTTCTTTGAAATAAATAAATGACTTGATAGTTATAGAAACCTAATTGACCAGAGAGAATTCACAACTGGAGTACAGAGGACCTGCGCAACCCTTTTCAGCATGACATTAGCAGTGTTATCTTGCATAAACTTTAGCAGAAATCCAGAATTCTCTTCTTCATGAGTTATATTCCCAATGTGTTAGACCAGGGCATCAAAATATCTCTGAACATTCAATATGTTGAACCTTGAAGTGGATGGGCTACAGCAGCAGATCATGAACACATATTCAGTGTACTTCACAGGTTTGTGGCTAATTTGATTGGAACCCCACTTCTGCATTCCTGCCAAACAAAATAGACTTTTAACCCCCAGCTTCTACAGAATTTGTCAACCACAGCCTTAAAAATATTCAAAGACCATCTTTTTAATGAAGAGATTCAGATATCTCTTCTGAGAAACAAAAATCTTGTCTCATATCTGCTTTAAATGGAAGATTGGTTATTTTAAAAGTAGCAACTCTCTAATTTTAGATCTTCCACAGGAGCAATTATCTTTTTTACATCATCCATGTTGTCAAAAGTATTATACATCTCAATTAAATTCCCTCTTTTTTCTAAGCTCAAAGTAAATTTTATGGTCAAAGTACATATATGCCACCATATATAATCCTGAAATTCATTTTCTTGCATGCATACTCAATAAATCTATAGAATAATAACCACAACAAAATCAGTGAAAGACTGCCCAACTAGGGTGTCCAGCCAGCGTGCAGAAGGCAACAAACTGTACAAACACAAAAAGGAGAAATAATAATAATAAATAAATAAATAAGCAATAAATATTGAGAACATGAGATGAAGAGTCCTTGAAGGTGAGTCCATTGGTTAAGGAAACATTTCAATGATGGGGCAAGTGAAGTTGAGTGAAGTTATTCCCTTTAGTTCAAGAGCCTTGTGATTGCAGGGTAATAACTGCTTCTGAACCTAGTGGTGTGAGTCCTAAGACTCCTTTACCTTCTCCCTGATGGCAGCAGTGAAAAGAAAGCATGTCCTGGGTAGTGGGGTCCTTGATGATGGATGGTGCTTTCCCGCAACAGCGTTTCATGTAGCTGCGTTCAGTGGTTGGGAAGGCTTTACCTGTGATGGTCTGGATTGTATCCCCAACTTTTTGTAGGATTTTCTATTCAAGGGCATTGGTGTTTCGATACCAGACTATGATGCAGCCAGTCAATATACTCTGCACTATACATCTATAGAAGTTTGTCATAATTTTAGATGTCACACTGAACCTCACCCAGGATAGTTCCTCCAAAATAATAACATCTAGGAATTTAAAAATTCATCTCTGATCCTCCTATGAGGACTGACTCATGGACCTCTGGTCTCCTTCTCCTGTTCCTGTGGTTACAAGTGTAGCCAATTCAACCTTTTCTCCAAGGATAATCACTTACTACGAGTATTAGTCTGGTAAAATTTCTCTGAACTGCTTCCAATGTATTAAAATTTGTCCTTAAAAACACAGTATTTTATATAGTACTCCAGATGTAGTCTCAACAATACCCTATTTAAACTGAAACAGAATCTCCCTATTTTTTGTATTCAAATATCCATAGTAATAAATGATAACTTTCTATTAGCATCCCTATTCATCACTTGTATGTATCATTGGACAGTTTACTGTTTTCCATAAATGCTGTCTGGTCAGCATTTTGTGTGTGTTGCTTGCATTTCCTGCATTTCAAATTTTCCCATGTTTGGGCATCACCGTACCTGTATTTTAGCCTTTTACAAATGTTTCTTTTTTCGGCTTTCTGCCAAAATGGATAATTTCATATTTCCCCACATTCCTTTGTCTACTCACTTAACCTATTTTATAAAATCTTTTTCATGTCCTCTTCACAGCTTAATCTCCTATCTTTGTCGCCTTTGTTTCAGTCATTTAAACTTGCAAAGAGGAAAAAAAAGCTACCCAATCACTAACCCCTGTGATTTATCATTCATGACATCTCAACAACCAGGGAAAAAATACCCATTCATACCGACTTTTCTTTTCCTTGCTCGTCAGTTAGTCGGCTTCTTATTCCGATGTTACTTCCTTCTCCTGCATTTTGTTTCCTGCAATAACTTTTCTTGCAGCATCTGATCAAATACTTTCTGAAGATCTAAATATAGTACATCGCTCAGATCCCTTTTATCCATATCACATGTTACTTTTTCGACAGACTGCAATAAATTGGCCAAACATGATGTCCCTTTCACAAAACCATATTGACTTTACTGATTACCTTGATATTTTTTCACTAAGTGCCCTGCTATAAATTTTAATAATAGCTTGTAATAGCTTCTCAGTGATAGATATAAGCTGAGCTGACCTGTAGCTTCCTGCTTTCTGTCTTTTTGCTTTTTTGAAGCAGCTTTTATCACTCTGAAATATCTTGGTATCATCTGCAAATTTCTTAGCCTTACCTGTTCCATTAAGTCTGGGTCAGAGATATTTGTCTGGTACAGCTCTACTTGCCACCTTTCAACCATTAAAACTCCCTACCTTTGCCCCCAAGCTAATGTTGGATCCAATATGCATAGTTAAATATCATCAGATCAGCTACCCGCATTTACTAGTTCATGACCTATATGGTGATCCGGTAACAACTCTGAGGTCTGTTCTTTGTTTATTCACGGGGCGTGGGAGTCAATAAGAAGTTCATCATTTATAGTCCATCTGTATTTGCTTGCAAACAGAATGGTTTGTTAGACCACTTCAGAGGGTGATTAAAAGTCAACCAACCACATGGCTCTGAATTTGGAGTCACGCATCGGTTGCACCGGGATACAATGCCAGGCTAACTTGCAGGTTGAGCCAGTGGTGAGGAGGGCAAATACAATGGTAGCATTCATTTCAAAAGGACTAGAATATAAAAGTAAGGGTGTAATGTTATAAAGCACTGGTGAGAACTCACTTGGAGCTTTGGGACAAGTTTTGGACCCTTATTTAAAAAAGGATGTACTGACGTTGGACAGGGTTCAAAGGAGATTCATGAAAAAGATTCTGGGATTGAAAAGCTTGTCATATGAAGAGCATTTGATGGCTCTGGGCCTGTATTGACCGGAATTCAGAAGAATGAGGGGTGAAATCTATCGAATGGTGAATGGCTTCGTTGGGTGTTTACTTTGGTTGGGGGAGTCCAAGACCAGAGGATGCAGCCTCAGAATAGAGGGGCAAACTTTTAGAACAAAGAGCCAGGAATTTCTTTAGCCAGAGAGTGGGGAATCTGTGGAATTCATTGCCACAGGTGGCTGTGGAGGCCAAGTCATTGGGTACACTTAGGGCAACCAGAAACCTGTATTTTTCCCCCTCTGTGGTAAGTATATATTTTTAAGTAAGGAGTCAGAATTGTAGATGACAAGCTGGCTGTGGAATCACTGAGCCCCTAAATATTGCGGGTAGACTCCAAAACACAAAATACTCTGCAGATGCTGGGGTCAAAGCAACACTCACAACACGCTGGAGGAACTCAGCAGGTCAGGCAGTATCCGTGGAAACCATCAGTCAACGTTTTGGGCCGCAACCCTTCGTCAGGACTGTAGAGGGAAGGGGCAGAGGCCCTATAAAGAAGGTGGGGGGAGGGTGGGAAGGAGAAGGCTGGTAGGTTCCAGGTGAAAAACCAGTAAGGGGAAAGATAAAGGGGTGGGGGAGGGGAAGCAGGGAGGTGATAGGCAGGAAAGGTGAGGAAGGAATAGGGAGCCCGATCTGCTGAGTTCCTCCAGCGTGTTGTGAGTGTTGCAGGTAGACTCCAACCCTTGTATCCTTAATGTTCAAGAATAGCCAGTAATAGCCAGCTGAACACCTACGCCAGATATTCTCTCTTAATGTCCCTCTCACTGAGCAGAAGATACAAAAGTCTGATAGCAAATAACCACAAAGCTCAAGGGCAGCTTCTACCCAGCTGTTACAAGACTATTAAATGGTTCCCTATTATCATTATTAACTTGCACCTTATTGTCCACCTGCAATGCACTTTCTCTATAGTTTATGCACTGTATTCTGCATTCTGTTATTGTTTTACCTTGTACTACCTCGATACACTCTACAATGAATTGATCTGTATGTACGGTAATCAAAACAAGCTTTTCTCTTGTCTTGCCCTTTATCTTTCCTACCCACCTGGCTTCACCAATCATCTTCTAGCTATCCTCCTTCTGTGCCCTCTCTTCCACCTTTTTATTCTGGCATCTTCTCTCTTCCTTTCCAGTCCTAAAGCAAGGTCTCAGCCTGAGATGTTGACTGTTTATTCATTTCCATAGATGCTTTCTAACCTGCTGAGTTCTTGTGCATTTTTTGTGTGTTGCTTTGGATTTCCAGCAGCCGCTGAATTTCTCATGTTTAAGTTCTTCATTTTACCTCAGTACATGTGACAATAATAAACCAATTTCAATTTGAATTCTAAATTCTAATTCACTGATATTAATGATCAGTTATGGAAAAGATTCCCTGCTTGAGATACGTCCAATCATTTCCTTGCCTCAGAAGCAAAATTATGGAGTGGTCTAAATATATAGATGTGGCTCGCACATTTTAAAACTGCTGTTTATATTATCACAGACCTGACCTTGGGGTTCCAGGAATACGCTAGTCCAGTTTATGTGAAAGCAGGGACATTGCATAGCAGCAAACTAAGTGAAACAGCACACAGCCTGATGATGTTGGAATACCCTCAACTTCACCCAACCAAAAACAAATGTTGCAGAAACATAAACACCAGCAGACAGCAATACACGAGGGACTGGAACCTGATCCAGACCTCCATGTCTGTGTGAGGAACTCACATACTTCTGCACGGAACCTACACCTCAAGACTTTGTTCCAGCTAAAAATGCTTTCATGGCATTCAAATGCTGAATTTAATACCCTGCACCTTCTTATCCAGCCCATTGTGAGTAGAATTGTAACTATCATCTTAGGATAAAGGAGAGCTGTTCAACCTTCCGGAGTATTGCAGGGATACTGTAAATAGAAGGAATGATGTAATTACTGAGGAGGCATGTCAAAGGATACCAGAGGTGGCAGCATAACAAGTAGCTAATGTGATGAAGAAGACATGTAGGATACTTCCTTTATTCATCAGGGCACCGAATACATCGAGAGGCACAGAGATTCTACAGATGATGGAAATCTGGAGCAACACACAAAAAGTGCTGAAGGAACTCAACAGGCCAGGCAGCATCTATGGAGGGAAATAAACAGTTGATCTTCTGGTCTAAGGCCTTTCATCAGGACTGTGAAGGAAGAGGGCAGAAGCCAGAATAAGAAGGTCTGGTTCCCAATCTTCTTCTCTTTATTCTATAGTCCACTGCCCTCACTTATCAGATTCATTCTTCTTCAGCCCTTTATCTTTTCCAACTATCACCTCCCAGCACCTCACATCATTTCCCCCTCACCCACCCGCCCACCTACCTGGTCTCACCTATCACCTGCCAGCTTGTACTCTTCCCCCAGCCCAACCTTCTTATTTTGGCTTCTGCCCCCTTCCCTTGCAGTCCTGATGAAGGGACTTGTTAACTTCCAACCATAGATGCTGCCTGAATCGCTGAGTACTTCCACCATTTTGTTCCTCTGGCATTGCGGTTTTGTCGCAATCCCACAAAACGCTGGAGAGGCCACAGCTGGAGTACAATGTACGGTTCTGTTCCGGTTGCACTGGAGAGCGTGCAGAGCAGGTTCACCGCGACGTTGTTATGCCTATGAGGAGAAACTGGGAAGGCTGGATTTGTTTTCCTTGGCATGGAAGCGACTGAGGATGGACTTGATAGTAGTCATGGGAGGTACGTACAGGCAGGGTAGAAAGTAGGAAATGTTATTCTAGTGCAGAAGTCTCAATTACTAAAGGGCATTGGTTTAGGGTAAGGGGTAAGGGGATCTGAGCGAGAACCCCTCCACCTGGAGCATATGGCTGAAATCTGGTTGGTGGTGGAGACTCTCACACCATTTAAGAAGTAGTATGGCAACACTTGAGTTGCCAAAGCATCAAATTCTATGATCAAGTGCTGGTATCATAATTAGGATGAGTATTGATAAGTACTGCTAATCCTGATGAAGGCCCTTGGCTCAAAACATCAACTGTTCTTACCTCTCCATAGATGCTGCCTGACCTGCTGAGTTCCTCCAGCACATTGTGTTTGTTCCTCTGAGTTTAATATAAACTGTTTACCACAACTATAGAGAGAAGAGAATTCTATTCTGTTCCGTAAATGTCCTTCACTGTCCAAATATCTTCTGTGTCAAATATAATTGAAACAAAAATAAAGATTGAATTCATGTAAAATTTAGCATTTTATACCAAAAGGACTACTGAGTTAATAGAACAGCAGATAGTTCAGCCTCAATAACTTATTCTGCCATTTAGTTATATTATGGCTAGATATAGATACCTGAAATGGCCCTAATGTACCTATCTGTGCCACCAGCCCTGGATTATCATTGGTAAGTATCTGATGCTCAGTGTGGATGAGGCCCTGTTTCTGTGCTGCCTGTCTCTATGAATTGACGATCTCAGAAACTGCAGAATCAGACTGGATGGAAATCATTCTTAGCCCCAAGAGTCCGCCTGAGAAGAAGAAGAAGATAAAGGCACTCTGTACATTCAAACCTCTTGCTATTCACTTTGTTGAAAACATATCTGGAGAAACAGGAGGAGATGAGGTTTTGCAATAGAGATTCCCAGGGAAGGGATAAGCATTGAGGCATCATTTGGGCCGATAAAGACCACATGGGGTAGATCAAGCCAAGGGGAAGGTGTTGAGGGTTGGGGGAGTGATGTGGTAGGAGGCTAGGTAGGATTGGTAAGCGACCACATGCCCATAAGTAGGGTGGGTGGGTGGTGGAGGGGGAAGGGAATCAGATGTTTGGGCTTGTGACTTGTAATGACTGGGGTGCCAGGGTGCCGGGGTGCGGGTAGGTGTAAGGCTCTCCTTCCCTCTGCTAACCTGCAGGTCACTCTTGGGCAAGAGGTAGGGCCACATGAAGCCATGGGAGCAGGTGGTGGATGGTCGTATAGGTGCTGATGCGTATCACAATTCCTGGTTACGTGACCACTGACGCCAGGCAGACAACCTCTGAAGAGTATTGATAACGGCTGGGGTCTCCTGTCTTGCAAAGACACTGCCCAGAAGAAGCCAATGGCAAAATTTGCCAAGAACAATCAGGGTCAAAGACCGTGATCACCCACGACATATGACGCAGCACATAATGATGATGCCGGGGGAATTATTGGTGGAGGAGGGTGCAGGGTCGAGCAGGATGGGATACTTTTTTCATACCTGAGTTGTGTTCCCATGCCGAGCTCAGACTGGGGCCTTTACAGCTGGTCCCCTTGAACGGAGTAGAAAGCTGGTCACCTGATTCTGGGAAGGACTCTGGCTGTGTGGGGGCCTGCATATTTGGATCTACATTGTGGAAGCAGTACACTGGCATACATTAGCTGCACAGGGGACCACGTGTGAAGTTTGCAGGCTTCAACAACCTTGCCATATGTGTCTGGTTTTCCTTTAAATCCTTTTCTTTTATTGAAATTGTTTGGTGTCATGTAGTAAACACTGAGTCTATAATAATAAATTCTCATCTCACTGCTGCTTCTGTTACTACAGTGACCTGCTGGCTGGTGCTCTGTAATAATTCAAAGCAATTATTCAAACAAGGTGTGATAAATAAGGAACAGGCTCCTATCAGCCAGGCAGCTAGACAATGTCCAGGGGTAGATACACTGCAACAGAAGATAGCGAGGGAACCAAAAGTAAGGGCGATATTACTCCAGTGTGTCCTTGTGCGGGATTTGGCAGTCCAATATGGAAACTGATGACAGAAAGTCTGGATTCAAAGAACAGAAGGACACAGGAGTAAGTAAATTCAGTCCCACCCAAAAAAAAATGCAAGTTCTGTGCCTCACTAATATTGATCTATTTTCACTCCACAAACACCCTGAAAACACTCAGTGTCCACTTTGTTGGGTACACCTGCTCATTAATGCAAATATCTAATCAGCCAGTCATCTGGTAGCAACTCAATGCATGAGAGCATGCAGACGTGGTCAAAAGGAGGGGTTCCCAACCTTTGTTTTTGATGCCATGGACTAATATTACTAAGCAAGGGGTCTGTGGACCCCAAGTTGGGTACCTGTGGTTAGGAGGTTCAGCTGTTGCTCAGACCAAGCATCAGAATGGCAAAGAAATGTGACCGAAGTGACTTTGACTGTGGAATGATGGTTCGAGTATCTCAGAAACTGCTGGCCTCCTGGGATTTTCATGCACAACAATATTACGAATTTACAGAGGTTGGTGGGAGAAAAAAAAAATCCTGCGAGCAGCAGTTCTGAGGGTGAGAACACCAAGGATCAAGGAGAAAGGGCAGACTGGTTCAAGCTGACAGGAGGGTGACGGTAACTCAGATAACCACGCGTTACAACCGTGGTGCGCAGAAGAGCACCTGTGAATACACAACACGTTGAATCTTGAAGTGGATGTGCTACAACCGCAGGAGACCATGACCGTGTACTTAGTTACCACTTTATTACATACAGGAGGAACCCAATAAGGTGGCCACTGAGTATAAATGTCTAGCAGTTTCACGTCTTGAAAGAGTCAACTTGAATATAAGACTATTCAGCCCTTCGAGCTATTCTATAGGATTATGGTTGATCATCTATCTCAATATCATATTCTTATTCTCTCCCTATATTCTGTGATGCCCTGGCATCTAAAAATTACATTTTCCTTCTTAAAAAGGTTCACCATCCATTGTTTAGATTTTTGATACCCCTTCCCTTGGAATCTTGATTGGCATGGAGCAGTTGGGTCAAATGGCTTGTTTCCATGCTCTATGACTTGTGACCATAAGACAAGGGAGCAAAATGAGGCTATTAGTCCAGAGTCTGCTCTGCCATTTCATCTTAGCTGATTTCTTCCTGAAACAACATGTGCTCTTCAGTAGAAAACGTGACAAACCAGGAAAGTCAATCACCTCATGTATTAAAAAAATATGGAATCGACAGTCGACATTTTGGCCCATGACCCTTCATCAGGACTCACATCTTGGTACAAAATGTCGACAGATTATTCCTCTCTATAGGTGCTGCCTGACCTGCCAAGTTCCTCCAGCATTTTGTACGCATTGCTCTGGATTTTCAGCATCTGCAGAATTTCTTGCGTGAGGCAGTTTCAAACATTCTGGAAACCGTGCAGTACCTTCAGAGAATATCGCTGACATCAGGATGAGTTGAGTGAGTAACAATTTTCTTATCACAGTTGCCTCTGGAGAAGAAACCTGTCTAAAAATAGTGTTGTTGTTCCAGAGAACATTGTTGTGTGTTCGCATTCCTGCAGCCACCTGTGATTTTCTTAAGTCAATTCAGAAGCTGGAATGTTACCTGTGTAAGATGTTACAAAACAAAATTTGGTTCCTACCCTGCCTCTGGGCCAAGATATTACAGTATTTTTTTCTCTAGCACAGGTCTGAGCCATCAGGTCAGTAGTTCTCAAAACAATGATCTGGAAACACAATTTCTGTGAAATCATAAATACAGGGGATTCTGGAAACCCAGAGCAACACAAACAGAATGGTCAAGGAAATCAGCAGGCCAGGCAGTATCTATGGAAAGGAATAAACATTGGATGTTTTGGCCAAGATTCTGTCCTGTTGAAGGGTTTTGACCTGAAATATTGACTGTTTATTCCCTTCCATAGATGCTGCCTGACCTACTGAATTTGTCCAGCATTTTGAGTGTGCTGATGTGAAATTTTCACAAGCATTCAAGTCTTGCAATTTTACAACGTTTCACATTAATTTCAGCTGTCTTAGATCAGATCAGATTCATTTATTTATCACATGTAGATCGAAACATATGTGAAAAGCCTAGATTGTGTTGGAACATAGAACATAGAAGAGTACAGCTCAGGAAAAGGCCATTCGGCCCACAATGCTGGGCTGAACCAGAAAAGGCCAATCAAAGACACCCAAATACTAATCCCTCCTCCCTACACCATGTCCATGTCCCTCCATCTTCCTTACATCTATGTGCCTATCCGAATGTCCCTCAAAAGCCTCTAATGTAGTTGCCTCTACCACCATACCAGGCAGCGCATTTCAGGCATCCAAGATGTTCTGAGTAAAAAAAATTACCCCTCATATCCCCCTTGAACCTACTCCCTCGTACCTTCCATGCATGCCCTCTGGTATTAGACATTTCAACTCTGGGAAACAGGTACTCTCTGTCCACTCTATCTATACCTCTCATAATCTTGTAAACCTCCATCAGATCTCTCCTCAGCCTCCGGTGCTCCAGAGAAAACAACCCAAATTCACCCAGCCTCTCACGATAACACATGCTCTCTAAACCAGGGATCATTTTGGTAAACTTTTTCGGCACCCTCTCCAAAGCCTCAACATTCTTCTGACAGCAGGGAGACCAGATCTGTATGCAACATTGCAGATGTGGTTTAACCAGAGTTTTATAAAGTTGCAACATAACCTCCTGACTTTTGAACTCAATCCCTCGACGAATAAAAACAAGCATTCCATAAGCCTTCTTAACCACCTTATCAACTTCTGTAGCCACTTTTAATGAGCTATGAACTTGGATCCCAAGATCTCTCTGCTCACTAACACTGTTAAGGACCTTGCCCTTACAGTTTACCGTCTCCTTGCATTCGCCCTACCGAGGTGAAACACCTCACATTTATCTGGGTTAAACTCCATCTGCCGTATCTCAGCCCATATCTGCAACTGATCTATATTGTGCTATATTCTTTGTGAGTCTTTTACACTATTCATAACTACACCAATCTTGGTATCGTCCGCAAATTTACTAATCTACCCATCTACGTTTTCATCCAGGTCATTTACACACTTCACAGACAGCAGAGATCCCTGTGGAATACCACTAACTACAGACCTCTAGTTCGAATAAGTCTCTTCAACTACTAACCTCTGTCTTCTATGCGCAAGCCAATTCTGAATCCGAACAGCCAATTTGCCATGGACTCCAAACATCTTAATTTTCTGGATTAGCCTCCCATGAGGGACTTTGTCAAATGCCTTACTAAAATCCATGTAGACAACATTCACTGTCCTACTCTCATCAATTTCTCTTGTCAAAAACTCAATCAAGTTGTTAAGGCACGACACCACACACAAAGCCATGCTGGTTCTCCCTAATTAGGCCATAGGTTTTCAAATGCTCAGATATCCTATCCCTAAGAATATTCCCCTGAAATTTCCTTAGAACTGACATGAGACCCATTGGTCTATAGTTCCCAGGATTTTCCCTTGTTCCCTTCTTAAATAGAGGTATAACATTAGCCATTCACTGGTCCTCCAGGACCTTGCCTGTGGCTAGACAAGACATGAAGATACTGGTCAAGGGCCCAGCATTCTCATGTCTCGCCTCCTTCAATAACCTGGGGTAAATCCCATCAGGACCCAGGGACTTATCCACCTTAATACTCATTAGGAGGCTCAACACTTCCTCCTCCTTGACCTTTAAATGCCCGAACATATTTATACACTCAGCACTGATCTCTTGGTCCTCCATCTAGGTCTGAGGCGGCGACTGCACTCTTTTCCTAAGTGCTGCTTGCCCTGCTGAGCTCCTCCAGCATCTTGTGTGTTTTGCTTGGATTTCCAGCATCTGCAGATTTTATCTTGTTCGTCTTGGTCTTCCACATCCTTTTCTTTGGTAAATACTGAAGCAAAGTACTCATTAAGTACCTCACTCACATTCTTCGCATCCAAGCAAATGGTCCCACCTTCTTCCTAGTTATCCTCTTGCTCTTGATGTATGTATAGAATGCCCTGGGATTCACCCTAATCCTATTTGCCAAGGACTTTTCGTGGCCCCTTCTGGCTTTCCTAATTCCCTTCTTTAGTTCTTTTCTGGCTTCTTTATACTACTCATGTGCTTTGTTTGATCCTAACTACTGAAGCTTTTCTTCTTGACTAAATTCATCACCTCTCTGGACATCCAAGGTACTCTTATGTTTCCATTCCCATCCTTCCTTCCTTCTAATGGGAACAGGACTTTCCTGTACTCTGTGCAATTGATCTTTAAACACCCTGACATGTCTGATGTGGACTTCCCAGAGAAAAGGTGTTCCCAATTAACACTTAGTTTCTGTCCAACACCCTTGTAATTTGCCCGACTCCATTTTAAAACTCTCCCACAAGAACCACACCTATCTTTATCTATTGCGACCCTGCAGATTAAGGAGTTGTGGTCACTGTTCCCTAACTGTTCACCCACTAGTCAGTCACCTATCCAGGCTCATTATCCAACACCAGGTCCAATATGGCCCCTCCTCTCGTTGGACTGTACACATACTGATTTAAGAAACCTTCCTGGATACACTTAACAAATTCATCCCCATTTAAACCCCTTGTATTAAGATGGTTCCAGTTTATATTAGGGAAGTTGAAATTCCCCATGACAACAACCCTATTATTTTTACACATTTCCTTCATCTGAACATGTCTGTTTCTCAATGTCCCAGTGGCTGTTAGGAGGTCTGTAGTACAATCCCATCAGTGTGATTGCACTCTTCCTGTTCCAGAGTTCTACCCAAATGGACTCAGTGTCTGACCCCTCCATTATGTCTCCCCTGATTTGCAGTTGTGATATTGTCCCCGATTAGTAGTACAACTCCCCCACCTCTTTTATCTCCTTCTCTATCTTTTCTAAAACTTCAAAAACCTGGTACATTAATCACTCATTCTTGTCCCTCCCACAACCAAGTTTCGGTAATGGCTGCATCATCATAGTTCCATGTGTGGATCCATGCTCGAAGTTCATTCCACCATTAAAATATACATACTTCGTCTATCTGATCCATCATACCTGTTACTCCTATTTTACCTTTTGATACCTTCCCTGACATCTACCTTCTGGTCTGATCCTTCCCTTACTGACCTGGGGCTCCGGTTCCCAGCCCCCTGCAAAACTACTTTAAATTTTCCCAGCAACACACATAAAAGTTGCTGGTGAACGCAGCAGGCCAGGCAGCATCTCTAGGAAGAGGTGCAGTCGACGTTTCCGGCCGAGACCCTTTGCCAGGACTAACTGAAGGAAGAGCTAGTAAGAGATTTGCAAGTTGGAGGGGGAAGGGGAGATCCAAAATGATAGGAGAAGACAGGAGGGGGAGGGATGGAGCCAAGAGCTGGACAGGTGATAGGCAAAAGGGATACGAGAGGTTCATGGGACAGGAGGTCCGGGAAGAAAGACAAGGTGGGGGGAACCCAGAGGATGGGCAAGGGGTATATTCAGAGGGACAGAGGGAGAAAAAGGAGAGTGAGAGAAAGAATGTGTGTATAAAAATAAGTAACAAATGGGGTCCGAGGGGGAGGTGGGGCATTAGCGGAAGTTAGGGAAGTCGATGTTCATGCCATCAGGTTGGAGGCTACCCAGATGGAAATTTTCCCAAGTAGCATCAGCAAATCTCGCGGCCAGAATATCGGATCCCTCCCAGTTCAGGCACAACCAGTCCCTCTTGCACAGGCCAGCCACGGCGGCAGAGAGCTTAGCTGTCAGTTCAATCTCTTCACAGTGCCACCTGTAACAACAGGGTTTTGTTTCCTGCCCCTGCCTGTCAGGAGTTTGTACATCCTCCCTGTGATTGTGTGAGTTTCCTCTGGTTGTTCCGGTTTCCTACGGTTCGTGTTAGTGAGTTGCGGGCATGTAAATTTGGTGCTGGAAGTGTGGCTGATTGGATTTGATGCAAACCACGCATTTTGCTGTGTATTTCCATGTAGATGTGATAAATAACTGAAACAAACATGTGGCGTAGAAAGCTAATCTTCCAAACCAACGCAATCTAAGAATGTGCTGGAGGCAGCCTGTAAGCGTCACCTAGTGCCAATATCACACGTTCATAAATTCAGCGGAACACCAACAGCAATGGGGCCGCATCATTGAGATGTTCCCACGACCAATGATCTCAATTTAAGGTCTCCTTATTCATAATCTCATGTTCTCATTATTTATTGCGATTTATTTATATTTGCATTTCCACAGTTTGTTGTCTTCTGCACTCCGGCTGATTTTTCATTGATTCTATAGATTTTGCTGTGTATGCCCGCAGGAAAATGAATCTCAGGGTTGTATATGGTAACATACAAGTACTCTGATAATAAAGTTACTTTGGGCAACAGGAAAACAAGCCTTTCATTCCTAACACTCACTCACCCACTCACGCACACTGACAGGTATCAAATGCTTCACAGCTAATCAACTACTTTTGAGGTGTAGTCACTCTTGGAAACTCAACAATCAGATAATCTGTTAACCCTGAACGATGACTAGACACTGGGAGACTCCCTTACTCTTCTTTAACCAGCCTCTATGATAGATTTGCCAGTGCAGGTAAAAAGAGAAAAGGCTGTGAACAATTAGCAGGTCAGGCAGTATCTGAGGAACAAAGAAGAGGGGTAACCTTTCAGATCTGAGGCCCTTCACCAATCTAAGTAACTGTGTGGTGACTTGCGTACCTTTTCAGAACTGAGCTCTCCTTGTAATTGGTTGAAGGGAAAACAGTAAACAGCAAACCGATTCAAAGTCAGTGACTCTGAATGAGCTCAATTTTCCCAGCCTACCACTTGTATTTAGTTCCAGCCAAAACAGACTGTGGCAAAAATAACTCCCCTTGTTTACAAAGTCTTCGAATCGAGCCAGGGATTTCTATGTTCTTTTTGTTTGGGAATTGGTGTAATCAGGACAGGGACAAGGTGTTTGGAGTGAATTACCTTCTGTCAGTTCTTGCCCCCTGAATAGAATTAATGAAAGTTTTCCGTTGAGCTTCAGCCTATGCATTCCTTCAACTCACCCAAGCATTCGTTGTACTGCAGGGGCCACTATTTCTATGGCCAGACAAGCTGGCTCTTTCCTTCGCTGCAGCAGACATGTAGCTTCAAAGTGGTTGGGGTGGTGGGACAGGAGGACCAAGGTCTGAGCAGGAGCAGATTACGCCCTAAAGGACCTCACTGGGAAAGGCCATTTCTTCTGGCTTTACAGATAGGAAGAAAATATTTTAAATCCACGCTTCTCTCGGTATTATTTATTTACATTCTTATTACTTGTACAATTTGTCTTCTTTTGCACATTGGATGTTTGTTAGCCTTTGTTATTTATATTTTTCATAAATTTTTCTCTATTTTCTGGTAAATGCCTACAAGAAAATGAATCTCAATGCAGTGATATACTTGGAAATTTAAACTTTCTGACCTTTGCCTTCAGCAGTGTCCTTGGCTAAAGGTAAGGTCACGTAAAGACGTGGATATTATAGATGCGTCTGGTCTGATTCTGGTTTCATTCAGGCCAACCTGACTTCTGGAATGATGATTCCAAAAGGAATAGCCTTTCCCTGTAGCAGCTGGTTTTTGAGAATGGTTCCTCAGATTAGAGACTAAAGTTACAAGTACAGAGTAGAGAGGATGGAGCGAATTTCTTTGGAGAAGAGGGAGCTGAGGGGGGATTTGATGGAAGCACATGACACCTCTTTTTATCGGATGTCACTAGAGATGCGGCTCGTTAGCCCCTCGCTAACCGCCACTGGAGAAAACCCCCTTTCTCAGACTCTGTACGTCTGGGGTCAACATGACTTTGGTCCCACCAAACCTGGGAGGTTGGGATGTCTCGCCCAGCTGAACGCCGATCCGTGTGAATACTGTGAAATTACTGCTCCCTTACAATTGCCCGCCGGCAAGAAATAACAGACCGTACAATGCCTACAATTATAAAGAAAGTATATTTATCAATGTTAACTTAACTAAACCGTTATTAAAGAAGAAAGAGAGAAAAAAGAAAAAAAAACAGAAGGGCCCATCATAATTAAAACAGTCAAATGTGCACAAGCTCAATTCTTCCTAAATCTGATGTGTCCAATGTATTCACGGTGCCAAATTCTATCCACCGATCACTGGTAGGATTTCCCTCTTGGACTCCATCAAATTGGGCATTCCCATTGGATTGAATCCTATGGCTAGTTCTCTTGAGCTTCTTCTCTCTCCAACTCCCACTGAAAAGACCTCAACCCACCCCAGTGTCCATCACAAAACCTCTCCACCCAGCGTTTCCTAGAACCTTCTCCCAGTTCCACCATCCTGATTGCATGACACAACATTTCCAAGCATGAACATCACAACCCCTCATCTTTAACGGTGAACCAGACACTACCAGCAGAACACACTGCTTCAACAGAAAGCCATTTAATGAAATACCCTACAACATTAGCCATAAAATCTTAACCAGGGCATTATACATATAAAATGATGAAGCTTCTGGGCAGAGTATGTACAGGGAAGCTATTCCTTCTGATAGAAGGCTTAAGGATTTGAAGTCATAGGTAGGAAATTATGGCGAAGAGAGCTAAGAGTGACATGAGGGGAAAATTTTTCATGCAGTGTGTGGTTTAAAGGTGTAAGGTGATGAAGAGAGGGCTGGTGGTTGGAACCAGTGAGTTGCTCTGGTAGAAACCCAACATGTTCACAATGAACTAGATGGCCTCATTCTGAATTTTAACTTTCCTATGACTTGATGAGTTTCTTCACTAGACAGAAAGTGAACACCTCTAAAATTATGGCGAATCATTGCTCCAGGTATTTCTACAGTTCCTGGCAGGCTGCATTAGTTGTTATTTGTATTCTAAATCCTACTGCAACTGTTAACTTTAATGGTCTTGGTCTAGGGCAATGTGGTTAAATCTCCTGATGCACTCCCAGTAAAGTGCTTTAGTTGTGTTGAGTCTGTCAATTTATCTGAGGTTATGGTTACAGGTCCTTCATTCTTGTATTCTGGTGTAGTGCATTAGTTTATGCTGATTGTAATCATTGCCAGAGCCAACAAACCTCTGCTGTTTGCCATGCAGCCTTAACACAAGTGGCAAATGAATGACTTGCTATACGAGGCCACAAGTTACACAGGGCAATGTTTTTCTGTTGAAGCTATAATGCCTCAGTTTATCTTTACCATTCAATGTTATTGGAAGTAGGTGGTTTTCAACATGGGCAGCACACCTGAGCCAGGCAGCAATAATTTTATATAGTTACAAAAGGAAAATGATGTCCCAGTCTGAGGCTCGGCTAACAATGTTGCAGGAAAATATTTTCCTTTGATTCCCAGACCAAGAATGTTACCCAGTTTAACTTTGGAAGCTATTCATAACTCTTCTTTCTGAGGCTGAGGAGGAAAGTTCTGACTGAATTCAAGGTCCAAAGAAAATTTATTATCAAAGTACATGTCACCATCTCATGCCTGAGGTTCATTTTCTTGCAGACAATCACCATAGAACAAAGAACTGCAAAAGAATTAATGAATAGTTACATACAAGGACAGATAAACAACCAATGTGTAAAGATGACTAACTGTGTAAATACAAAATAACTAAATAATAATAATAAATAAGTAAATAAATAATACTGAGAACATGAGTTGTAGAGTCCTTGAAAGTGAGTCTATAGGTTGTGTTCAGTGATTAATTCAGGGGTGAGGTGAGTGAAGTTGTCCATGTTGGTTCAGAAGTCGGATGGGTGAAGGGTAATGACTGTTCCTGAGCATGGTAGTGAGGGACCTAAGGCTCCTGTACCTCCTTCCTGGTGCCAGCAGTGAGAAAAGAGAATGAACTAGAAGGCAAGGGTCCTTGATGATGGATGAATTTATCTGATATCAGGAAGAGGATACTAAATGGCAAATGGCAATGGACACCTGGTTTATATGCAAACCAAGCAATGGCTGTTTCCAACAAATAAGCCCCTGTTACTTCTACAATTTGCAAAATATTCACCATTTTCATGCCTTGCACATTAAGACATTGGGTGTTACCATTGAAGAGAAGCTGAAGGCACTTAAGTTGTTAATATATTTGACAGCTCTTGGGAATGCAAGAAGCATTCCTTGTGTCTTCATATATCTGATAAGACAATGGCTCATTCCCTGTGGTGTTACTATATTTGACACAATTGATTGCTGTATCCTGTGTGGGGTTAAAATATCAGCATGATATATATTTCCTGGTGATGTTAATATATTGGAGAGCAGCACATGCTGCATGCATTCCCTGTGGTGTGATTACATTTATTACATCAGATAGGAGTTTGTGGTAACATTGAACACAAGGAAGATGACAGCCATTATCTGTTTGAAACTGTGGTATGTAGGTCACCCAGCCCTGTGAATCTAACACTTAATTTCTCCAATACTAATTTTTTGTTCTTGTGAATATTCTTGATCACCTCAGTTACTTTGGACCGATAGTTCTCTATATTTCCTGAAGTGTTTTCGGGTGAAGTGTCTCCAGAAATGCAAAAGATCTATTTGATTCCCTGTCATTTCTTTAATCCCCAATATAACTTCTCCTGTTTGAGTCTGTCAGAGATCGCGTTAACTTTGGCTAAACTTTTCCTTTCCAACACTTCTATAGACATTTTGTACAGTGTGTTTCTATACTTCTTGCTGGCTTGGTTCACTTTCCCCAGCTTTATTCTATTTAGCTGAATGCTGAAATGTTCCCACTCTTTAGGTTTCCTGCTTTATTTTGGCAACCTGAAAAGTTTTTTCCTTTGATCCAAAAATATTCAGACAGGATAGACAAAGGAGAGTCAGTTGATGTTGTTTACTTGGATTTTCAGAAGGCCTTTGACAAGGTGCCGTACAAGAGGCTGCTTAACAAGGTAAGAGCCCATGGTATTACAGGAAGGATACTAGAAAGGACAGAGCATTGACTGACTGGCAGGAGGCAAGGAGTGGGAATAAAGGGGACCTATTTTGCTGCCGGTGACTAGTGGTGTTCATCAGGGGTTGGGGGTTGGAACCACTTCTTTTCACATTATACTTCAATGATTTGGATGATGGTATTGATGGCTTTGTAGCCAAGTTTACATATGTTACAAAGATAGGTGGAGGGACAGGTAGTGTTGAGGAAGCAGGGAGTCTGCAGAAGGACTCAGACTGATTAAGAGAATGGGCAACAAAGTGGCAGATGGTAGTGTAGGGAACTGTATGGTCCTGCAATTTGGTAGAAGGAACAAAGACATAGACTATTTTCTGAACAGGGAGAAAGTTCAGAAATCAGAGGTGCAGAGGGACTTGGGAGTCCTCGTGCAGCATTCCCTGAAGGTTAACTTGCAGGTTGAGTTGGTGGTAAGGAAGGCAAATGTGGTTTTAGGATTAGAGCATAAAAGCAAGGATGTAATACTGAAGCTTTATGAGGCATTGGTCAGACCACACTTGAAGTATTGTGAGTAGTTTTGTGCCCCTTATCTAAGGAAAGATGTGCTGGGATTGAAGAAGTTCATGAGAATGAATCCGGGAATGAAAGGGTTAAAGTATGAGGAGCGTTTGACAGCTTTGGACCTGTACTTGCTGGAGTTTAGAGGAACGAGGGAGGATCTCATGGACATCTACTGAACAGTGAAAGACCTAGGTGGAGTGGGTGTGGAGAAGATGTTTCCTATTGTGGAGTAATTGAGGACCGGAGAGCACAGCCTTACAACACAAGGATACTCCTTTAGAACAGAGGCGAGGAGGAATTTCTTTAACCAGAGGAGGCAAATCAGTAGAATTATTTGCCATGGACTGCTGTGGAGGCCAAGTCAGTGGGTATACTTAAAGCGGAGGTTGATAGATTTTTGATCTGTTAGAGTGTTAAAGGTTACGGGTAGAAGACAGGAAGATGAGGTTGAAAGGGAGTGGAGCAGACTAAATGGGCCAAATTGCCTAACTCTGTTTCTATTTCTTACATCTGGAAACAATATTCCCTTCATTTTTTGCCTTATTTGTAAAGTGAGTATTATTTCTTTAAATGTTAAACATTTGGTATTAACTGTCGTACTTTTTAAAGACCTTTGAAAGGAGTTTCCCAATCTACCCTACCCAACTCACATGTCTTTAGAGTTTGATTTATTCAGATTTAAGACCCTGATTCTGAATTAAACTAATTCACTTCTGATTTTTATATAAGTTTCTGTTGTCAAGTATGATGACTGTTCCCGACTTCCTTATCTTTCTGTTTATCAGGTAACCCTTTTACATTACACAAATGTGGACCTTAAAATAGTTTGCTTCTTACACATACTGATCAATCAGCTTTTACGCATGTCACGAATTTGCCCTGGGAACTATAACTGTTAAATTTCCTTTGCCCATTCTACGAATTGGTTGAAGTCCACCATGATAGTGAAATTGCTTCTTTTACTGTGATACAATGCTCTGCATTATGAGCTCGATCCTTGGCATCCGTTGTCAGGACCGAGACACAAACCTAGAGGTCCTCGACAGGGCAAGGACCATGAGTGCTGAGGCAATGATTGTAAATGTACAGCTTCAGTGGTCAGGGCATGCCATACATATGAAATATTCCCAAATCCCCAAGAAGCTAATGTATGGTGAGGTTCTACTGAGTAAAAGGAATCGAGGCAGGCCCTGTAAGAGTTTCAGAGACTGCAAGAAAACTAACATTGATTGTACCAAGATGGCTGGAAGAGTGCGTGCGAGACTGGGGTGACTGGTGAGCCTTAGTTAGAACCACTCACAACAACCTGGAGGAGAGAGACTGAGCAATACTAATCACATCCCAAAAAAGAAGGAAAGTGGTGGCAACAGCTCCTCTTCCAGGTCCAGCACAGATCCCATGTCCTTTTTGGGATGTCTATGTCGCTCACAACTTGGACACGGTAGCCACACAACCGAACTGCACAAATCCAACTGTCATTGTTGGATCGATGGACAACCAGTCAATCATGCTCTGCATTATCATTACTGATCTATGGTCTCTATGTTTTCCACCCATTCCTGTTTATATCCCTTCCTGTTTTTTTTTCTCTCAACCCAAACTGATTCTACTGCTTGACTTCTGAAAAAAAACTGCCATCAAGGACATACTGTCTATACAGAAAGTGGCCAGGAAAAGGTCGGCAATATCATCTAACCTGCTATTGACTGTTTGTCCCACTGCCATCGGGAGAGAGGCTACGCAGCATCCACGGCAGAACTCTAAAACAGTTTCTCCTGATCAAACCTTCCATCCATTAACCCGTCCCACCTCCACGACGTACACATCACCTAGTGTCACTTCATGTACATAAAATCAGTCTATGTACATAACAGTTACTTGTACATTGTGTTTAATAAGGTTGCTTTAGTATTTATATTTATCTCATTTTTTCATTTCTATTATTGTGTTCTTTATGCATATTGTGTTTTTATGCTGCATCAGATCCAGAGTAACAATCATTTTGTACTGAAGAATGACGATAAACAGCCTCGAATCTTGAACTTTTGAGCTAAGTTTCCTCCTCTGTGCAGTCTTTTTCCCACATACATATCAGGGACAATGTGCGTTTTCCCTTTGCTTATCTCTTCTAAAGGCTAATTATCTATTACCTTGTAATTTACCAAATGTCCCCTCACCAAATTCCCACCACTGACAAATATTTAGTTTAAAGCCTAAACTACGGCAATCCCTCTGGTGTTAACATATCAAGTATATCAGCACAGTGTAATTCTTCTGCTGTTGATACTGTATATCAGACAGAATTGCATGGTGCATTCCCTGTGGATTCAATGTGTTCATTGGGATTGTTCAGCACATTCCCTGTAGTGTTAAAATATCAGATTGCTCTGTATGAGGAGCTCCTTGCGGTGTTAACATATCTGATGGTATTGTTTGGCACATTCACTCTGGTGTTTTTACATAAGATAAGACTCTATGATTAATTACGTGGTGTTAATCTTTTAGATAGGATTGTTGGTGCATTCCAGGATGCTTATACATTATAAACACAAGAGGTTCTGCAGATGCCAGAAATCCAGAGTAACACACAAAATGCTGGAGGAACACAGCAGGCCAGGTAGCATCTATGGTAAAGAGTAAACGGTTGACGTTTTGGGCTGAGTCAGCTCGTCAGGACAGGAAAAAAAGAGACGAGAAATCAGAGTAACAAGGTGGGGGGGGAAGAAGTACAAGGTAGTAGGTGATGGGTGAAACTGAGAGAGAGGGTGGGGGTGAATGATCTATGCAATCTTCTTGAGGCACAAAGAAATGTTAATATATTCGAGAGGATTTCACAGTGCAGCACTCTTGGTGTTAATATTACTGAGAATATAAAGGATTTTAAAAAATTGCACAGTGGTATAATTACATCAGTTAGGACCATGTGGTACACATGTAGTGTACCAGATGGGGCAGCTGAGTATATTCTCGGTATTTCTGATATGTCTGGATAGAACTTCATAGATACTTGCACATGGCATTAGAAGTCTTCACAGTGTACTCTCCACATCGTTAGTATGTCTGAGAGGACTCAGTTGCTCTGAGTCTCTGGAGCTAATACCTCACATGAGAGTCTGAGTCTATTCCCTGTAATATTAACACATTAGCTGGCGCAGTATGGTCTACATCTACATCCTGCGATATTGATATGTGAGTGAGACCAGTGTGGTCTATTCCCCGTGGTGTTAATATATCTGATAACACAGCATGGTCTACTGCCTGTGGTATAAGTATATCTGATAGCACAGTGTGGTCTACACCCTGTGGTATTGGTATATCAGACACTGTGGTCTATTCCCTGTAGTGTCAGTATATCTGATAGCACAGTGTGGTCTGCTCCTGTGATATTCATATATCAGATAGAATAGAGGGGTCTACTGCCTGTGCCATTAATACATCTGATAGCACAGTGTGGACTATTCCCTATAGTACTAATATATCAGACAGACCAACTATCAACTTTCTATTCCCTGTGGTATTGTTGTTGTCATTCCATTTCGTGCCTTGTGGCATTTCGAGCGGCAATTTTTGCCGTTTGCTTAACATTTTTCTGTTTTTTTACCAGGCCGACTTGCTCGCTCGATGCTCAACCCAGCATGGATGGAAAGCATTCAGGGAGCCGACTGGATTCGAAATCAGAACTATTCACCTCGAAGTCCGCTGTGGTATTAGTATATATCCATTAGCTCAGCAATTCCCTGTGACGGAAATATACCTGAGATAACACATCACGGTCTGTTCCCTAAGCTGACCAGACATTAAGCAGCATGGGTCCGTTCTCCATCATATCAACGGGACACCGTGGTACTTGCCCTGTGTGGGAATATATCAGACCCATTTGAATGACCTATGCTGTACTGTTGAGGAGCATTTACTACACTGTTGCTGTATCAGTTCCTTCAGAGAAGTGCCACTGCCCCTTGGGTAGATAGTACTCTCACTTTGAGGAAATAAGGAAACTAGTTTTCCCAATTTCAGAATATCTCTCTCCTCTTACATTTTTCCTGTCAGTAAAGGAAGAAAGGGAAAACTAGAGCGAAATAGAATCCACGTGTCTCTAGCTTAATGGATCCCAGATAGCTACAATATCATTCTGCTCACTGGCACAGTATGACAGCCTGTAGACAGGACAGGACAGGATGGTGCACACTCCACATGAGAGAGCACCATAGTCACATGGTACATGAGCGGGTGACCCCTATTCCAGCATTTAGTTAGTAACCAGGTGCTGTGACATGTTGCAGACCAAACAGAGGAGGTCACTCTGGATCCTCCCCATCTCTGTCCGAGATTAATGCTGTTGTTCCCACATCTGTGCCCTCATCCCCCCCCCCCCCCCCGCTTCCCAAAAGGCTCTCCGCGTGGTTTTAACAAATGCCAACTCTAGATTCTGGGAGAAGAAAATGATGAAAAAAAAATATCCATTTCCACAGATGTTTGATTTTGTTTCTTGTACCAGCCATTGGTTGGCTTCAGAGAGCCACTCTTAGCTTTCATGATCACAACACATTCTTAGGCTGCTCCAGCCACTGCGCCCACATCTGGGAGGATTATCACCAATTATCAGATTGCATTGATATTGCAGAACTATTTGAAGATCTGTAACATATAAACAACAGCAAAAATGTGCCTGTATTTGAAAGGCAAGTTTGTCATCACAGTTTTCTGCTAACTTTTAATAAGGAAAGATCAGCCTTTATTGTCTTTTATATGTCTTATCTTCTTCTCTAGCTGATTTTCCATTGAATTTGCTCCCTCTGACAGTAACGGCCTCTCTAATTAAGAGAGGTTAGTTTTATTTATCACATGTAATCATACAGTAAAATGTGTCATTTTGTGTCAATGACCAGCACTGTCCGATGATTGGGCTGGGGGCAGTCCGCAAGTGTTCACACTTCCAATGCCAAAGTAGCATGCTGACAGCTTATAAACCCTAACCCACACGTTGTTGGAATGAGGGAGGAAACTGGAGCACCCGGAGGAAACCCACACGAACATGGGGCGAATGTACAAACTCCTCGCAGACAGTGGTATTTGAACACCAATTCGTGCTGTAACGTGATTGGCTAACCGCGACACTACAATGCCCCCCTACTCCCACCCCCCAGCACAATCCCTGGACTCACACCTCCTTTTCTTTGTGCTGCTTATTCCATTTGAGTGGCTGTAACTGTGTAGAGTTTCTCGCCTTGATTATAGTTGACATTTCAATTGTGCTATTTTCATCCTGTGTTAATTTTCTTCAGCCGAGAGCTTGTGTGACCCGAGTTCTAGAGTGGAGGTGACGTAGAATGAATTTTGCTGTTTGTCTTGTTGATTAGATCCACTTCATTGAGGAGCCGTTAGAGAAGAGCTGCTGCATTGTGGTGAGAAGAAGTGAGAAAAGTGTTGGGGTAATGATGCATCCTTGTGTGACTTCAGTCCATGAGGAGATCGGGGCCCTTTAGCCATTATAAAACAGATGGTAGGACACAAACCATAGAACATTCCGGCACAATACAGGCTCTTTGACCCACAACATTGTGCCGATCTGCTAACCTACTCTAAGAATGATCTAACCCATCCCTACTACATAGCCCTCCATTTTTCCATTATTCATGTGTCTAAGAGGCTCTTAAATTCCCCTAATGTATCTGCCTCTGCCACTATCCCTGGAGGGCGTTCCATTTACTCCCCACTCTGTATAAAGAATTTAACTTGACATCCCCTCATACATTAAAAGCTAAAACTGAATTTCTGCATCCAGCCAGCTTAGAGAACGATGTTCCAGTCACTCTTGTGTTAAGTATTGTAGATCGTGAAAAAGGAGCCAATGCTCTCCAGGCCTATATGATGAATAAACCCTTCCTGGGCTTCCAGCTGGGTACAGGTATCAATTTTAGCTGCCATTTCGATGACTAACTCTGCCTTCATCTTTGTTAAAATTCTTTTCCTCTCATTTTATTTCAATGGCTTCCTTTACCAGGTGGTGCAAAAAGTCATCAGCCCAGCACAGCAGTTTCGTGCCGTCTAACTCAATCCTATGGCCATTGTAAATGCAATTTTAACAAAGATGAAGGTCTCACTCTAAGTGAGAACTGGAATTCGATTGTAAACAAGGTGGTAGAGCGGAAACCTGATTGAATGAGGACTAACCAACCAGGACGGACAGACTACAGGTGTATATATACCACCGAACTAGACATGCCCGGGCATCATCCCTGATGAAGATGGCAGAGGTGGTCATTGAAACATTGGTTATAATCGATAGCTGTACTGGCTGGAAGCTCAAGAAGAGTTTATTCAATGTAGAATGTCTTTATGAGGTCAAAATGGACCATATACCTGGATTGAAAGTCTTTCTTGACTTCTATATAAATCTCCAGATTCACAAGATGGTATCTACTGCAGCATCTAGTGCAGTAAATATAGTATCTACTCTGCATTCAGGTGGATGGAATTCATATTGTGATATGGGTTCTTTGGCTTCTGGGTGGAGGTGTTAAAGAAGCCCCCATCAATGATTTTCCCTGTGGCTGACAGCAGGGAGATCCTGCTGCAGAAACTAAAAAGATACAGATGTGCTGCCTTTGATACAGGTGGTGGAAGGAGATTAGGAGAAAGGGGGTTGAAGGCGAGGGTATGGACAAGAGCATGCGAGTCTGGTCGGAATGCATTCATGTATGTGCTCGTGATGTGTGTGGGCATCTTTGTGTGCGTCCATAAAGAAGGGCGTCAGTTATATTAGCAGCCGAGCCTCCTCTCTAATGTTTTGGACCAAAGCCGCAGTCTATTAAGACCACATGGTAACAGGAATGGCAAGACTCGTCCTCGTTAAGAAAATTCATACGTAGGCATCTTCGGCTCTTTGGAACAAGAGCAGAGGGAATTTATCCTCAGCCCCGAGGGATTGCTCGAGAAGAAGAGAAGAGTGTGTAGTGTACCACCAAAGGAAGTGGCTGAGTCTAATAGTTCAGACGGTTTCACAAAGAAACTGGAGAAATAGTGAAGAGAAGATGAAAGAAAAAGACCGAGCTGGGGAAGATAGATTGTGGGTGGGGGGGGGGTGCGGGGAATGGGGTCTCATATGTAAGGACTAAATGGTCTGCCTCAGCACTTTACCTTCCATGGTATTTTACATAACATGCATGCAGGCCGAAGCTTTTGATTTGCAAATGCTGTACATATTTAAAGCTGAGGAGGTACTGCTGACAACACAAATGAATTCCAGTTGTACTGGTGGCAGGATCAGAGCAATTACTGCAGCCGAGAGACACAGTGACTGAGTCACAAGAGTTACTTTATGTAAATATGGGCGTCTCCATCCAATAACTGTAAGTGATGTGGGAATACAACTCGGCAAGGACAAAGTCAATAGAATGAGACCTCCCAAGAGAAATTGCTGGCTGCGATGATTGGAACAGTCTGCCTTTCAAAAGGGCGTTAAGATGTGGAGGCTAGGCAAGGATTGGAGTATGATTCACAGCTTTTGGTACGCAGAAGAACGACAGCTTAATTTAGGCCAGATAAAGCCACCATTTTGAAAATCAAGAAAAAAATCTGTGGATGTTGGAAATCTAAAATAGATACAGAGAATGCTGGAAATACTTTGCAAGTTAGGCTACATCTGTGGGAAGAGAAACGGAGATAAGGATTTAATGTTTCAAGTTGAAAATCCTTCATCAGACCTGGGAAGGAGAGAAAAGGAGCCTGTTTATCTGTGGGAAGGGGGATATATATTTGATGGTGTAAAACCAGTAAAAGCCAACAATTTATTCTGCTGAAGCTGAAGACTGGTATCATTACTCCTACTTATTAACTACAATATTGTACAATAATACTTGGCAGGAACAGAATAGATGTACTACTGCAGTTTGGCACTTCTTCCACTTCTTTGTAAACTTTAGAAACTTTGTAAACTTTGTTATATGTGGCACTGATGTAAAGTGTTTGTTTTCATTGGGTTTACTGGGGACTAACATGGACTAACATGAAAACAATGTTCCCTCATACCAAGTTTTAAGTAAAGGCAAAGGAATGGGACAAGAGTGGAGGCCAACACCACACAGATTCAGAGTCAGGGAACATGAGTGTAAAATAATGATAAAAAAAGAGTCTGTTATAAACTTGCTTCTTTTCTTGTTGAGATAGATTAGCTAATTTGGCAGGTATTTTTCTTTTAGATGTATTTTTATAATTCTTGGAAGTAATGAAAATTTCTTTCTACATTAAAGAAAAAGGAGATGGTTACCAATTTCAGGAGAATTTGCACAACTCACAACCCTCTTTTCGTCGGCGGCACAGCAGTGGAAATAGTGACCATTTCAAATCCCTGCGGGTGCACGTCTCACACAACCTGTCATGGTCCCACGACCTGCTTTCTGAGGAAACTAAAGAAAGCTGGACCGCGCACATCTCTACTCATGTCATTTTACAAATGCACAGCAGAGAGCATCCTGACAAGCTGCATCACTGCTCAGTATGGAAACTGCACTGTGGTGGTTAGGAAGTTCAACAAAGGGTAGTCAAAACTGCCCAAGGTATCACCTGCATCAGCCTACCTGCTGTTGAGGATATATGTACAGAAAGGTGCCAGAAAAGGGCTAGTAACATCATGAAGGATCCCACCCACCTTGCTCATGGACTATTTGTCCGACTCCCATCATAGAGGAGGCCACATAACATCCACACCAGGGCCTCTAGGACTCAAACAGTTACTTTCCCCAAGCAGTAAGGCTGATCAACATGTCCACCCACTAACTCAGAATCAGGTTTATTATCACCGGCACGTGACGTGAAATTTGTTAACTCAGCAGCAGCAGTTCAATGCAATACATAATAAAGAAAAAAATAATAAATACATAAGTCAATTACAGTATGCTTATATTGAATAGACTAAAATCGTGCAAAAAGCAGAAATACTGTATATTAAAAAAGGTGAGGTAGTGTTCATTTAGGAATCAGATGGCAGAGGGGAAGAAGCTGTTCCTGAATCGCTGAGTGTGTGCCTTCAGGCTTCTGTACCTCCTGCCTGATGGTAACAGTGAGAAAAGGGCATGCCCTGGGTGCTGGAGGTCCTTAATAATGGACGCTGCCTTTCTGAGACACCGCTCCTTGAAGATGTCCTGGGTACTTTGTAAGCTTGTACCCAAGATGGAACTGACTAGATTTACAACTTTCTGCAACTTCTTTCGGTCCTGCACAGTAGCCCCTCCATACCGGACAGTGATGCAGCCTGTCAGAATGCTCTCCAAGGTACATCTATAGAAGTTTTTGAGTGTATTTGTTGACATGCCAAATCTCTTCAAACTCCTATTGAAGTATAGCCACTGTCTTGTCTTCTTTATAACTACATCGACATGTTGGGACCAGGTTAGATCCTCAGAGAACTTGAAACTGCTCACTCTCTCCACTTCTGATCCCTCTATGAAGATTGGTATGTGCTCCTTCGTCTTACTCTTCCTGAAGTCCATAATCAGCTCTTTCGTCTTACTGACGTTGAGTGCCAGGTTGTTGCTGTGACACCACTCAACTAGTTGACGTATCTCACTCCTGTATGCCCTCTCGTCACCACCTGAGATTTTACCAACAATGGTTGTATCATCAGCAAATTTACAGATGGTATTTGAGCTACACCTAGCCACACAGTCATGCGTATACAGAGAGTAGAGCAGTGGGCTAAGCACACACCCCTGAGGTGCACCAGTGTTGGTCATCAGCGAGGAGGATATGTTATCACCAATCCACAAAGATTGTGATCTTCCGTCTAGGAAGTCGAGGATCCAATTGCAGAGTGAGGTACAGAGGCCCAGGTTCTGCAACTTCTCCATCAGGATTGTGGGAATGATGGTATTAAATGCTGAGCTATAGTCGATGAACAGCAGCCTGGCATAGGTGTTTGCGTTGTCCAGGTGGTGTAAAGCCACGTGGAGAGCCAATGGGATTGCATCTGACATTGACATATTGTGGCAATAGACAAATTGCAATGGGTCCAGGTCCTTGCTGAGGCAGGAGTTCAGTCTAGTCATGACCAACCTCTCAAAGCATTTCATCACTGTCGATGTGAGTGCTACCGGGCGATAGTCATTAAGGCAGCCCACATTATTCTTCTTAGGCACTGGTATAATTGTTACCTTTTTGAGGCAAGTGGGAACTTCCACCTGTAGCAGTGAGAGGTGGAAAATGTCCTTGAATACTCCCGCTAGTTGGTTGGCACAGGTTTCAGAGCCTCATCAGGTACTCCATCGGGACCTTCTGCCTTGCGAGGGTTCACTCTCTTTAAAGACAGTCTAACATCGGCCTCTGAGACAGGGATCAGAGGGTCATCAGGTGCAGCAGGGATCTTCGCAGCTGTAGTTATGTTCTCCCTTTCAAAGCGGGCATAGAAGGCATTCAGTTCATCTGGTAGTGAAGCGTCGCTGCCATTCATGCTATTGGGTTTTGCTTTGTAGGAAGTAATGTCTTACAAACCCTGCCAGAGTTGCCGTGCATCCAATGTTGCTTGCAATCTTGTTCGAAATTGTCTCTTTGCCCTTGAAATAGCCCTCCCCAAATCATACCTGGTTTTCTGGTACAGGCCTGTGTCACCAGACTTGAATGTCACAGATCTAGCCTTCAGCAGACAACGTACCTCCTGATTCATCCACGGCCATCCCTCCACACCCCACACCAACATTACTTTACCATTTCCTGTCAGTTGCCTTGTGTACAGACACTCCTGTGCCCAGCGTCACTTTATGGACATATAATCAATCTATGTATACAAGATATCTTATGTATTTATATTTATTGGATTTTTATTATTGTATTCTTGATCTTATTGTGCGTTTTTATACTGCATCTGATCCGGAGTAGCAATTATTTTGTTCTCCTTTTCTCTTGTGTGCTGGAAATAATATTAGCCAGCCTTGAATCTTGAATTTAGCTGATTTGAAACAGATACTGCTTTTCCCAGCTGCTCCCGAGGAAGGTTACTATTGACAGATTATAATTTCTCATATGCAACATCCCTTCAGCACACGAAGAGACTTTTACAGTTCAAGCAACTGTACATACCTTGTGACTATTCACGTCCCATAACCAGACGTGGTAAAGTGACCTTTCCTGCCCATGCTTGCTCAAATAACATTTCTTGAACAAGTAACAAATGCTGCTTGGTGAATGATCCTGCTCAAGTGATTCTTGCCCCAACAACCAAACCTGTCCAAGTATTAAATTCTTCTCCAGTGTCTATTCTTTCCTGTATATTTTTACACTGAGTGGTGGGCGTGTGAAATGCCGTGGCAGGGATGGTGGCAGAAGCATATACATTAGAGGCAATTGTGAAAATCTTAGGTATGCTCATAGGTGATAGAAAAGTGGAGGGCTATGTAGGAAGGAAGAGTTAAATTGATCTTAAGAGTAGGTTAAAAAGTTGGAACAACATTGTGGGCCAAAGAGCCTGTACTGTGCAGTATTGTTCTATATTCTATGTTTATTCCTTCCTAAATGTCCGTTCCTCCCCAAGTGACCACTCCTCCCCACTTGTCCGTTCCCTCCCCGTGTGTCCATCCCTCCCCGCGTGACCATTTCCTGGCTAGGTAACCACTCCTTCCCACATATCTATGTTCATGTGCTATAATGAAGGGTTACACAAACTTGGGTTGTGTTCTCTGGACAGGCCTTGTCTGAGGGGAGATCAGATTATAAATTTATAAGATTATGAGAGGCATAGACAGGGAAGATTGCCTCGTACCAGAGGGTATGCTTTTTAGGTGAGCGGGATAATTCCAAAGGAGATGTGAGGGGCAAGTTTCTTTACACAGAGAGCTGTGGGTGTCTGGGTTGGTGGTAAGGGCTGGTACATTAAGGACTTTTAAGACATGTTTAGATTGGCACATGATAATGAGGAAAATGGAAAGATATTGACATGAGGGATGTTCATTTGGCCATTTGGTTATTAATTTATTTGGTTCAGCACAACATCGTGGGCTGAGGCTGAGAGCCTACTCCTGTGTTGTACTGTTCTATGTTCTGTGCGTTATATCCATTCCTGCCTATTGCTGGCAAGATGACCGTTTGTAACCACACCTCCATTCCTTTTCACAATTTTGTATGTTTATCTCTGTAACTTAATATCGGTGAGTAGTTAATGATTTTTACAGATTTCTAAGGGGAGGGTGCATCCAGAGTACTGTGAGTGAACTGAATATATCATGTGGGTTGACCTTGATACATGGTACAAATCGCTTCCATTTAGTCCTGAGAACTTATGCCTTCAATAAATGCCGTTCTATTGCTAGCTCTGCCTAGTATAAATGATAAAGCTTACAGCAACATCAGAGAAACGCATTGGCCTCACAAAACACAGGCTGACATTTCATTTTCCCTGTGGCAGTGAACTTGCCACAGTGTCTTCATGTGGGTGCCCCTCCCATGTCATTGTAGAACCTATCTGACTGGGTAAGGGTGTGAGAGATCCCTCATCATTATTGTCACATTGACTCACTAACTTGATAGCCATAAACCATCTATATTAAGACTGGAATCTGCACACTGAGATGTGCTCAGTTATTTACATAGATTCTCTGCTGGTTCTTCCTGCTGAAAGCTGCTCCTGGCAACAGAGCAAAACAGTCAGATGCTTATTTCTCATCAGAATTGGACTAAGGGTGGGGAGGAAAAAGAAATGTTAGTGCATCTAATCCTTGTTAATATTTTCCAATTCACCCATTGTCTCCTCTCCAAGTAATGACAATGAGAGGAATTTATTTATGAAGTGAGCAGGAAGCCGTTGAGCATGGTGTTGGGCGAGAGATGGTACACACCCCACGATTGACCCAGAACTGGCATCTAGGAGATGATGGACTTGTTTAGATACTGTACTCTAGACCAGTAACACTGGTTTCAGCTCTTGCACTGTCCCCCCTCCCCCTTCTTTCTCCCTAGGCCTCCTGTCCCTCTCCCTTCTCCAGCCTCGTATCCCTTTTGCCAATCAACTTTCCAGCTCTTAGCTCCATCCCTCCCCCTCCTGTCTTCTTCATTTCGGATCTCCCCCTCCCCCTCCCATTTTCAAATCTCTTACTATCTCTTCTTTCAGTTAGTCCTGATGAAGGGTCTTGGCCTGAAATGTTGACTGTACCTCTTCCTATAGATGCTGCTGCGTTCACCAGCAACTTTTATGTGTGTTGCTTAATGATCAAGACACATAGGTATTATTGGACCCTATTCTCAATGGCCAAATCAATTGATTGCTCCTTCATCCAGGTAGTCAGCCTGACTAAACATTGCCTTATCAACTCAATTTCAAATACTTAGAGGTTGAATCCTGATTTTTAACCCAGTCCTATCTGTAACATTCCTGAAAAATGGCCGAATATATGGCCAAAGTCTTCCCCAAGGTTTTCTTCTACAGGAGTGCACCCATGGACATGCTTCCAAGCCCGGGTCAGGCCGCCTCAGGACCTCCAGCAAGCATGCAGACATCTGGGCTCAACTTCTGGACTGACCGACTTTGGTCTTTAATCCTCAGGCTTCGACCTTCAGTACTGACCTCAAGGCTTGTCAATTGCAGGATTCCACCAGCGGCACCTGGCCCTGACTCTTCCTTAACCGCCCCTGACCTCTAACTCCCTCTCATTCCTGTCACTAACCTTAACCTTTGCTATTGGTCAGAAAGACACAGCTAAGAAAGTACATTAGCTGAGCTCAGGTGCTAAACAACGGTTGAAATCTCTAAACTTGCGTTTCTCCTGATCTGAAAACTTACCTGAATTAATGACGATTTGCTCCACCAACTAAGAATGGTCAGGAACTGCCAGGAAAAGGACTGGATGATCTAAATGGATGCTTACCTGAGACATGGCGCTGCTTGCGGCCCAACAATGAGGCTGCTGAGCTCTCGACTGGATCCTCAGGCAGGTTCCATCCTACACTCCATCCCACTCCGCATCGGCCAGCAGGCAGCCAGGGCAGTAACATGACCAGCCATTCCACACACTTCCTTTGTTTCACAGGTGATTAACATGCAATCCCTTGCTACATACATATGAACTATATGAATTTGAAGAAAGTTATAATACCCTTAAACCTATCCTATTATTTCATAAGATCATGGCTGATCTGATTGTTACCTCAACTCTGTATTCCCACCCACCCACAGTAACCATTCAACCTTTTGCCTATCAAGAACATATTTATCTCTTCTCTCAAAAATACTCAGATTCAGATTCATTTGTCTATCGCATGTACAATGGAACATTGTAATGCAATGGGCCATAGTAGTCATAGTCATAGTCATACTTTATTGATCCCGGGGGAAACTGGTCTTTGTTACAGTTGCACCATAAATAATTAAATAGTAATAAAACTATAAATAGTTAAATAGCAATATGTAAATTATGCCAGGAAATAAGTCCAGGACCTGCCTATTGGCTCAGGGTGTCTGACCCTCCAAGGGAGGAGTTGTAAAGTTTGATGGCCACAGGCAGGAATGACTTCCTATGATGCTCGGTGTTGCATCTCGGTGGAATGAGTCTTTGACTGAATGTACTCCTGTGCCCAACCAGTACATTATGTAGTGGATGGGAGACATTGTCCAAGATGGCATGCAACTTGGACAGCATCCTCTTTTCAGACACCCCCATCAGAGAGTCCAGTTCCATCCCCACAACATCACTGGCCCTACGAATATGAGTTTGTTGATTCTGTTGGTGTCTGCTACCCTCAGCCTGCTGCCCCAGCACACAACAGCAAACATGATAGCACTGGCCACCACAGACTCGTAGAACATCCTCAGCATTTTCCGGCAGATGTTAAAGGACCTCAGTCTCCTCAGGAAATAGAGTCCATAACAGACATTGCCTTCACAACCATGATAACCTAAGGATGTCCTGAGAGCAGGCTGCAAGTGTCACCACACATTCCGGTGTCAACATAGATCGTCCCCTCCCCAGTCTTCAGCAGAACAACAACAGCAGAACAAACCCTTTATCTCCATCCCACCCACTCACACACACAGACACGTTTCTAATTCCAGGACACATAGAAATCAGAAATATAGAAACATAGAAATCTACAGCACATTACAGGCCCTTCGGCCCACAATGTTGTGCTGATCATGTAACCTGCTCTAGAAACTGCATAGAATTTCCCTACTGCATAGCCCTCTATATTTCTAAGCTCCATGTACCTGTCTATTTGCCTTCCTCACCACTGATTCAACCTGCAAGTTAACCTTTAGGGTGTTCTGCACAAGGGCTCGCCAAGTCCCTTTGCATCTCAGATTTTTTGATTTCCTCCCCTTTTAGAAAATAGTCCGCACATTTATTTCTTCTACCAACGTGCATGACCATGCATTTTCCAACATTGTACTTCATTTCTCACTTTCTTGCCTATTCTCCTACTAAGTCCTTCTGCATCCTACCTGTTTCCTCAACACTACCTGCCCCTCCACCAATCTTCGTATCATCTGCAAACTTGGCAACAAAGCCATCTATTCCATCATCTAAATCACTTATATACAGCATAAAAAGAAGTGGTCCCAACACCGACCCCTGTTCAACACCACTAGTCACTGGCAGCTAACCAGAAAAGGATCCTTTTATTCCCAATGGCTACATCCTACCAGTCAGCTAATGCTCTAACTATGGTCGTATCACTCCTGTAAAAGGTGTTGTAAGTTTTGCCATCTGCTCTTAAATTTGACGAAAGTGAAGAGTTTTCTCAGTCACACAAGGCAGCATATTTCAACAGAGTGAATGAGAATTGAATCAGGGACTAAGGGCTTGAAGAAGTGATCAGGTTTTCCTGAATGTCCTGTAGGGAATCTTTACAAAATTATTATATGTTTTCTTGTCAGTAAATATTTTTGTATAAATTAGCAGAAAAAAACCAGTCTTTTGTATTTGAGAAAATCACCTGGGATCTTCCTAAGAGGTGAAGGAATCTTGTCCCCTTGTCCCACGAAAAGGACATGGGCTGGAATGACTGGTATGCATTTGCACTGTGAATATCAATGGGTTTTATCTCTCTCTACTGATATCTGATTTAGTGTGAAATATTGCGTCAATGCAAATCAGTATTGCTTTCTTTGGTCAGGTGAAGCTGATTATTCTTAATTCTGCTGCTGTTGGGTCTAATTATTGACCCTCATTTGAAATAGTCGATCACTCAGTTTGTTACACTCCCTTCTGCTTTAGGAGACAGAGCTTAACGTCACTGAGTCCATTCAATAATCTGATAAAATGTTGTCCTTTGTGCAAGAACAATAGCTTTGAATAACTATAGGACCAGTCCACTAGAATGTATGCAGAGTACCATTATTATTCTTTAAGCATGGCAAAATCTTCCTGTTTGAGCTTTCATGTGAAAGCACTTCAAAATAAGCACACTTGTAAAGAATTACATTCGGTCAAAAAACTGAGTTACTCACACGAGGACCTAGTGAAGTTGATGTGGCCTTAAGGGCTCTTTAAAACAAGTTATCCCTGACCCTCTTTAGGAAGGCGTTAGACTAATATCAGAAATTTGTCAGTAAAAAAATGTAAAGCGTTATATATCAACCATTCCAACTTGCAAAGGAATAAAGGAACATTTGTTGTGTGTCACAAGCTGCTCTCTTTTCATTTCAATGGAAAGCGGGGTACAAAAAATAAAGACGTATCTTTCTTGGAGAATTTTATAGTCCAGTGTGAGGGGCTGCAAGTGAGCCCATGCGGTCTGCGCACAGATTTCCACCAGGGTTCTGTGCTGCTGAGTCCAACAGGCATATGATTCATGTGATTTCAGAATCAGATTTAATATCACCAGCTGTGTCGTGAAATTTGTCAACTTTACGGCAGCAGCACAGTGAAATACATGATAAATAAATATAGAGAAACAAAACTGAGTGACATTATGTATATATATGTGTGTCTATTAAGTAGGTAAGTTAGGATAAATAGTGCAAAATAACAGAAACGGAAAAAGTAGTGAGGTAGTGTTCATGTCTTCAATGTCCATTTAGAAATCGGATGGCAGAGGAGAAGAAGCTGATCCTGAACCATTGAATGTGTGCCTTTAGGCTTCCATACATCCTTCCTGATGGTAACACTGTGAAGAGGGTTTGTCCTGGGTGGTGGGATCCTTAATGATGGACGCAGCCTTCCTAAGGATTCACTCCCTGCAGATGTCCTGGATACTACGGAGGGTGGTACCCGTGACAGAGCTGACTAAGTTTACAAGTTTCTGCAGCTTACTTCAATACTGCGCAGTAGGCCAACCACACCCCCCTCCCATACCAGACAGCGATGCAGCCAGTCAGAATGCTCTCCACAGAACATTTTCCAGTGACAAACCAAATCTCCTCAAACTCTGAATAATATATAGCCACTATCTGGCCTTCTTTATAGCAACATCAATATGTTGGGTCCAGGTTATGATTTCCATTTCTTCTCTACTTTCTCTGAAGCTGCTATACTTTATTCTGCATCGTTATTGTTTTGCCTTGTTCTACAGTTCTGTACAGCAGTCTAAGGCATCCGAGATTATTTTTACATGGATTCAGGTTCTTTGGTCTCCACAGAGCCCTGATCTCAACATCATTGAGGCTATCTGGGATTACCTGGACAGACAGAAGCAAGACAGAAGCCAAAGAATGCAGAAGAACAGTGTTAAGTTCTCCAAGATGCTTCGAACAATCTATCAGCTGATTTTCTTATAAAACTTTGCAACAGTTTACCCAAGAGAATTGATGCCATTTTAAAGCCAAAGGATGGGGGGGGGGGGAGAACACATCACAATAAATATTGATTTGATTTAGTTTTTTCCTGTTACTGCTCTTTATAGTATTTTTTTTGATATTTAGAAACTTTTCATGTCATTATTTTTGAAAGCATCTTGGCTTTACAGATTTTTTACATGTGCCCGAGACTTTTGAACAGTACTGTACCTCAATGCATTGTGTAATAATTTGACCTAAATGAACAATGTTTTTCACTGTGTCTCAGTACATGTGTCAAAAATAAACCAATTCCAAATGCCCTCAATACAGAGCCACTTCTTATTTTGAGTGATTTATTATTTTGAGTGATTTATTAATAGAATTTTCTTATTTTTTTCTTACTGTAAGGTTTGCACAATTGTCTTGTAAATTGTTGGTTGCTGTTGTGTTCTCTGAAATGCTATTGTCTCGCATTATATGCTAGGCAGCGAACCACAATCACAATATGGTTTGTTTCACATACTGGCAATGAATGGATTTTGACAAACAATCCCAAATTGTCCTGGCATCATTCACAGTTCTCCTCTTTGGCACTTTTAGTCACTGCAATGTGAGACTCAGTTGCCTACAGACCCTGCAAATGCTCTCCAAATATGAGGGCACTTTTTAATTATCCTGATTAACTCATGAATATTTTTCCTCTATGATATTGTTCGTTTGTGTTTATTGTTGAGTGATTGCTTGTAAACTGTACAAAACTATGCTGTCCATGAGACACGGAGGCAGAATTAGGCTATTTGGCCCACTGATGATGCCATAGTTCTGGCCCCACACTCCATCCTATCCCACCAAGAATACAATGCCTTGTATGTACACATGACAGACAGTCCAACCTGGACCCCAAACATCTCCTCACTAGTCAAGAAGGTGCAGCAACATCTACACTTCTGAGGAGATTGAGGTGTGCAAAGCTCCCCGTTATTCAAAGCATTTTCTACAGGAGCACCATCGAGAGTATCCTGTCCAGCTGCATCACGGTGAGGTACGGAAGCTGTGACGCATCGGACCGGAAGACCTACAGAGGACAGTAAAAACCGTCAAGAGAACCATTGGGACATAGGCTCAATTGAATCAGTGTTTCCAGTTTACGACCATAAGATATAGGAACAGAATTAAGCCATTTGGCCCATCGAGTTTGCTCATGACTAATCCATTTCCTTATCAGCCCCAATCTCCTGCCTTCTCCCCGTATCCCATCATACGCTGACTAATCAAGAATCTATCAACCTCTGCCTTAAGTATACCCAATGACTTGGCCTCCACACCTGCCTGAAGCAACAAATTCCACAGATTCACCACTCTCTGTCCAAAGACATTAGCCAGCTATCTTGCATGAATCTATGATTCTAAATCAGGAAAGTATTCAGCTCTGCTGAGTGTTCCATCAGATAACCTTCAGAACCTGGATCATTTTAGATGGACAGAGACTCAGCACTATTGACTGTTCTGTCAGATAATCTTCAGACCCTGGATTATCTTCAGAGAATCTGAATTGAGGCTTGAACCCAAAACCTTCTGCTTCATGGGTGAGAGCTCTAGCACTAAGTCAAGCTGATAAAGCAGAGGTGAAATATTCAGATGCAAAACCTGCAGAACAAAAAACATGGAGGAGTGCCAGTGTTGATAAGAGAGCATTTACGCCTTTAGAAGCTGAGATAGCCATCGTAGAGAGAACTTTTATTTCTTCACCATGTGTATCTGAACAGAAGAGAAAGATAGATCGAGAAATATTTTGCAGGTGAGAAAATTTAATTATAGCCGGTTTAATTGTCTAGACCATGAAGATGAAAACAGCAGGGTCTCCCTCCCCACTATTTGTGACATTTACCAGAAGCTTTGCAGACGAAGGACCCAAAGCATTGCTGAGGATCCCTACCACCTATTCCACAAATTTTCTGACCTACTACCATCAGGAAGGAGGTACTGAAGCATCAGAGGACTGCCAGACTGGGTAACAGCTTCTTCCCTCAGGCTGAGAGACTAATGAATACCCTGCCACCACCAAGGTCTCGTCACTAGGGCAGCAAATTGTTCACTGTACTGTTTACCTTTGTGTGAATTACTACATGCATTTTGAATTATATCTTATTAACTTATTTATAGTATAATATTTTGGTTTATGTGCTGTGTGTGATGTATGTTGTGTGGGTGCGCTGGAACATCGACTTGTTTTGTTGTATATCCGTACTGTCAGATGACATTTTTTAGGATGTAAAACTAGGCTGAGAAGTGGCAGATGGAGTTCAACCCAGATAAGTGTGAGGTGGTTCATTTTGGTAGGTCAAATATGATGGCAGAATATAGAATTACAGTAATGGTAAGACTCTTGGCAGTGTGGAGGATCAGAGGGATCTTGGGGTCCAAGTCCATAGGACATTCAAAGCTGCTGTGCAGGTTGACTCTGTGGTTAAGAAGGCATACGGTGTATTGGCCTTCATCAATCCTGGGATTGGGTTTAAGAGCCGAGAGGTAATGGTGCAGCCATATAGGATGCTGGTCAGACCCCACTTGGACTACTGTGCTCAGTTCTGGTCGCCTCACTATAGGAAGGACGTGGAAACCATAGAAAGGGTGCAGGGGAGATTTACAAGGATGTTACCTGGATTGGGGAGTATGCCTTATGAGAATAGGTTGAGTGAACTTGGCCTTTTCTCCTTGGAGCAACGGAGGATGAGAGGTGACTTGATAGAGGTGTACAAGATAATGAGAAGCATTGATCGTGTGGAGAGTCAGAGGCTTTTCCCCAGGGCTGAATTGGCTAGCATGAGAGGGCATAGTTTAAAGGTGCTGGGGAGTAGGTACAGAGGAGATGTCAGGGGTAAGTTTTTTTTTTAAAAACACAGAGTGGTGAGTGTGTGGAATGGGCTGCCGGCAGCGGTGGTGGTGGCAGAAACAATAGGGTCTTTTAAGAGACTCCTGGATGGCTACGTGGAGCTTAGAAAAACAGAGGGCTATGGGTAAAGCCTAGGTAGTTCTAAGGTAGGGACATGTTTGGCACAGTTTTGTGGGCCAAAGGGCCTGTATTGCACTGTATGTTTTCTATGTTTCTAATAGGAATTTAATAGTTTCCTGAGCAGTCAGGGCATTAAAGGTTATGGCAAGAAGGCAGGTGTGTGAGGTTGAGTGGGATTCAGGATCAGCCATGATGGAATGGCAGAGCAGACTCAATTAGCTGAATGGCCTCATTCTGCCCCTGTGTCGTATGGTCTTATAAACTTGAATCTGATCCATCATTACATCATGGCTGATTTATTTTTCCACTCCACCCCATTCTCCTGCCTTCTCCCTGTAACCTTTGGTACACTGACTAATAAAGAACCTATCAACTTCCTCTTTAAACATACTCAATTAATTGGCCTCCATCCGTGGCATTGAGTTCCATAGCTTCACCATCCTCTGGCTAAAGAAATTCCTCATCTCTGTATTAAATCCCTCTCATCTGAGGCTGTGTCCTTTGGTCTCAGACTCACCCAATACAGGAAATGTCTTCTCCAAATCCACTCTATCTAGGCCTTTCAAAATTCGATAGATTTCAATGAGATTCCCCTCCTCATTCCTCTGAACTCTAGTGAATACAGATCCTGAACATCAAATGCTCCTCATATGTTAACACTTTCATTCCTGGAATTATTCCTGAACCTCATCTGGATCCTCTCAAATGCCAGCACATCTTTTTTTAAGATAGCAGCCAAAATCTGCTCACAGTACTCTTAAGTGGGTCTGACCAAAACCTTATAAAGCCTCAGCATTATATCCTGGTTCTTATATTCTAGTCTTCTCGAAATGAATGCTAACATTGCATCTGCCTTCCTTATCACTGACTCAACCTTTAGAGAATCCTACACAAAGACTCCCAAGTCTCTTTGCACCTCTGACTTCTGAATTTTCTGTTTAGGAAATAGTCTATGCCTTTACTCCTTCTACTTAATTGCATGTCCCTGCACTTCCCTACACGATATTCTATCTGCCACTTCTTTGCCCATTCTCCCAATGTCTAAATCCTTCTACAGACCCACTGCTTCTCAACACCACCTGGCCCACCACCTATCTTTCTATTGTCTGCAAAATTGGCCACAAAGCCAATAATTTCATCTTCCAAATCATTGACATATAACGTAAATAGTACCAAGCCCTGCAGAACACCACTAGTTACTGACAGCCAACCAGAAAATATTCTCTTTAGACTCTTTGCCTCCTGCCAGTCAGACAATCTTCTGTCCATCTTTCCTGTAGTACATTAGGCTGTTATCTTGTTAAGCAGCCTCATGTGCGTCATCTTGTCAAAGACCTTCTGAAAATCCAAGTAAGTGACATCCTTTGTCTATCCTGTCTGTTATTTCTTCAAAGAATTCCAACAGATTTTCAGGCAAGATCTTCCCTGAAGAAAACCATGCTAGCATTGGCCTATTTTATCATATGCCTCCAAGTACCCTGAAGTCTCCATCCTTAATAATGGACTCCAAAATCTTCCCAACCATTGAAGTTAGGTTAATTGGATTATAATTTCCTTTCTTCTTCCTTCTTAAAGTATGGAGTGACATTTGTAATTTTCCAATCCTCCGGAACTATTGCAGAATCTAGCGATTCTTTAAAGATTATTACTAATGCCTTCATAATCTCTTTAGCTACCTCTTTTAGAACCTTGGAGTGTATTCCATCTGGTCCAGGTGACTTATCTACCTTTAAGCTTCCCAAACACCCTCTCCTTAGTAATAGCAGCTGCACTTCTGCACCCAGCACGCTTGAATTTCTGGCATTCTGCACGTGTCTTTCACAGTGAAGGCTAATGCTGTTCATCTGCCATTTCTTTGTCTCCCCCCCCGCCATTAGTACCATTCTGGTGTTATATTCTAGTGGTCTTCTTTAGGATCCTCTTTTATATCATTATCTAGTGTACCCTTTATATCATATTTCATCTCCTTATGGTTTGTTTAGTTGCATAAATTCCCATTAATTGTGATATATTGCATGCTGGCTCTTTTGCTTTTATGCTGTCTTTGATTTCCCTCATCAAAAACAGTTGCCTCATCCTCCCTTTAGAATACTTTTTCATCTTTGGGATGTATCTATCCTGCTCCTTCCAAATTGCCCCCAGAAACTTCAGCCATTGCTGTCTGTCATCACCCCTGCTAATGACCCCTTCCAATCAACTTTGACCAGTTCCTCTCTCACCCCTCTAATTCCCTTTACTTCACTGTAATACTAATATATCTGACTTTATCTTCTCCCTCTCAAACTGCAGGGTGAATTCTATCATATTATAATCACTGTCTCCTAAGGGTCCCTTTACCTTAAGCTCCCAAAATTAAATCTGGTTCATTACACAACACCCAATCCAGAACTACCTTTCACCAAGTGGGCTCAATTAGAAGCTTCTCTGAAAAGCCATCTCATAGGCATTATACAAATTCCATCTCATAGACATTATACAAATTCCATCTCTTGGGCTTCAGCCTCAGCCTGATTTTTCCAATCTACCTGCATATTGAAATGCTCTGTGAGTATCATAACATTGCTTTTTCACATGCCTTTTCTATCTACCATTGTAATTAATATCCCACATCCTGGTTACTGTTTAGCAGCCTGTGTATTTCTCCCACCAGGGTCTTTTTACCCTTGTAGTTTCTTAACTCCACTCACAAGGATTCAACATCTTCTATGTCACCTCTTTCTACAGATTTGATTTCATTTTTTGCCAACAGATTCACAGGTGAAGTGACATTTACACTTGCCCCTACATCTCCTCACTCACTACCATTCAGGGCCATAAACAGTCTTTTCAGGTGAGGCGACACTTCACCTGCAAGTCTGTTGGGGTCATCTACTGTGTCCAGTGCTCCTGGTGTGTGGTCTCCTGTATATCAGTGAGACCCAACATAGACTGGGAGACTGCTTCACCAAGCACCTACACTCTGTCTGCCAGAAGAAGCAGGATCTCCCAGTAGCCACCCATTTTAATTCTACTTCCCATTCAGATAAGTCAATCCATGACCTCCTCTACTGTCACAATGAAGCCACACTCAAGTTGGAGGAACAACATCTTATATTCCATCTGGGTAGCCTCCAACCTGACAGCATGAACTTCAATTTCTCAAACATCCAGTAATGCCCCTCCCCTTCACCATTCCCTCTCTCATTTTATCACCATGCCTATCCATTACCTCCCTCCGGTCCTCCTCCCTTTTCTTTCTTCCATGGCCTTCTGTCCTCATATCAGATTCCCCCTTCTCCAGTCCTATATCTCTTTCACCAATCAACTTCCCAGCCCTTTACTTTATCCCTCCCAGTTTCACCCATCACCTTGTGTTCCTCATTCCCTTCCCCTCACCTTTTAAATCTACTCCTCATCTTTTTTCCTCCAGTCCTGCCAAAGGGTCTCAGCCTGAAACATTGACTACAAGTGTTTCCATAGATGCTGTCTGGCCTGCTGAGTTCCTCCAGCATTTTGCTCTCTTCAAAATGATCTAAATTACTTACGCATATAAAACACCAAATAATTGATTGCATAAGTATTCACCTCCTTTAATATGACATACCAAATCCTCACTGGTGTAGCCAATTGTTTCAGTAGTCACATAATTAGTTAAATGGAGATCACCTGTGTGCTGTCAAGGTGTTTCAATTGATTGTAATAAAATACACCTGTAGCTGGAAGGTCCCACTGCTTGCTCACCCACTGAGAGATCTGTGGTGGGCTACGTTGGATTATGGAAGTGTGGCATACTTTCTGCTGCAGAAAGTAATTTAAAAATGTTGGATGTTGAGCAAGCTCAGGCCCTCAGGGTTTGTAGTGGCGCATTCAGAACATCACCTATATCAGCTCTTCAAGTCGAAATGGGGGAAATGCCATTAAGACTTAGAAGAATAAAGCTAATGCTAAATTACTGGGTTAACATCATGGGACATAACTACTCACATCCAGCTAAAGCTATATTACAAGACTGCTGGGAATATAATAATTCAAATGGATCGGGGATGCAGCTGCACAAAAATATGGTCTACACCTACAGTTCCATTATCTGATGTTCCTCCATGGCTCTTTACAATGCATACAGTAGATATAAACCTGCAACAACTTTTAAAAAAGTCTAACTATGGAATCAAACTGATAGTACAAGAATATATAGACTCGCATTTTAGAAACGAACTTGGAATATTTACGGATGGATCAAAAGACCCTAGATCTGGCCACACAGGTATTGCAGTCTACATTCCTCAGTGCGAAACTAGCATCAGGAAAAGAACGTCAACCCATTTATCAGTGTATACAACAGAATTAATGGCAATATTGAATGCGTTATCTTGGATAGAAGAAAATAATTTCAAAAAGGCTGTAACCTGTTCAGACAGTTTATCTGCATTAACCTTGATCAAATCAAGAAAATCAGAAAGTAGACAGGATATTTTATTGGAGATTCTATACGAGTTATATACACTGACCAAAAATGGGGTAGAAGTAAGCTTTCTTTGGGTTCCTGCTCATTGTGGAGTGCAGGGTAATGAAAAGTTGGATAGTATAGCTAAACAATTGCTCAAATCGTCTATTATAGAGGTCCAGATCCCCCTGGAAGTCAAGAGCATTTTATTAAAACATATATTGAGGAGACATGGCGGAAGCATTGGAATGAGAATGAAACAGGGAAACAACTGTACAAAATACAGAGGCAGGTCAGATACAAAAGATTGTCAAGTGGATATAGAAAGACAGAAACAATCATCAGTCATTTGAGAATTGGACACACAAGTCTTAATTACACATTGCACAAAATAGGGCAACATCCAACTGGGTTGTGTGAATACTGTAATCAACCAGAAACAGTTGAACATGTATTGATAAAATGTAAGAAGTATCAAAAAGAAAGAGTGAAGATGATAGGAGCGCTTAAGATAAACAAAAAAACTGATGTGGGTATAGAACAACACAAGAAGAAGAGGGTCCAACTGCTGGTGAGTCAGTATCCTAGCAAATACTACACCACGAATGCAAAAGAACACTTCAAACAATGCCCTGAAAAGGTTGTTGAAAAGAACAAGTCAGGAGATAGATACAGGAAAATTTCCAAGTCACTGAATATCCCCAGGGTACAGTTAAGTCAAGCATCAAGAAGTGGAAAGAATATGGCCATCCTCAAAAACTGAGTGACCGTGCAAGAAGGGGACTAGTGAGGGAGGCCACCAAGATGCCTATGACAACTCTGAAGGAGTTACAGGCTTCAGTGGCTGAGATGGGAGAGACTGCACATACAACGACTGTTGCCCAGGTGCTTCATCAGTCACAGCTCTATGGGAAAGTAGCAAAGAGAAAGCCACTATTGAAAAAAACTCACATGAACTCTTAGCTAGAGTTTGCCAGAAGGCATGTGGGAGACTCTGAAATCAGCTGGAACAAGGTTCTACGGTCTAATGAAACCAGAATTGAGCTCTTAGGCCATCAGACTAAATGCTATGTTTGGCATAAGCCAAACACAACATATCATCAAAAACACATCATCCCTACTGTGCAGGATGGTGGTGGCTGCATCATGCTATGGGGCTGCTTAACTGCAGTAAGCCCTGGAAGGTTTGTGAAGATAGAGGGTAAAATGAATGCAGCAAAATACAGGGAAATCCTGGAGGAAAACCTGGTGCAGTCTACAAGAGGCCTGCGAACTTGGGGGAAGATTTGTTTTCTAGCAAGGCAATGGCCCATAAAGCCGATGCTACACAGGAATGGCTTAAAAAACAACAAAGTTAATGTCCTCAGCACAAAACTTACCCCTGACATCTCCTCTGTACCTACTTCCAAGCACCTTAAAACTGTGCCCTCTCGTGCTAGCCATTTCAGCCCTGGGGAAAAGCCTCTGACTATCCACACGATCAATGCCTCTCATTATCTTATACACTTCTATCAGGTCACCTTTCATCCTCTGTCGCTCCAAGGAGAAAAGTCCGAGTTCACTCAACCTATTCTCATAAGACATGCTCCCCGATCCAGGCAACATCCTTGTAAATCTCCTCTGCACCCTTTCTATGGTTTCCATGTCCTTCCGACCAGAACTGAGCACAGTACTCCAAGTGGGGTCTGACCAGGGTCCTATATTGCTGCAATATTACCTCTTGGCTCCTAAACTCAGTCCCAGGATTGATGAAGGACAATGCACCATATGCCTTCTTAACCACAGAGTCAACCTGTGCAGCAGCTTTGAGTGTCCTATGGATTCCGACCCCAAGATCCCTCTGATCCTCCACACTGCCAAGAGTCTTACCATTAATACTATATTCTGCCATCATATTTGACCTACCAAAATGAACCACCTCACACTTATCTGGGTTGATCTCCAGCTGTCACTTCTCAGCCCAGTTTTGCATCCTATCAGTGTCCCGCTGTAACCTCTGACAGCCCTCCACACTATCCACAGCACCCCCAACCTTTGTGTCATCAGCAAATTTACTAACCCAACCCTCCATTTCCTCATCCAGGTCATTTATAAAAATCACAAAGAGTAGGGGTCCCAGAACAGATCCCTGAGTCACACCACTGGTCACGACCTCCATGCAGAATATGACCCATCCACAACCACTCTTTGCCTTCTGTGGGCAAGCCAGTTCTGGATCCACAAAGCAATGTCCCCTTGGATCCCATGTCTCCTTACGTCTCTTGACTTGACCTATGTCTCTTATTATCTTTCAAACTAAACAGAAGTGGCCTTCTGGTGAAATTGGGTTGCCTGTCCAGGCTTGAGATCTGTAAATTTAAAGAGAAAGGCCAGCCACAAGATATCCTTTGGTCTACCCATTGCAGGAAACTGGCCTTTCCCCGGACGTGTGTTGAAAGATCTGACACTGGACAGTGGACATGATACAAGTGAATAACTCATAAGGAAGTGAGTTAGGCCATCAAGGAAATCTGATTCTGTATGATGTATTACTGAGAGAACCATCAAGTGCATTGCATCTTTCTGACAGCCAGGTAGCTCAATTAGATCACCATGTAAAATGCATCTCCAGAAGTTGATTAATGTGACCTATAAGCAAATTTCATTCAAGAGATCAATACAATCACCAAGGTCTTCAAGTTGTGAGATCGATCATTGCAAAGTGAACGAGTCAAGTAAATGTAATGAGGTAATTAGAGAAAGAGAATTCCAAATCATTTGACCTGGTTGAACTGCAAAAAAATTAAATGCTATTGACAGTAATGGAGTAAAGAGCATGTCTGATCCTTTCAAATGAAGCTCACAGTACGTGCACTGCTCCCTGCTGGGTAAGCAGAATGATGATGGTTCATGACTGCTCCTCTTTCCACAGATGCGACCTGATTTCAGCATACTCTGAGTTTATTTTATGTTCAACACCATGGCCCTGTGCTAAATTGCATGGACAATCACGCTTGCACCCTTTAGCATTGTAATAGGAGATAAAGACCAGCTTTTTTTTGGGTCACATATACATCGGAACATACAGCAAAATATGCCGTTTGCATCATCAAGCAATGCAGTGTGAGGATGGGCTGGGGCAAGCCCACCAAGTTTCCATGCTTCGATCATCAACATAGCATGCCTACAACTTACCTTCCCTAACCCACACGGTATTGGAACGTGGGAGGAAACCGGAGCACCCAGAGAAATCCATATACCCATGGAGAGAGCGTACAAACTCCTTACAGACAATGGTGGGAATTGAACCTAGGTCACTGGCACTGTAAAACATTATGTTAGATATGACACTGCCATACCACCCCTCTTATCATGTGGCTAAATATTCTTTTTATGTGGGATTATGGGAGCACGGAAGCCTGCTGGATCCGAATCGTTGTGATATTCACCATCCAAGCTCACACAAAAAGAGTGACCATGTGGGAACTGTGGTTGATGCTGACTCTTACACTGGGTTACGTTCCAATTAATTTATGCTAATAATTCATCGTGCTTGCACAGATAAGTACATTTCAATTCATGTCTTCATTGCCACACAACTAGTGATACATCCATGTAGCTGTCAAGGAGCAGTGCAGCAAGAATTCATACTGATTTACTTTTGATTGTCGATTCTTGTAACACCACGTCAGAGATGGGCTGATGGAAACTGGTTTGTAAATGAACGTAAAAGATGCTAGGGAGATTCCTTCTTCTCCAGCCCTTTACCCCCTCTAGCTAGCCTCCTTCCACTCCCAGCACCTTTTTATTTTGGCATCTTCCCCCTTCCCTTTCAGTCCTGATGAAGGGTCTTAGCCCGAAACATCGACTGTTTATTCACTTCCATAGATGCTGCCTGACCTGTTGAATTCCTCCAGCATTTTGTGTGTGTTGATAAAGAGATTAGCTTTATTTGTTACTTGGGCATTGAAGCATACAGTAAAATGCATTGGTTGTGTCAAATTATATTGAATCAGTGAAGGTTCTGAACTTAAAGAGGGGTAACTTTGAAGGTATGAGATGTGAATTAGCTAAGATAGACTGGCAAATGACACTTAAAGGATTGACGGTGGATATGCAATGGCAAGCATTTAAAGATTGCATGGATGAACTACAACAATTGTTCATCCCAGTTTGGCAAAAGAATAAATCAAGGCAGGTAGTGCACCCATGACTGACAAGAGAAATTAGGGATAGTATCAATTCCAAAGAAGAAGCATACAAATTAGCCAGAAAAAGTGGCTCACCTGAGGACTGGGAGAAATTCAGAGTTCAGCAGAGGAGGACAAAGGGCTTAATTAGGAAGGGGAAAAATGATTATGAAAGAAAACTGGCAGGGAACATAAAAACTGACAGTAAAAGCTTTTATAGATATGTAAAAAGGAAAAGACTGGTAAAGACAAATGTAGGTCCCCTACAGACAGAAACAGGTGAATTAATTATGGGGAGCAGGGACATGGCAGACCAATTGAATAATTACTTTGGTTCTGTCTTCACTAAGGAGGACATAAATAATCTTCCAGAAATAGTAGGGGACAGAGGGTCCAGTGAGATGGAGGAACTGAGCGAAATACATGTTAGTAGGGAAGTGGTGTTAGGTAAGTTGAAGGGATTAAAGGCAGATAAATCCCCAGGGCCAGATGGTCTGCATCCCAGAGTGCTTAAGGAAGTAGCCCAAGAAATAGTGGATGCATTAGTGATAATTTTTCAAAACTCGTTAGATTCTGGACTAGTTCCTGAGGATTGGAGGGTGGCTAATGTAACCCCACTTTTTAAAAAAGGAGGGAGAGAGAAATCGGGGAATTATAGACTGGTTAGCCTAACGTCGGTGGTGGGGAAACTGCTGGAGTCAGTTATCAAGGATGTGATAACAGCACATTTGGAAAGCGGTGAAATCATCAGACAAAGTCAGCATGGATTTGTGAAAGGAAAATCATGTCTGACGAATCTCATAGAATTTTTTGAGGATGTAACCAGTAGAGTGGATAGGGGAGAACCAGTAGATGTGGTATATTTGGATTTTCAAAAGGCTTTTGACAAGGTCCCACACAGGAGATTAGTGTGCAAACTTAAAGCACACGGTATTGGGGGTAAGGTATTGATGTGGATAGAGAATTGGTTAGCAGACAGGAAGCAAAGAGTGGGAATAAACGGGACCTTTTCAGAATGGCAGGCAGTGACTAGTGGGGTACTGCAAGGCTCAGTGCTGGGACCCCAGTTGTTTACAATATATATTAATGACTTGGATGAGGGAATTAAATGCAGCATCTCCAAGTTTGCGGATGACACGAAGCTGGGCGGCAGTGTTAGCTGTGAGGAGGATGCTAAGAGGATGCAGGGTGACTTGGATAGGTTGGGTGAGTGGGCAAATTCATGGCAGATGCAATTTAATGTGGATAAATGTGAAGTTATCCACTTTGGTGGCAAAAATAGGAAAACAGATTATTATCTGAATGGTGGCCGATTAGGAAAAGGGGAGGTGCAACGAGACCTGGGTGTCATTATACACCAGTCATTGAAAGTGGGCATGCAGGTACAGCAGGCGGTGAAAAAGGCGAATGGTATGCTGGCATTTATAGCGAGAGGATTCGAGTACAGGAGCAGGGAGGTACTACTGCAGTTATACAAGGCCTTGGTGAGAGCACACCTGGAGTATTGTGTGCAGTTTTGGTCCCCTAATCTGAGGAAAGACATCCTTGCCATAGAGGGAGTACAAAGAAGGTTCACCAGATTGATTCCTGGGATGGCAGGACTTTCATATGAAGAAAGACTGGATGAACTAGGCTTGTACTCGTTGGAATTTAGAAGATTGAGGGGGGATCTGATTGAAACGTATAAAATCCTAAAGGGATTGGCCAGGCTAGATGCAGGAAGATTGTTCCCGATGTTGGGGGAGTCCAGAACGAGGGGTCACAGCTTGAGGATAAGGGGGAAGCCTTTTAGGACTGAGATTAGGAAAAACTTCACACAGAGAGTGATGAATCTGTGGAATTCTCTGCCACAGGAGACAGTTGAGGCCAGTTCATTGGCTATATTTAAGAGGGAGTTAGATATGGCCCTTGTGGCTACGGGGATCAGGGGGTATGGAGGGAAGGCTGGTGCAGGGTTCTGAGTTGGATGATCAGCCATGATCATAATAAATGGCGGTGCAGGCTCGAAGGGCCGAATGGCCTACTCCTGCACCTATTTTGTATGTTTCTATTGCGCTGGGAAGCCTGCAAGTTCCCCCATGCTTCTGGCACAAACAGTATGCCCACAACTCGTTAACCTTAACCGCACATTTTCGGAACGTGGGAGGAAGCCCACGTGCTCGTGGGGAGAACGTACAAACTCTTTAAGATAGCGGTAGGAACTGAACCCTGGTCTACCTGTTGGCTGCTGTAAAAACATTGTGTTAACCACTGCGCTACTTCACTGCTGCAGTTTCTGAGAATTTGCAACTTTCTGCATCACTGCAAAATGAAGATGTTCTGCTCAGATTGAAAACTGCAGCTATTGCAAAAGAAAATCGATGGTGGCTCCACCTCATGAAGAGTTGTTATCCTGAAACATTTTCTTGCTTTCTCTCAGCTGCAGCCTGAACAAGTTAAAACCATATTTGTTTTATCTCTCTTTCCAGTTCTGTGGAAAGATTTTTCTCTCTACAGATGCTGCCTTATCTGCTGAGTAATTGCAGCATTTTCTGTTTTTATATCCAGTTTCCTGTACCTGCAGCTTTTTTTGATTTCTGTGAAGTTGGAATTTGCACAAACTTGTCTTACAGCTGTTGTCTAGGTTAGGTATAATGAACATCAAGTATTATGACTTAAGTGATCAGAAACTAGGAGTTTACATGTATAATTGGCAAATGCTACTAGCCCACCCAAAGTCCTCAGTACCTATCGTGAATAAGCTGATTCTGATTTAGTTTTCTCCCTTTCTTTTTTATCTGCAGACTGCTGCAGTTCTTTTTTTTAAATTTTATTTTTATTTGGATAAGGAATTCACAAGTATCATGTACTTTTTTCACACATATAACCTTTTCCATTTTTTTATATGTATAAAACTATAATTATTTATACATTCTTAAGTACACATTGAGATGATATAAAAGGAAATTAGACACTTAAATAGATAATTATGTACTGTGGTAACTCTAATCTATTAGGCTAAGTAATGGTATTAGTTGTTAAGAAAAATGGTAATAATAGTTTCCAAAGAACTCTTCTGGACCATTTCCACTGGTCCAAAATGTTGTATATAAGCCTATGTAACAACCATTGTAGGTGTTTATATCCTAACTTGTTTATGCTTGCTCCTGCCCGCAGACATAATTATCTAATCCCTATGTACTTATTTACTTAATTTTTTCATTTTTTATCTCTTTCCCAAATCTTTCCCTTTACTTGTGTTAATACTCTATTTTCCAAAAGAAAACAAAAAAAAAGACATTTAGACTAGGGGTGCTTACGTTAGCAATATTACTGTGTTGATGAGAGGAGCAGTATAAATCATTAGGAGAGTCATCTAAAGTCTGCTCGCATTGGGGTTATGTATTCAATCCATTTATTCCAGATTTGATAAAATTTTTCTTTTTGAATTCTCAGGGAGTAAGTCAACTTTTCCATTTTAAATATTTCCAAGATAATTTCGTGCCAATCTTCTAATGTAGGTGGTATTGGATTTAGCCACTTTCTAGTGATTGATTTCTTACTTGCTGCAAAGAGGGCCTGCAGCAACTTTATATCTTCCTTCTGTTCAAGAAACAATACATGCCCCAAATAGAGCATCTCAAAGTTCAGAGGTATCTGGGACCTAAGTACCTTAACTAATGTTCTATGAATACCTTCCCAATATAGACTTAATTTAGGGCAATCCCAGAAAATATGAAAATGATTTGCCTCCTTGGAGCCACACCTTCTCCAACACGTCACGTTTATATCTTTATATTTTTCCTGATATGGGGTCTTGAAGTATCTTATAATGTTTTTCCAACAATGTTCTCTCCAAGTCAAAGAATTAGTCGAGGACCATTGAAAGCTGCAGATTTTCCCCCAAGCCTCCTTTGAAAGTACCAACCCCGCTTCTTTCTCCCACTTCTCTTTAATATACAGTGTATTCACATTTTTAGCATGGGAGAGTGCATTATATACTCGAGAAACTGATTTACTAGGTATTGAACTGCAAGCCGAATTCAGAATCTTGAAAAATTCTAATTCTACTGTTGATAGGTCTGTATATCTACAACTCTGGTTAACATAGTTTCGTACTTGAAGGTACCTAAAAGAGTCATTATGTTCTAGGCCATGTTTGTCCTGCAGGATTTGGAAACTTTGTAATACTCTTTTATCTATAAATGAGAGGTAGGTTGTAAGACCTTTCTTTAACCATAGCTCAAATCTTTCATCTCCTCTGTTGGGAAGGAATTCGGTATCATATGCACACCATCTAAAGAGTTTTAACATGTTATTAATTCCACATGAATTAACCACCTTCTGCCATACTTTTAATGTAAGATTTATCCAACTGTTTTTAAATTTTTCCAACTGGGCCATCAATCCTTTGTCAGCTATTGAGGCCTGTAGAGGAAAACTGTCAACTAATCCAAATTCTATTTCCTTCCATCTAGCCTTATATTCCCTATTACACCAATATAACAGAGGGTTTATCTGTGAGGCATAAAAATAATTTCTCAGGCAAGGAAGAACCATACCTCCTCCTTCCTTCCCTAACTGTAAGGTGTTATATCGAATTCTAGGTTTCTTTCCTTGCCAAATGAAGCGGGAAATCCATTTGTCCCATTCCCTGAATTGATTATCATTCACCTCCACCGGTAAAGTACGGAAAAGATACAATAACCGAGGAAGAATATTCATTTTTATAGTATTTATCCTTGAATTTAAACTTAAAAAGGGGATAAGATTCCATCTATGCATATCTGCTTTTATCTCTGAGATTAATGGCCCATAATTTACCTGTGACAGTGTTGAAAGATCCTTCGGCAGGGTTATTCCTAAATATTTTAATGATTTAGCTTCCCACTTAAGATTGTATGTATCCTGCAATTTTTTGGATGGTGTATAATTTAGGGACATAACCTGTGTTTTCTTTACATTTATTTTATAACCTGATATTTTCCCAAAGTCATCCAACAGTGTAAACAATCCTATAAATGATTTTTCTGGTTCACTCAGATAGACCAAAACATCATCTGTGAATAACGCCACTTTCTGTTCAATCCCTGCCACTTTGATACCTTTTACGATTTTGCTCTGTCTTATTAGTTGGGCAAGCGGTTCAATATATAGCGCAAAAAGGAGAGGAGAAATTGGGCATCCCTGTCTAGTGCCTCTCTCTAAGATGAAGGAGTCAGAGAGGTCCCCAATTTAGTTTTCTCATGTACAACATACGGTGAAATGTTTTATTTGCATTAACACCCAACACAACTTAATGATGTGCCAGGGGTAGCCTGCAAGTTTCTCCACACATTCTGGTGCCAACAGTGCACACCCATAATGTTTAGCAGAACAACGCAAGCAACAACACAACAGCAGCAAAGCAAACTCCTTTTCTCCTTCCCTCCTTCCCTCCCACTCACGCCCACAGACTGGCCTCTCAGCCCAGGAGGGGCCCTCCAGCCCCTCCAGCCTCCAGCGGACTCATGGACTCGCAGACAACGGGCTTCCAGCTTCCTCAGTGGACTCGTATGCTCACAGACCCAGGACTTCGGCCTTGACTTCTGTACTTGCCCACTCAGCCCTTGATCTTGGGGCTTCGATCCTCACTGTCCAGTCCAGAACTCGCCAATGATGGGATCCTGGACGCCAGACCTTGAACTTGCCAGCTAAGGGGTCACTGGCCTTTGCTGGAGCAAAGCAGGGTGACAGAAGTTTATAAGATTATGAGTGACATAGATAAGGTAGAATGTCAAGATCTTTTTCCCACGGTAGGAATATCAAATGCAAGAGGGCATAGGTCTAAGGTGAGGGGTAGGAGATTTAAAAGAGACATATCTGTTGCCAGAGAAGGTGCAGGAAGCAGATATTAAGAGGAACTTAGCTGGACACAAATAGGTAAAGATAGAAGGTTATAGTCTGAATGTAGGCAGTGGAGACAGCGAAAAAGGTCAGTATGGATATGCTGGACTGAAAAGCCTGCTTCTGTACTGTTTGACTCCGATTCTATAAACTGAGTCCAAAATAGAGATTGACACTGGATTTCTTTCACTAGTATAACTCAGAAACAGAAATGTAGGAAGTCCACAGAGCTGAGTTCCCAACGCGAAGCACCACACAAGGCTGCTCTGCATAGCATGTCTAGTGCAGCCAACCCAGGAAAACTTTCTACTTAAGAGGCTTTTGGGGGAATGCCTCATAAAACTTTGAAAGATCAAGTCATAAAGATCTGAGGATCACTGAAATAATTGATTTAAAAAGAGCCAAGGTGTTTATTTCCCATCACAACCAGCTACCTTATTCTGCAAAGGTACCATCCCTGACAAGTATCTGTAAACCGAGTTCTCCAGAAGCCAGAAATGTCTGTTTTCAATAGCTACTCAGGTCATACTGCCCAACATGCACAAAACCAGAAAAACACCAGAAATACTGACAGACTATGCCACATCTGTAGAGAGTGAAACAGCATTAATGTCCAGGATTGGCCAGCACCCCACCACTATAGGCCATCAATCCTCATAATCTAATCTAATCTAATCCGATTCCCTAACCCTCAGCCAACCCCTAACTACACACACTTGCTGACTTAACATGAATGGTCAGCAGTGGCTGTTCTCATACCAATCCCACTTAGTTCTGACACAAACTGCAAAGGCTGGTTATCTGAAATTCAGTGTTGAGCCCCAGGGCTGCTGCACCCAAAGAAGGGAGAAGAAATGTTGTTTCCTGAGCTTATGATGGTCTTTGATGGAGAATTATGAGAAGCCAGATTGGGAGTACGACAGACAGCCAAAGTGACAAGCTATTGGAAATTCGGAGCCACATTTTGAACTGAAAGGAGATACCCAGTGGTCACCCAGTCTGCATTTAGCTTCTGCGATACACAATAGACCACATTGTGAGCACCAAGTGTGACACACTAAACTGGAAGTAGTTTAGTTATTGATGTTTACTTAGAAGGGATATTTGGGCAAAGACTGATGGTAGAGGAGGTGAAAGGTTGGGCCTCTGTTTACGAAAGAATCAAAAGATCCTAAGAATATCGTGATGTGGGATGTAAGTGCAAAAGGAATTGCTGTCCATGATGAAATTTAATCACAATGCTTGCATTAACTAATCCTGAACAGGCCTCAGCTTCTTCCTTTGTGGGTGTGCCAATTATGGGCCTCGAATGCAAAACAAGACAATTTTGTCCACATGATGTTACCACATGCACTGCACACTGTACAGTATCACTGCAGGGGCCTGGTGGTCTCTGCATAAAGGACCCTGATTGATAGAAACATTATGATAGGAATGTTTAAGAGGCATTAAGACAAGTACACAAACAGGCAGGGAATGGAAGGATTTAGTCCATTTGGACATGGGATTAGTTAAAACTGGCACCATGATGGGGCAAAGGGCTTGTACTCTTCTATATTCTAACCTGAAGATGTATGTTACACAGTGATAAAAAATAGTAACATATTTTCTATAGAATTTACTTCTGTAGCTCAAAGTCAAGTTTATTGTCGTATGTACAAGTACTGCACATGTTGAAAAAACAGAAGACCCCGCCACTCACCCCAGTCAGCATTCACTCCTGGATCGATCACGAGAACCAGCTGAGGACCCACCAATAGACCACCCCTTAGGAAAACATCACACTCAACTCGAGTAATCGCAAAGGAAAGGAAGGGAATGGAATGAAAATCTTATCTGCAGTAGCGGCACAGGAACGTAGCATCAGATGCACAACATCCACAAGATAAAGATAAATTATCCAAAATCGAAACAAGAAAGAACACAATTAGATGAACTAAAAAGTCCATTGAGTGAAAAATGGTCATAAGCCTGAAAAAGAAATATTGTGCTTTCGTGTAGATTTTCTCACCCAGAAGGATGAAGGAAAAAAAATACTTCTGATGGAGACTCAATAAGACAACAGTCCATTAATGAAGAGTCTCAGAGAAGGTTCCCCTGAGCCCCATATACAGTAAAATAGAGTAACACACACAAAATGCTACAGGACCACAGTAGATCAGGCAGCGTCTATGGGGAGGAATAAACAGTCGATGTTTCAGTCCAAGACTCCATCAGTCCTCCTGATGAAGGATCTCGGCTCAAACATTGACTGCTCATTCCTCTCCATAGCTGCTTCCCGACCGATTGAGTTCTTCCAGCATTTTGTGTGCACTACTCTCACTTTTCAGCATCTGCAGAAATGTCTTGTGTTTATGAACTGGATGTGTGTAGTTACATTTGCTGCACATGATATTTTGAGATGCTCTTCTCCTTGCCTCCAGGTCTTGTGCAATATCGATCACTGTCTTTGAAAACTACACCTAAGGGCGAACAACAGTAATCAGAATCAGATTTACTATTGCTGGCATATGTTATGAAATTTGTTGTTATGTAGCAGCAGTACAATGCAATACGTAATATTAAAACTCAGTTTCTGTAAGAAGTATATATACTTTATAAGTTTATATATATATATCAGTTCCTGTAAGAAGTATATATACTGTGTGTATATATATATATATATATATATATATATATATAAAAGTGAAATTAAATAAGTAGTGCATTGAAAATGGCTCAGAGAGGGCCGGCTAGTGGCACAACGACATTGGCGCCGGACCCAGGAGCAGAGGTTCCCGGGTTCGAAACTAGTCAGGTCTGCTTCCGAGTACACTTTCCATGCATGCTGGGTTGAGTGTCAAGACTGCAACTCGACCTCGTAAAATAAAGGGAAAATACTGCACAAAATGTCTGTGTCAGGAGTGGCGCGCCACAGAGTCTCTCTCTATCTCGTTCCGCACCTTGTAAAGGCCATGAAAAAGACATCATCACGGACACGCAGACACACACACATAGACTCGCACGCACGCAGGCACACGCCAAAAAAAAAGAAAATGGCTCAGAGAAGGTTGATGTCAAGTTCAGTTTATTGTCATACACTGCCAAATGAAAGAAGGTAATTCCAGACCGAGTTGCACAACTCAGTACATGTAACTCACAGACAACACAAAGAAATATTACCACAAACAAGTTAACAAATAATAAAACGCATTCTAGAAGATAAAATATATTCTAGAAGGTTTATAGTTATCAAGGGCATACATGAAACTGTAAACAGCGTATGTCATCAAAATTAGCTTTTTGTAATAGCAGCACAATAGAAGCTAGGACAAACCTAAGATAACATAAATTATACATAACGTACACTAGGCTGGAATAGGGTTTTGGAAGGGTGGGTGTAGGAGTAGATGCATCCTCTTGTGGGAGAACCTAGAACCAGAAGTCACTGCTTAAAAAAAATGAGGTAATCCTTTTAAAGGAAGGATGAGATTTTTTTTTCTGTCCTGTGAATCTGGAAGTCTGTTCCTGAAAGGGTTGGGGGAAGCAGGATGGTTGTTGAAAGCAGAGTCCTGAAATATTATTGTGAAGTTGATACTCTCACTCAGTGGCCACTTTATTAGGGAGCCTGTACACCTGCTCGTTAATGCAAGTATCTGATCGGCCAATCATATTGCAGCAACTCAATGAACTTCACTGGCCCCATCACTGAACTGTTCCCACAACCTATGGACTCACATGCAAGGACTCTTTACCTCACACTCTTGATATTTATTGTTTATTTATTTATTTGTATTTGCACAGTTTGTTGTCTTTTGCACATTGGCTGTTTGTCCACCCGCCCTGTTGGGTGTGGTCTTTCAATGGTTCTATTATGGTTTCGATTTACATAAGAAAACAAATTTCAGGGTAGGGTATGGTGACATATACGAACTTTAAATTGATTTTGAACTTTTAAAAGCATGATCTTAAGAATTTATTTGTTGTTCAGACCAAACATCAGCATGGGGAAGAAATGTGATCTAAGTGACACTGACTGTGGAATAATTGTTGGTGCCAGATGGGGTGGTTTGAGTATCTCAGAAACTGTTGATCCCCTGGGTTTTTCACACTCAACAGGGAATGGTGTGAAAAACAAACAAAAAAAAAACATCCAGAGAGTGGCAGTTCTGTGGGTGAAATCTTTTTGCTCATAAGAGAGGTCAGAGGAGAATGACTGGACTAGTTCCAGCTGACAGGAAGGCAACAGCAACTCAAATAACCATGTGTTACAACATTGGTGTACAGAAGAGCATCTCTGAATGTACAGTATATTGAACGTTTAAGTGGGTGGGCACAAATATACCTCCTGAAACTATTAAAGTGGCCACGAAGTATGGATACTTGATAAGTAGGTTAGATCGGGTAGTTGGGGTGCAGTACTGAGGTTACAGTCAGATTAACCATGACCTTAATGAACGGTGGAGCAGGCCTGAGCAGCTGAGTGGTCTTCTCCTGCCAATAATCTGTACGTTTATGTTTGGTTTTTACATTGACCTTTGCTGATGCTGGAACTGACTACTGAAGTACTCTTTTGCACCTAGCTCACTCGGCCAACTGTACTATTGGCTCTGGCGCCTCCTTAGAGATCAGTCAACCTGCTATTTATTGAGTATTTGTACCAAGACCATCGTAGTTTAATGCATCATGGTTTTAGGCAGTGGAGTCATTTCTTGCTACCAGGAGCCAGGCTGACAGAGAGACATAGCGCGCCCCCCCCCTCCCTTTACTTGAGGCTTAATTGATGGGAAACACAACTTTTCCACAGAAAACCAGGTGGCTTAGTAAACCATAGTTTTACATTTTGTGTATTCAATATGAACCTTTCCACTTTATGTCAAAGGTAGAAACTATACATATATGTTTGTTTGTCAGCAGAAATCATTGGAAGCACAAAGCAACTTTATCTGTAAACAGAGGAGCTGTTAAGAGCTTTGCTATGAAAGTATCAGTCTCTCTCTATACTTAACTAGGAGGAGGAGAAGATGGTGGCCACTCCGGTGAATGATATTTGTAATCTGTCAAGTAGGGTGCTGTGCACAATCCTGATTTGATGGAGACAGATGTGAGAGCATGGAGGAGCATCTGGTGAAACTTCTGAAATGCCTGTTTCACTGCTGCTGCTACTGTGTGATCCAGAATCTCCAGAGGAGAAGGCCCCGAGTCCTCGGCTTTGCTTGTTGCTCGGCGGCCGGGGCGAGGTAGAAGCGCTCGGCAGAGGATGGTGCTCGGGAGGCTGTATCAGAGGGGTTGATCAGAGGCTCGAAGTTTTTGGACGGACTCAGAGTCGGCTGTGGTCGGGTGCTTCCAATGCATCGGCAGTTGTTGGCGCCTGGAGGTTTATGGCACGGAGAGTTTCTCCCTTTTGCTGCCTACTATTGGGACTATCGGGAGTCGATTGAAACTTTGAGACTTTTTTTTACCGTGCCCATGGTCTGCTCTTTATCAAATTATGGTATTGCTGCACTGCTGTAACTATATGTTATAATTATGTGGTTTTGTCAGTGTTAGTCTTTGGTTTGTCCTTTTTTTTGTGATATCACTCTGGAGGAATGAACATTATATCATTTCTTAATGCATGCATTTCAAAATGACAATAAATGAGGACTGAGTATCCTCATAATCTAAAAAATAAAAAAAAATCTGACTACATGCTAAGTCTAAAGGCTCATAGATGCAGGCTAGTTAGCGGTTGTTAGGAAAGATCTGACACAAAACTGCCCTGAGTGAAGTCATTGTGACTATTCCAGACCCTGACTTCAGCTATAACCTTGCTTACTTTGGTCTGGTTACTCAACAAACCTCTTGAAGATTCTGATGGATGGCCCATTTGGTCATCAGACCAGAACTTCCCACTCCAAATCATTCACAGTACACCTAGAACGGATGGACATTTTTGTGAGCTATGAACTGCCAGAGAGCGCAATGTCTTCTAGTGGCCTCTGATAATTGTCACAAGTCCCACAATGTTCACCGAAGCCAAGGTGTGCAGGGAGGAGAGAGAGAGAGATACGGGCAATTTCAACATGGTGAAGATGTAGGAAGGAAGGTAAGCATCCTTAAAATAAGGAGCCTTCAGGAAGACTGGAGAGAAATTTATTTTATTTTACTTAGAGATACAGTATGTTTACGGGCCTTTTCAGCTCAACAAGACTGGGCAGCCCAATTACACCCATGTGACAAATTAACCTATTAACCTGTACATCTTTGAAATACGGGAGGAAACTGGAGCACCCGGAGGAAACCTAGGTGGTCACTGGGAGAAGATATAAACTTCCAGGTAGCGGTGGAGTTGAACCTGGTTTGTCTAAGCTGTGATAGTGTTACACTAACTGCTATGCTACTGTACTGATGAACATTGGTCTGATGTTCGTCATTTGCAGCACATACAAGAATTTACAAACATCCACATATGACCGAGGTTTCACACTCTTATAAAGGAGCTGAGCATGACTTCTGAAATATCCTTTGCATCAGAATGTCTTGATTAACATGTTACGTCTAAATGGATTAAATTCATTCATTTTAAATACCACTTTTAAGCTTTAACCAACATGCGTGAGTTTGACCCCAAACAAGAGAGAATCTGCAGATGCTGGAATTCCAAGCAACACACACAAAATGCCGGAAGAACTCAGCAGGCCAGGCAGCATCTATGGAAAGGAGTTACAGTCCTGACAAAGCGTCTCAGCCTGAAATGTTGACTGTACTCTTTTCCATAGATGCTGCCTGGCCTGCTGAGTTCTTCCGGCATTTTGTGAGGAGTGAGTTTAAAACACTTTATGAATCCTTTACCAGAGAGGGAGAAAGTGAGAGGCTGAAATATCACCAGCAGTATAAACTGCTGAGTTACACTCACCGACAGAGCATCCGTTTATCACACAAGAGTATGTTCTGGTGACAGGAACACAGTACATGGGCTGAGGTTAACGCATTCTGAAGCTACTTACCGATGATGCCAGCTTTACTGCAGTTCACAGGCAAAACATCGAAAGCACTGGTAGCAAGTTATGTCAGTCATCTTTCACTGTCCCTGTTGAAACGAAAGAAAATTTATCTTTATTGGAACGCAGCGCATCACCTACAACCCCGGGGTCACAGGCCAGATACACACCTACCTCACGGAGTGAATCATTAACCGCCGTTTAAAAGCTCAACAAGTCATCTTCCAGATGTCTGCTGAAGTAACCCCTGCCTTTGAATGAAATAGGGCTCGAGTCCTTGCTGCTGACAGATGGCCTGTGATTCCCCTGAGATGTCTGTAGCTGTGCATATTGGGTGAGGAGAGGATCTAGTTCAGTTGTAATGTTTCCTGCGGTTAAATGGACTCTCAGTATTAAAGGCTCCCCATTGATAATTACTAGTTAGCCACAAACAATTTTCTAAGACTAGGCAATGCATTCGAAAGAGATGCAAAGATGTAAAAAGTGATTCAGATTTAGATTTAATATTTTTACTTGTATTTTGCATTTCAAGAATAATGTGAAGTGACACACACAAAACGCTGGAGGAACTCAGCAGGCCAGGCAGTATCTATGGAAAAGAGTAAACAGTCAACGTTTGGGGCAGAGACCTTTCATGAAGGGTCCTGATGAAAGGTCTTGGCCCAAAACGTCGACGGTTTACACTTTTCCATAGATGCTGCCTGGCCTGCTGAGTTCCTCCAGCATTTTGTGTGTGTTGCTTGGATTTCCGGCAACTGCAGACTTTCTCGTGATAATGTGGAACAAGACTTGGAAATTTAAAGCATGGTTAAATTTTCACAGCTAGGCCATAAAGGCAAGATTGCACACTTATATTCCCCCACTCTCCATTTTCCACAGGGCACATCTTTCCCTCCACCCCACTCTCTGCTTTCTGCAGGGGTCGGTCTCTACGTGATTCCCTTATCCAGTTGCCTCCTCACCACTCTCTCTCCTGGCACTAAGTGGGTTGAGAGTTACACCTGCCCCCTCACCTCCTTCCTCACGACCATTCAGGGCCCAAATAGTCCTTCCAGGTGAGGTGAGCTGACATAGATTGGAGGACCATTTCACCAAGCATCTTCACTCCATCCATCACAAAGGTTGTGATTTCCCAATGGTCGCCCATTTAATTTGACCTCCTATTCCCATTCACACATGTCGGTCCACAGCCTCCTCTATTATCATGATGAGGCCACTCTCAGGTTAATTCACTTTCAGTTGGCTCTATTGCAGGAATATGACATGCAAATGGTGGATGGATCTCCAATCAAGTCGTAGTTGTCTCAGCCAATCACAGCCCCACAATGCTGGCCCTCCTGTTTTTACCAGATGCAAACCCAATGTGGCTTGTTGGTTGTTGTATCTCACTGTTGTGAACGTCATTCCCACAGGAGTTACATTTTCTCCAGTATAAGTTCTTAGTTGGATATACTTTATACTTTATTGTCACCAAACAATTGGTACTAGAACGTACAATCATCACAGCGATATTTGATTCTGCGCTTCACACTCCCTGGATTACAAATATTAAATAATAAAAATATTAAAAATAGTTAAAATAAGTAAATATTAAAAAATTAAATTATAAATCATAAATAGAAAATAGAAAAATGGGAAGTAAGGTAGTGCAAAAAAACTGAGAGGCTGGTCTGGATATTTGGAGGGTACGGCCCAGATCCAGGTCAGGATCCGTTCAGCAGTCTTATCACAGTTGGAAAGAAGCTATTCCCAAATCTAGCTGTACGAGTCTTCAAGCTCCTGAGCCTTCTCCCGGAGGGAAGAGGGATGAAAAGTGTGTTGGCTGGGTGGGTCGTGTTCTTGATTATCCTGGCAGCACTGCTCTGACAGCGTGTGGTGTAAAGTGAGTCCACGGACGGAAGATTGGTTTGTGTGATGTGCTGCGCCATGTTCACGATCTTCTGCAGCTTCTTTCGGTCTTGGACAGGACAACTTCCATACCAGGTTGTGATGCACCCTAGAAGAATGCTTATATGGATATAATGGATATCTGCAGGCTTCAGTTTAGTATCTTTGAAATGCCTTTCAAACTCATTTTGTAGAATGACTGAAACAACCAAGTTAGTGTCCAATTCCATTTTAATTAATTTGATATTCACTTCTGGTGGCCCATGGACCATGAGTTCTGTGCCATTTCATGACCCTTTATTACCCTTTTTTTCCAATTGATAAGTCTATGCTGGTACATCAAACTTCATTGGCAATTCCTGCCTTCGTGAGAGGTGGCTCCTGGGAAGGGAAGTCATTTACATGGTCTCACCATAAACCTTTATTGCTGGAGGGGTATGTGGTACAGCAGGACTGGGCTGGTTGAAGAACACAAAAGATTCTGCAGATCCTGGAAGTTCAGAGCAACGCACAAAATGCTAGAGGAACTCAATGTGTCAGGCAGCATCTGCGGAGGTGAATAAACAGTTGTCTTGATGATGGGTGTCAGCCTGAATGATGAAATGTTTATTCCCCTGCTACCTGACCTGCTGAGTTCCTGCAGCACCTTGTGATTGAAGAACATTGCCTTGTAGATGGGAGTTGTAAGGCCTATCCTCTTGTATGCTTTAGACCCGCCGAGTTCTTTCAACAGATTGTTTGTTGCTCCAGATCCCAGCATCTGCAGACTCTCATGTCTCCATTCTCTCGAATGCTTTAGTGAATGAGTTGATGCTTATAGTTTGGCCTCTGACCCATGGCTTGATTACTGTGGTTTCAGTGACCTTGGTTCACATAGAGACCTGACAGATTTGCCTTGCCTGCACACACTAAGCTTGCAATGCAGTAGCATTGGACTCCATTTCTAAATTTCTACTTCACTAAGATCATTTAGACGTTGTAACTGAGGATCAAGTTGTACCCTGTAGAGTGCGTTTATTCATCAGTGTAGGTTCCATAAATAACAACATTACTACAGTGGCTCTTCAAATGTGTCTCATTGGCTGTAAAGTGCTTTGGGACATCCTGAGGCTCTGGAAGGTGTGTTAATGCAGGTCTTTCTTTCACTCGGTCCAACTGTAATAAGTACACTTTGTGTGTTGAGCAGATGGCCTCTTCCTGACCTGGATTTCAAATGAATAAAGCTCACAGTAATTTCTTTTAGATCTTCAAAGCAGAGCTGACCAGTATGTTGAAGTCATTTTCAGCAAAGGCAAGAAACAGAAGAATTAATAAATATAAGATGATACTAAGCAATATTTTTAGCCTTCAAGGATTTCACACACATGCTCATGTTCTCACTGAAAATTTTTGGAAGTATTAACTAAAATATTCTGCCTGAGGTTGAATCAGTTGTTTTAAGCAATTTGCTGAAGTACATTAAAAAAATACTGAGATTTATTTGCTTTTATGAAGTGAAGCCCATCTGGACCAAGAGAAGAAAGGAGAATTCTGTGAGAAATAAACAATCCTAAATCACAGAGAGATATATGAAGATTGACTATCATGTGCAGCTCACATTGTTTAAATTGGAATGAAACCAGTTGGGAAGAAAAAGAAAGAAAAAGTGTTCTTGAACCATAAACTCAGGACATCAAAAAGAAAAGCTAACTCTGGGCCCGAAAACAAAAATTGCAATGGTGCTCACGTCTGTGCTGTGAAGCACTGGATGCACAGAAGCCTCCTGGCCCCTCCTTCCCTCCGCGTTCAACGTTGTTTGCTGCGACCCTGACTCTTGTGAACCTGAGGGTGAGATTACATTGTGCAACCTTCACATTTGGAGGAATAGTTTTTTTTCTTGAAAGTAAACAATTAGACCTCAGCAGTCAAGTTCAAATTCCAAGGCTGGGCATGCAGTTAGTCATACGAGGAGAATCGGCCTAATTATCATTCGACTCTGGCACTTTTGTTGGCTGTCTTCCAGTATTCACTACTGTTGAATAAGCCCTCTTGTTGAAGCTGATCTCTTTTCTTTACAGTTCAGCACAGCTCAATCCAATCTCTTTTCTTTCCGCAAACTTTTACTTTCCCTTCCAGCACTTCCATCTCTAAGGTGATGGGAATGTGAGGAAGAAACTTGTGGTCCCATCCTCGGGTGGTCGTGAACTGGTGTCCTCAGTCCCAGGCCCTATTGTATTCATGTTATACATTCTGCCGCCAATCTCATCCCCTAACTCTTACACCAGTGGAATTTAAATGCATAACAATTGTCACAATATTAAAAGTGGCATTTCATCCCACCAAAGCCATTGCAAGAAAAATCATAACCTTAAAATTAAATTTATACTCACATGAAAAAAGAGTTAAATGTTAAATTATCAATGTACTTAAACTGGTCTTACTGAGCTCACTGTTCATTATAATGTTTAGGTCTTTAAGGTATCAGTTAGTCTATGAGACGGTGTGTAACTGACAGCCTACCTCTTGTTGCCTTCAGGCCAGCAATACCACTGCTCTGTGCCAGTATGATTCTTTTAACTAATACATGGGCAAACCTGGAAGTGCAGTATTTATTGCCCACATTGTGCCCCTGCTTGATGTGACAGGACAAAGCAAGGACGTTGGATTAACATTGCAGAGCAGCAAATTTAAATGCTGACACATCAGTTGATGCTTTGCCCGGATGTTGCAAAATTATAGTTTATGAAGAATATTTTTATAAACAAAGGAGGCTACACTGTTAACTCCAGTCATACTCCACTATACATTGTACTGACAATATGATCTAAGCCAGTGATAATCCTCTTCTTACTGCTCCCATTGGGAAAGAGGTACGGGAGCCTTAGGTCCCACATCACGAGGTTCAGGAACAGTTATACCTTTCAACCATCAGACTTCTGAACCAGCATGGGTAACTTGGCTCACCTCAACTCTGAACTGATCATTGAACACAACCTGGGGAACTCACTTTCAAGGGCTCTACAGCTCATGATTACACACACACACACACACACACACACACACACACACACACACACACTCACACATACACACACACACACACACACACACTCAGACACACGCACACACACACCCACACTCACACATACACACACACACACACTCAGACACACACACACACTCACACACACACACACACACACCCACACACACACTCACACACACACTCACACACTCACACACACTTGCACACACTCATACACACTCACACACACACACACACACTCGCACACTTGCACACACATATATATATTTACCTATTTATCTATTTCTTATCAAGTTTTTGTTTTGCACATTGGTTGTTTGTCAGTCTCTGTTTATGTTTTTCATCAATTCTATTTTATTTCTTTGTTCTACTGTAAATGCCTGGTATGGTAGTATATGGTGACGTATACAGTACATTCAAAGATTTAAGATTCAAAGCACGCTTATTTTGTTCATCAGTCACTGAAAGCAAGCATGCAGGTACAGCGGGCAGTGAAGAAAGCTAATGGCATGCTGGTGTTCGTAACAAGGGGAATTGAGTAGAGGAGCAAAGAGGTCCTTCTGCAGTTGTACAGGGCCTTGGTGAGACCACACCTGGAATATTGTATACAGTTTTGGTCTCCAAATTTGAGGAAGGACGTTCTAACTATTGAGGGAGTGCAGCGTAGATTCACAAGGTTAATTCCTGGGATGGCTGGACTGTCATATGTTGAAAGATTGGAGCGACTGGGGTTGTATACACTGGAATTTAGAAGGATAAGAGGGGATCTGATTGAAAGATATAAGATTCTTAAGGGATTGGACACGCTGGAGGCAGGAAGCATGATGGGTGAGTCCAGAACCAGAGGCCACAGTTTAAGAATAAGGGGTAGACCATTTAGAACAGAGTTGAAGAAAAACTTTTTTGCATAGAGGGTTGTGGTCCTGTGGAATGCTCTGCCTCAGAAGGCAGTGGAGGCCAATTCTCTGGATTCTTTCAAAAAAGAGTTAGATAGAGCTCTTAAAGATAGCGGAGTGGAGAGATATGGGGAGAAGGCAGGAAAAGGGTATTGATTGTGGATGATCAGCCATGATCACAGTGAATGGTGGTGCTGGCTTGAAGGGCTGAATGGCCTACTCCTGCACCTATTTCCTATTGTCTATACAGCTCTGAGATTTGTATTTCCCACAGAAAGCCACAAAATAAGGACAACCATAGAGTCTGTTCAAAGAAAAAGATCAAAACCCCATGTGCAAAAAAAAGAAATCGCGCAAACTGCAACAAAAAAATTAGTAAAGAACACAGAACATAAAACAGAAAATCGAAAGAGTTCAGGCATATTCAGTTCAGCTCAGTGTTTGTTACCTGCAGCCACCCATATTCAAAATCATCCAAAATAGCAAGAAAAAAAGTGACCAGAAACCAGAGACACATCAGAGTCCAATCCACAAACTTCATCAATTAAACCTAGCCCAAGATCCAGAAATCCATCACCATCCTCTGACAGCATCGAGGGAGAGAAAGAGCATTTGTCCACAGGGACCTTCCTTTGGGAGCAGTGAGCGAAAGGGAGAGAGACCGTCACACACAAACACCTTCCTCCGACAGCAGCAAGCGAGGGGCTGACAGATGGCCCTGATCACCTGATCACCCTCCACACGCGTTTTAACTGGCTAGGTCGCCACAAAATGGAGCCGATTACTGGTTTGCACCCCATCTCTAGGCTTCTTGGCCCGAATGCCGCACATTTGGTTCGAAGCCTCATGGAGCACCTTGGAGACAGCAAAGCAACAGATCGCGCAATCGGTCCATGGACCCACCACCAACATGTAGAAAACAGGCTCCAACAGTAGTAGAACCACCTTGAAAAAAAAGAGAAGATATGAAAGAAGTCACTTTGTGAACCATCTGGAGGATGGTTTGCATGATACTTTTTCTTCATCTCATGATAATTAGAACAGCTACCAGCACTTTAGTAAGGAAAAGCTGCACAACAAGGTGAGACCACAGCTGAAGTAATGTATGCAGTTTTGGTTTCCTTACCTAAGAATGAATTGTGTCCCCTAGAGGGAGTGCAACAGAAGGATTTCTGTAATTCACTGGAGTTGACAAAACACTGGAGCACAAAACTCTGACTGAGATGCAGAGACTGGATCAGGGATCGAGGATCAAAGATCAGCTTTTTTCCCTGTATACTTTTACATGTATTATGTATTTGCTGTGGTGTGTTGGTCAGGGTGTGACAAAAATAACAACTTTCAGCAATCTTACTTCGGTGGTTGGTAAGTTGATGGAGAAGATCCTGAGAGACAGGATTTATGAACGTTTAGAGAGGCATAATATGATTAGCAACAGTCAGCATGGCTTTGTCAAAGGCAGGTCATGCCTTATGACCCTGATTGCATTTTTTGAGGATGTGACTAAACACATTGATGATGGTAGAGCAGTAGATGTAGTGTATATGGATTTCAGCAAGGCATTTGACAAGGGACCCCATGCAAGGCTTATTGAGAAAGTAAGGAGGCATGGGATCCAAGGGGACATTGCTTTGTGGATCCAGAACTGGCTTGCCCACAGAAGGCAATGAGTGGTTGTAGATGGGTCATATTCTGCATAGAGGTCGGTGACCAGTGGTGTGCCTCAGGGATCTGTTCTGGGACCCATACTCTTTGTGATTTTTATAAATGACCTGGATGAGGAAGTGGAGGGATGGGTTAGTAAATTGCTGATGACACAAAGATTGGAGGTGTTGTGGATAGTGTGGAGGGCTGTCAGAGGTTACAGTGGGACATTGATAGGATGCAAAACTGGGCTGAGAAGTGGCAGATGGAGTTCAACCCAGATAAGTGTGAGGTGATTCATTTTGGTAGGTCAAATATGATGGCAGAATATAGCACTAATGGTAAGACTCTTGGCAGTGTGGAGGATCAGAGGGATCTTGGGGTCCGAGTCCATAGGACACTCAAAGCTGCTATGCAGGTTGACTCTGTGGTTAAGAAGGCATATGGTGCATTGGCCTTCATCAATCGTGGGATTGAGCTTAGGAGCCGAAAGGTAATGTTGCAGCTATTTCGGACCCTGGTCAGACCCCACTTGGAGTACTGTGCTCAGTTCTGGTAGCCTCACTATAAGAAGGACGGGGAAACCATAGAAAGGGTGCAGAGGAGATTTAGAAGGATGTTTCCTGGATTGGAGAGAATGCCTTATGAGAATAGGTGGTGTGAAATCGGCCTTTTCTCCTTGGACCACGGAAGATGAGAGGTGACCTGATAGAGGTGTACAAGATACTATAAAGAGAGGCATTGATTGTGTGGATAGTCAGAGGCTTTTCCCCAGGGCTGAAATGGCTAGCACAAGAGGACGCAGTTTTAAAGTGCTTGGAAATAGGTACAGAGGAGATGTCAGGGGTAAGTTTTTTTACCCAGAGAGTGGTGAGTGTGTGGAATGGGCTGCCGGTGGTGGTGGTGGAGGCGGAAATGATAGCATCTTTTAAGAGACTTCTGCATAAATACATAGAGCTTAGAAAAATAGAGGGCTATGGGTAAGCCTAGGAAGTTCTAAGGGACATGTTCGGCACAGCTTTGTGGGCCGAAGGGCTTGTATTGCGCTGTAGGTTTTCTATGTTTCTAATAATAAAGTATATAGAATTATATAAAAATAAAGGTTAAAGTCCAGATATAGAATAAAATGTGCATAAGTACATAAATGCTAGCATGTAGTTACAAGATAAATACCTTTATTAGAAGTGGTTTACATTGTTTACAATGCAGTGCAAGGCAGGGGTAATGGATAGAGAGGGCTGTGGAGAGTGGCTAACTAGAATGGTTGATCAGATTAACAACCTGGGGAGAAGAAACTCCGAAAATGGCGTGAAGGTTTTGTTTTAATAGCCCCATAGTGCTTTCCAGAAGGGAGCTTTGGAAAGGCAGCTTGCAGGGTGGGTAGTGTCTACAATGGATATAGAACATAGAACATAGAACATAGAATAGTACAGCACAGTACAGGCCCTTCGGCTCACAATGGTGTGCTGACCCTCAAACCCTGCCTCCCATATAAGCCCCCACCTTAGATTCCTCCATATACCTGTCTAGTAGTCTCTTCAACTTCACCAGTGTATCTGCCTCCACCACTGACTCAGGCAGTGCATTCCATGCACCAACCACTCTCTGAGTAAAAAAACCTTCCTCTAATATCCCCCTTGAACTTCCCACCCCTTACCTTAAAGCCATGTCCTCTTGTATTGAGCAGTGGTGCACTGGGGAAGAGGTGCTGGCTATCCACTCTATCTATTCCTCTTATTATCTTGTACACCTCTATCATGTCTCCTCTCATCCTCCTTCTCTCCAAAGAGTAAAGCCCTAGCTCCCTTAATCTCTGATCATAATGCATACTTTCTAAACCAGGCAGCATCCTGGTAAATCTCCTCTGTACCCTTTCCAATGCTTCCACATCCTTCCTATAGTGAGGTGACCAGAACTGGACACAATACTCCAAGTGTGGCCTAACCAGAGTTTTATAGAGCTGCATCATTACCTCGCGACTCTTAAACTCTATCCCTCGACTTATGAAAGCTAACACCCCATAAGCTTTCTTAACTACCCTATCCACCTGTGAGGCAACTTTCAGGGATCTGTGGACATGTACCCCGAGATCCCTCTGCTCCTCCACACTACCAAGTATCCTGCCATAAATGGCTCTAGAATGAGTGTCTGGATACAGGGTGAGACACTTAAGACTGAGATGAGGAGAAACTTCTTCATTCAGAGGCTGGTGGATCTGTGGCATTCTCTAGTACAGAAGATTGTCGCCAAGTCACAGATTAGATTTAAGAAGGAGATGGATAAATTTCTAGATATAAAAGGCATTGAGATGTGTGGGCAAAGCATGGGAATATGACATTGAGAGAGACGATCAGCCACAACTACGTTGAATACCAGTGCTCTAGTGCCTTACTCCTACTACTCTTTTCTAAGGTCCTTCACAAATGCACTTGAACAAAACAACACCATATGTAGAAGGTGAGATTAGAACACATGATCAAAATCTTGTTCTAAAACTGATCAAAAAGACTTTAACATAGAGCATTGGGAAGGATGTTGCAGATTTTGGATAGCCAGTATCCTCATAGTCATTGAGGGACAACGGGGAATGGAAATAAGAGAGTATTGCGAGGTCAAAGGGATTTTGTACCAAGGATGGAAGTTTACATGATTGACAACCTTCACTTCATCTTTCAACCTCTGAGCTCCAAACTCCGTATATCCTTTAAGACCTTCCTCTTTGTTTACATGTTCCAATCCCACCTTCTGTGTTAAGTTTTGTTTAATAATGTTTCTATGAAGAGCTGAGCAAGTGCAGGCCATTGGGCCCTCTGAGATGGCTCTGGCATTCAATATGGTCATGGTTTGATCCTCTATCTAAATGTCATATTCCCACTTACTCCCCAGACCTGAGGAGAGTGAGTCACTTTTGACAGTGTGGGCAGGAAGGGACACTGAATAGCTAGTGGTGTGGCGGTGATAGGGAACACCAGTAACCTTCAGTACTTGTTTATTTCTTCATGGGATGGGGACATCTTGGGTATGGTGACCATTAGCTGTCCGCCGTCACTATCTCTTGAGTTGCAGGAGGTGTGTAAAGGGAGATGAGAAGATGTACTCACCAGGAAATATTGAACAAGTTGAAGAGCTTTTCTTCAGGAGTTGCATTTCAAGGCCACAGCAATGTCAGGGATGCACAAGGAGTGTTGGGCAGAAAGCCTGGAAGAGCTATGGTATCAGATATGGGGTTGGGACAAACCTCCAAGGGATTTTGGCCAGTGGGTTAGGGGAGAAACACGAGTTGCTTAAATTCTGCGGAGGTGTGAGTAAGGGATGCAAGATCACAAGAACACAGGAAAAGAGGGACAGGAGTAGGAAACCAAAGCTTCAAGCCTGCCACACTATTCAACATGATCCAGTTCTGGCCTGAACTTCTCTTCTGTGCCAGTTCCTCATAACCCTCAGTTCCTCACTGTTACATATTTGTTGATCTTCATCTTAAATAGGTCTAACGATTTAACCTGCACTACCTGCAGGAGCAGGGAATTCTAGCAATTTGCCACTTTCTGAGGGAAGAAATTTCTATGCACCTCTGATTTAATTGACCAACACCATTTTATTGTTAGATCTACTTGTTTGTGATTCTCCCCTCTAGTGAAAACAACTCAACATCTACCCTGTTAAACCTTATTGTCTTCTACTTTTGAAGAAGGCCATCCCTTATGGTCATACATGCTTTAATGATCTCACCTCTCCTTCTTTTAGACTTCAGGGTATACAGACCCAAACTGTCTAGCTTCCCCTGGTAGAACATAAAAGGTCAGGTTTTACTTGGTGCTAGATCTATCAGTTGCTATGTACACTGATATACATCTCTGGATGCCTGGACATTGACATTTGCCATAGTTATCGAGCTTCTTCCTTAATTATTTAAATAACCCATTTACCCTCTCATTTCACGTTGAAGCTTTGACTGAAAAGTTGTTTATTGCACTGTTGTTTAACGTCTTGCATCAGCACATCTACTTCATCAAGCTACTGTATGAACCTGGGTTGATTAGAGTATGGGAGACTTATAAACTTTGAAAGGATCTGAACAAATTAAACAGGAATGATCAGGAATAAAATTTAAGGTGCATTTTAATATGAATACATTCACTGTAAGAATAAAGTATGCTTGCACAAAGGACAGAAGGTTGCAATTATTCATGGAGAAAGTCCAGTCCCTGTACTGCTCTCTGCCTGAATGCCATATTATAGAAAGGTATAATTGGCTAATTAGACATGCATGGATTAATCTTTGAGACAAACATATTTTACTGGGAGAACTGACTAGATAAAGGTACAGAAAAAACATCTGACTCGAAGGTGTATCTGCACAACTCCAAAATAACACTAAACACAAAAGGTTCTGCAGATGCTGGAAATCCAGAGCAACACACACAAAGTTCTAGAGAAACTCAGCAGGTCAGGCAGCATCTATGGAAATGAACAAACAGTCAAAGAGTGCTGTTTACCTGAGGAAAGTAACAATGCCGTGCTTTACAAAATAGCAATGCTGTGCTTCACAAAATCAAGTTAATTAGAAGTAGAACAATGTGTGCACAATTCCCGTGTCTAAGTCCTTGCCTCCTCATTTTCTGGCTGCTTTTTACCTCCAGAACTGAGATGATAAATACATCGGGAAGGTTGAACAAGCTGTGACAGTTTCTATAACAAAGAAAATCTGAAAGTAGGTCTGACAGATGTATATGGAGTGAGTTGCCATCTGAAGCTGTAGAGGAGGCTACAATTACATTGTTTAAAGAATACTAGGTACATGACTACAATAGGTCTGGATGGATATTGGCCAGAACATTGGGATTTGTTTTGAAATATTGCATTGATATACTGGACAGAAAGTAAAGAAATCTAGCACACATATGTAACTCTGGGGCTTATGGAAAATATGGCTAGAAATTCATTCACACAACTCTAAACAAGAGTTGGAGTTAAACTGGAGCGGAGCAAGAGTCTCAGTGTTTGTCTTTGACAAGAATTTATATTCTCAATATTCACTATTTTCCCATGCAAACCTTCCCAAAGTGACACAAACAGTCATGCAAAATTAACCTGCAGTGTGATTTTGAACCTCACTGCTGTAAACATTAGCAGCTTCTATTTACTCCCAGGGGAAGCTTTTACAACACTGTTTCCTTGGTAGTGATGTTATGCAAAAGACCAACATTCAAACTGCATTCTATGTCACATACAACCCTGTCTGCTCTGACCATGAATGCGAGGGATCTCGGTCGTTCTTGGTACCCCATCCTCACGACCATGCCTGGTGGCTGTTATTTATCTCTCTTACGTCTCACAGTTTGCTGCCACATGCTGCAAAAGGGAAATCAAGCAAACTGTTCTCAAGGAAAGGAGACATCATTGAATTTACCTTCAGCACACAGGAGCAGGCAGAACAAACATGGGAACTTGCCTACACTGCAGTCTACCCCAAAGTGAGATATCGGAGATTTCATCAGATCTTTACTGAGACCTTCCTGCCAGGCACACCGTAGTACCTTCGACAAGGACTGTGGTTTCATCAGCCTGTGCAGGTCCTTCTGACCCTTGGGAGAGGTCTTTCAAACTTCAGCCATCATTGCACAATAATTCATTCAGTATCATCACTCTCCAGGTGCTGGAAGAGTGTGATACACCTTCCCCTCCCCCACCCTTTTACTCTGCTCCCTTCCTTTCCAGTCCTGACGAAAGGCCCCGGCCCAAAATACTGATGCTTATTCTCCACCATAATTGCTGCCCGACTTGCTGAGTTCCTCCAGCACTTTGTGTATCTAGCCTCTCTAAGGGCTGGCTGCAAAGATAGAATATTCCCTGTTAAGTGTTGGTGTGACTACAGCAGGAAAACTCTTTGTGATCTAGGTCTATGCATGTATCTGATGAATGACATACTCGCTTTAAAAAGTTCAAAATAAAAGCTATTATACGTCACCATATACATCCCTGAGATTCATTTCTTGTGGGCATGCTCAATAAATCTATAGAATAATAACCATAAAAGAATCAATGGGGCATTCAACCAGAGCGCAGAAGACAACAAACTTTGCAAATCCTTAAAAGAGGAAACAGTAATAATAAATAAATAAGCTGTAAATATTGAGAACATGAGATGAGGAGTCCTTGGAAGTGAGTCCATTGGTTGTGGGAACACTTCAATGATGGGGCAAGTGAAGTTATCCCTTTTGGTTGAGGGGTAGGAACTGTTCCTGAACCTGGTGGAGTGAGTCCTAAGGCTTTTGTACCTTCTTCCTGATGGCAGTAGTGAGAAGAGAGCATGACCCAAGGGGTCATGGCATGGGGCCCCAGATGATGAATGCTGCTTTCCTCCAACATCATTTCGCATAGGTGTACTCAATGGTTGGGAGGGCTTTACCCGTGATAGACTAGGCCTTATCCACTACTGATTATCTTGTAGTCTGGTTGACATAAAGAAAGGATTAGACCGTAAGACAGAGGAGCAGAATTAGGCCATTTAGTCGATAGAGGCTGCTCCACCATTCAATCATGGCTAATCTCTTTTCCCTTCCTCATCCCACTCCCCAGCCTTCTCCCTGTTACCTTTAAAGCCTATCAAGCTCCGCCTTAAACACACCCAGCTACCTGGACTACACAGCTGCCTGTGATAGTAAGTTCTACAAATTCACCACCCTTAGGCTAAAGAAATTCATCCGCATCTCTGCTTTAAATGAACACTCCTGAGCTGTGCCCTCTTGTCCTAGACTCCCCCACCATGGGAAACATCCTTTCCACGTTTACTCTGTCTAGGCCTTTCAACATTCGAAAGGTTTCAATGAGATGCTCCCCTCATCCTTCTAAATTCCAGCGAGTACATAGAAACATAGAAAATAGGTGCAGGAGTAGGCCATTCGGCCCTTCGAACCTGCACCGCCATTTATTATGATCATGGCTGATCATCCAACTCAGAACACCGCCCCAGCCTTCCCTCCATACCCCCTGACCCCCGTAGCCACAAGGGCCATATCTAACTCCCTCTTAAATATAGCCAATGAACTGGCCTCAACTGTTTCCTGTGGCAGAGAATTCCACAGATTCACCACTCTCTGTGTGAAGAAGTTTTTCCTAATCTCGGTCCTAAAAGGCTTCCCCTCTATCCTCAAACTGTGACCCCTCGTTCTGGACTTCCCCAACATCGGGAACAATCTTCCTGCATCTAGCCTGTCCAATCCCTTTAGGATCTTATACGTTTCAATCAGATCCCCCCTCAATCTTCTAAATTCCAACGAGTACAAGCCCAGTTCATCCATTCTTCCTTCATATGAAAGTCCTGCCATCCCAGGAATCAATCTGGTGAACCTTCTTTGTACTCCCTCTATGGCAAGGATGTCTTTCCTCAGATTAGGGGACCAAAACTGCACACAATACTCCAGGTGCGGTCTCACCAGGGCCTTGTACAACTGCAGTAGTACCTCCCTGCTCCTGTACTCAAATCCTCTCGCTATAAATGCCAGCATACCATTCGCCTTTTTCACCGCCTGCTGTACCTGCATGCCCACTTTCAATGACTGGTGTATAATGACACCCAGCTCACGTTGCACCTCCCCTTTTCCTAATCGGCCACCATTCAGATAATAATCTGTTTTCCTATTTTTGCCACCAAAGTGGATAACCACATTTATCCACATTAACTTGCATCTGCCATGAATTTACCCACTCACCCAACCTATCCAAGTCACCCTGCATCCTCTTAGCATCCTCCTCACAGCTAACACTGCCACCCAGCTTCGTGTCATCCGCAAACTTGGAGATGCTGCATTTAATTCCCTCATCCAAGTCATTAATATATTAATACAGACCCAGAGTCGTTAAACGTTCCTCGTATGATAATCCTTTTATTCCTGGCATCATTCTTGTGAACCTCTTCTGAACCCTCTCCAATGCCAGTACATCTTTTCTTAGACGAGGAGCCCCAAACTGTTCACAATACTCAAGGTGAAGCCTCACCAGTACCTGATAAAGCTTCAGCATCACATCCCTGCTCTTGTATTCTAGACCTCTTGAAATGAATGCTAACACTGCATTTGCCTTCCTCACCACTGACTCTACCTACAAGTTAACATTTAGGCTGTTCTGCACAAGGCCTCCCAAGTCCCTTTGCATCTCAGATTTTTGGATTTTCTCCCTGTTTAGAAAATAGTCTGCACATTTATTTGTACTGTCAAAGTGTATGACCATGCATCTTCCAACATTGTATTTCATTTGCCACTCTCTTGCCCATTCTCCTAATATGTCTACGTCCTTCTGCAGCCTACCTGTTTTCTCAACACTACCTGCCCCTCCACCAATCTTCGTATCACCTGCAAACTTGGCAACAAATCTATTTATTCCATCATCTTAATCATTGATCTACAGCTGTGGTCCCCAGCCTCCGGGCCGCGAAGCATGCAGGGGTGCAGCAGTAACCAGGACGCACCCAGCACATCTTTAAGAAAAAAGCCGAAATAAACAAGCTAACTAATTAGGTGCCACCTGGCACATAAATGTCGGCCGAGATCAGAGGTGATTGCCGATTGCGTAGAGCAAGTGAAATTGGCAATCGCCTCTGATCTGGGCCGACATTTACGTGCCGGGCGGCACCTAATTAATTAACTTGTTTATTTTGGCTTTTTTCTTAAAGATGTGCTGGGTGCGTCCTGGCTACAGCTGCACCCCTGCATGCTTCGCGGCCCGGAGGTTGGGGACCACTGATCTACAGCACAAAAAGAAGTGGTCCCCACACTGACCCCTGCAGGACATCACTGGTCACTGGTAGCCAATCTAGAAAAATATCCTTTTATTCCCACTTGGAGCGAGTCCTACCAATCAGCCAATGCTCTAATCATGCCAGTAACTTTCCTGTACTACCATGGGCTCTGAACTTGGTCGGCAGCCTCATGTGCGGCACCTTTTTAAAGGCCTTCTGAAAGTCCAAATACACAACATCCACTGCATCCCCTTAATCTATCCTACTTGTAATCCCCTCAAAGAATTCCAGCAGGTTCATTAGGCAAGATTCTCCATTAAGGAAACCATGCTGACTTTATCCTATCATGTCCTGTGTAACCAAAGACTCCAAAACCTTATCCTTAACAATTGACTCCAACATCTTCCCAACAACTGAAGTCAGGCTAACTGGTCTATAATTTCTTTTCTGCAGCCTTCCTCCTTTCTTAAAGAGTGGAGTGACATTTGCAATTTTCTGGTCCTCTGGAACCATGCCAAGGTCCAATGATTTTTGAAAGGTCATTACTAATGCCTCCACAATCTCTACTGCTAACTCTTTCAGAACCCTAGGGTGTAGTTCATCTGGTCTGAGTGACTTATGTACCCTTGCGTCTGTCAGCTTTTTGAGCACCTTCTCCCCCGAAATAGTAACTGCACTCATTTCTCCTCCCTCACACCTTTCAACATCTGGCACACTGCTAGTGTCTTCCACAGTGAAGACTGATGAAAAATACTCACTTAGTTCGTCTGCCATCTCCTTGGCCCCTATTAGTATTTCTCCAGCCTCTTTTTCTAGCAGCCCTATATCCACTCTCATCTCTCTTTTATTTTTTACATATTTGAAAAAACTTTTACTATCCACTTGGATATTGTTTGCTAGCTTGCATTCATATTTCATCTTTTCTCTCCTAATGATTCTCTTAGTTGCTCTCTGTAGGGTTTTAAAAGCTCCTCAATCCTCTGTCTTCCCATTAATTTTTGCTTTGTTGTATGCCCTCTATTTTGCTTTTACATTAGCTTTGACTTCTCTTGCCAGCTGCGGTTATACTATTTTGCCATTTGAGTATTTCTTTGTTTTTGGAATACATCTATTCTACACCCTAATTATTTTTCCCAGAAATTCACTTCATTGCTGCTCTGCTGTCATCCCTGCCAGCATCTGCTTCCAATTTACTTTGACCAACTCCTCTCTCATACCACTGTAAATTCCTTTAGTCCACTGAAATGCTGCTACATCATACTTTACTTTCTTTCTATCAAATTTCAAGTTGAACTCAATCATATTGTGATCACTGTCTCCTAAGGGTTCCTTTACCTTAAGCTCCCTAATCACTTCTGGTTCATTATATAACACCCAATCCAGTATAGTTGATCCCCCTAGTAGGTTCAATGACAAACTGCTCTAGAAAGTCATCTTGTAGGTACAGTATTCAACAAACTCATTCTCTTGAGATCCATTGATTTGCATGTTGAAATCTCCCATGACTATCATACCATTGCTCTTTTGACACTCCTTTTCTATTTCCTGTTGTAACCTGTGGTCCACCTCCCAGCTACTGTCGGAAGGCCTGTATATAACTGCTACCAGAGTCCTTTTACCTTTCAAGTTTCTTAACTCAACCCATAAGGATTCAACATCTTCTGATTTTATGTCACATCTTTCTCATGATTTGTTGCCATTTTTAACAAGCAGAGCTACCCCACTCCCTCTGTCTACCTTTCTATCCCTCCAATACAATGTGTAATCTTGGACATTCAGCTCCCAACTACAACCATCCTTAGCCACGATTCAGTGATGGCCACAACATCATACCTGACAATCTGTAAAAGTGCAACAAGATCATCCACCTTATTTCTTATACACTGTGCATTGAGATATAACACTTAGAGTACTGTATTTGCAACCCTTTTTGATTCTGCATCCCTAATGCACTGGTACTCATCCTGCTGGCTGCAACTTTGTCCTATTACCTGCCTGTCCTTCCTGACAAACTGATCGCATGCTAGCTTTGCTTTTTTTTACCATCCGTCCTATCCTGAGTCTCTTCACTCCAGTTCCCATTCCCCTGCCAAATTAGTTTAAACCCTCCCCAATAGCTCTAACAAACCTGCCCACAAGAATATTGGTCCCCCTCGGGTTTAGGTGCAACCAGTCACTTTTGAACAGGTCATACCTCCCCCAGAAGAGATCTCAATGATCCAAGAACCTGAAGCCCTGCCCCCTGCACCAGCTTCTCAGCCACGCATTTATCTGCCAAATCATCCTGTTTCTACCCTCAGGCAGCAATCCAGAAATGGCTACCTGGGAGATCCTGCTTCTCAGCTTTCTATCCATATGTCTAAATTCTCTCTTCTGGACCTCTTTGCTTTTCCTTCCTATGTCATTGGTACCAATATGTACCAAGACATCTGACTGCTCTTCCTCCCTCTCCAAAATGTTGTGGACACGATCTGAGACGTCCCTGACCCTGGCACCTGGGAGATAACATACCATTTGGGTGTCTTGTTCACATCACACAATCTTCAGTCTGTTGCCCGATTATTGACTCCCTTATCACTACCGCTCCCCTTTTCTCCCTCTTTCTCTTCTGCATGACTGTGAAGAGAGGTGAGAGGGATAGGCTTTTTGTTATTGGAGTTTAAAGGAATTAAATGCGATCTTATTAAAATGACCAATAATTTGAAATAGATTGGCAGGATAGATATTAGGAGCCTAATTCCTCAGACTAGAGTCTTTAGCTTGAGCACATTGTTTTAAGGTATCCCCATTTAAGACTGAGACAAGGAGAAACTGCTTCACTCAGAGGGTTGAGAATTAAGAATTCTTTGCCTCAAAGGGCTATGGATGCTCAGCCATAGTGGATATTCTGAACTGAAAGTTTTAGGTTTTGTTGACCCAAAGGATGAAAGAATCAGAAGGAAAAGCAAACTTGGTAACAAAGGTAACACATCATATAACCTTATTGCTTGGTGGAACAGGTGTGTTGGGTCTGCTGCCTGTGCAATTTTTATTTGATTTAGAGATACAGTACTGTAACAGGTCCTTCCACCCCAATGAGCCCGTGCTGATCGATAACACCTATGTGACCGATTAATATACTAACGCAAACGTCTTTGGAATGTGGGAGGCAACATACGCGGTCATAGGGAGAAGGTACAAACTGCTTACAGACAGCAGCACAATTGAACTGAGGTTGCTGCCGATGAAACAGTGTTTTGCTGACTGCCACACTACTGCGCTGCCCCAATTTCTTGTGTTTTTCAAGTCATACAGGCAGCAAAATATTAATAATGAAGTAGTTGTTATGGTGATGTTGAAGGTAAAGTAATAGTCAAAATATTGCAAGTAACTCCTTGACATGTATTTTAAAGTACTACTATTGTATCTTTAATCCCCTTTTGGTTTAATTCAGTCCTAAGGACATTGTCTTTAACAATGCAGCACCCCCTCAGAGTTACCACAGTAATTTTTTGGCTCAAGAACAGAAAGTGATCATAACCTTCTGACCTAGGTAAAAGAAAGCCATGTGTGGTGAATGCAAGAAGATATCGAGGGAGATATTAGTCATGACTTCAAATATAGAAGGGTTTATATTATGATGACACAAATAGATGATATAATTTAGACCATGACAGCATAACCAAAGATAGGATGGAAAAATTAACAAGCTTCATAGGAAAGAGAAGAGAATTTCATTTTCCATGTAATAGCCAGGATCACTTGGAACAAATTACTACCAAGCCAATTAAGTCCTTAAAATAAAAACATAATGGTTTGTATAAACATGTGGTTAGAAACAGATTTGTTCTGTTGTAGATGCAGGACATGGTGGTTTCTGTGCCGATCAGATGATGGAAATATTAGACGGGATGTAATGAATTTGAAGAGAACAATTAACTTAATGTTCCATTGCTCTGGATTACTTAAGGTAGAAGAAAGCTGTAAATTATTTACGTACATCTGTAACCAAATGTACAATTGAATGTTACTCTGTTACTAACCAAGGAGGCTGGTCAATGTACTGTTCCTGTGGGCATCTTCGGTGGCCAATACTATTCCACCATCACGTATATTTGTGCAGGGATGGACTTCCCTTGTTTGCCAAAACAAGCTTACCTCTTTACTATTAGTAAAAATTCTTTACTATTTTTCCAGGAACAGTGGGCGGAAAGAATGGCTCAGACAAAATCGTGAGTAAGGGCTGGGATTTTATGTGCTAGTGGTCTCTCAAGGTTGGCTGGCCACAGTTTGTGCTATCACGCTAGCACCCTTCCTACTGAATTGTGGATGAAACCAAGCTGGGAAGAGCCCGGCAATGGACACTATGTACCTGTGTACCTGGAAGCCATGTGCTTCACCTGTTAAGATGGTTTGTTTATAAGTCAATAAATTCATTATCAGCTGAAACAGTGAGTCTGCAAACAATAGATTCTACTTTCTGTCACATAAATCCTTGCATCATGACAGCATGTTAGTGTTATGGGTCTCTCTTCTGAAAACTCCTACCCTGGCTTCTGTCAAAAATACATCACGTTAAAGTTCTGAGAATGAGCTGTGCAGACCAGGTGGTCTCACTTGACTTTATTTCTTAAATCCTTCACATACATGAGGAGTAAAAATCTTTACGTTACTTCTCCATCTAAATGTGTGATGTGCAATCATAGTCATTTATAATAAATAGAACAGTCAATGTAATATAGAGTACAGTCAAGTCAGCGTGAATTACTCAGTCTGATGGCCTGGTGGAAGAAGCTGTTGTAGAGCCTGTTGGTCCTGGCTTTTATGCTGCTGTACCGTTTCCCCGATGGTAGCAGCTGGAGAATAGATTGTGGTTGGGATGGTTTGGGTCCCCAATGATCTTATAGGCCCTTTTTACACACCTGTCTTTGTAAATGTCCTGAAGCATGGGAAGTTCACAACTACAGATGTGCTAGGCTGTCCGCACCACTCTCTGCAGAGTCCTGTGATTGAGGGGGGTACAGTTTCCATACCAGGCAGTGATGCAGCCAGTCAGGATGTTCTCAACTGTGCCCCTGTAGAAAGTTCTTAGGATTTGGAGGCCCATACCAAACTTCCTGTGTGCCTTTTTCACCACACAGCTGGTGTGTACAGACCACCAGGTGCTCAGTGATATAGATGCTGAGAAACTTGAAGCTGCTTACCCTCTCAACCCCAGCTCCATTGATGTCAACAGGGGTTAGCACATCTCCATTCCTCCTGTAATCCACAACCAGCAACTTCGTTTTTGCCACATTGAGGGAGAGGTGATTTTCTTGACACCACTGCATCGGAGAGATGATTTCTTCCATGTAGGCCACCTTGTTATTGTTTGAGATAAGGCCAATTAATGTAGTGTCATTGGCAAATTTAATTAGCAGATTGTTGCCTCAGGGCAACAGAGTCATGGGTATACAGAGAGTAAAGGAGGTAGCTAAGGACACAGCCCTGAGGGGCTCCTGAATTGAGAGTCAGGGGGTTGGAGGTGAGGCAGCCCACTCTTACAACCTGCCGGCGATCTGACAGGAAGTCCAGGATACAGCTGCACAAGGTAGGGTCAAGGCTGAGGTCTCTGAGCTTCTTGTGGAGCCTGGATGGAACTATGGTGTGGAATGCTGAAATGTAGTCCAAGAACAGCATTCTCACATAAGCATCCTTCTTCTCCAGATGAGTAAGGCGGTACGTAGAGCAGTGGCTATTGTAGCCAGAGCAGTATGTAGATGTGGAGGGTTCCTGATCTGTGTCCAGTAACATCTGACTGTGCTGATGAAGAGACATGATTGGGTTTTCCATGATATTGTGCATTTCTCTAATGTCGTCTGGCAATTAGCAAACTGATGTCAGTCATTAATGGGAGTAAATAGACATGTGTGTTCAAAGGACATGGAACTAAAAGTAAAGTTTGGAAATAATGTAAGGCTAATCTAATCTTGTGCTTCCTGTATTGGGGACTTTGCTATTGCATGCTTGGTGGTTGGAGGTGTTGATGCTTTTTTGCAGAAGTGGGTGCAGGTGGGAAAGGGTTGTTACTTTGCCTCTCCTTGTGTGGGAGGGGTAGTAGGGGGGGCTTTAGGGTTCACAAGATCACAAGACAAAGGAGCAGAAGTAGGCCATTCAGCCCATCAAATCTGCTCCGCAACTCCCCCATGAGCTAAACTATTCTCCCATCTAGTTCCAATTTCCAGCTTTTTCCCCATATCCCTTGATACCCTGACTAATTAGATACCTATCAATCTCCTCCTTAAACACCCTCAATGATCGGGCTTCCACAGCTATATGTGGCAACGAATTCCACAAATCCACAACCCCCTGGCTAAAAAAATTTCTCCTCATCTCTGTTTTAACTGGGTACCCTCTAATTCTAAGACTGTGGCCTCTTGTCACCTACCAAGGGAAACAGCCTTTCCACATCTACTCTGTCCAACCCTTTCAACATTTGAAGTGTTTCTATGAGATCCCCTGTCATTCTTCTGTACTCTAATGAATACAGTCCAAGAGCCGACAAACGGTCCTCAATTTTATTCGGGTTCTAACAATTTTACCGTCACTCATCCTTTGGGTTGCTCTTCTCTTTTTGTGGATGTCTGCGAAGAATAAGAATTTCAGGATGTATATTGCATACATATACATATATATTGTCTGATATTAAATAGGACTATTGAGGTATACAAAATTATGAGGGGTATAGATAGGGTAAACGCAAGCAGGCTTTATCCGCTGAGATTGGCTGTCACTACAACTAGAGGTCATGGGTTAAGTGTGAAATGTGAAAAGTTTAAGGGGAACATGAGGGGAAAGTTTGGAAAAAGCTGCCAGCACAACTGGTGCATATAAGTTCGATTTCAATATTTAGGAAGTTTAGGTAGGTACATGGATGGTAGGGGTTTGGAGGGCTATGGTATCGGTGAATATTGACGGGAATAGTCAGTTTAATTGGTTCAGCATGGCCTAGATGGCCTAAAGTGCCTGTTTCTGTGCTTAATTTTCTATGATTCTATGACCCCATATAATGGATCTCGGCGAATGCTTGCCGGAGTCAATTTGAGAGATAGAATTCTTTTGGAAACAATTTTATTCTCCTAGAAGAAGGATGTAAATTTCATCTAGTGCAACTTTTGTGATCTGTTTTGTCAGAAAGAGCCATTCTCCATATGTATAAAGATGTTTGAAAATTTCTCTTCTATTGGAACAGTTTGTACACCAGTTTAATTGGGATAATGCCATAGATAAAGGATGCGATTGTGTGTTTCAATGTTATAAAAAAGACATAAAGATGGTTCTGTGAGCTCCCAACATACGATGACTGCCTTGACATACGATAATGGGACCATGTGAAGCGGGTCTGTGCTGAACTCAGCAGAGTAGCGTAGGCTTCCCACAAGCTCGGTACTGGACACAAATAATTGGGATTCACACTCCAAATGCCGTCTGTTGATACACGAGGTGAAGTGGGCATATTTCAAGAACAGAGGGCTAATCTCATTATTACATTCACCTTGCACATATTGGGAAGTGTCAAATGGTGATCATGACTCTTCATATGTGAAAGGAGCTAGGCAACATCTCAAATGTGTGCAGAAGTCCACATGTGGATAAGTTTGGGTACAGCACCAACATCTATTTGACAAAATGGTCAGCCAACATTCACTATTTGAACATATTCTAAGCATGAGAGTTTCTGCAGATGCTGTAAGTATAAAGCAACACACACAAAATGTTGGAGGAACTCAGAGGGTCAGGAGACATCTATGGAAAAGAGTAACCAGTCAATGTTTCTGGCCAAGACCCATCTTCAGGACTGAACACATTGTTAAGTTGTCCTACTGCTCTTCTTTCTGCTAATGCAAGGGTAGCCCAGAAGACAGTAAATGCTTTTACAGAGTCACAACAGGCCAGACACAATCTTTTTGGAGCCACCTGCAGTTGATATTTCAAATGAATGATCTTTAACCTCTGTTCTTTTAATAGTCCCCATCTAAACTATTCACAAAATGCTGGAGGAACTCAGCAGGCCAGACAGCATCTATGGAAAAAAGTAGAGTCGACGTTTTGGGCAGGACTGGAGAAAAAAAGAGGAAGAGGTGGAGTAAAAGGGTGGGGGAAGGGAGAGAGAATCAGAAGGTGATAGGTGAAACTAGTAGTGGGGGGAGGGGTGAAGTAAAGAGCAGGGCAGTTGTTTGATGAAAAAGCTACGGGGCTGGAGAAGAGGGAATCTAATAGGAGAGGGCAGAAGGCCATGGAAGTAAGAAAAAGGGGGAGGGGGGAGTGAGCACCAAAGGCAGGCAATAGGCAAGTAAGAAGGTAAGGTGAGAGAGGGAAAAAGGGATGGGAATGGTGAAGAAGAGGGCTAGGGGGACATTACCGGAATTTCCAGAAGTCTATTTTTGTGCCGTCAGGTTGGAGGCTGCCCAGACGGAATATAAGGTGTAGCTCCTCCCACCTGAGTGTGGCTTCATCATGACAGTCGAGGAGGCCATGGATAGACATATCGGAATGGGAATGGGGAATGGAATTAAAATGGGTGGCCACAGGGAGATCCTGCTTTTTCTGGCGGATGGTGCGTAGGTGCCCGGCAAAGTGGTCTCCCAAACAATGTCAGGTTCATGGCCTCCTCTATTGTCATGATAAGGCCACACTCAGGTTGGAGAAGCAACAGCTTATATTCCATCTGGGGAGCCTCCAACCTGATGGCATGAACATCGACTTCTCGAACTTCTGGTAATGTCACCCCTCCTCCTCCTTCTCTCTTCCCTATTCCCATTTCCATCTCTCTCCTTATCTCCTTCCCTGCCCATCACCCCCCTCTGGTGCTCCTCCCCCTTTTCTTTCTTCCATGGCCTTCTGTCCTCTTCTATCAGACTCCCCCTTCTCCAGCCCTGCATCTCTTTCACTAATCAACTTCCCAACTCTTTACCTCACCTCTTTCCCCATCCCAGTTTCACCTATCACCTCATGTTCCTCCTTCCCCTCCCTCCACCTTTTTACTCTGACTCCTCTTCCTTTTTCCTCCACTCGTGCTGAAGGGTCTTGGCCCGAAACACCGACTGTACTCTTACCTATAGATGCTGCCTGGCCTGCTGAGTTCCTCCAGCATTCAGTATTACTTTGATTTCCAGCATCTGTAGATTTTCTCTTGTTTCTATCTAAAATATTCACTGCTTCTTTCTGCTCAGTCTCTGTCAGACCTCCTGCTTCTCTTCTGAATTTTCCCATCTTTCTTCAGAGTTCCAGCATCTGCAGTATTTTGCTTTTGTATTGAAGTCTTTCAGGAGGCAAACAGGAAGAGAAGAGACTTGAAAAGAAATAGGAACAGGGAAGCTTGCTTTGCATGTTTGGGATCAAGATGATATGTTTTTAATTCAGTAATTGCTTCAACATTTCCCATTGAATTTTCTTATGTGATTTTCCGCCAAGCTATGCATTAGGAGTGAGACCATGACTGTGTGGTGTGGGCCATGTAAGCACAGGAAAAGTCTGTCTGAAGTAAGTAATGGAACCCTCTGAGGCAAAGGCTGGATTAAGTAACAGAAAACATAAATGTTGGTGCCAACAGAGTTGTCTGTAGGTTTAGATGGTTCTAAATTATACCAAATGATTAGCTTGTATATGAGGAAATTAGCCAATAAATGAATGAAGTCTTTCCAGTTAGCGATAAGAATGAGAATTGAAGTGGACAAGTATCATCATGTAAAGGAGTGTATTTAATGAAGAGGCCACTGAGTGTTTGCTTGTGGTCTTCTGCTGCTGTAGCCCATCCACTTCAAGGTTTGGTATGTCGTGCATTCAGAGATGCTCTTCTGCACACCGCTGTTGGAGTGCAAACACGAGGAGATCTGCAGATGCTGGAATTTCAAGCAACACACATCAAAGTTGCTGGTGAACGCAGCAGGCCAGGCAGCATCTCTGGGAAGAGATACAGTCGATGTTTCGGGCCGAGACCCTTCGTCAGGACTAACTGAAGGAAGAGCTAGTAAGAGATTTGAAAGTGGGAGGGGGAGGGGGAGATCCAAAATGATAGGAGAAGATAGGAGGGGGAGGGATGGAGCCAAGAGCTGGACAGGTGATTGGCAAAGGGGATATGAGAGGATCATGGGACAGGAGGTTCGGGGAGAAAGAAATGGGGGGGGGAGAACCCAGAGGATGGGCAAGGGGTATAGTGAGAGGGACAGAGGGAGAAAAAGGAGAGAGAGAGAGAGAAAGAATGTGTGTATATAAATAAATAATGGATGGGGTATGAGGGGGAGGTGGGGCATTAGTGCAAGTTAGAGAAGTCAATGTTCATGCCATCAAAGGCTACCCAGATGGAATATAAGGTGTTGTTCCTCCAACCTGAGTGTGGCTTCATCTTAACAGTAGAGGAGGCCGTGGATAGACATATCAGATATGGGAATGGGACGTGGAATTAAAATGTGTGGCCACTGGAAGATCCTGCTTTCTCTGGCGGACAGAGTGTAGGTGCTCAGCGAAACGATATCCCAGTCTGCGTCGCAACTCGCCAATATATAGGCGTCCACATCGGGAGCACCGGACGCAGTATATCACCCCAGCCGACTCACAGGTGAAGTGTTGCCTCACCTGGAAGGACTGTCTGGGGCCCTGAATGGTAGTGAGGGTGGAAGTGTAAGGGCCTGTGTAGCACTTGTTCCGCTTACAAGGATAAGTGCCAGGAGGGAGATCGGTGGGGAGGGATGGGGGGGGGATGAATGGACAAGGGAGTCGCGTAGGGAGCCATCCCTGTGGAAAGCAGAGAAAGAAGGGGAAGGAAAGATCCCGTTGGAGGTGGTGGAAGTTACGGAGAATTATATGTTGGACCCGGAGGCTGCTGGGGTAGTAGGTGAGGACAAGGGGAACCCTATTCCTAGTGGGGTGACGGGAGGATGGGGTGAGAGCAGATGTGTGTGAAATGGGGGAGATGCGTTTGAGAGCAGAGTTGATGGTGGAGGAAGGGAAGCCCCTTTCTTTAAAAAGAGGAGGACATCTCCTTCGTCCTGGAATGAAAAGCCTCATCCTGAGAGCAGATGCGGCAGAGACGGAGGAATTGCGAGAAGGGGATGGCATTTTTGCAAGAGACAGGGTAAGAAGAAGAATAGTCCAGATAGCTGTGAGAGTCAGTAGCTTATAGTAGACATCAGTAGATAAGCTGTCTCCAGAGATAGAGACAGAAAGATCTAGAAAGGGGAGGGAGGTGTTGGAAAATGACCAGGTAAACTTGAGGGCAGAGTGAAAGTTGGAGGCAAAGTTAATGAAGTCAATGAGCTCAGCATGCGTGCAGGAGGCAGCGCCAATGCAGTCGTCGATGTAGCGGAGGAAAAGTGGGGGACAGATACCAGGATAGGTTTGGAACATAGATTGTTCCACAAAGCCAACAAAAAGGCAGGCATAGCTAGGAACCATACGGGTGCCCATAGCTACACCTTTAGTTTGGAGGAAGTGGGAGGAGCCAAAGGAGAAATTATTAAGAGTAAGGACTAATTCCGCTAGACAGAGCAGAGTGGTGGTAGAGGGGAACTGGTTAGGTCTGGAATCCAAAAAGGAGTGGAGAGCTTTGAGACCTTCCTGATGGGGGATGGAAGTATATAGGGACTGGACATCCATGTTGGAGTGCATGGTTATTTGAGTTACAGTTGCCTTCATGTCAGCTTGCAACTGTCTGGCCATTCTGCTCTGACCTCTCACATCAACAAGGCAGTTTTGCCCACAGAACTGCCACTCATTGGATATTTTTGTTTTTTCACCATTCTCTGTAAACTCTAGAGAAAGTTGTGCATGAAAATCCTAGGGGATCAGAGATTTCTGAGATACTAAAACCACCTTGTCTGGCACCAACAATAATTCCACGGTCAAACTCACTTAGATCACATTTCTTCCCCATTCTGATGTTTGGTCTGAACAGCAACTGAACCTCTTGACCATATCTACATGCTTTTACTCATTGATTTGCTGCTACATGATTGGCTGATTAGGTATTTCCATTATCCAGCAGGTGTACAGATTTACCTAATAAAGTGGCCGCTGAGTGCAGGCCTTATTTAACTTCCGTCTCTGACTTTGTCAAGTACTTTGTCCTGTTGGTGGGTCAGACCCTGAACATTCAGCTGCAAGATATTTAATGTCGAGATTGTGTCAATGATTCAGTGGGCTGGGGACAGACCAAGAAGCCTCCTAATCCCATAACTGATCCCCGGGACAGAAGGGGAACTCTGTAATCGGCCCCAGGTTCTCTGGGTTAGGAAAAAGAAATCTAATTGAGTTTTTTTTTCTGTGAGCTCTGTTGGCAGGGCACATGTAAGGATAAGCCCAGGATTATTGACTTGGTGTTCTCAGATGGAGTAGACTTACAACATCTACCTGTCAAGCAAAGCAATGAGAAAAATTATTTCCTGACTGCTGTTGTACTCAGCAAGAAGTCAAGACCTTCAGGAACAAAGTGAGTGGAAAAAATGATACAGATATTTACACAATAAACATGGAAATCATGAAAGTAGGTAACTACTGATGACATAGTAACTTGTGGTTATGTTAATGGTCTCAGGATCTATTAGCATAAGTTCAAAGCCCAGTACGACACTTGTGGAATATAAGTTCCATTAATAAATAGTTAATGGTGAGCATTACTAACAATCAAACTGAAACTAACAGATGCCTCTAAAAACCTTTCTGATTCGTTACTGTGCTCTAGGGAAAGAATCTGCCTCTTGAACTGCTTTGGACTATGTGTAATTCTAGATTCACAGTGATCTTGCAAGCCGCATCGTGGCTACTGCAAAATCGTTAATAGAACTGGAAAGACCACTTTGCCAGTGCTTTAGTCAGTAGTTATCTATGAACTTTGAACATTGGTTTTCCTTCTGATTTGAGTCCCAGATCTAATAAACCTATTTAAGTGAATTTCAGCCAATGGGCTTGGTAGAATAATATTATAATCAATGGACACTTTAGGAGGAACTTCCTGTGCACAATAAACCGGCCACTGAGGATATGTTTGAGACCTTCTGCTGCTGTAGCCCACTTACTTTAAGGTTTGATATGCTGTGCATTCAGAAATAGTCTTCTGCACACCTCTGTTGTAATGAGTGGTTATTTGAATTACTGTCGCTCGCCTGTCAGCTTGAACCAGTAGGTTCATTCTCCCCTGACCCCTCTCATTATCAAGATGTTTTCACCCACAAAACTGCCACTCTCTATATGTTTTTTACACCATTGTCTGTAAACTCCAAAAAATGGTGTGCGTGAAAATCCTAGGAAATCAGCAGTTTCTGAGATACTCAAACTACCCTGTCTGGCACCAATAATCTTTCCATGCTCAAAGTCACTTAGATCACTTTTCTTCCTCATTATAACGATTGAACTGAACAGCAAAGTACCTCTTGACCATGTCGGCATGCTCTTATGCATTGAGTTGCTGCCACATGAGTGGCTGATTAGGTATTTGCATTAACAAGCAGCTGTACAGGCGTACCTAATAAAGTGGTCACTGAGTGTAGGTGATGGTGCATTCTATCAAACTGGAGAATGTTGACAGACTACCTGACTACTGAGATAATTCAGGTAAAGATTCAACTCTTTCCATACTTGACTACGCAGCAGAAATCACACTGCCTGATGTTTGGGCTCAGGTATTATAGTTGGCCCATCTCTACATAGCTGAACTAATAGGGCTACTAATTCGTAGTATTAATGTTTCAGTACCTCCCTAAGCAAGGTAATGTCTATTAAAGTAATCACCCAGCTGATAGGAAATGAGGGTGAAAACAACAGTATGGGCCATCTAGGCCAATAGGAGCAGTTGATCAAGAAATTCCTGTTCATTTTTCATCATAATACTCATGGATGTCTGCACACAATTTCCAACCTCTACCCTGACCCATGCCTTTCTAGAGTTTAGGAAGATGTTTGGCACCAATGGCCAATGACGTACTTTGAGCCTCTGCTGCGATGTTAATTGACTTCACATTCGGGACTGTGTGTGGTCCGGCTCTGTGCTTCTGCAACAGAGACCTCTCCAGTTCAGGCAGTCGTCGGATGAGAGTGGTGGAAGAATTGGCATCCAGAGTGCTGGTGACATTTGCCAATTCTTGGGCTCTGAGCATTTGTAGAGTACTCTCATTTCTAAATTTGAAACACATAGACTTCTGGATAAAACAGTTGGAGAGCCTGAACCTGAGAGACAGACGTCAAATTTTCTTGGCAATGCAGGGCTTTTGTGACAACTGTCAAGGTGTTTACAATGGAGGGGGTTGAATACACTTTGCACCATAAGATTAGGGTCAAGACTATACTTGGTAACCTTCACGTTTCACCGTTTCATTGCACTCCTGGTGAGGCCCTTCCATGCTACTCTCCATCAACTTGAATTCTTATGTGAGAAACAAGGGAGGAGAGTGCGGGAATTCCTTGACCTTAAAAGTATATCTTGCAATGACAGATAATTAAATGAAAAATCAAAAGAATTTCAGATGTTGAAAATGTGAAATAACAACTGTAAATGCTGGGAACATTCAGCAGACCAGGCAGCATCGCCAGAGAGTGAAACAGGATTCACGCTTTAGGTCAGAGATTCATCATCAAAACTGACATTTGTGAAGACCAGGACTAGAGAGCCAAACTATGATAAGCACAAAAGATCCTGCAGATGCTGGAAATCCAGAGCACACACACAAAATGCTGGAGGAGTTCAGCAGGTCAGGCAGCATCTATGGGGAGGAAAGTATCAACAAAGATTAAAGAGTTGTCAGAGAATGCAGAAACAGGGATTGTTGAGGCCAAGGTGAGTTTTGAGAAGAAGGAAGAGAATCTTCAAAATTAAATGATTGCCTAAACTGGTTCCGATATAAGTAACCTATCAGAGAGTAATACCAAAGGAGATTTGTATTTTGGGTGGCTTCGTGACTGTAGGAAGCAGAATGAGAGAGTCTTGTTAGGAGCGTGTTGGAAGACTCGTATACATAGATAGCAAGAGGATGATATTGCACATTAAAGTAACCTGTGATCTTCAAAAAGCTCCAAACACCTCCAGAATGGTAAAAGACGTGCTTCCAATGACAGGTCCCTTCCTTAGCAGCGGGTCTTTTTCCTAGAACGTGCTATTAATTTAGCACACTTATTCCTGACATCAAAGTATTTGTTGACATTATTTGGGTTCTTTTATTCTGCTACTTTGTCCAGAGACTTCCTAATGATTTAGCTGTTCTTATAAGACTGGGATCTTGCCAATTTGATGAAGTTACTTGTAGTCAACAGCTTTTTTTCTGGTGGGTTATGTCAGCAGGAAGCAGTATTGAGTGTCCATGTGATTTATCAACTGGGAAATAGTTATATAGTGGTTTAATTACAAGTATCCCAGAGGTTTTGATCATTGATTTGGAAACATGAGCTTGCATCACAATAGCATCCAGAGAATTCAAATTCAATTAAGTAAACTTGGTATTAAAAAATGAGTATCAGTAATGATAGCTATTAAACTGATGTAAAAAGTTATCTGATTCACTAATTCTTTGCAGAGAAGGAAATCTGCAATGCAGTTAACTTAACTGGTCTCTTAAACTGCAAATTAGCCACTGAATTTTTTAAATTTATCTATCTACCTATCTATACCAATACTTATTTCTTTCCTTGTCTACCTATTTATTTGTTTGTTTGTTGTACTTGCGCAGTCTTCTTTTTCACATTGGTTGTTTGTCCGTCTTTGAGTGTAGTTTTTTTATTGATTCCATTGCATTCTTTGCATCTACTGTGAATGTCTGCAAGAAGATGAATCTCAGGGTAGTATACTGCCTCATGTACATACTTTGATAATAAATTCACTTTGAACTTTGAGCAATCCAGAAGCTGTTGGGAACGGGGAAATAAAGGTTGAGTTTGCCCGTGGCTGGAAAGAACTCAAAAAAGACTTACAAGAATGTTGCCAGGATTTGAGGGCTTAAGTTAGAAGGAGAGGCTGGGCAGTTGAGGACTTTATTCACTGGAGCACAAGGAGACTGAGGGGTGATCTTATAGAGATGTAAACAATTATGAGGGGCATAGACAGGGTAAATGCACAGTCTTTTCCCCAGGGAAAGTGAATAAAAAACCTAGAGGTATAAGTTTAAGCAGAGAGGGGAAAGGTTTAAGAGAGATTGGAGGGGAACTCCTTCACTCAGAGGCAGTGTGTCTATGGAATGAGCTGCGACAGGAAGTGGTTGAGGCAGGTACAATAACAGTATTTCAAAGACGCTGGGACAGGTACATAGATAGGAAATGTTTATTTATTTATTTTATTACAAATCCAGCGCAGGATAGGCCCTTCCAGCCTGTGGAGCATACCATGAACCCACTGATATAATCCTATCCTCATCAGAGGATAATTTTCAATAACCAGAAAAGAGTGGCTTCAATCTCCAATGAAAAGAGTGGTTGTAGACAGGTTATATTCTGCATGAGGGTCGGTGACCAGTGGTGTGCCTCAGGGATCTGTTCTGGGACCCTTACTCTTCGTGATTTATATAAATGACCTGGATGAGGAAGTGAGGGAAGAGTTAGTAAATTTGCTGATGACACAAAGGTTGGGGGTGTTGTGGATAGTGTGGAGGGCTGTCAGAGGTTACAGTGGGACATCAATAGGATGCAAAACTGGGCTGAGAAGTGGCAGATGAAGTTCAATCCAGATAAGTGTGAGGTGAATTTAAAAACGCAAACACCAGGAAATCTGCAGATACTGGAAATTCAAGCAACACACTTATATTATAGATGTTGCCAGGCCTGCTGCGTTCCACCAGCATTTTGTGTGTGTTGCTTAAGTGTGAGGTGGTTCATTCTGGTAGGTCAAATGTGATGGCAGAAAATAGTATAAATGGTAAGACTCTTGGCTGTGTGGAGGATCAGAAGGATCTTGGGGTCAGTCCATAGGACACTCAAAGCTGCTTTGCAGGTTGACCCTGTGGTTAAGAAGACATACAGTGTATTGGTCTTCATCAACTGTGGGATTGAGTTTAAGAGCCAAGAGGTAATGTTGCAGCTACATAGGACCCTGGTTATATCCCACTTGGAGTACTGTGCTCATTTCTGGTTGCCTCACTACAGGAAGGACGTGGAAACCATAGAAAGGGTGCAGAGGATAGTTACAAGGATGTTGCCTGGATTGGGGAGCATGCCTTATGAGAATAGGTTGAGTGAGCTCGTCCTTTTCTCCTTGGAGTGATGGAGGATGAGAGATGACCTGATAGAGGTGTATAAGATAATGAGAGGTATTGATCGTGTGGATAGTCAGAGGCTTTTTCCCAGGGCTGAAATGGCTGGCATGAGAGGGCATATTTTTAAGGTGCTTGGAAGTAAGTACAGAGGAGATGTCAGGGTTAAGTTTTTTTATGCAGAGAGTAGTGAGTGTGTGGAATGGGTTGCCGGTGACGGTGGTGGAAGCAGAAACGATTGGGTCTTTTAAGAGACTCCTGGACAGGTACATGGAGCTCAGAAAAATAGAGGACTATGGGTAACTCTAGGTAGTTCTAAGGTAAGGACATGCTCGGCACAGCTTTGCAGGCCAAAGGGCCTGTATTGTGCTGTAGGTTTTCTATGTTTCTATGACAATTAACTTACCAAATCATTAGAAAGTCTCTGGACAAGGTGGAAGTATTTTAGGGGAATTTGGGCCAAATACAGGCAAGAGTGATGGGCTTAGATTGCAGATTGCTCGACATGGCCGAGGGGTCTGTTCCTGTGCTGTGTTACGCTATAACTCTGTAACATATCCAGACTGCTCGGGAAAAAGTTTTAACTAGGAGATTTTTAAGATTGGTTACTGAAGAACGAGGATAAATCTGGTAATCTTATTGAAAACAGTGGAAAAGAAATATTCAAAAGCCAGTAGATTACATGTTGAAAGGCTTTATGGGATTAGGCGAGCTTGTAGATTCTGTGTTTGAAGGCAGTGCCACAATACAAAAGTCTTCATTTTCTTATTGGAAGCACTGGACCAGGAAAATTTAAAAAAGGTTGAAGTTGCATTGCCCCAAACTTAACATCCACAGCCTTGATTTCAAATTGTCTCATCGTGCTGTCTGAGGTCTTCAGGACCAGATGTCCATGCAAACAGGAGTCTGGAATCCAGGGTCTCATCATCAGTTGCTACCAATGTTCAGAGCCCAGAAGTCGAAGCTGGATGGCCAAAGCCAGGAGGGCTATCCTGGAGTTGGAGGACAGTCTGTGTGGATAGGAGGAAGGAATGGGGCTTGTTTTGCTGTTGTTGCTTTGTTGCTTGTTGCATTCTGGAATGTTCTGCTGAGCATTGTGGGCATGCTATGTTCACGGCGGGAGGTGTGTCAACACTTGCGGGCTGCCCCTAGCACATCTCTCGGTGTATTGTTTGTTAATTCAAACAACGCATTTCACTGTATGCTTCAATGTACGTGTGATAAATAAATCTGAATGTTTTACCTCTGTAACTTCCACTACCCCAAATAACCCTTAGATTGTTTTGTGTTCCTCTAATTTCACTTCATGGCTGTCCCTGGTTTGCATTGCCCTTAGACTATTGACGGCCTCTCTTCAGTTCTCTGAGCTCTTTCTCCCATAATTCTTTCTTAGTTCAGGTGTTTTAGCTCTTCTTTTCTACCAAGAAGACTTAATTTTACAACAGCTGCTTCCTACATTGTGGAATAATAACACTTCTCAGGAGGTCAGAGGGCTAAGTTTAATATTGGCCATGTAGTCAGGGGCGGAAGAGAGAAGTAGAAGAGAAAATGAATTGGCTTAAGTAAATGGAGTCAGAAGGTTCAGATGAAATTTGATGTTCATTATTTCTCTGGGGTGCCCCAGCAGACTCTGCCCAACTGTAACTGCCATGGATTACTCCTGTGGCCCTTCTGTGCTTTGGTCCTTCAGGTGCATGCAAGAAATGGAAGACAAGAATGAAGTTGAATATTTCTTAATATTCATTCTTCACCTTTAGAACAGACGCAAACTTTCTGGGCCAAGCCACTCATTGGAGAAGATCAGTCATCCTGCTACAATTTGGACACGACTGTTTTCTTCCCCCAGATTGCAGAAGCAAGATGAAATGTGGCATTGTGCAAATTAAGAAAGAACTAGTCCTTTGAATGTGATGCAAATTTCCACTGACTTAAAGAAAAGCGTCAGCTTGACGCTCGAGTTTCTCAGATTTTAAATTAAACCCAGAGCTGCCTTTAGGCTTTGAAGCTTGGATTCAATCAGAATCTCATTAGTCTTTCCCAGACAACTCTGGATTTCTCAGGAGCTGAGTTTAGTTTCAGTTTTCTTTGATATAGATTAATTCTATGGTTTGAATAAAGACATGTAACTTGAAGACATGAAACTCAAGATCACCTTTCACTCTGTTTCATTTTGTATTTCATTGTTTTTGTCCCCAACATCGGTTCGAGAAGCTCTTGCACTTCCTTGCCTTTTGGAATGTTCCTCTGGTGCTACTACTGCTGTCTTCCCCAGTCCCAGCCACCCACCTCTTCCACAAATACACTCACTGGACAATTTATTTGGTACATCCTGTTTTCTGCTGCCCCAAGTTTCGAAATGTTGTGCATTCAGAGATGCTCTTCTTCACAACACTGTTGTAAAACGTGGTTATTTGAGTTACTGCCATTTCCTGTCAGTTCAAACCAGTCAGGCAACCATTTTCTCCCTCCACGGAATGTACGCTTCATTGCAGAGGCAGCATTTACTGCCTATCGCTGGTATCGAACATAGAACAGCAGCAGGCACTTCAGTCTGTGACGTCTGTGGTGACCACGCTAGTGCTCATAGCATTTGAGGATGCTGTTGAGGAAGCCTCGTTAACTTGTTACTATTCTGTTGCAGTTCAGGGCACGCCATTGTACAAGCTGTTTTCCAGGAACATGGAATACTTTTCCAATCAAGCTAAACAAAGCCAAGGTCATGTGCTTGCAAGATAAATCAAACACGGAGTCACCAATGTCTATTATAAAGTTCTTCAGAGCCAATAAAGTGGGGACCCTTCCCTTTACATAAAATTTGCTGCTGACCTGTGGCTTTGCAGATAGACGAGGTGGTGAAGAAGGCTTTTGGAATGCTGGCCTCCATGAGTCATGACACCGAGTATGGAAATTGGAAATTCTATGGCAGGTGTATAACTCCTGCGCTAGGGTTAAATTGGGGGTTTCTGGGTGGCACGGCTTGAAGGGCCGGAATGGCCTACTCCATGCTGCAACCCAATAAATAAATAAAACAAACGCCATTACAAAGACAGCACTTCTCTTCTTAGAGGTTTGCAAAGATTCAGCATGTCATCAAAAACTTTGACAAACTTCTATAGATGCACTTTGGAGAGTGTACTGACTGGTTGCATTGTGGCCTGGTATGGAAACACAAATGCCCTTGAAGGGAAAAGCCCACAAAAGTGGTGGATACAACCCAGAACATCATGGGTAAAGCCCTCTACAAGGAGCACTGTCACAGGAAAGCAGCATCCATCATCAAGGAGCCCCACCATCCAGATCACGCTCTCTTCACCCTACTGCCATCAGAAAGGGGGTACAGGAGCCTCAGGACCTACACCACCACGTTCAGGAACAGTTATTACCCCTCATCCATTGGGCTCTTGAGCCAGAGGGGATAACTTCACTTACCCCACCACTGAACTGGCTCCACAACCTACGGACTTACCTTCAAGTACTCCCCAATCTCAGGTTCTCAATATTTATTGCTTATTCATTTATTTATTTATTTATTTATTTATTATTATTTTGCATTTATCTGGCATTTGTCCAGTTTCTTGGCTGTTGCACATTGGTTGTGTTTCCATTTTTGTTGTGTGTGGTTTTCCATTGATTCTCTTGTATTTCTTTGTATTTCTATGAATGCCCACAAGAAAATGAATCTCAGGGATGTACATGGTGACACATATGTACTTTGATAATAAATTTACTTTGAACATTGAACTAGGTGGTAAGAGTGGGCTCCCTCACCACCGCCCAACTGACCCTCAACACAGGTGCCCTCACGGTGGTGTCAAGAAAACAAACTCTCCCTCAATGTTGCAAAAACAAAGCTGGTTGTGGATTACAGGAGGAATGGGCACAGGCTATCCCTTATTGACATCAATGGATCTGGGGTTGAGAGAGTGAACAGCTTTAAGTTCCTCAGCATCCACATCACTGAGCATCTCATGTGGTCTGTACATACTGGCCGTGGTGAAAAAAGCACAACAGCGCCTCTTTCATATCAGACAGTTGAAGAAGTTTGGTATGGGGCCTTAAATCCTAAGAACTTTTTATAGGGGCACAATTGAGAGCATCCTGACTGGCTGTATCACTGCCTGGTATGGGAACTGTACTTCCCTCAGTTGCAGGACTCTGCAGAGAGTGGTGCAGACAGCCCAGCGCATCTGTAGATGTGAACTTCCCACTATTCAGGACATTTACAAAGGCAGGTTTGTAAAAGGGCCTGAAGGAGCACTGGGGACCCAAGTTGCCCCAACCACAAACTTTTCCAGCTACTACCATCTGGGAAACAGTACCACCGCATAAAAGCCACTACCAACCGGCTCCGGGACAGCTTCTTCCATCAGGCCACCAGATTGATTAACTCATGCTGATTTGAGTGTATTTCTATGTTACATCGACTGTTCTATTTATTATAAATTATTATGATTGCTCATCGCACATTCAGACAGAGATGTAACGTAAAGATTTTTACTCCTCATGTATGTGAAGGATGTAAGAAATAAAGTCAATTCAATGGGAAAGAAAGCTCACCAGCATCTCTACTTTCTCAGGAGTTACAGAAATTTGGCATGTCCTCCTTGACCCTCGCCAATTTTTATTGATGTGTGATAGAAATCATCCTATTAGGTTGTATCATGATTTGATATGGTAACTGCTGGAAACTCCCGGGAGTTGTGGCCAGGGCCCAACCTATCCTGGAAACCAGCCTCCCCTCCATGACTCAGTCTATCCTTCTCGCTGCCTCAATAAGGAAGCCAGGATAATCGAAGACGTTCTCCATTCTCCCTCCTCCCACTGGGCAGAAGATACAAAAGCCTGGATGCACGTCTCACCAAGCTCAAGGACAGCTTCCATCCTATGGTTATAAGATTATTAAATGGACACAACAAGGTTGTGTCCATTTACCAACCAATCTACCTTTTTTTAAATTTCAAAATATACTTTATTCAAAAATATATACAATATACCATTCAATAACTTTCCATCCTTTACATACGATTCCATTATAGTCAGTACATATCCGTATTTATAGCCACCCACGTGGCACTCCAGTAGTTCAGCTTACCATATCATTGTTGAGGGGTATACTCCCCGCCCCCGACCCCTCCCACTCCCACGGGTGGAGAAACCTATACTGTGGTCCTTCCCCACCGGGCCCTTGCGGTGGCTGCACCGAGTTTCAGTGCGTCCCTCAGCACGTACTCCTGCAGCCGAGAATGTGCCAGTCGGCAGCATTCTCCCACGGACATCTCCATGTGCTGGTAGATCACCAAGTTTCGGGCCGACCAAAGGGCGTCTTTCACCGAGTTGATGATCTGCCAGCAGCACCGGATGCTGGTCTCCGTGTGCGTCCCCGGGAACAGCCCGTAGATCAGAGAGTCCTCTGCTACGCAACTGCTGGGGATGAAACGTGACACTAGCCCGTCCATCCTCCTCCACACCCTCTTTGCGAACTGACAGTGTGCAAAGAGGTGAGTCACAGACTCCTCCTCACTGCAGTCCTCCCGTGGGCAGTGGGGTGCGGAGACAACGTTCTGGGCATACAGGAGGGCTCTGACTGGGAGGGCCCCTCTCACCGCCAGCCAGGCGAGGTCTTGGTGCCTGTTGGTGAGATCTGGCAATGAGGCATTTTGCCAGATGAACTGGACAGTCTGCTCAGGGAACCACCCCACTGTGTCCATCAAGTCCTTCTCCTGCAGTGCCTGCAGGACATTACGTGTCGACCACTGCCTGATGGTCCTGTGGTCAAAGGCGTTCTCCTGGAAGAACTTTGCTACGTAGGACAGGTATGCCGGCAACGACCAGCTGACTGGGGCGTTGCGCGGGAGCGGGGCCAGACCCATCCTTCGTAGCCAGGGCGACAGGTAAAACCTGGGTTCTACACACAACCTGATGCAGCCACATACGAAGCTGGCCATCAGGGTGAGGGCGACATTGGGGACGTTCTTGCCCCCGTTGTCCAGGGACTTGTGCATGACGGTCCGTCTCACCCGCTCCATCTTGGATCCCCAGAAGAATCTGAAGACAGCCCGGGTGATTTCCGAGCTGTAGGAGCGGGGGACGGGCCAGACCTGCGCCAAGCATCTGATCGTCTAACTGCACAGAACTTTCTTCGTAATTGTACTTTATTCTGCACCATGTTCCTGTTTTACCTTGTACTACCTCAGTGCACTGTTGTAATGAGTTGATCTGAATGAATAGTACAAATGTATGTAAGGCCAGGTTTTCACTGCACCTCAGTACATGTGGCAATAACAAACCCAATTACCAAATTTAGTTCGAATGTTTTCATTGATTTTTAGTGAATGTATGCCCTTTTTGTGTATTAGATGTGAAAAAAATGTAGTACTTTTAATGTTTTGATTGGTCCCCAGTGTTACAGTCCCAACTGTCAAAGACAATTATGCTGTTCTTGACAGCTGATGTGCCAGGGCAGGCATGGGGGCAGGGGCATGACCTCATCACCTGCTGTAGCCAGCACTGTGCTGAGCTACTCTGATGCACTGGGAGCTGGGGTCCCTGCAGGACCCTACACACTGCTCTACACCTGAATAAACAGCAGGGTTCGAACCCGTGGTTTTGCCACAACTGTACAGCCTTTACAGTCAGACCACTTAGATATTTTGCGTCTTTCACACCAGACTTCTTCCTATTGACTTTAATTTGCATTTAATCAGTCCTGATGAAGGGTCACGACCTGAAACGTCGATTCTTTATGTTGTGTATTTAATATTTCGGTAATGTTTGAACAATACTGTAAGCATATTATTGATTAAGCATTCTACATTGAGTTGGAGTTTATAGCTAAACAGGGAGGAGTGTTATGAATCTAATATTTCAGTAATATCGTAAATATATTGTTGATTTAGCAGTCTTTGTTTAAATAATTCATTTCAGGTTATATGTAAAAGTACTGAAGGGATATGTCATTATGCCACCACATCATATGCACACTTCTCGCTAAAGTAAAAACGAAGTTAGACTCGCATTCCAGACACCCTTGCTTTCCTTTCAATTAATTTTATGTTTTGGAGCTCTGAAACATAACACTTTATTCCTTGCCATAGATGCTGCATGACCTGCTCAGTTCCTCCAGCATTTTGTGTGTGTTCCTCTGGATTTCCAACATCTGCAGAATCTTGTGCTTTTAATTTACATGTCTGATGTCTGATGCTCACACCTCAGTGTGAAGGCTGTTAATCCAGGGAGATGGAATACTTTCATCTTTACAAATACAAGCAAACCTTTGTACAGTGAAGAATTTCTGCTTTTAATGCACAGGTTTTAACTCACATTTAATAGCACTACAAATGTATTCCAACTGTTCGCTGACATTTCACAGCGTTTGGCAACACTTGCATCACTTGGGAATGACTGGAAAGATCCGATTAACAGAGGGTACCAACATGGTGAACTGTACACCACAGTATGTCTTAAAGTCATTTGAACAAAGGCTGAAATAAACTCAACTTCCTGAATTGCACCAGTGGAAACTTATTTTAGTTTCTGCAACTTAGGCTCAAATTTCCTGACAGATGTATTAGCATACATCACAAATTTAAATTGAGCATTGGAAACCAATAGAAACTAATGGAGTTTGAGCAAAGCATATGCTAGCTTGCTTCAACTAATATTACAGAATTTAATGTTTAGATCATCAAACATCACACAAGTATTTTTGGCCCTTTGTCCTTGAGATTCTGTTGGCAGTCTCAGAGAATTTTGCTCAAAATTCGCCAAAAGTTTGGGGAGATTTAAGGAAGACTATCTCAACTGGAAATCAATTTTCCATGAGCTTGATTTTTTAAAGATAATCTGGATCATTAAACCAGCCACACTCCAGATCAAATAACTTACACAGGTGTGTTACTGTCACTGTCTGGCACTCTTCAAAGAGCCCCTTAAGATGCCGGAATTGAACCTACAGAATTTCCCTGGAAGCTTTACTTCTTTCAATGGTCTAAAATGTGCCCCACTCTAACTAGTAAATAGTATCATAACTTTTCAAAGCAACCATTCTGTTATTTATATATGAGTTACTCATATAAATAGGAAAAGGGCAGCTAAGGCCAACTGGTGAGTTGGTAATCGCAAACAAGGAAATGGCAGATATGTTCTATAAATTTTTTGCATTTGTCTTCATCATGGAAGATATTGTTAATATTTCTAAAATATCAGATGGGCTAATTGTAAATAACATGGTAGAATTTACAAAAATCCCAGTTACACGGTATAAAGTATTGGAGAGACTTTGTGCTAAAGGTGGGCACACTAGGGTTTTAAAGGAAGTGACTGCAGAGCTAGTGGGTCCAATGGATGAAAACGTTTCCATAACTCCTGAGGTTCCAGAAGATTATAAAAGAGCTAATGTGACTCCACCTTTTTTTTCCAAAAAAGGAGGAATGTAGGAGGCAGGAAACTACAAGCCAGTTAGTTTAACAGCTGTTATTGGCAATATGCTAGAGTCAATAATCAAAGAGGAAAGAGCTAATCATTTAGGAAAGCTGAACATAATTAAATCTGGTCAATATGGTTTTCTGAAATGTAAATCACATTTGGCAAATTTCCCTGAATTCTTTGAGGATATAACAGGGAGAGTTGATTGAGGGGACCTGATAGATGCAGCGAATTTAAATTTCCCCAAGGTATTTGAGAATATTCCACACAGGAGGCAGGTGCATAGATTAAGAGTCCGCAATATTGGAAGAAGTGTATTAGAATGGATTGAAAACTGACTATCGCAAAGAAAACAGATAGCTAGAATAATTGTGTCCTTTTCAGATTGGAATGAAGTAACTAGTGGGGTACTGCAGGGAACAGTTCTTGGCCCACAGTTGTTCACTACAGATTTATATTAATAGTCTGCAGGAAGGAACAATGTGTAAGGTTTCAGAATTTGCTGATGATATGAAAGTAGGTGGAAGGGTGTGTTGTGGTAAAGATATTGTGATTCTTCAGTGGGATATGGATAGCTTGAGTGACTAGGCAAAAGACTAGCAAATAGAGTTTAATGGGTGTAACCACACAGAGACACAATGGAAGAACTCAGTGGACCAGACAGCATCTATGGAGGAAAATGAACTGCTGATGTTTCGAGCAAAGACCCTTCATCAGCAGTCTGTGAAGTGTGAGGTCTTGCACCTTGGTAGGAGAAATCAAAAGGCAGATTATCTTAATGGAGAGAAACTGCAAGTTAGTGACATACAGAAGTCACTGTACAGAAGGCAGGCGTTGTAATGTATGAATCACAAAAACCTATCAGGCAGGTCTAACAAGCAGTTATGAAAGCAAATTACATTTTAACCTTCATTGCAATGAGGCTAGAGTTTAAGAATAAAAGGCTTGAAGGACTCCAGCTTCTATTTTTTTGTGGTTTCTGTGCACTCATTGGTTTAATTTGGCATTTTAATGATCATTTGCAATTAATTGATTTTCAGTTATATTAGTAAATTGGATTACAATTACCTTCAGCTCCTCAGAGAATTCCAGGCCGGCATTGTCAACAGTTCACATGCAGCTTTTGGCACCTCTGTAGGAGAGAGTGCCAGGAGCTTGGAAACATTTGACCATACACCTCCATATGCACTTTTGCTCTGCATGATTATAAAGTCTGCATTTATTTGGTGAATTTCCCATCCCTTTTAAGAATGCCTCAAATAGTAATTACTTTCAATTACCTTTGAAGTGTCCTCATTGTAAAGTAGGCAGCTAATCGGTTCACACATGCATCCACTAGGTCTGAGTGTATTCGTATCCTACCAGGAAAGACTTGTACTCTTCCCCCTCTCTCCACCTTCTTATTCTGACTTCCGACTCCTTCCTTTCTAGTCCTGATGATGTTATTTCACTGACTTCTTTAAACCTATACATATCTATATAGCATAAAATACACTCAATGGGCAAAATGGAAAATGCAGGAAAAACTCAGTAGGTCAGGCAGCATCTGTGGAAAGAAAAATAGTTCACATTTCAATTCTGAGATCTTTCATCAAATCTGAGAAACAGTAAGTGAGTGTAGGTAGCAGAGAAAGTGGGGGGAGGAACGAAGACCAGTTGAAACAATATGATCATAAAGGGTAACACATGCAAAATGCTGGAGGAAATCAGCAGACAGGCAACATCTATGGAGAGTTATAACGAGTCGATATTTTTGACTGAGACCCTTCATCAGGAGTACTGATGATGGGTCTCAGCCCAAAGCGTTGGTTGTTTTAACCTCCCCATAGACACTGCTTGACCTGCTGAGTTCCTCCAGCATTTTGCATGTTTCTCTGGATCTCCAGCATCTGCAGAATCCCTTGTGTTTGTGGCCATTGAGGGGTAGATATTGTCATTTGCCTGTTTAATGTTATGTTAATGTTGTATATACATGCCCAGCAGGACAAAATGGTCATAGAGTACTACAGCACAGGAACAGACTGTTTGGCACATCCAATCCATGCCGACTTTGTCCCTCCACCTGGACCATAGCCCTGTACACCTTTCTCATCTGTGTACATACCTTCAGATCCATGGTCCACTACACAAATGATAAAGGAAGAGAGAGATGGCTGACAAAAATGGCCCCTCCTGATAAAAAACAGAAAAAATGAGTGAGTCAGAGAATTTGATGTTGAGTCATACAAACTGCAATGTGCCTGGGCAAAAGATGAGGCCCTGCTGTTCGAGCTTGGCCTCATTGTAATAGTGCAGGAGGTGAAAATCAGGTTAGAGTGGGAAATCATAAGCACAAGAGATTCAGCAGATACGAGGAAATCTGCAGATGCTGGAATTTCAAGCAACACACGTAAAAGTTGCTGGCCAGGCAGCATCTCTAGGAAGAGGTACAGTCGACGTTTCGGGCCGAGACCCTTCGTCAGGACTAACTGAAACAAGAGCTAGTAAGAGATTTCAATGAAGCTAGTAAAAGATCCAGATTCAGCAGATGCTGGAAATGCAGAGTCACACACACACACACACACACACAAAGCTCAGAGTGGGAGCAGGCGTGTGAACAAAATGGACGGGCAATGAGAAACAGGATTACTCCTGCAGACTGAGTTTAGGTGCTCAGCAAACCTGTGTTCGGTTTCCTCAGTGAAAAGGAGACCACGGTGTGCACACCAGCTGCGGTGCACGAGACAGGAAGAGGTGGAAGCGAATCACTGCTTCACCTGGAAGTGATGTTTGAGTGTCCGGATGGTGGGAGAGGAAGTAGTGAAAGGACAAGCGATGAACCCCTTTTCACTGCTTCCTTTCCCACCATCCAGGCCTGGGGAAATGCCGTGTGACAGGGAGTAGCAGGGGGGGGACAGAAGAGTGGACCAGGGAGTCACAAAGAGAGCAATCCCTTCAGCATGTGGAAGATGGAAGGGGAAAGTGTGCTTGGAGGTGGAATATTGTTGGAACTTATGGAAACTGCAAAAAATGATCCATGGAATGTAAAGGCTGACGTGATGGAAGGCAAGCATCAATAAAACCCTGTTCTTGCTCTGTTCAGGAAGTAAGATCAGATCCAGATCCCTTTCATGTGTCCTTTCAAGCTAATAACATCTGTACGTGTCAGTACAAATGAGTACCGATGGGGCGGATTTGCCGACTGTTGGAGACACTTTCTTCTATGTGGGAGCACAGTTTATGGTTGCATTTCTGATTGGCAAACTCTTCAGGTTGTGAGCACAAGAGATTCTGTAGCTGCTGGAAATCCAGCGCAGGATACACAAGATGCTGGAGGTACTCATTAGATTAGGCAGCATCGATGGAGAGGAATAAATTGTTTGCTCCTCTCCATAGGTGCTGAGTTCACCGACCATTTTATGAATGTTGTTTAGGTTATGAAGAGCTCTTAGGTAGGCAAAGAGCCGTTTGTAAAGGCGTAACCTGGGAAGGACTTCTATGTAATTAGGGTGGAATATAGTAGCATGGTGCAAAATAGTAACACCAATGGAAAAATAAGTGACTGCAGCTTTGCATTAAGTATGAGTTCGGGAAGGTCGCAAGTCAGGGTGATGGAGAATGAAGATGTTACAGTACTGAAATGCTTTTAAGTGAGTTCCGCTTTCTAACTATTGGAGAAAAGATTTTAAAGATGATTGCTACAAAGAAGATAGATGGCTCATGTATTCCTGGAACTAGATTACCAGTAACAAGGCAAAAATTCCTGAGAACACACACGTGGAATTTTAAAGATTCTTTCCATGATCTAATCGTTCTGACTGGAGCTATTCCTGCTACACAGCGGGGTCACATTATTACTGTAATTTCTTAGTACATGGTGCTTCAGAAAACACTTAAACATCAATCACTAATTCAGAAAAAAGGGGAAAATTCAGAAGGTAGATGTGTGGGTTAGATTTTTACACAGAGAGTGGCGAGTGCTTGGAATGTGCTTCTTGGCTGGCAAGATGTTAGAGTCTATGATTAAGGATGAAATTTTATGGTACTTGGAGGTACACAATGAAATAAAATAGACAGCCTTGTTTCCTTAAGGGGAAATATTGACTGACAAATCTGTTGGAATTCTTTGAGGAAATAATAGACAGAATAGATAAAAGAGAGTCAGTGGATCTTGTTTAGTTGGATTTTCAGTAGGCTTTTGACAAGGTGCTGCACATGAGGTTGCTAAGCAAGATGGTGTTACATGAAAGATACCAGCGTGGACAGAAGTTTGGCTGACTGGAGGGAGGTAACGAGTGGGAGCAAAGGAGCCAGCTTTCTCTGGTTGGTTGCTGGCGACTAGTGGTGTTCCATAGGGGCCAGTTTTGGGCAACTTTTCACATTATACGTCAATGATTCTGATGACGAAATTGATAATTTTGTGGCCAGGTTTGCAGACAATACAAATATAGATGGAGGGGCAGATAGTGTTGAGAAAGATGGGAATCTGCAGAAAGACGGACATACGACGAGAATGGGCAAAGAAATAGTAGATGGAAGTACAGTGTAGAGAAGTGTATGGTCATGCGCTTTGGTAGAAGGAAAAAAATGCATAGGCTAGTTTCTAAATGGGATGTGAATTCGGAAATGGGCCATGCAAAGGGACTTGTGAGTCCTAGTGTAGGATTCCCTAAACGTTAACTTACAGGTTATCAGTAATAAGGAAGGCAAATGCAGTGTTAGCATTAATTTATAATACTGAGACTTTATAAGGCATTGGTTAGACCACATTTGGATTATTGTGAGCATCATATCTATGAAAGGATATGCTGGCATGGGAGAGGGTCCAGTGAAGGGTTACAAGAATGATCCCTGGAATAAAAGGGTTAACATATGAGGAGCATTTGATGACTCTGGGTCTGTACTTGCTGGAGTTTAGAAGAAAGAAGGGCTGTGGGTGGGAATCTCGTTGAAATCTACTGAATATTGAAAGGCCTAGATAGAATGGATGTGGAGAGGATGTTTCCAATCGTAGGGAGTCTAGGACCAGAGGACACATCCTCAGAATAAAAGAACGTCCCTTCAGAACAGAGATGAGGAGGAATTCCCTCAGCTAGAGAATAGTGAACCCGTGGAATTCATCACCACAAATGACTGCAGAAGTCAGGTCATTGGGTATATTTAATGCAGAGGTTGATAGATTCTTCATTAGTAAGGTGATCAAAGGTTATATGGAGAAGGCAGGAGAATGTGGCTGAGCAGATTCTGTGGGCCAAATGGCTTAATTTTGCTCTTCCATGTTATGGTCTTCTGTGGGTAGTACAGAGGCAGAAACGGTAGAGGTGCTTAAGAGGCTCTTAGATAGGCACGTGGAATATGCAGAACATGGAGGGATATGTACTATGTGCGGACAGAAGGGATTAGGTGTCATTGGCTTCATTAGTCTGATACAACATCATTAATTGAAGAGCCTGTTTCTGTGTTGTACTGTTCTATTTTCTAAACCTAAGTACAAAATTTAGATTGCCATACAGTAGGAGATGCTGTACTCTGGGAGTGTTCTCTTTTGAAACGGACTTTGAACTTGTGTGCCCTGTCAAGTTGACACTAAAAAGTCCCTTGGCATTAGTCCAAAGCAGAGACGAGAAGTTAGCCCTGGTTTCCCATGTAGTCATCAGCACCGAATGTTGACAGTTCTTGTCAGCTTATGTTATGGTCTTGAACTCAGCCCACATGTGGGACACAGTGTACCCTGAACAAGTAAGATTTACAGGGCCAAATAATCTGTTCCTGTGCAGAAACTGCTCTGTATTGGGGAATGAGCCAGAACATCAGCATGAATTGGATATTTCAGCTTAGATATAGATAAAGCAAAGAAAGAAGTTCAGGGATGACAATCCCATGTTAGACTATCTGGGAACATTCAAAGGTTACAGGAAATAGTCTCACTGATAATACTGCAGCTGTGCATATTTGCTCTTCAATCTGCAGTGTCATTTTGTGAACCATTCATTAAAACGGTCAGTAAAGCCACATTTGCCATTGAAACTGACGTTGACAGTGGAGTTACCATGAATTATACTGTAAAACGTAACTGTTGAGCTTCTAAAGAAAATTATAAGTCCTGTAAAATATTTTCTACCAGTTTCCAAAAGTGCCTGTGTGCACGTGTGCTTCTATGTGTGGGGTGGCAGGGAAAGAAGAGGTATTGGGACGTTCAATGACTCGATGCTTTATCCTGGCTTCCTGTCAGGTTGTGTTTGGCTGTCATTCCTTCATAATATTTTCCCTCTGTTTTTCTTTCCTGCCTGTAAATAGCGATAAACTTCCAGATACTTCATAGCAGGCCTGTCAGTGAATTAACTGTAACGTAGGGTTAGCATTCACACTATTTATGGGGCATCTGACTGAGGTGGCACCTGGAAAGAATAACAAGCCAAAATGGCAGGCTAAAAATAAAAGTCCCGTAGCCTATAATCTTAAAACTGGTGCATTGTGGTATCCGGACATTACAACAAAAGGTACTGAAGGATAAACAGTTTAAAATCAAGATGCATAACTTGTTTAAAGAAATAAGACCATAAGATATAGGAGCAGAATTAGGCCCTTCAGTCCATGGAGTCTTGCTCTGCCATTCCATCATGGCTGATCTACTTTTCCTCTCAGTCACATTCTTCTGTCTTCTTGCTGTAACCTCTCACGCTCCGACTAATCAAGACCTATCAACTTCACCTTAAATATAACCAATGACTTGGCCTCCACAGCCATCTGTGGTAATGAATTCCACAGGTTCAGCACTCTCTGGCTAAAAGGATTCCCCCATTCTCTATGGGTGTCCCTCTGTTCTGAGGCCATGTCCTCTGATCACAAACAAGATTTATAAATAAATCGCAGACACCTACAGTATATGTCATTTTTGGATGAGTATATCAGTTTCTGGGCAGCGGGAACTTCCCAGCTACAATCTCTAGCCCTTCTATTTCCACTTCTTTTTCCCACTCAGCTCCTAATTTTGTCCTGGAAACATGGAATTCTGCAGATGCTGGAAACTGGAGCAAAAAACAATCTGCTGGAGGAACAGTGGATTGAACAGCATCTATGGGAGGAAAGATTGTTGATGTTTTTAGTTGAAACCATATAGGGCTTTAGCCCAAAATATTGACAATTCCTTTCCTTTCCACTGTTGCTTCACCCACTGAATTCCTCCAGAAGATGGCTGGTTACCATAGTTTTGCATCTGAAATGTCTTAACTTCTCATAGGCTATGGACGCTGCTGGAGGTGCCAGGCTCAATGTTCGCATTGGTTCGATCTACCTGACCTTTGTCCTGAATCCATCTCTATCTTAGCTCGAGGAGAGGGTGCACTGAGGTCAGTGTGACGTTGTCAGGCTGCTGTGTGGATGTTGGGTCTGTCCACATTCCTGCCAGGGTTAGTCATCCCTGAATCTGTGTCAATGGAGTAAATCTGGGCCTGGAGCTCTTTTAAATTCAGAAGAGCACTGGGCCATAAGATATAGGAGTAAAATTAGGCCAGTCAGCTCATCGAGTCTTCTCTGCCATTCATTTAGAGCTGATTTTTTTTGCTCAACCAATTCTCCTTCTCCTTGTAACCTTTAACCCACTTTCCAATCGAGAACCTATCAATCTCTGCTTTAAACACATTCCATGGCTTTGTGTTCACAGCCCTTCATGACAATGAATTCCACCCTCTCACTGAAGAAGTTCCTCCTCATCTCAGTTTTAAAGAGATGTCTCCCTATGCTGAAGCAGTGCCCTCAGATCCTCCACTCTCCTACTAATCGAGACATCCTCTTCACATCCACTCCATCCAGGCTTTTCAGAATGGGAGAAAAAGTATGATCTAAGTGGTTTTGACCGTGCTGATGCGAGATTGGGTGGTGTGAATATCTCAGAAACCGTTGATCTCCTGGGATTTTCATGCACACCAGCCTCTAGTTGTTTTTTTTTAACAGAGAATGGTACAAAAAAACAAAAAAAAATCCAGTGAGCAGCAGCTCTGTGGGTGAAAATACCTTCTTACTGAGAGAAGTCAGAGGCCAAACTGGTTCAAGCTGATAGGAAGATGACTGTAACTTAAATAACCATGTGTTACAACAGTGATGTGCAGAAGGATGCACAACATGTCGAACCCTGAAATGGATGGGCTACAGCAGAGGACCACAAGCATTCAGTCAGTCGCCACTCTAGTAGGTGCAGGAGGTACCTAATAAAGTGGCCACTGAGTGTATAGTTTGATGAACGTGTGTAAGATGATAAAGGGTGGTTGAAATGTCTAATACTAGAGGGCATCATTTCAAGGTGATTGGAGGAAATTATAGGGGGGATGTCAGAGGTAAGCATTTTTACACAGAGAGTGGTGAGCTTCTGGGATGCAGTGCCGGCCCGGGTTGGTGGTAATGGTAAATATATTGGGAACATTTTAGAAACTCTTAGACAGGCACATGGATGAAAGAAAAATAGACGACTGTGTCAGAGGGAAGGGTTAGTTTGATCTTTTTTTACTTCTTAGCCAATTGTCCCTACTGGAGAATAGGCTGTTGATAGCAGCTCACCAGAGTCCTTGCTCCTGGGCCAGCCTTTTCCACTGTCCCCAGGTGTAACCCATCCTCGAATATCTGTTCTCTCCCAGGGACGAGGTCTTTGGAGTTTCTGTTTGTGTTTCTGTAGCACTGGCTTTTTTACAAGATGGGGTTGCTAGCCCCATGCCCGACTCTCCTCCTTTTGCATCTGGGCTTGGGGCCATCCATGGCGGAGCTAGATTGATCTTGGAGTAGGTTAAAAACACAACACAACATCGTGGGCGAAAGGGCCTAACTATGCTGTACTTGTTACTGTATGATGTATGTTCTAAGTGTTACTGGCATCGAGAAAGTCCGTCAGGTCACCAAGACTATATCAACTGAATACCATTTATCTGCCACTCTCAGTTATTCCCTCTCATACTGATCTAGTTCCCTATCGATGACAGTAATTCATTCACTTTCCACTAGCCATTTTAACACATTTGCACATTCTCTCTGTGACTACGTGAGTTTCCTCTGTTACATACTTCATGGATATCTTGTGACTGTCCTATGAGGATGATGTAATGGTCTTGCAGCGGTCACGTGATGTAATTTTCCTGCCGGTGTGAGGTCACGTGATGACATGTTCACCGCAGGTATAAAAGGAGACCCCTGGGGTGACGCAGTTACTTTTCCAGTTAGAAAGTTAGCCAGATACTCCGCTCCGTTGTGTATTTGCCTTATGACGGAGTTTCCATTTAAAACAGAGTTTTAGGTTCTATTGTAAGGTACAAAAGTGCTGGACCAGCAGCTTAACCAATTTCTGCCAGGTTTGTTGATGTATCTTTTCAGTAGTATTGGAGAGTGAAGACGGGAACCTGAAGGAGTCATTCGACGGTTGAAAGGATCAACCATTATTGATTTCTTTCAAGAAAGAGTGATCTACATGAGATAGCCTCTGCTAAAAGCGGCAGAAAAGGCTGTGCAGTATCTAGTATCCAGAGGGAAAGGTCAGTGCCTTTAAACCATTTTATTTCTGTCGTCGTGAATCCTGTGGACAAGGCAGGATCCAGCTGGGACTAGCGTGACGTCGTGTCTTCGAGGAATTCTTTACTTCAGGAAAGTCTCTCCTAATTGACTGTATAAATCTCTTGGACTTTTGAATTTACCATTTTAAGAACTGTGTTTGAATTTACTGCTTTAAGAACTGTTTTCGCATTTACCACTTTAAGAACTAGTACCGAGTGGCGGTTTGTTAAATGGCAGCATAGCAGATTACTTCCCGTTAAGATTTTTATTTGCTTATTTTTTTTAATAATGAGCAGAGTTTAATAAATGTTTGATTGTTTTTATAAAACCTGACTCAATTCAATTCTATATTCATGGTTGCCGGTTACGTGACACCTCTAGGTGTCCTGTTTTTTTCCCATATCTCAAAGACATTTGGCTGGTTGGTTAATTGTCCACTGCAAATTACTCCTGTTTTGAGGATGATAGTAGAATTGTGGTCAGCTGATGGAAATGCAGAAAGAATAGAAAGTGGGATTAATGTAGGACTGGTGTAAATGTTGATGTTTACTCAGAGGGCTGAAGGGCCAGTTACAATGCTATATCTCTCTATAGTTCTACTGCAATATTTCAACTACTTCTTTTAGTTCCCCTCAGCCAAATGGTTGATATAGATTGTGAATGGTTGGGCCCTAAACACTCATGTCTATAGTTGCTCACAGCATGCCAACCTACAAAGGACCTGTTTATTCTAACTGTCTTCTTCTTCTTGATAAAGTGCTGTATATACTACCCCCAATGCCATGTGCCCTGACCTTGCTCACCAATCTACTGGGTGGAATCTTAAAAGTTCAAAGTAACTTTATTATCAAAGTACGCAAATTGAGTGTATGTTCGTGGCCTTCTGCTGTAGCCCATCTGCTTCAAGGTTTGATTTGTTGTACTTTTTGCGCGCCACTGTGATAACACATGGTTATCTGAGTTACTGTTACCTTCCTGTCAGCTTGAACCAGCCTGCCCATTCTCCTTTGACCTCTCTCGTTAACAATGTGTTTTCACCCACAGAACTGCTGCTCACTGGATGTTTTTCGCACTATTCTCTATAAACTCCAGAGATTGTTGTGCACGAAAATCCCAGGAGACCAGTGGTTTCTGAGATACTCACACCACCTTGTCTAGCATCAACAGTCATTCCATGGTCAAAGTCACTGAGATCTCATTCCTTCCCCATTCTGATGTTTGGTATGAGCAACTGCATTGAGTTGCTTCTGCATGATTGGCTGATTAGATATTTGCATTAATAAGCAGGTGAACCTAATAAAGCGGTTACTGAGGCACAAAAGGCTTTAAGATCAGTTGAAAACTGGGCTAATAAATGGGGTTTCAGGATTTCTGCTTTTAAGTCCAAATACATGATTTTTGGCTTTAGAAGAAAGATTCCTGATTGTGAATTGTGTCTATATGATTCTCCACTAGAAAGAGTCAAGGTATTCAAGTTTTTAGGTGTCTGGTTTGATGAAAGACTTACTTGGAGGGTTCGTGTATATAAAACAATTAGAAAGTGTGAGAAAGTTTTAAATGTCATGAGAAGCATTGCTGGATGTGACTGGGGAGCAGGGTGGGAAACTATGTACTTAATATATCTAGCTATAATTAGATCATAATATGATTATAGATTATGGTTGTTTTGTTTATAGTTCTGCTGCTACGGCAGTGCTTGGAAAACTAGACACTGTGCAGTCCAGAGCACTTAGACTCTGTTGTGGAGCTTTTAGAACAACATCAGTCCCGGCATTATGTGTGAAGATGGGAGAAGTGCCTCTGCATTTAAGACGAATCCAGTTAGGCCTGCAGTTTTGGGTAAAGCTAAATGGATTCAATCAGAGCTGTCCATCAAAATGTCTTTTGCAGGGGAAGTCAGAGAGCCAAAGTAAAATTAAAAGATACCCATTTTTAGATTTGTTTAATAACTGGGCTGTGAAATTGAAACTGACTGAGGAAGACATAGCTGGCCAAATTTGCCTGCCACCCGTCCCTTTTTGGCTCTTTCCAGAACCAGAAGCAGATCTATTCCTCCTTTTTCAGCTTAAAGGAAGCAGTGCAATTTCATCAGTGTTGATCACAAATGAATATTTAAATAATAAATGGGGATCTTATCTGAAGATTTTTACTGATGGCTCAGTGGACCCAGAGAGCAGTAGGGCAGGATTTGGGATGTATGTGTCTCAACTTGGAGTTAAGATTGGTCACCGGGTTTCAGATGGTGTTTCTGTCTTTGCAACAGAATTATTAGCAATCCCCTGGGCCTCATGGTGGATAGAAGACTCTCGACCATGCAGGGTTATCATCTGTTCGGATTCTGCTGCTGCCTTAGTGTCTATAAAAGGGAATAAATCAAAAGCTCATCCTGACATAGTTATTGAGATTCTCTTAGTGTTGTTTAGAGTAGGGAAGATGGGTTGTGCAGTTAGATTTTCATGGATACCTGGGCATGCTGGGGTGGAGGGAAATGATATTATGGATGGCATTGCAAAGTCTTCCTTACAGAGCAGGCAAGTAGAAATTAGAGTTCCCCTAGGCAGAGCAGAATTGAGAAGTAGGATTAAAAAAGGTATAGAGAAGAGGTGGCAGGAGGATTGGAAAAATGAATTAAGGGGCAGGCATTATTTTTCTAGTCACCCACTAGTTAAAAAGGTCTCAGACTGTTACCTTTTAAGTCGTAGAGATATGGTGAAATTTACAAGACTTAGGTTGGGGCATTGTGGGCTAAACTATTATTTAAAGATAATAGGAAAACATCCTACTGGATTATGTGACTGTGGTAGTCCAGAGACAGTCCCGCATGTTTTGCTGAGCTGTAACCGATACAAAATTGAAAGAAGCATTTGTTCAAGAGGCTATCTGGCTTAAATTTATTTTGGTCTTCTATTAAATCTTTGATTGACCATCAAAAGGATCAACATCTGATTGAAGAGTCTATTATTCAGTTTATACGTGAGACTAGGTTGTATTTGAGAATTTGAGTTCCTTGAAGTTCTATAATTAATGATACATCCTGCGGAGGGCTGTAAGACACCTAGATGCGTCTAAACAGCCGGAAATAGAAGAAGAAGAAGACGGTTACTGAGTATATTTGTTACCGTACACTACTTTGAGATTCATTTTCTTTCTTCGGAGGGCCTGTACTGTTCTATGTTCAATTTTCTAATCTATGAAAAGCTATACTTAGACCAAGATTGACAAACAACCAATTTGCGAAAGAAGACAAACTGTATAAACAAAATATAATACTGAGGACGGGTTGGAAAGAGTCCTTGAAAGTGAGTCTGTAGGTTGTAGGATCCGTTCAGAGTTGTGATGGTTGAAGTTATCTGCAGTATAGTAGGGTAATAATTGTTTTATTGAACACTTTACAAAAAGTCCAAACATACCACATCCATGGATCTTCCTTCACTTACATTACTATAAGACCATAAAACCCTAAGATATAGGAGCAAAAGTAGGCCGTCCAGTCTATCGAGTCTGTTCCCCCATTCAATCATGGTCTCATTCAATTCTTCCAGTCATCCCCACTCCCCTGCCCACACCCTTGCCTTAGTCACATCCTCAGAGAGCTCCAGTAGATTAAACATTGTCACAGCAATGGTCAACACAATAACAAGCCCTTAAACCATTGAGTGCACACTCATCTCCATCCACTCATTTATACCATAGAACAGTAGAGCACGTATGGGCTCCAAGATCAATCTATAACTTCCAACCTTCCACAGACCATAACCCTCCAGTTTTGTTTCATCCATGTGCCCATCTAAGAGTCTCTTAAATGTCCTACATTTCACTGATCTTTCATTAATCACATTTTAAAATTCCTACAAGTTAACATTCCCATACCCCCTGCATTTTTGTCAACCCCGCCCAAATTCTACCACTTACCTACCCACTAGAGACAATTTCATCTGGACAATTAACACACTAACTTGCTCTTCTTTGCAATGTAGGAGAAAACCAGAGGATCAGAGGAAACCCTTGCAGACACAAGGTGAACATGCAGACTCCACACAGACACAAGGTGAACATGCAGACTCCACATAGACAGTGCCTGAGGTCAGGGTTACAAAGAAACATAGAAAACCTACAGCACAATACAGGCCCTTCGGCCCACAAATCTGTGCCAATCATGTCCTTAGCTGAGAAATTACCTAGGGTTACCCATAGCCCTCTATTTTTCTGAGCTCTATATACCTGTCCAGGACTCTCTTAAAAGACCCTAACATATCTGCTTCCACTACCGTCGCCGGCAGCCCATTCCATGGACTCACCACTCTCAGGCGTAAAAAACTTACCCCTGATATCTCCTCTGTACCTTTTTCCAAGCACCTTAAAACTGTGTCCTCTTGTGCTAGCCATTTCAGCTCTGGGAGAAAACCTCTGACTATCCACACGATCAATGCGCCTCATCAACTTATACACCTCTATCAGATCACCTCTCATCCTCCATCACTCCAAGGAAAAAAGGCCGAGTTCACTCAATCTATCCTGATAAGGCATGCTCCCCAATCCAGCAACATCCTTGTAAATCTCCTCTGCACCCTTTCTATGGTTTCCACATCCTTACTATAGTGAAGTGACCAGAACTGAGCACAGTACTCCAAGTGGGGTCTGACCAGGGTCCCATATAGCTGCAACATTACCTCTCAGCTCCTAAACTCAGTCCCACAATTGATGAAGGCCAATGCACCATATGCTTTCAGTCAACCTGCACAGCAGCTTTGAGTGTCCTATGGACTTGGATCCCAAGATCCCTCTGATTCTCCACACTGCCAAGAGTCTTACCATTAATACTATATTCTGCCATCATATTTGACCTACCAAAATGAACCACCTCACAGTTATCTGGGTTGAACTCCATCTGCCACTTCTCAGCCCAGTTCTGTATCCTATCAATGTCCCATGGTAACATCTGACAGCCCTCCACCCTATCCACAACATACCCAACCTTTGTGTCATCAGCAAATTTACTAACCCATCCCTCCACTTCTTCATCCAGGTCATTTATAAAAATCACAAAGAGAAGGGGTCCCAGAACAGATCCCTGAGGCACACCACTAGTGACTGACCTCCATGCAGAATATGACCCATCTATAACCACTCTTTGCCTTCTGTGGGCAAGCCAGTTCTGGATCCACAAAACAATGTTCCCTTGGATCCCATGCCTCCTTACTTTCTCTATAAAGTTGCAACTGGGTCTCTGGCACTGTGAGGCAGAATTACCAGCTCTGCTACTGAGGCATACCAGTGTTAAACATAACTTCTCTTTAATAAATCCACATTGACTTTTTTTCTCATGTTCCTCCAACAATAGTCAACTTTCAATTCAGTCTGTCTCTAGCTGTTTGCTTGTGTTCTTTGTGAAACTCTATTGGTTATTTTTTCAATTTACGACATCTACAATGGTTGCACAGTTTATCACTGTGATTCTTGTTTAAACCCAACCACAAAGAAAGGCCAATTGAACTTAGTCTCCATGAACTGCAGCCTCACACACTCTGTGACCAATTTACTAGGTACGGGAGGTATCAGACTGTTGTGTCTGAAAATCCCACAAGATCATCAGTTTCTAAGCTACTCAAACCACCCTGTCTGGCACCAACAATCATTCCATGGTCAAAGTCACTTGTGTCACATTTATTACCCATTCTTATGTTTGGCTTGAACAACAACTGAGCTTCTTGACCATGTCTGCCTGCTTTTCTGCTTTGAGTGCCACAGGCTTGGCTGATGTGTACAGGTGTACCTAATAAAATGGCCACTGAGTGCAGGTGCTTACACCACACTCTTCCATGCAAATCACAAATAGTTGGATGATAGTTTTCCACTTATCAACAAACTTGGTAACAAATTGGCCCAGAGTCCAAGGTTAGTTGTGATTCAAGTGAAGGGAAGGCCATCTGTGCTGCACTCAATGACAACAAACAAGCGTTGAGTAATACTAATCTTTTCACAGCTCATCTTCTCTCAACCCTGGATATAAAAATCAGTTCTGGTTTTATCTGGAATTACTGTCTTGAAATGCAAAGAACAGAGCAAAAGGTACCAGATTTCAGAATAAACTCTAAAACTGAAATTTTGGAATTGTTTCAGAGTCAACATATTAAAGTTACACCAATAAACTTTATATTTGCCAATCAGAGCCTAACTTCTGAAATACCAGCCTTCCAGACATTTATTATCTGGAATCCTAATGTGCCATTAAGTTATGTAACATATTAATAATTCCTTTTTTTCTGGGCTAACAATACAGGAAGTCAACTTCTTTTCAAACTTTGCAAAAATATAATTATTTTCATTGTAAACATGTTTGTAAGATGTAGGAGGTTATGTGACAGAGTAAAGCTGCCTTTCCAAATGGACTCTAATATTGAAATACAGGTCATCAGTGGGTGTACTGGTCAGCAATGATTAACTATTATCAGGCCATGAAGCTGATTGATGATGTAGCCTGGTCACTGACGTGTACTCGGAAGACTAATAATTATTTTAACTTCGAACCAATCAGTTTTCTGTTGACAATCAGGTGATCTATCACTCGCGTGTCTGTTGCGCCAGTAACATAAGGAGATTTGACAAAAAAAACAGTGATGTACCATAAGTTGCTGAGCGAGTGTGTCCAGGGTCTAAGGAATGATCTACAGCCAGGGTGGGGGTGGAATTTACAGCGGTTTAGAGATCGGTCTCTTTGTTGAATTAGCAGATCTCCTCTAGGAGTTCAATAGTTATGGGTGGGAGAAAATCTGTTAAAATTTTTATTTCTGAGTGTCATATGAATAGGTGACTTCACTTGGACTCTCCAAATGTAGGGTCTTGACCCTAAATGTCAATAGTCCATTTCCCTCCTTGGGTGCTGCTTGATCATCTGAGTTCCTCTAACATCATGTCTGTTCCTACAGATTCTGATTTCCCCTCTTCCTTTGTTGCTCTATTAAGCCCAACTATAGCAGCAATTTACAAGTGATTCTTGTTGGGTTTCTAACCCTCCACTGCAGCAAATGGCTTCTGGAACCCCATAGTACTTCCATATTTGCTTACCTTGCAATTCTGCTGTTGAATTAAGACCTTACTTATTGGATTGAGAAGACTTCCATCCTTGCACCTTGGTACCAACTTGAAAGCTCACATGAACCCCCATGACCACAATCACCACCTTGTGTCGCATTGCCCCCACACGCTATCAATCACTCAGTGAACTTCTGTGCTACCTTCCAAAAAATACTTGTATTTCTGTGTTCAGTGGAGTAATGCAGGAAACAATTAGGAATGGTAGGTTACACAATACACACCGGGCTATCTCAGCAGTATCTATGGAGAGGAATAAACAGTTGACATTTCAGGTCAGGACCTTTTATCAGGACTAGAAAGGAAGAGAGCAGAAGCCAGAATAAGAAACTGAAAGGAGTGGGAGGAGTAAGGGGGGACTGCGGATAAATCACTAGAAGTTAGAAAAATCGATGCTCATGTCATCAGATTGGAGACTACTCAGACAGGATATGAGGTGTTTCTCCTCCAACCTGAGTTTGGCTTCATCATGTAGCCTTCAACCTGATGCCATGAACATTGATTTCTCTAACCAGTAATTTCTGTCCCCTCCCTCTTTACTCGCCCTCTTCCCTCCCCTCTCCTACCTTCTTGTGCTGGCTTCTGCCCCCTTCCTTTCCAGTCCTGATGAAGGGTATCAGCCTAAAACATTGACTATTAATTCCCCTCCAAAGATACACCTAAATTGCTGAGTTCCTCCAGCATTTTGTGTGCATTGCTCTAAATTTCCAACATCTGCAGAAACTCTTGTGTTGAAGAAATGGTATGTTGCTATTTATTACGGGAGGATGTTGCTACTAGAATGGAAATATCTCAGTAACTTATAGAGCTTTAGTTACACTGCGCCTGGTGCAGTGTTGTTCTCCTTTCTTTAAAGAGAATCACCCTCATTCAAAGTATTGGTTGCTGATACAGGGTGGATGTGGAAGCTTTGGAAGGGGTGCATTAGAAGTTCACTAGGATGTTGCCTGGATTGGAGAGTATTGGTAATAAGGAGAGGTTGGAAAAATTTGGTTTGCTTTCTCTGGAGTGCTCGAGGTTGCGAGGCGACCTGATACCATTATATAAAATAATGAGTGGTACAGTTAGGGTAGTTAGTCTCCTCCCAGGGCAGAAATGTCAAATACTAGGTGCCGTAGCTTTAAGGTGAGGGAGGAGAAGTTTACGGAAGGTTGACAGCCAAGTTTTTTACATGGATTGGCAGGTGACTGGAACATGCTGCCAGTGGAGGTGATGAACTAAAGTGAAGGGCAACAGGAGGCTAAGGATTACTGCTGCCTACTGAACATCGATGCTTTGCAAAGCAATTGTCCCTGCTCCAACTGTTTTCTCAGACGTTGAGGAGACCGCATTGTGAATACTGAATGCAGTCCTGTAACTTGGAAGAACTGTAAGCGAATCAACTCTTTCACTTGGAAGGACTGTTTGTATTCCCCTGGTGGCAGGACAGGTGTTGCATGGCCTCTGACTTGGTTGGGGATGTGATGTAAGATTGTCAATAATTGGTTGAGACAGAAGAATGGACCAAGGAGTCACAAGGGAAATGGTCCTTTTGAAATGCTAGAGGGGAGGGGAAGGAACTCTAGTCTTAACCTATCACAAATATTCCCTTTGTCCTAACCGTCTAAACCCTTACTAACTTGCCTTTTCTCTTTCCCACTTTGGGCTCTCGCTTTGAGACGCTAACTCTGTTTCTGTTTTCACAGGTGCTACCTGATACACTTAGTGTCTCCAGAATTTTCTTCTTTTGTTTCTGATTTGCAGAAATTGTGGTGGGCATCAGCCATTTCATGCTTAATCTTGCTCTGCCATTCATTAGGAGCACGGCTGGTCTTTAACATCAACGCCACGTTGCTGCACCACCCCTACACTTCTTGATTCCTTCAATATTAGGGCAATCAATCAAACTCTACAAATGAGCCTCCACAGATCTCTTGAGCATACACTTCCTATGATTTGCCAGGTTTCGAGTAAGGAAATCTCAATTGACTAGGTTCAGAAACAGTGAATCATCCTCAGCCATCAGGCTCTTAAACCAAAGGGAACAACTTCACTTAACTTCACTTGGCCCATTGTTGAAATGTTCCCACAGCCTATGCACTCACTTTCAATGACTCTTCATGTCATGTTCTCAATATTTATTGCTTATGTGTTTATTATTATTGTTTATTTCTTTTGTATTTGCACACTGGTTGAACACCTAAACTGGCATGGTCTTTCAATAATTCTGTTGTGGATTTATTAAGTATATTCACAAGAAAATGAATCTCAGGGTTGTATATGGTGACATATATATACTTTGATAATATATTTACTTTGAACATTTAATTTTGAACTTTGAATAGCCTATCATTTGTTTTGAGACAGTGACCTCTGGTCTAGCCTCCTGAGCCAGGAAACATGCCCTCCCTCAATCCAACTTGCAGAACCCTGTAAATTGCAATGAAATCTCATTCTACAAAACTCCAGGGAATACTGGTCTAGGCTATTCAATTGTTCTTTCTGCAGCAAACCTTTTCACCCTAGGAACCACAAACTGCTCGAGAGCTCCCATCCACTGCCACCAAACTCTTAGTTCCCTTACTCTGCACTGCTTGCTTCTATCTCCTATCTAAGATCCACAAATCTGATTATCCAGGTAGGTCCATTGACTCTGTCTGCTCCTGCCCCACTGAACTCATGTCCTCAGACCTGGACTCCATTCTATCTCCTTTGTTTCAGTCCTTTCCCACCTACATCCGCAGCACTTCTCATGCTCTCGATCTCACTAACCTTTAATTCCCTGGCCCTGACCACCTCATTTTTACCATGGGTATCCAGTCCCTATTCACTTCTATCCCCCAATAAAGAAGGCCTTAAAGTTCTTTGCTTCTTTCTCAATAAAAGAACCAACCAGTTCCCATCCACTACCACCATCCTCCGTCTTGCTGAATTGGTCCTCAAGCTCAACAATTTTTCTTTTGGCTCCTTCCACTTTCTCCAGACGTGAAGGGTGGCCATGGACACCTGCACGAGCCCCAGCTATGACTGCATTTTCACTGGCTATGTAGAACAATCCATGTTCCATGTCTTGCTCGGTAATGCTCCTCAACTCTTCCTCCACTGCATTGGTGCTGTTCATGCACCCATGCTGAGCACATCAATTTCATCAACTTCACCTCTAACTTGGTCCATTTCTGACATCTCTATCCCCTTTCTCGATCTCACTGCTCCATTTCTGGAGACAAATTGTCCATAAGACCATAAGATATAAGAGCAGAAGTAGGCCATTTGGCCCATCGAGTCTGCTCTGCCATTCAATCATGGGCTGATCAAATTCTTCCAGACATCCCTACTCCCCTGCTTCCTCCCCATACCCTTTGATGCTCTGGTTAATCAAGCACCTATCTATCTCTACCTTAAATGCACCCAATGACTTGGCCTCCACAGCCTCTAAAAAATTCCACAGATTTACCACCCTCTGACTAAAGTAATTTCTCCACATCTCTGTTCTAAATGGACATCCTTCAATCCTGAAGTTGTGCCTCTTGTCCTAGACTCCCCTACCATGGAAAATAACTTTGCCATATCTAATCTGTTCAGGCCTTTTAACATTTGGAATGTTTCTATGAAATCTCCCCTCATTCTCCTGAACTCCAGGGAATACAGCCCAAGAGCTGCCAGATGTTCCTCATACGGTAACCCTTTCATTCCTGGAATCATTCTTGTGAATCTTCTCTGAACCCTCTCCAATGCCAGTAAATCCTTTCTAAAATAAGAAGCCCAAAACTGCACACAATACTCCAAGTGTGGTCTCATGAGTGCCTTATAGAGCCTCAACATCACATCCGTGCTCTTATATTCTATACTTCTAGAAATGAATGCCAACATTGCATTTGCCTTCTTCACCACCGACTCAACCTGGAGGTTAACTTTAGGGTATCCTGCACAAGGACTCCCAAATCCCTTTGCATCTCCGCATTTTGAATTCTCTCCCCATCTAAATAATAGTCTGCCTGTTTATTTCTTCCACCAAATTCATGACCATACACTTTCCAACATTGTATTTCATTTGCCACTTCTTTGCCCATTCCCCTAAACTATCTAAGTCTCTCTGCAGGCTCTCTGTTTCCTCAACACTACCCGCTCCTCCACCTATCTTTGTATCATAGGCAAATTTAGCCACAAATCCGTTAATCCCATTGACGAAATCATTGACATACATCGTAAAAAGCTGCAGTCGCAACACCGACCCCTGTGGAACTCCACTGGTAACCAGCAGCCATCTTGTCGACTGACATCTTTTGTAAACCTACCAATTCCCATGGTTATCTTGACTATACCTCTTCCCATCCTGTCTCCTGTAAAAATGCTATTCCCTTTTCTCAGTTCCTTTGTCTCTGTTGCAACTATTCCCAGAGTTCAGCTTTTCCAGGACATCAGAGGTGTCCTCCTTCTACAAAGACCAGGTTTCCCCTCCTCTACCATTGATGCTGTCTTCACCTGCATCTCCTCCATTTCCTGAACATTCACGCTCACACCATCTTCTTGCCTTCTTAACAATAAAAGAGTCTCTACCAACCCATAAGCTTGTGCATCCAACACATCATATTCTGCAACTTCCGCCAGCTCCAAAGGGATCCTATCACTAAACATACCTCACCTCCACCCCTCCCACCACTTTCCACAGGGATTGCTCCTTTCCTGATTCCTTGTCCCCTCATCCGTCCCCACTAATCTCTCTCCTGGTACTTATCCCTGCAAGTGGACTAAGTGCTGCACCTGCCCATACACCTCCTCCCTCACCTCCATTCAGAGCCCCAGGTGAGGCAATACTTCACCTATGAACCTGCTGGGGTTGTCTATCATGTCCTGTGCTCCCTATGCAGCCTCCTCTGCATTGGTGATACCTGTTATAAATTGGGGGGGGGCCGCTTCGTTAAGTACCTCTGCTCCATCCATCAGAAGTACAACTTCCTGGTGGCCAAACATTTTAATTCCCATTCCAAAACATCAGTCCATGGCCTCCTCTTGTGCCATGATGAAGCTACCCTCAGGATGCAGGAGCATTACTTTATATTCCATTTGGGTAGCCTCCAACCTGATGGCACAAATATCGATTTCTCCTTTCGGTAAAACAAAATTCCCCTCCCCCCCCCCAATTCTTCTATTCCCTTCTCTAGCCTCTTACCTCTTCTCATCTGCCTGTCACCTCCCCAGGTCCCTTCCTCCTTCCTTTTCTCCCTTGGTCCACTCTGATCAGATTCCTTCTTCTCCTTCTTCAGCCCTTTACCTTTCCCACCCACCTGGCTTCACCTATCACCTTCCAGCTATCCTCTTTCCCCTCCACCCCTCACCTTTTAATTCTGACATCTTCCCCCTTCCTTTACATTCCCGAAGAAGGGTCTCAGCCCAAAACATTGACTGTTGATTTGTTTCCACAGATGCTGCCTGACCTACTGAGTTACTCCAGCATTTTATGTGTGCTGCATCTGCACCTGCAGAGTTTTCTTGTGTTTATCCTCGGAAACAGCCTGTTGAATTTTCACTATGCAATGTCAAATATATTCCTTTCAAAGAAAGAAGAGCAACACTGCACAGCATTCCAGGTCCAGTGCCTCCATTGCTCCATATAATTGCAATAAGACTGTGAATTTACTCCAGTACTCAAACCTTCTCTTAATAATGGTCAGCATGTCATTTCTACCTGCATTGTGCCAGAGAGGGGATGAAGTGATAGAACACCATGGTCATATTGAAGACTTGAAGGGGAGAGTGGTTTTCTTATCCTCTTAATCCCTAAAGTTCTTCCGTTGATAAATTTCTCAACCCATGCATTCTCTATGGATCAGAGTCAAACAGTGTGTGATATCTCTCCTGTCAATGGGACATTTTACCCCTGGTACAGATGGTGTAGAAGTGGAGGTGGCTATTCTGAGTGTGATTTCGACAGTCTCAAGTGGTACGTTAAGTTTGTTGTCCTGAGCAGGCTCTTTAGATTGACACGGGCTTTGAGGTGCAGCTGTACCAGTTCTGATCCTTGTGTCAACACTGCAGCCTGGCTTAGCCGTAAACATCTCTTAGGAGTGGGCACTGCTGCTTGACTTGGTCTGTCACATTCTCCCCTGCATCAGGGAAGGGTACAGATCTCACTTTAATGTGCTAACTGCAGTTTGATGAAAGTTCAAAGTTCAGATTAAAATTTACTATCAGAATACATACATGTCACCACCATACAACCCTGAGATTCTTTTTCTGCAGCCATACTTAGCAAATCTATTCAGCTGTTAACAAGCTGTGTAAATGCAGATATAAGTAAACAACAATAAATAATGAGCATGAAATAACAATATAACGGAGTCCTTAAATGAGTGTAGATATCCCCCTTTGTTCAAGAGCCTGATGGTTGGGGGGTAGTAACTGTTCTTGAATCTGGTGGTGAGAGTCCTGAGACTCCTGCACCTTCTACCTGATGGCAGTGGTGAGAAAAGAGCATGGCCTGGGTGGTGAGGATCTCTGATGATGGATGCTGCTTTTCTACGGCAATATTTCATGCAGATGTGCTCAATGGTTGGGAGGGTTTTACCTGTGATGTACTGGAAAGGGACTCTGAGTGAATGCTGTAATGCCGTGCCCCAGAAGCGCAGGCTGTGACTTAGCACAGGAATGAAACATAAAGACGAGAGATTTGGCAGATGCTGAAAATCCAGAGCAACACACACAAAATGCTGGAGGAACTCAATAGATCAGGAAGCATCAATGGACAGGAATAAGCAGTTGATGTTTTGGGCTGAGACCCTCCATCAAGACCTGATGACAGGTCCTGACTAAGGGTCTTGGCCCGAAACATCAACTTGTTATTCCTCTCCAAGCAATGAAACAGGAATGTTTCAAAATTGAAGCTCCCATGACACTGTTTTCCTACAGAACTAGGAACTGTCATCATTAATCAAAATTACTCAATAACAATGTATTAGATTGTTGTGGAAATACATATGTTTCACTAACATCCCCAAGAGAGGATAGATATCATTTTGGTCTGGTCTGGTCTGGTCTACATGCAAGTACAGATTTATCCTATGTGGTTGACTCTTAAATGTCCTCTGAAATGGCCTGTGTACAGTTTCTGCTTTGGGCAGCACAGGAGAACAGTTACGAGAGCTGCTGTAACACAGCCCCAGTGACCTGAGTTCAGTCATGACTGCTGGCTGGTGGTCTCCCCATGACCTGGTTCTCTGGTTTCCTCCTACACCCTAAAGGTTATTTAGGTTGTTGGTTAACTGGCTACTTGTGTATGTTAAAGTTTGGGGGCAGAGGTGGGGATATGATTGTTAACAGAATTGGCTTATTATTGCTACATGCAGTGAAAATTTTGTCTTGCGTACTGCTTTACAGATCAAGTCATTACACAGTGCACTGAGATAGAAAAAGATAAAACAATAACACCACAGAACAAAGTGTAAAAGCGAGGAAGTGCAGTGCAGAAAAGTGATAGAGTGCAAAATCTTTCAAAGGTAGACTGTGAGGCCAAGAATTCATCTTACTGTACAAGAGGTTTGTTTCGGAAGCTGATAAAAGCTAGGTAGAAGTTACTCCTCAGCCTGGTGGCATGTGCTTTTAGGGTGTCAAGGAGGGGTAGTACCTCTGGTGTGAAGACCTATCAACCTTCCGAGGTAGGTCCTTCACCTTTGGTCCTCACCTGGCACTTGGCTCTCACCTGTGGCTCCAAGTAAGCTGCTTGCATACAACATCGGCCACTCCCCTAGCAACAGGTTCAACAGGCCGGCAAAACCAGGTGAGGATAGCTGTCGGGATTTTTTTTGGACTCTCAGATATTTTGGGCTCGTCTACCCAAAGTATGTGAAGACTGGATTCATGGAGGAAACCACCAGCTGGTTCAATGGGCGGGAATGTGTTTCCCAGCATGCATTGTGGAGTGTGAAGAGCATTGCAAAACACGTAGATCATCTTGGTCATCCACTGCATCCTGACCTAACTCCAGTCATCTTATCGCTCATTTACCACTGGATCCAGATAGACTAGGGCGAGAGAATGAGGTTGACCACCTACGGAACTCTCCCTCACTTTAATCAAACTTGCGCGCAAGTCACGACATTCAAAGGATGTCAGCGGTCCTCTTTGCTTGCAACACACACGTATCTCCTGCCTGCTGGGAGTGATGTCTGGGGTGGTGGGGACTTTGATTACGCTGGCTGTTTTACGGAGACAGTGAGAAGAGTAGACAGGGTCCATGGGGGAGGGGGGCTGGTTTCTGTTATGTGCTGAAATGCATCCACAACTCTCTGCAGTTAGAAACATAGAAAACCTACAGCACAATACAGGCCCTTTGGTCCACAAAGCTGTGTCGAACATGTCCTTACCTTAGAAATTACCTGGGGTTACCCATAGCCCTCTATTTTTCTGAGCTCCATGTACCTGTCCAGGAGTCTCTTAAAAGACCCTATCATATCCACCTCCACCATTGTTGCCGGCAGCCCATTCCATGCACTCACCACTCTCTGTGTAAAAAACTTACCCCTCACATCTCCTTTGTATCTACTTCCAAGCACCTTAAAACTGTGCCCTCTTGTGCTAGCCATTTCAGCCCTGGGAAAAAGCCTCTGACTTTCAATCAATGCCTCTCATCATCTTATACACCTCTATCAGGTCACCCCTCATTCTCCGTCACTCCACTCAACCTATTCTCATAAGGCATGCTCCCCAATCCAGGCAACATACTTGTAAATCTCCTTTGCACCATTTCTATGGTTTCCACATCCTTCCTATAGTGAGGTGACTAGAACTGAGCACAGTACTCTAAGTGGGGTCTGACCAGGGTTCTATATAGCTGCAACATTACCACTCGGCTCCTAAATTCAATTCCATGACTGATGAAGGCCAATGCACCGTATGCTTTCTTAATCACAGAGTCAACCTGCGCAGCAGCTTTGAGTGTCCTATGGACTCGAACTCCAAGCTCCCATTGTTGGACCCCAAGATCCTTCTGATCCTCCACGCTGCCAAGAATCTTACCATTAATACTATATTCTGTCATCATATTTGACCTACTAAAATAAATCATCTCACGCTTATCTGTGTTGAATTCCATCTGCCACTTCTCAGCCCAATTTTGCATTGTATCAATGTCCCCCTGTAACCTCTGACAGCCCTCCACATTATCTATTCACAACACCCCCAACTTTTGTATCGCAGCAAATTTACTAACCCATGCCTCCACTTCCTCACTTTCTCATCCAGGTCATTTATAAAAATCATGAAGAGTAGGGGTCCCAGAACAGATCCCTGAGGTACACCACTGGTGACCGACCTCCATGCAGAATATGACCCGTCTGCAACCACTATTTGTCTTCTGTGGGCAAGCCAGTTCTGGATTCACAAAGCAATATCCCATTGGATCCCATGCCTCCTTACCTTCTCAATAAGCTTTGCATGGGGTACCTTGTCAAATGCCCTGCTGAAATCCATATATACTACATCTACTGCTCTATCTTCATCAATGTGTTTAGTCACATCCTCAGAAAATTCAATCAGGCTTGTAAGGCACGACCTGCCTTTCACAAAGCCATGCTGACTATTCCTAATCATATTAAGCCTCTCCAAATGTTCATAAATCCTGCCTCTCAGGATCTTCTCCATCAACTTACCAACCACTGAAGTAAGACTCACTGGTCTATAATTTCCTGGGCTATGTCTACTCCCTTTCTTGAATAAGGGAACAACATCCACAACCCTCCAATCCTCCGGAACCTCTCCTTTCCCCATTGATGATGCAAAGATCATTGCCAGAGGCTCAGCAATCTCCTCCCTCACCTCCCACAGCAGCCTGGGGTACATTTCGTCCAGTCCCGGTGACAAATCCAACTTGATGCTTTCCAAAAGCTCCAGCACATCCTCTTCCTTAATGTCTACATGCTCAAGCTTTTCAGTCTACTGTAAGTCATCCCTACAATCGCCAAGACCCTTTTCCGTAGTGAATACTGAAGCAAAGTACTCATTAAGTACCTCTGCTATCTCCTCCTGTTCCTTACACACTTTTCCACTGTTACACTTGATTAGTCCTATTCTCTCACATCGTATCCTCTTGCACTTCACATACTTGTAGAATGCCTTGGGATTTTCCTAAATCCTGCTCGCCAAGGCCTTCTCATGGCCCCTTCTGGCTCTCCTAATTTCTTTCTTAAGCTCCTTCCTGTTGGCCTCATAATCTTTTAGATCTCTATCATTACCATACTAAGTTGCCATACTAAGCCGTTATGCATGCAGATAGAATGCTTTCTATGATGCGTCAATAACAATCAGTTAGAGTGGACGGGAGGATGTGATGGGGATCTGAGGAGAATAAATGGCCTAAGGAAGGATTGCTGTAAAAATAGTTGCTTCTTGGTTGGTGTGGATTTGTTGGGCTGTAGGGCTTCTTTCTGTGCTGTGTCTCAAAGACTCTATGCTGGGAAAAGTAATAGAGAGCAAAGTTAGTAACTGGAACTGGGAGGAGGCTTAAGGGGAGAATAAGCACGGACATAGACCACCCTAGAATAAATGTAGTTTCGACACTGTTCTTGTCAGAATTCCTTTCTGGAATGTACACTGCCAAAGAGAGTGAAAATGTGTGCTTCCTTTTGAAGAACTGCAAAACACAGGAACTTTGAATAATAAACAATAAGTGTTCTGAACGACTTTCCCCAGGAGTAAACCAGCAGACCCTCCAGCCACTTTGGCGCTGTCTCGTTCCAAATATAATTACCAAGCAAAGTAGCCTGATGCCTGGAACTAAAAGAAGTTTGGAAAGAGCAGTAGGTGGATGATGTTGCAGTCAATCACTTTCGATCGAGTTACCGATCTGGTCTGCTCAATGTTCTTATCTTTTGTCCCTCTCACCCCTGATGCCTGCCTAGCTTTGACAAGGGAATTGAGCTCTCCAGAAGGGGACAGCAACATCCAGATAAACACATGCTTTTTTTCCTCTTCGGTCTCTCCAATAGGTGATTAGCAATGATCATCAACAAGGACCCCAATGAAGGATCTCGTCCTGAAATGTTGATCCTTTATTCCTCTTCATGATTTCCTCCAGCATTTTGTGTGTATTATTTGGATTTCCAGCAACTGTGACTCTCTTGTGTGTTGTATCTAGTTGTCCTGTGTATTGCTTGGACCTCAAAAAACAGAATGTACTTTGTGAAGCTCACTGAAGCAGAATTCTCAGCATTGAGATACCTCTATCCCCAGACCAAGCCTCAGGTGTTTGAAGCCCTGGACCTAGAAGGGAGAGGTGGGATGGGATGGAGTCTCCTGCAGACTCCTGATTCCCTAGGATAGGATTTGGGTATTTTAATCTTTATCTGATCTGGAATTGTTGCCCATGAAAGCCATTGCTCATTAACTTCTCTTCTGGGTCTAACAGGCAATCAGCTTCTAATTGGCATACTTAGTGAGCCCAAGACTCACTTTAGCTATCCAAAAGTACAACGGGTCCTGGAGTTTAACAGTGGGGCCATTGTTTGTATGTAACATGGGACAGTACATCATAGGAACAGGACTTTTGATGTGCTGAATTAATCAAGCTATTTAGTTATTTATAAGAGATACAGTGCCCAACAAGTCTCATAACCCAGCAACTCACCCTGTTTAACTCTAGTCTCATCACAGGACAATCTACTAACCGGTATGAATTCAGACTGTCGGAGGAAAACTGGGGCACCCGGAGGAAACCAACGCAGTCACGAAGAGAGCATACAAACTCCGAACAGATGGCTCCCAAACTGAACTCCAATCTCCGAATGCCCCAAGCCATACTGAACCCCAGTCTCTGACTGCCCCAATCTGTAACAGCATTGCACTAACCACTGTGCAACGTGGTGCCCCTTTCCCCTTCACGTGGTTCATATCCCTCCATTCCCTGCACAACGAAGAGCCTCCTCATGACTCTATTGTGTCTGCTGCCTCCATCACCACCTCTGACAGCACTTTCCATTCACCCACCATGGGGTGGTGAAACTCAGCCCATTTCTGATCTTGTAAACCAAGCTGAGTGACTTTGCAGACAGTACAAGAGTTTAAACGTGGGAGTCATCCATCATATCCAAACTCCCAGTGGGGAGTGACAGCTGTCCCTTGTTACGTAAATATCCAAACGCACCCTGTCACTGTATGGGCTGTGTTCAAAATAACCAAAACAATTAAACAGAATTGGTGCATTAATGCCATGGGGCAAAGAAACCTTCACATTGCCCTGGAAGGGTAAACCCCTAGTGAAGAGCAGAGAACAAGTAAATACATCTCCAGTTGAAGCCTGCTGTGCAAGAGTGTAAAAAAACTCAGATTCTGTCAATGCTCGAGACCTTGTCCCCTGGAAGGTTTCAGTAACAGGCAGACTGTTTTCATTGTGTCTAGAAGCATAGATAGATAGATATACTTTATTAATCCGGAGGGAAATTGGGTTTCGTTACAGCTGCACCAACCAAGAATAGAGCGTAAGTATAGCAATACAAAAACCACAAACAATCAAACAACAAAATGCAAACTATGCCAGATGGAAAATAAGTCCAGGACCAGTCTATTGGCTCTGGGTGTCTGACCCTCCATGGGAGGAGCTGCAAGTTCGATGGCCACAGGCAGGAACGACCTCCCGTGCCGCCAAGTGTTGTATCACAGTGGAATGTGGCCGAAGTCCAACAGTAAAAAGTTCAATATCCGGTCTACAAACACGTTCCTTGATCGTAATATACCCCGGATTGCACCATCTGTTGTTAACCAGAACAGTAAGCACCCAACTCCTTTACGCTTACCGCTCTCAGTGCACTTCCGGTCAGCCAGAACAGTCTGGAAGCCGTCCATGGAGAAGTTTTGATCGGGAATGTTCTCGTGCAGCCCCGTTCCAGTGAAGCACAAAACACTGCACTCCCGAAATGTTCTCTGACGCCTGGCTAGCTCTGTGAATTCGTCCATTTTATTACCCACCGAACTTCTCTTCTCCATAAGCCTCTGTTGTCTCGACCCGGTCCTCCTTCCTTGACTTCGTGATCCCCCTCTGCATCCTCTGTGTGTTTTCCTCCGGATTTCAGCAGGGGTGTCCGCTGCTCTGCTCGCTAAACCGGCCGGCATTAGCGCAAACCGCTGGTCCCTGGAATGCACAATGCAACCTTGCTTCTGTCCCGCGTGTCTGGATGTAACTATTTCCAGCGCTAAAAACCCAAATAAAACTCTCTCTACCAGCATGTTAGAGAGGGTGCAGCTTCGACGTGTTACCGTGAGAAAAAAAGACAAAAAATAACGTAAGTTAAAAAGTAAGAAGAAGAAAGTAAGAATAGATCGGAACAGCTGTACCAGGCTGCATGCACGACCGGTACATGCGCACATCGGTGCTGATCATCTGAACCAGAAAGCAAGGTTGCATTCATAAGGCCAGTTGCATGTCTCTTGAAGATCTTCTAAAGATCATTATGGTGTCCGTCATCATCAGGAAGCTAAAAATTAATCTGGTTCAAGACCATGCTTGCAATTTTTTAAACATGTCTCTCACCTGAGTCGTGATTATATTTTGGCTGTCCCAATCTGGCTTTAGTATTATCCCAACCACCAAATAGCGAGCTTCAAATCCAGTACCTGAGCAAAGCAAAACAAAGATCAGAAGCTTGGTCTATTATAATTGGTGAAGAAATAAAAACAGAAAATTCTGGAAACATTGAGCAGTTCAGCTGGTGTCTATGAAAAGGGAGATAGAGTCAATGTTTCCGGTTGATGATACTTTTCTTCTGTTTTTATTACTTAGAGCAGGACAAGCTTCCTTGCACACTAATGTGATGGGGCCAAGTAATCTGTTTCTTTAATGTTGATTGGTTGTCTGTTGTATCTGACGAAGACAGAGAAACCTGTGTGGGAGAGTCTTTAAAATGGAAAAGCCATTGAATTGGGGAAGTTCCACTCTCTCGACCTTGGAAGTCCAGAGCTCCCAATAGTCATCACTACTGGGGTCTTCCTTGGTTGCAGTGGATGGCCATGACTTCTTCTGTGCCTTGTCATACCCTCTGCTCTCCTTAAAATGTCACAGAACCATCCTTCTTGGTCTTGGATCTCACTGTTGATCTCATCCGTCCAGTCTGCTGGAGTTGACTTTGCATGCTAGGACAGATATGTCCCTAATTCACCGGGACCTGAGGCCCACCGGCCTACCTCACCTGGTTTAGCCTACCTGTTGAAGCGGTGTACTGGGGTGTGGCCAGTGTCACGTGCAAACAGTTACTTGGAGCCATAGCTGAGAGTTGTCTGGTGAGGACGGTAAATGACCAGGATTCTGAGGACTACATTCAGCTCACCATCTGGTCTCTTGCACCTCTCTGAGAGAGCAGACAGCCTTGACTGAAGATCTCACGTGGAGATAGTGTAGCACTCTCTCAGTGCAGCAATGCAGCTGAGGGTGCCAGCACAGATAGAGCGTATCACTTCCCTTCGTTGCACTGGGAATTTGATGTTCTCAGTGACTATCTCACTACACCTGTAATCCACTTTGATCTGTGATAACTGTTTCCAGTATTCCCACAAAACAAAATATTCAGTCAGGAAGGAAATGCTCATTAAACTGCGATGTGACACGTTTTGACCCTAATCTGATAGTTTGTGGTGTGACGAGAATACAGATAAATTAAGATGTTAGCTGGCCTGTGCTGGCACCAGTGGGATCAGCAGTTGGTCTGCCACCTGTCTTCAGGAGAAAGAGAGATAAGGAAAACAATGGAGCAGCATTTGGAGATGTTAATGAAGGGACGGGAGAGAGTAACGGAAGGAGAGCTGTCAAGATCGGTTCCCCCTTTGAACCCTGAACTGTTTGAAGTGATGGACAGGCGATACCCCAGCAGGGGGAAAAAAAAGGGACAGGTTCGCTAAGGCAGGACACACACGACACCCCGAGGTAACGAGACCCTGGAAGCGGTGCGTCTCCCACAAGTTGGTGGGAAGTTTTGGACAGCTGGTCGCGGGATCAAGCCATAGACGCTCAGGGTGGAAAGGCACGATCAGCGGGAACCTGGTGTGTGTCCACCCTTGCCTGGGTGCCAGGTTCACCGCAGAGAAACGATCGTATCTGGAAACGGAGGGGTCACGGTCGGTGACCTCAGATGACATCACAAAGGGCTCGCACGAAAGCTGACTGCGAAGGTCTGTGTGGAAGCCGTTTGAATATTCATTCGTTTTGCTCTCTCTCTCCTTCCCCCACACTGTCCAACTCCCACGGCAGCAATTACTGTGAACTGAACTGAACTAAATTGAACCGAACTTTGCGTCACCTTGAAACTGGTCATTTACCCCTAGACAACGATAGAGCTTGATTGATCCTGTTATCTTAATTCTGTGTACATGTGTGTTTATCATTGCTGAACTGTTGCATTTATTATCCTTTTGATTAGAGTACTGTGTTGCTTGTTTCTTTAATAAAACTTTCATAGTTCTAGTAATCCAGACTCCAACTGAGTGATCCATTTCTGCTGGTTTGGCAACCCAGTTACAGTGTACGTAACAATGGCCAGTATGAAACAAATTTAATTAGTCAAGTAACACAGAGATTCAGAAAATATTATAGGGCAAAAGAAAAACTATCAGTCTACTAGATCTCTGAAAGACTCACAAACCCCTGCTCTTTTCCACAACTTTAATATTTTGTTTTACAGAGTTAGACTTTGTGTTTTCTACTGTTACTGTTGTTTTGGTAAAGGTTCTGAAAAGAAATTAAACTTTTCTGATTGCGTTGTTTCGCTCCTTCCTCTGATCATTGCCTCTGATTTGTGTGAATCCTAACCAGACCATCGTTCAAGTTTGTCTGTTGCACTAACCGCACGTGAAGCTAAGGCCAGTGTCTGGCCCACGCTGTCACAGCGCCCCCCCCCCCCCCCCCCCCCCCCCAGGCCTGGATATACCAGGGCCTGACCTACACTATCACTCCATCTGGGACCTGTCACGGTATGTCGACATTGAACTGAGTGCAGCCTCTGAGTGTGTGTACACACAAGTGCGATTTTTCTGGCTTTTCACTCTCCTCTCAACCATCTGGACAACACAAACTGATACTTCAGCTGCTGTTCATTGACTACAGACTGCCATTCAACACACGCATCCCATCCAAAATCATCATCGGGCTTGAAGACCTGGCACGCTGTACCTCCCTCCGCACAGTCGGAGTTCAACTCCTGTCACTGCCTGTACGTTCTTCCTGTGGGATTCCTCAGACTACTCCTGCTTCCTCCTACGTCCCAAAGGTATACAGGTTGGAGTTAGTAAGCTGTGGGCATGCTGTGTTGGCGGCAGAAGCATGCCCACACCTTCTGCCTGCTCCCAGTACATCCTCGAACTGAATTAGTCGTTAACACAAACACTTTTGTTACTGTATTCTTCCATGTTTCGATGTACATGTGACAAACAAAGTTAATCAGTCTTCCTCATCAACAGACCTCAGTCAGCGAGGTTTGGGAGCAGCATCTCCGCCGTGCTGACCATCAACACAAGTGCACCTCAAGTCTGTGTGATTAGCCCCCTGCTCTACTCTCACCACACACATGACTGTGTGGCTAAGCACACCCCCAATGCCATCTTCAAATTTGCCTATGACATTATTGTTTTTGGGTGTGTCACAGATGCTGGTGAGCCAGCTCAGCTGATTAAGTGGTGCCACAAAAAACAATATCTTGCTAAACATCGGCAAAACTAAAGAGCTGATTGTTGACTTCAGGAAGGGGAGAGGGAGAAGATCTTCCAGTCTACATTGGGTGATCAGCAGTGGAGAGAGTCAGCAACTTTAAATTCCTGGTCATTAACATATCGGATGACCTGCTCTGGGCACAGCACATAGATGCAATAGTAAGGAAAGCACTTTTTGAGGAGGTTAAGGAGGTTTTGCTTTTCTTTGGAAGCTCTAACAAGCTTCTACAGATGTACTGTTGAAAGTATCCTGACTGATTACCTCATGGTCTGGTACAGCAAGTCGAATGTGCAGGAACATCAGAAGCTGGAGAAAGTAGTGGGCTGAGCTCAATATATCATGGCTTCATCCCTCACTACCATTGGTAGTATCTACCGCTGGAAAACAATGCTGGAGAGGTAGTAATGGGGGACAAGGAAATGGTAGACGAACTGAATCAGTATTTGAGTCACTCTTTACTGAGGAAGACTTCAGCAGGGTGGTGGAAGTTCGAAGTGTCAGGGGTCATAAAGGGCGTGAAGTTACCATAACTAGAGTGAAGGTTCTTGGAAAACTGAAAGTAGATAAGTCACCTGGACCAGATGGTGCACACCCCAGGGTTCTGAAAGAGGTGGCGGAAGAGATAGTGAAGGCATTAGTAATGATCTTTCAAGAATCACTAGATTCTGGAATGGCCCTGAAAGATTGAAAAACTGCAAATGTCACTCCACACTTCAAGAATGGAGAGAGGCAGAAGAAAGGAAATTATAACTAGTTAGTCTGACCTCAATGGTTGGGAAGATGTTGGAGTCGATTGTTAAGGATATGGTTTTGGGGTACTTGGAAGCACATGATAAAATAGACTGTAGTCAGCATGGTTTCATCAAGGGAAACCATATCTGTGGAATTTGTTGCCACGAGTGGCTGTGGAGGCCAATTCATTAGGTGTATTTAAGGCAGAGATAGATAGGTTCTTGATTAGCCAGGGCATCAAAGGATATGGGGTGAAGGCAGGGGAGTGGGGATGCCTGGAAGAATTGAATCAGCCCATGATTGAATGTCAGAGCAGACTCAATGGGCTGAATGGCCTACTTCTGTTCCTATTCCTTATGGTCTTATGGAAAATCTTGCCTGACAAATCTGTTGAAATTCTTTTGTAGAAGTAACAAGCAGGATAGAAAAATGAGAATCACATACAAGAGAAAATCTACAGATGCTAGAAATAATCCTACATCAGTCCTGCCAAAGGGTCTCGGCCTGAAACGTCGACTATACTTTTTTCCATAGACCTTGCCTGGCCTGCTGAGTTCCTCCAGCATTTTGTGTGTGTTGCAAAGGAGAAGCAGTTGATGTTGTGTACTTGGACTTTCAGAAGGCCTTTAACAAAGTGCCACACACGAGGCTGCTTAACAAGCTACAAGCCCATGGTGTTACAGGAAAGATTCTAGCATGGATAAAGCCGTGGCTGATTATCAGGAGGCAAAGAGTGGGAATAAAGGGAGCCTTTCCTGACTGGTTGCCAATGACTAGTGGTATTATTATATTTCAATAACCTGGATGATGGAACTGATGGCTTTGTTGCAAGGTTTTCAGATGATATGAAGATAGGTGGAAGGGCAGGTAGTTTGGAGGAAGTAAAGAGGCTACAGAAGGACTTAGACAGATTAAGAGAATAGGCAAAGAAATGGCAGATGGAATATGGTGTCATGAAGTTTATGGCCATGCACTTTGGTACAAAAAATGAAAGGGTAGACTATTTTCTAAATGGAGAGAAAACACTAAAAACTAAAACACAAAGGAAGTCCTTGTGTAGGATTCACTCAAGGTTAATTTGCAGGTTGAGTCTGGTGAGGAAGGCAAATGTGATGTTAACATTCATTTCAAGAGGATTAGTATATAAAAGCAGAGATGTAATGTTGAGACTTTGTAAAGACCTGGTGAGGCCTCATTTGGAACATTGTGAGCAGTTTTTGGCCCCTTATCTTAGAAAGGATGTGCTGTAACTGGAGAGGGTTCAAAAGAGTTTCACAAAAATGATTTCAGGATTGAATGGCCTGTCATTTGAAGAGCATTTGATGACTCTGAGCTTGTATTCACCGGAATTCAGAAGAGTGAGGGGTGACCTCATTGTATAGTGAAAGGCCTTGATAGAGTGCATGTGGAAATGGTATTTCCTGTGGTGGGAGTGTCTAAGACCAGAGGATACAGCGGCAGAATGGAGGGGCGTCCTTTTAGAATGGAGATGAGGAGGAATTTCTTTAGCCAGAGAGTGGTGAAACTGTGGAATTCTTTGCCACAGGCAGCTGTGGAAGCCAAGTCATTATGTATATTTAAGGCAGAGGGTGATAGACTCTTGATTGGTCTGTATATGAAGAGATACGGGGAGAAGGCAGGAGACTGGGGATGAGAGGAAAATTGAATCAGCAATGATGAAATGGTGAAACAGACTTGATGGGCCAAATTCTGCTCCTACACCTTATGGTCTAATCTACATAAGGTGTTGACTTAATCAGACAACATCCCATCTATCATCAAAGGTACTCACCATCCCGACGCTTGATTCTGGCATAATCCTGGAGGACTAGAAGATTGCAAATGTCACTCCACTCCTTAGGAAAGGAGGAAGGCAAAATAAGGCAAATTATAGGCCAGTTAGCCTAACCTCAGTGGTTGGGAAAGTGTTGGAGTTCATTATTAAGGGTGAGGTTTTGGGGTACTTGGAGACTAATGATAAAATAAGTCAAAGCCAGCATGGTTTCTGTAAAGGGAAATCCTGCCTGACAAATCTGTTAGAGTTATTTGAGGAAGTAACAAGCAGGGTGGACAAGTGACAGGCAGTGGATGTCATTTATTTGGATTTTCAGAAGGCGTTTGATAAGGTGCTGCACATGACGCTGTTTAATAAGATAAAACCCTATGGCATTACAGGAAAGATACTGGCATGGATAGTAGAATGGCTGACAGGCAGGAGGCAGTGAGTTGGAATAAAAGGGTTATTTATCTGGTTAGCTGCCAGTGACAAGGAATGTTCCTCAGGGGTCAGTATTGGAACTGTTACTTTTCACATTGTTTGACAGTGATTTAGATAATGGAATTGATGGCTTTGTGGCAAAGTTTGCGGATGATACAAGAATAGGTGGGGGGTAGTTAATGCTGAGGAAGCAATGGGATTGCAGCAGGACAGACAAATTGGAAGAATAGGTGAAAATAATGGGCAGATGGAATACATTTGGGAAATGTATGATAATGCATTTCGGTAAAAGGAGCAATAGTGCAGACTATTATCTAAATGGGGAGAAGGTTCAAACATGGTGCAGAGACACAGGAGTCCTCATGCAAGACTCCCAGAAGGTTAATTTACAGGTTGAGTCTGTGGTTAAGGCAAATTCAATATTAGGATTTATTTCAGAGGGAATAGAATATGAAAGCAAGGAGATAATGCTGAGCCTGTATATGACACCAGTCAGGACACACTTGGAGTATTGTCAATAGTTTTGGGCCCCAGATCGCAGAAAAGATGTGTTGCCATTGAAGAGAGTCCAGAGGAGGTTCATGAGGATGACTCCAGGAATGAAGGGGTTAATATATGAGGAGCATTTGGGAGCTTAGAATTTAGAAGAATGTGAGGGACCGCATTGAAACCTACCGAATGTTGAAAGTACTAGATTGGGGGAAGTGGAGAGGATGTTTTCTGTGGTGGGGGTATCTAGAACTAGAGGGAACAGCCTTAAAATTGAGGGGTGACCCTTTAGAACAGAGATAAAGAGGAATATTTTTAGACAGAGAGCAGTAAATTTGTGGAATGCTCTGCCACAGACTGTGGTGGAGGCCAAGTCTGTGCGTATATTTAAGGCGGAAGTTGATCGTTTCCTGATCGAGAAGACAGGTGTATGGGGTTGAGTGGGATCTGGGATCAGCCATGATGAAATGGTGGAGCAGACTTGATGGGCAGAATGGCCTAATTCTGCTCCTATGTATTATAGTTTTATGGTCTTATGCTATCTGGTATAACCTAATGCCACCTTCAAGCACAGAAACCTGAAGTCCCATATCACTAGGCTCAAGAATAGCCTCTTCTAGCTCATGATCTTCTAGCTCTAGCTATTCATATCATGAATAACTCGTGATAAAATGGTGGAGCAGACTCGATGGGCCAAATGGCCGACTTCTGCTCCTTTGTCTTATGGTCTTCTCTTCAACCATTCAATTCTTGAACCAAATGGCAAAACCCTTATTACTACTGTTTGGCAACACTATGACCATTTTGATCACTGTGCACTAAATTGGACATTTTTTGTTCTAGCAACACACAGAAAATGCTGGAGGAACTCAGCATACCAGGCAGCATCTATGGAAAAGAGTAAACAGTTGATGATTCAGGCCAAAACCCTTCATTGGGACTGGAGAAAAAAAGATGAGAAGTCAGAGTAAGAAGGTGGGAAGGTGGGGTGGGAGGAAGAAATCACGGCAGTAGAGGAGGCCATGACCTGACATGTCAGAATGGGAGCGGGAAGAGGAATTGAAATGGGTGGCCATTGGGAGATCCCCTTTTTTCTGGCAGATGGAGCGTAGGTGCTCAGCGTAGAGCGTAGGGTCTCCCAATCTACATTGGATCTCACCGATATACAGGAGGCCACCCTGGGTGCACCAGATACAGTAGATGACACCAGAAGCACTGGATACGGTAGATGACTCGCTGGTGATGCGTTGCCTCACCTGGAAGGACTGTTTGGGGCCCTGAGTGGTAGTGAGGGAGGAGGTGTCAGGGCAGGTGTAGCACTTGTCCCACTTGCAAGGATAAGTGCTGAGAGGGAGATCAGTGATCTCCTCTACTGTCACAATGAGGCCACGCTCAGGTTGGAGGAGCAACACTTTATATTCTATCTGGGTCGTCTCCAACCTGATGGGATGAACATAGGCTCCTCGATCTTCTGGTAATGCCCCCATCCCCCACACCCCCCTCCACCATTCCTTATTCCCTCTCTCTCCTTATTTCCTTACCTGCTCATCACTTCTTTCTAGTGTTCATCCCCCTTCCCTTTCTTCCATAGCCTCTTCCTCTCCGATCAGGTTCCCCCTCGCCAGTCCTTGATCTTTTTCACCATTCAGCTTCCCAGCTCTTTACTTCCCCCCTTCCCCCCACCCCCTCCCGGTTTCTTCCTTCCCTCCCCCAATATTCTTTCTCTGACTTCATCATTTTTCTCCAGGCCTGATGAAGGGTCTCGGCTGGAACGTCAACTGTACTCTTTTCCATAGACGCTGCCTGTCCTGCTGAGTTCCTCCAGCATTTTGCGTGCGTTGCTTGGATTTCCAGCATCTGCAGATTTTCTCTTGCCAGTGATTTTTTTTTGGTTCTAATTGTTCCATTTCTCAAAGTTCAAAGTAATTTATTATCAAAATACATACGTATATGTCTCCATATACATCTCTGAGATTAATTTTCTTATGGGCATGCACAGTAAATGAACACAAAGGATTGAAAATGCACACGCGAGACCGATACATAGTACAACCAATGTGCAAAAGACAACAAACTCTGCAAATGCAAAAAGAAAAAAAACAAAAAACCATAATACTTAAGTAAGCAACAAATATCAAGAGCATGAGTCCTTGAAAATGAGCTCATAGGTTGTGGGAACATTTGAGTGTTGGGGCAAGTGAAGTTGAATGAAGTTATCCCTTCTGGTCCAAGGAACCGGTGGTTGAGAGGTAGTAACTGTTCCCGAATCTGGTGGTGTGAGTCCTAAGGCTCCTGTACCACCTTCCTGATTACAGTAGCAAGAGGAGAGCATCACCTGGGTGGTGGGGATCCCTGATGTTAGATGCTGCTTTCCTGCGGCAGTTGACAGTTCTTATAAAACTTGTGTTTAATTTATATTTATTTCCTGTTTCTTTTTGTGAATACTGTTTATATAATGCTATGCGCTTGTGTACCTGTGCTGACATCATCAAAGACTCCCACCATCCAGGTTATGCTCTCTTCTCACTGGCTCTGTCAGGAAGGAGGTACAGGAGACTTGGGTCCTATGACACCAGGTTCAGCAACCATCCAGCTGCTAAACCCCACAACCATCCGGCTCCTAAACAAGCAGGAATAATTTCATTTACCTCAACTCTGAACTGATTCCACAACCTATGGACTCACTTTCAAAGACTCTACAACTCATGTTCTCCGGTTTACTTATTTATTTGGTTTTTGCACAATTTGGATTATTTTGCATATTGGTTGTCTGTTTATGTATAGTTTTTCATTAATTCTATTGTACTTCTTTATTTTCCTGTTAATGCCTGCAAGAAACTGAATCTTTAGGTAGTGTATGGTTATATACTACCAGATCATGCTTTGATAATAAATTTACTTTGATTTGTGCAGATGGAAAGTTGACTATTACTGTGACCATTTGCACGTTGCAGCTTGACGACTATATTTGGAGTGACTTTGGTTTGGAGGGGACACAGGGAGCTGGGATAGGTTCCCATTTATCCTGTAGGATAGTTCCCCTTCAGCAGGAATCTTTTTAGAAGTGAGGTGGAGTACTGTGTGGACATATTGGATGAAGACCCAGCCCCACCTCTTCAAACAAAGACGATGTGTCTTTAAGAAGAGTTCCCTGGTACGCTTTCACCATGATTGGCATGGGATGGCTTTCCCTGGAGATGGTGATTTAGCAAATTAGCCTCCCTTTTGGCAGCGAAGCAGAGATGTACCTCCTCAAGTGCTTGGTGGCTCATTGTGCCTTGTTGACGTGCTGGCACATCTCTCGGACAGTGAGCTGAATGAGCCCGTTCCCTTCTTCAGCTCCAATTGACCAAGCACATCCTGCTGCTTCATCGCTTTCTCAATGACTTTCTTTGAATGATCTCACGGGGCTGGCCTGGTGTTGACAGGCGGGTCACTGCAGACAGCCTCGGAGTGGATGGATGTGGAACCTGGCACAGAAAGGCTGCCAAAAGGTTTACTGAAGTGCTTGTCTCGGTTGCTTCTCCTGTGGATTATTTTATATTGATTCCTTGTCTGGAGGGTGCACATATTTACTAACATCAGTAAATATTTACCACCACAATCTTCAGGAATACTTTCTAAATAAAGTCACATGAATCCTGGGCTCTTTGCTCCTTATCTATGGACTCTATCTTCCTTAGTCCACTCAACATTATATGATGCCTTAAGCAGAACCAAGCTGATTGTTGAGCAATAGATTAAAAAGGAAATAAGACATGGGAGCAGAAATAGGCCATTCAGCCCATCGAGTTGGTTCCACCTTTCCGTCATGGCTGATTCATTATCCTTCTTGACCCCATTCTTCTGACTTTTCTCTGTTTCCTTTGATGCTGTTACTGATCAAGAAACCATCAACTGCTTTAAATATACCCAAGACTTGGCTCCACAGCTGCCTGTTTCAATGAATTCCACAGATTCACCACCCTCTGGCTAAAAAAATTCCTCATTTCTATTCTGAAGGGATGTCCTTCTATTCTGGGGCTGTGCCTTCTGGTCCTAGACTCCCTCACTATTGGAAACATCCTCCCCACGTTCCATCTACCTTGGCCTTTCAATAAGTGCTGTTGATAGTACAGGCTGCAGCTACACCTTGCCCATTACTTTGAATGATTAAAGAAGCGTTAATGCTTGGAAACTAAGACAAGATCATTTGTAGCTTCCTTTTCCATTTGCCCTTCGCAGTTACGTTTCTCTATTCTTTCAAAAATTTGGTGAAATGTTTTGTGAGAGTTGGCACAAGCACTGTGGGCTGAATTACCTCATTCTGTATACCACGTGTGTCATTATATTTATCCTTCACATTCTTATGCCAGCTCCTTGAGGTAAAAGATGAACTTTTGTGACTTCTGAGTGAGAATAAATGGCTCCTTCTCAGGTCGGCAAGCTGTGGCTAGTGCAGGGATTGGTGAATGGGCCCCATATTCACAATCCACTTCAGCAGCTTGGCAGAGGGGAGCTAAGTGTCATTTTGCCAGGTTGTTTCACAACCGCAGACACTGCCGCGGATTCAGGGCGCTCTGGCAGGGTGGGCAGCTGAAAGAAGGCAGCAATCACACATGCCAGAATGCACACATTCCAGCCAATTAGCGTTTCTTTGTAACTGTATTTAACTCTCTTCCTTTTTTTTTCCAGCCTTGTCAGGTGTAGATTTGAGGCATGGTGAGAACAATGCTACCTGGTACCCTTCGTCCATGTCCCGGGAAAAAGATCAGTGATTTATGTAGGCACTGTTAAAGGAGCAGTATTAATTTAGTTCTAGATTATTGCTTCTGAGCCGTGGCGAATGCGTTATTTTTTAGTCAGTGTCATCACAGAGATTGCCAGAGTGAAGTTGTAAACAACATCAAACTGCCTTAGGGACCCCAGCTCCAGATTTCTTCCTCAGGGTTTACTCCTGAAGCCTTTCCCATGGGTGGGTATGGCCACAAGGCAGCGGAGGTTTTAAAATCAGAGTTTTCCTTCTCCTTGCACAGGTCGTACATATGTGTAAATGAAAAGCTTGCTTACAGCAACTTCACAAGCTCATAGCATTATATAAGCAGCACTCACAAGAAAAACATAAATGTGTCATAAATGATAGACAATTTTTAGGAAAAAATCACAAGCTGAATGGAAAAATAACAAAGCCTGTTCTAGTACAAGGATTGTTCAAGATTTTGCCAGTTGGTTCAATAACTGAATGGTTGAAGGGAATGAGCTGTTCTTGAATCGTGTGGTGTGGGACCTTAAGCTTCTGTACCTCCTGCCTAATAGAAGATGTGAAGGTATGGCGTGGCCTGGATGGTGGGGACATTTGAGGGATGCTACCTTTTTTTGGAAGCGATTCTTATAGATACTACTAATGGCATGGAGGCAAGTACTCGTGATGTACTGGGCAGAATCCATTATTTTCTGCAGCATTCGAATTGTTCTACCAGGCCATGATGCAACTAGCCAGGATACATTTAATAATACAACTGCAAGTTTGTTAGAGTGTTTGACAATAAAACCAGCCTCCCATGAAAATAAAGATGCTGATGTGTTTTCCTTACGAGTGCTAAGCCCAGAAGTCCAATATGTTAACACCCAGGAAATTAAACTGCTGACTCTCTCCACTGCTGATCTCACAATGTAGACTGTTGCATGTTCATCCTCCTCCCCTTTCTGACTTCAACAGTCAGCTATTCAATTGTGTTGACGCTGAGCAAGAAACTGTTGCCACACCACTCCACCAGGTGACCTACAGTAAACTGACTCATTGTCATCTGTGATTCATCCAACAACAGCACTGTCATCGGCAAATCTGAAGGTAGTATTGGGGCTTAGCCATACAGTCATGTGTGTAGAGAGTACAGCAGGGTATTAAGCATGCAGCCTTGTGGTTGAGGTCTATGCTGCTGGTCAGAGAAGAGGAGATGTTGCTACCAATCCTCACTGACTGAGGTCTGCACTGAGGGAGTTGAGTATCCAGTCGCAGAGGGAGGTACTGAAGTCCAGCTCCTGAAACTAGGTCAAGTCACTGAGTATGTAGGTGTGCCAAGCAATTAGGAAGGCTATTGTTATGCTGATTTCTATTACATGAGAAATTGAGAACAGGAGTAAAGATTACTGTGATTATGTTGGGTGTTGGTGAGGCTGCAACTGGACTAAGTAGATTCTAGATAATTGGGACACATCGGGTCCAGTACATTTTGACCCAATTAAGCGGCTGCCTCAACTAACCAAAGTTTCATGGGAATAGTTAAGACCATAAAACAAAGGAGCAGAAGTTGGCCATTCTTAAGAAGGGATTAAAAATGACAAACTACCATTTAACTGAGTAACAAATTATGTATTTAAACGAAGTACAGAACAAATTAGAGCACTACCAATACTACTGGTGGTTGTTGGTCATATCTGATAATAACAGGAAACCTGTGTGGGAGAGTTTTTTTTAAGTGGAAAAGCCATTGCACTGGAGTAGTTCTCTCCTCTTAACCTCAGAAGTCTGAGTCCTGTGGGATGTGTAGACATTACAACTGGGGTCTTCCTTGGTTGCGATGGATGACCATAACTGTGCCTTGTCATGCTCTTCACTCTCCCTGTAGTGTTGCAGAACAGAACCACCTTCCTGACCACCGGATCTCACTGTAGATCTCATCCAAACAGAAGGGTATCCTGGCTACTTTCTCGATTCAGTTTGTTCTTTAAGAGTTGTCCCAAATAAACAGCTGCTCTGATTAACTGATGGCCCAGTTAACCAAAATCCTCTGTATTTTGAACAGTTTTGCTCTCCTTACCCAACAAGAGACATCCTTGCCACAAATGGGGTGCTTTGCAGTGAAGATTACCTACAGGGATGTGAGATGATGAGGAGACGTGATTAAATTTCAGATTCATTTATTTATCGCATATACGTCAAAGCATACAGGGAAATATGCCATTTGCGTTAACAACTAACATAACCCAAGGATGTGCTGAGGGCTTGTGGGTAGCCCACAACTGTCGCCACACATTCCAGCACTAACGTAGCACGCTCAGCAAAACACCACAAGCAACAACGACACAACAACAGCAGCTGAAGAAAAACAGCAAAGCAAGTTCCTTTCCTCACCGCTAAACTCACATGTACAGACAGGTCAACCCTGGGCCTCCTGCCTCAAGTTGCCTCACAGACGATGGGTCTCTGACTTGCCCAGTGGACTCACAGATCCAGAGCTTCGGTTCTTTTGCTTCTCAAACACTTAGGTAGTGCTTGATGAATTCCATCAGGATTAAATTCTCTAACCCACATGACCATAATATAGAACATAGAATAGTACAGCACAGTACAGGCCCTTTGGCCCACAATGTTGTGCTGACCCTCAAACCCTGCCGCCCATATAACCCCCCACCTTAAATTCCTCCATATACCTGTCTAGCAGTCTCTTAAATTTCACTAATGTATCTGCCTCCACCACTGACTCAGGCAGTGTATTCCATGCACCAACTACTCTCTGAGTAAAAAATCTTCCTCTAATATCCCCCTTGAACTTCCCATCCCTTACCTTAAAGCCATGTCCCCTTGTATTGAGCAGTGGTGCCCTGGGGAAGAGGCACTGGCTTCCACTCTATCTATTCCTCTTAATATCTTGTATACCTCTATCATGTCTCTTCTCATCCCCCTTCTCTCCACATCCTTCCTATAGTGAGGCAACCAGAACTAGACACAGTACTCCAAGTGTGGCCTAACCAGAGTTTTATAGAGCTGCATCATTGCATCACGACTTTTAAACTCTATCCCTTGACTTATGAAAGCTAACACCCCATAAGATTTCTTAACTACCCTATCCCCCTGTGAGGCAACTTTCAGGGATCTGTGGACATGTATCCCCAGATCCCTCTGCTCCTCCACACTACCAAGTATCCTGCCATTTACTTTGTACTCTGCCTTGGAGTTTGTCCTTCCAAAGTGTACCACCTCACACTTCTCCGGGTTGAACTCCATCTGCCACTTCTCAACCCACTTCTGCAACCTATCAATGTCTCTCTGCAATCTTCGACAATCCTCTACACTATCTACAACACCACCAACCTTTGTGTTGTCTGCAAACTTGCCAACCCACCCTTCTACCCCCACATCCAGGTCGTTAATAAAAATCACGAAAAGTAGAGGTCCCAGAACCGATCCTTGTGGGACACCACTAGTCACAACCCTCCAATCTGAATGTACTCCCTCCACCACCACCACCCTCTGCCTTCTGCAGGCAAACCAATTCTGAATCCACCTGGCCAAGCTTCCCTGGATCCTGTGCCTACTGACTTTCTGAATAAGCCTACCGTGTGGAACCTTGTCAAATGCCTTACTAAAATCCATATAGATCACATCCACTGCACTACCCTCATCTATATGCCTGGTCATAATGCAGGGAGATGCTGGTAATCGCTTCCAATCCCAATTGTCACTATTTCCCAAATGCAATTTTACATCAATCTTACTTTTTTTAAGATAATGAAGACACGCAGTCCTCTTTTATTGTCATTTAGTAATGCACGCATTAAGAAATGATACAATATTTCCTCCGGTGTGATATCACAAAACACAGGACAGACCAAGACTGAAAAAACTGACAAAACCACATAATTATAACATATGGTTACAACAGTGTAACAATATCATAACTTGATGAAGAAGTCCATGAGCACAGTAGAAAGTTCAAAGTCTCTCAAATGTCCCACATCTCATGCAGACAGGAGAAGGACGAAAAACTCTCCCTGCCATGCCCGACCACGGTCCGTCTCTGAGTCATCCGAAAACTTCGAGCCTCTGAATCAGCTCTCTGACACCGAGTACTGAACACCATCTCTGTCCGAACGATTTGACCTCAATCTCGGTCGCCAACAGCAGGCAAAGCCAGAGACTTTCAGGCCTTCCCTCCGGAAGATTCCCGACCACGCAGTAACGACAGCAGCGAATGAGCATTTCAGAAATTTTTCCAGATGTTCCTCTGTGCTTTCACGTCCGTCTCCATCAAATCAGAATTGTCCACCGCCCCTATTTAACGGATATGATATAATTTTTCACCAGAGGGCTGCGCACGTGCGGCGCGCTGCTCTCTCTCCTCCCGCTGCTTTCTCTCTATTTCCATCTGAAATCTGCTTTCCTACCGAAGGAAACCACAATCAAAATTAAAATGCATGAAAAGGCAATTGTATGCTCCCGTATGAGAAGAATGTAAAGTTATCTCATTAAATTTACAGAATTCTCACAGGGCTCAGCAGGTTAGATGCAGAGAGGATGGTTCCTCTGGCTGAGTAATCTGGAAGCAGGAATCAGCATGTCAGGACTTTTAGGGCTGAGATGGGAGAAATCCATCCTTGCAGGCAGTGGTAATTCTTTGGAATTTTCTACCCTGGAGGGCTGTGGATGATAGAGCATTGAGTTTGTTCACAGCATAGATCAATAGATGGCTGGATATGAAGAGATACGGGAATAGTTCAGAAAGTGGTATTGAAGTGGAAGACCAGCCATGATCATGATGAATGACAGATCAGACTTGAAGGGCCAGATAATCTTCCCCTGTGTCTAATTCTTTTTTTCTGTGGAATGCTACTGAACTGGTTATCGACACAAACCCTCAGCCCTATCGTCCTCACTCCCCACCCTGCTTAAGGATATAAGCCTTAAAGTATTGATCACAGAGCTGCAGGATATTGCCAAAATCTCTTGATCAACAACCTGGCAGATGTTATCTAAAGTGGTGAGTACACTTAGCTGATGATATTTCCCTCAACTTAATTGTACAGTATTTATCTGAGAGACAAGCAGAGACCATAATCATTAGAGACAACATTATTGCGAATTTCATAGAGGGCGCTGGGAAGACCAAGTCAGTAAATTTAATTAAAAAAATAAACAAGCACAGTGCCACCCACCCCCACTTTACAAAGGGATGCAAATCTTCTTCAGTTACAAACATTCTGACTGTCAAATTGAAGCCTTCGCTAGATCAAACAGTAACAATACCAGGAAGAGTCTGAAACTTCTCTACAAGCAAACAAAAATAAAATGGAGCTGTACTTGTAACCATAGGCAACTTGAGAACCTTAACAAAGCCCACTTCTGGCCAGTGATAGAATGTTAAAGTCCTATTTGGCAGACGGTGAAGAACACCCATCTAGTGTCTCAGACAGATTCCCAAACTAACACAGAGCAGATGTTGTGAATACAGAACCACTACATTACAACATAAACCGAATATTGCTTAATATAGGTTTCAGCTTGTTGCAAACATGTAAGTGCTAGATAGTTGCCACAGTAAAAGTGACTACTGAGGTGAACTTATATTCAATCTCACTGTATTTCCCTTCTGTGCATGTGTATGTGAATTAGGTTCAGAACAAGAGGGCCAAAGGCAGAATGATTGACCATGCAGCATATGAACAGACTGACACGATAAAATTAAAGGACTTTGAATTTTGAGTGCAGGCAAAGGAACTCTTCTGTACGTATTAAGGAAAATATTATGTGCTTTGTCAATATACACTCAAGTTAAATTTTCACTGAAATTTTATTGACATTGTTACACTTTTGCAGCATAATCTGTCAATAATCAGTTATCACTTTACAAAACTGCCCTTGAATGGAGTATGAGACGGCTCCAGTTGTGATTTACGGGAGGTGGCCTATCCTCTACAAGTATATTACTATTAAGATCAGGGCTCCATCTACTGCAAGTATCTCATTAATCACCACAAATTGCTCTCAGATTTTTTGCCTAGAGAATAATTAATATCTATTTTTTCTCTCCAAAATGCCACGCCCCAAAGCACTAATCTTTTGCAAATAAAACTTTGAAAACGGTGAAGAACAAATATAAAGACTATTTATTGTAGAGTGATACTTCATTCACTCTTGCCACTATTTAACTAGCTTGCCTTTCCTGAAGGGTATTTTTCAATTCTTCTTTGGTAGATCCAGTAAGACATTATACCTTGGACCGGAGTTTGTGTTGCAGTGTGGTCCCTTAACTTGAAAGAAATCACACAAATTATTCAAAGAGTATGGTCTTCCCATAATCTATGAGCTTAGATGATTATTTGACCTAACATCAAATCTGGTGAAGGGTAGTGTCTGTTTAACATTGACAGGCACCACTTGGCTGAATAAGCCTTTCTTTTTAATGCTGTATGCTCCATCCTTTAAGGATCTTAACCTTCACTTTCCTTGGCTTCATTTAGCATAAACCAATTCCAGAATGGCCAGCAATTATCCATCCAAAATTGGATGGATCGCTAGAGTTTCTGCAGTATTAATCCAAAAATAGCAGTTCATATCCCACACTGGGAACTGGGGAAATTAAAATGAAGTTATTGAATAAACCTGGAATTTAAAGGAAAAGCATGTATCAGTAATAGCAACCAGGAATCTAATAGAAATTTTGTCCACATCGGCCTGGTTCACTAATGCCTTACTCAAAAGGAAATCTGCCATCTTTACCTGGTCTGGTCTGTACATGACCCGAGACCACCAATGTGGTTTTCTATTTATTCAGAGATATGACATGTGACCAATTAATCTATTGGCCCTTATGCCCTTGCGGGAGGGAATCAAAGCACCCAGGGAAACCCACGCAGTCATGGGGAGAAGGTACAAGCTCCTTACAGGCAGCAGAGGGAACTGAATAGGGGTCACTGGCACTGTAATAGTGCTATGCTAATCGCTATACTACAGTGTCGCCTGATGTTTAATTACCTCCGCAGTTTGAGGGTTCAAGGTTCAAAGTAAGTTTGTTATCAAAGTAATGTCACCATATACGACCCTGAGATTTGTTTTTTTTTTAAGGGCACACTCAATAAATCCAATAATCATAACAGAATCAATGAATGGCTATATCCAAAAAGGCAATCAGTGTGCAAAAGACAACAAACATAAAAGGAAAAAAGTTAATAAATAAGCAATAAATATCCAGCACATGAGATGAAGAGTCCTTAAAAGTGAGTCTATGGGTTGTGAGAACAGTTCAGTGATGGGGCAAGTGAAGTTGATTGAAGCTATCCTCTTTGGTTCAAGAACCTGATGGCTGAGGAGTTAGAGCTGTTCCTGAACCTGGTGGCGTAGTCCCTGAGGCTCCTGCACCTTCTTCCTGATGGCAGCAGTGAGAAGAGAGTATGACCTGTGTAGTGACAGTCCCTGATGATGGATGCTGCTGTCCTGCAACAACCCTCCGTGTAGATGTACGCAGTGGTGGGGAGGCCTTTTACCATGATAAACTGGGCTGTATTCATTACTTTTTGTAGGTCTTTCTATTCAAAGGTCTACACCAGACTGTGATGCTGCCAGTGAATACACCGTCCACCATACATCTATAAAAATTTGTCAAAGTTTTAAAAGCCATGCTGAATCTTTGTAAACTTCTAAGAAAGTAGAGGCTTTTTCTGTGCAATTGCAGGACAGCATGTCTAAATCTGAAGAGAGCATCACTGAAGATGCTTATTATAAATTACTATGATTGCACATTGCACATTTAGATGGAGACACAACAAAGATTTTTACTCCTCATGTATGTGAAGGATGTAAGAAATAAAGTCAATTCAGTTCAATTCAGGATTATGGGAAAATGCTTAGAATCCATTTTTTTTTCTCTGTGCCACAGCAAATGGCCATTGTAGTTCCTTTAACCCAGCGAAAATGTGTTGCTTTTCTATCCAATGTGTTTACAGTTACTTCTGCAAACATGGGGTGGTTTTGAAATTTGCATTGAACTCCTGAACCTGTTAAAGATCTCTTGAAAGGTTCTCACTGGATTCCAGAAAAATAAAGGATATTGAATGAGGTGGTCAGCATAAGCTCAGGCTATTTGAAATTCAAAGGTCAAAGTAAATTTATTATCAAAATATATATACTACCCTGAGATTAACTTTCTTTCACATCAAACTCGATGGGTATTTCAATACATTTTGTGTCATCTGCTTGGCTTGGTGGTGTCTGGGAGCACTAAAACTGAACGGCAAGATCTGAAAGTAGCTGGATAGGTGAATGAGAAGCATGATCATCTTCAATCTAAGAGAACAGATGGAGAAGCTTGTGGGCAGGGGTGGAGGAGATGTAATCTGCTTCATGAGGCACAAACTGAAACGCAAAGGGACTTGGGAGTCCTTGTGCAGGATTCCCTAAAGGTTAATTTGCAGATTGAGTCTGTGGTGAGGAAGGCAATGTGATGTTAGCATTCATTTCAAGAGGACTAGAATATAAAAGCAAGAATGTAATGTTAAGACTTTATAAAGCACTGGTGAGGTCTCACTTGGAGTATTGTGAGCCGTTAGAAAGGATGTGCTGAAACTGAAGAGGGTTCAAAGGAGGTTCATCAAAATGATTCCAGGATTGAATGGCTTGTCATGTGAAGAGCATTTGATTGCTGTGGGCCTGTATTCACTAGAATTCTGAAGAATAAGGGGGGGGGGGATCTTTTAGAAACATTAAATGTTGAATGGCCTTGATAGAGTGGATGTGAAGAGGATGCTTCCTGTGGTGGGAGAGTCTAAGACCAGAGGCACTGTCTCAGATTAGAGGAGCATCATTTTAGAACAAAGGTGAGGAGGAATTTCTGTAGCCAGAAAGTGGTGAATCTGTGGAATTCTCTGCCACAAGCAGCTGTGGAGACCAAGTCTTTATGTATATTTAAGGCAGAGGTTTATAGATTCTTGACTGGTCAGGGCAAGAAGGGATACTGGGAGGAGGCAGGAGATTGGGGCTGAGAGGAAAATTGGATCAGCCAATGATGAAATTGTGGAACAGACTTGACAGGCCAAATGGCCTAATTCTGCTCCTATACCTTATCATCTTATGGTCTATGATCTATAATTGTTTCTTTCTCTTATAATGTAAGTGGTTTTCTCAGCTCATTTTCTCTGCCAGATGTTGAAGCCATCCTAAGTTAATTTCTCTGTTCAAACCCTCTTCCATTGTAATTTAATCTGCCCCAAAATTTGTTCATTTTTTGGTGGGTTCTGGGTGTCGAGGCATTTCTGTCCATCCCATTTTGTCTTTGAGAAGCTGGAACTGAGCTGCTTCTGGAACTGTTGTAATTCTTTTGGGGAAGCTACTTCAATAATGCTGATTGGTAGGGAATTCCATTGATGATACACTACGAGTTACATTCCGTATGTAGTCTGATACCAAAAAGCACGCATTTAAGGTGAGGGAAAGGATAAGTTCAAAGGTGTTGTGGGGAGTAAGTATTTCACACAGAGAGGTGCGAGAGGTTGGAAGGTGCTGCCTGAGGTGGCGGTGGGGGAGCATTCAACAGGTCCTTAGATAGGCTAACTGTGCATGATATGGACATTGTGTAGGCTGAAGAGATTAGTGGGCACTTGACGAGTAATATATTTAGTTTGACACTGCGTTGTGGGCAGGAGCTCCTGCTCCTGTGGTCACTGTTCATTGCTTTATATTTCCGAGTCAGGTTGGTGTGACTTGGAGGGGTGGTGTTCCTCAGGCAACTCTTGTCCTTCTTGATGGCAGAGATTGTGCTCTGAGAAGTGCTGCCAGAGAAGCCCATGGGAATTACTACAGTGCACTTTGTAGATGGGACAGTGGCAGAGGGAATGAAGGTTTGGGGTTTTCCCAGACTGGGATCCACGGACACCTTGATTAGTGGTAAGGCTCCATGGCACAACAAAGGGTGGGAACCCCTGCTTTGGATAGGGGAATAGCTCTGAGGTGTCACAGAATGAATCACTTGCCAAAGGATACCCAGCCTTTGCCCTGCTCTTGTAGCCACAGTATAGTCTCCAGCTGTTGGTGGGCGATGGCAAATCCAGTCAGTTTCAAGGATAGGTGGTAATGGTCATTGTGCTTATTGTCTGAAAATCTTATGTCACAAATGTCATTTGCTATATATCAGCCCATGGGTGATTGTCGTCTGTGTCTTGATGCTTCTTTGATGAAGATTTGCAGATGGAATTGAACATAGTGAATACTTCTGATTTTATGATAGAAGAAGATTATGGAAGCTATTTGAGCCAAGGACACCACTCTGAGGAGCTCCCACAGTGATGATTAAACGCCAGTAATTAAAAACACCTTCCTGTGTCTGTAGCAAGTAATGCCCATTACTTCAGTTCTACAAAGACTCCTTAATTCCATACTCCAATATCAGGAGCAGTTGCCCTCACTTTATCATTGACATTCTTTGTGGAATTCATTGCCATAGACAGCTGTTGAGGCAAGGTCATTGGATATATTTAAGGGGGAGTTTGATAAGTTCTTGATTAGTAGGGATGTCAAAGGTTATGGGGAGAAGGCAAGAGAATGGGGTCAAGAGGGATAGTTAATCAGCCATGATGGAGTGGCGGAGGAGACTTGATGGGCCCAATGGCTTAATTCTGCTCCTACATCTTATGGTTGTATGGCATTCAGCTCTTTGGTCTACATTGGGCCAAGATCATGATGAAATCTGGAGTCAGACTGGAATCAATGATCAAGTTATTGGGTAAGTGCATCTTGATGGCATTGTCCTTGACACCGTCTGTCACTTGCTAATGGTTGAAAGCAGACTGCCTTCATGGTAATTAGCCAAACTGGATCTACTCTGCTTGATGTGAACGGGAGCTAAGCAATTTTCCACGTTGTTATGTTGATGCTATTGCTGGATCTAAAAACGAGCAACTATTTCTGGAGAGCAATTTTTCAGTATTAGAATCAGGATGTTGTGTGGTACCATAGCACAAGCTGCCAGATCCTTCACGAGTCTCTCCCACTTAGCATCACGTAATATCCGTATTGTGTGAGGGTGTATTTATTGCGGACGTTCTTTCAATAAAGTTTCAAGTACATTTATTATCAAAGAACATATAAATTGTACAACTTTGAGATTTGTCTGTTCACAAGTGGCCACAAAGCAAGAAACCCGAAAGAAAGAATAAAAATAAAAATAAAAGACCAACACTCGATGCGCAAAAGAAAGGAACAAAATACAGATCATGCAAATAATTGAAGCAAACAAAGTAGCATCACTTCTACCAAAGCATGACAGACAACTGCATCTGCAACTGGAAGATGGTTGAGGAGGCAGTCAAGTAGCTTTCAGTACCTGTCACCGAAGCAATCTTCAGCACTTGATCTATGGTGGCATCAATGAAACACTCTTGCTGATGGACACTAAAGCTCCCATACAGAACATATTCTGTGTCACGGCTCCTTTCAGTTCTGTTTCCAAGTCTTGTTCAGCATGAAAAAGAAATGATTCATCAGCTGAGAACATACAAACACACAACAAAATAGGAGCAGGAATAGGCCCCTCAGTCTGTCAAACTTCCCCAGGCATTGAATAAGATCATGGCAGATCTATCCCAGACCTCATCTCCCCATCTGTGCCAGTTCCCTGTAACCATGAATTCTCTGATCTTTATCAACATTTTTTTCCTTGAATAGCCACAGTGATTCAGGCTCCACAACTCTCCAGTGTAGATAATTCCAGAGACTCACCATCTGCTGTGAGAAGCTCCTATATATCTCAGTTTAAGATCATGCTCCATTCTTGAAGCAACGTTCCCTACTTTGAGATTCTCCCACTAGTGAAAATATCTCAATATTTACCCTACCATTCCCTCCAGAATATTTTGATAAAAAACACCCCTTATTTCTCTAAAGTCCAAAGGACCTATATCTCATTTTTTTGTCTACCTGCAGCCTTTCTCCAGAATCAGAAACAGGTCTATTATCACTGACATAAGTTGTGAAAGTTGGTGTTTTGTGGCAGAAATACAGTGTAAGACATACAAAAAAGCTGCAAGTTCCAATAAATTCTAAATAAAGATAGTGCAAAAGAGGAATAGTAGGTTCAGCATCCTTTCAGAAATCTGATGACAGAGGGAATGAATCTGTTCCTGAACCACTGAGTGTGGGTCCTCAGGCTCCTCGACCCCTTCTCTGATGTAGGAATGAGAAGAGAGCATGCCCCGGATGGTGAGGATCCTTAATGATAGCTGCCTTTACAGAAGAGCAGAGCTTCACTCTTTCCCCCATTAAACTCCATTTACCAAGTTTTTGCCAACTCACTTAACTTATCTATATCCTGTTGCAGAGACAAAATGTTCTCATGGCAATGTGCCTTCCCAGCTAATTTTGTGTCATTGGATATCTTACACACTGCCCCCTCCTCCAGGCCAATAGTGCAGATCTAAGTAACTGAGGGTCAGATCTTATCCTTGGAACATTCCACTAGTTACATCCTTGAAGCAAGAAAATAGCCCATTTGTTCTCTTTCTCTATCTTCTGTGTGGCAATTATTCTTCAATCCATGTTATCATATTTTCCCCAAATACTGCGGCTCGGGTCTTGTGCACATTGTTAAATGCCTTCTTAAAGTACATGCTATGCCTGCCTTTTTGTTGGCTTTGTGGAACAATCCATGTTCCAAGCCTATACTGGTATCTGTTCCCCACTTTTCCTTCGCTACATCAACGACTGCATTGGCACTGCTTCCTGCACGCATGCTGAGCTCGTTGACTTCATTAACTTTGCCTCCAACATTCACCCTGCCCTCAAATTTACCTGGTCCATTTCCAACATCTCCTTCCCCTTTCTTGATCTTTCTGTCTCCATCTCTGGTGACAGCTTATCTACTAACGTCTCAAATGCATCTCTCCCATTTCACGCACATCTGCTCTCACACAATCCTCCCACCACCCCACCAGGGATAGGATTCCCCTTGCCCTCAATTACTACCCCACCAGCCTCTGGATCCAACATATAATTCTCCATAACTTCTGCCACCTCCAATGGGATCCCACCACCAAGCACATCTTTCCCTCCCCACCCCCCCCCCTTTTCTGCAGGGATCGCTCCCTACGCGACTCCCTTGTCCATTCATTCCTCCCATCCCTCCCAGCACTTATCCTTGTAAGCGGAACAAGTGCTACACATGCCCATACACTTCCTCCCTCACCACCATTCAGGGCCCCCAGACAGTCCTTCCAGGTGAGGCGACACTTCACCTGTGAGTTGGCTGGGGTGATATACTGCGTCCAGTGCTCCCGATGTGGCCTTCTATATATTCGTGAGACCCAATGCAGACTGGTAGACAATTTCGCTGAACACCTACGCTCTGTCCGCCAGAGAAAGCAGGATCTCCCAGTGGCCACACATTTTAATTCCACGTCCCATTCCCATTCTGACATGTCTATCCACGGCCTCCTCTACTGTCAAGACGTAGCCACACTCAGGATGGAGGAACAACACCTTATATTCCGTCTGGGTAGCCTCCAACCTGATGGCATGAACACTGACTTCTCTCATTTCTGTTAATACCCCTCCTCCCCTTCTTACTCCATCACTTATTAATTAATCAATTAATTAATTTTTTAAATTCTTTCCCCTTTCTCTCTTTTTTCTCCCTCTGTCCCTCTCACAATAACTCCTTGCGTGCTCTCCATCTTCCTCTGGGCTCCCCCCCACTTTCTTTCTCCCTAGGCCTCCCATCTCATGATTCTCTCCCTTCTCCAGCCTTGTATCCCTTTTGCCAATCAACTTTCCAGCTCTTAGCTCCATCCCTCTCCCTCCTGTCTTCTCCTATCATTTCAGATCTCCCCCTCCCATTTTCAAATCTCTTACTGTCTCTTCTTTCAGTTAGTCCTGACGAAGGGTCTCGGCCCGAAACATCGACTGTACTTCTTCCGATAGATGCTGCCTGGCCTGCTGCATTCCACCAGCATTTTGTGTGTGTTGCTTGAATTTCCAGCGTCTGCAGATTTCCTCGTGTTTGCGTTTTTAAATTCACTACTGCGAAGCCTCTTCCAGTGATGCCTACACTGAAGAAGTTTAATTCTTCTCTTCGATGGGAGTTTAGTGAAACCCTCTCTCACTGCACCCCATCTAAAATTTCTTTGGCCCTTCTACTTTTCGACCATATTTTGACCCAGACTCACTACTACAGCCATATATCCTTCCTTGGAACGTGCCTCCACTGCCAACTTACTCAGGATTCATATCTGAGCCTCTCAATTTGGACCTTCTGAGGATCCCAGGTACCCACACTTAATTGACTCTGCCTCCCATTGTTTCTCCCTTCGAGCTCTGAAGGTGACCCTCTCCACCATGAGAAGGTACTTGACGTCCCTATCCCAGTCCCTTCCACACCTCTGGGACACTTTCTTCACAGTTTGTAATGGACCTGCCCATTATTTCATCCTCCGTCAGATCCATGTGTGCAATTGCTGTTTCTTTGACCTTGTCATATTAGGCAAGGATCACAAGATCTTCCACCTGCTGGCTCTGTCGTACGGTTGGTACTGGGAACGGACCCAAATGCAAGGCACAGACACTGAAGTACTGGGAACTGGACTGGACTAGAGTTAGGGATGGGACTGGACACCGACTAGGAGCTGGGACAGGAACACAGTCTTGGGCTAGGAAAGCAGGACCAGGATAAGGAACTGGGAACTAGGAGCCTGGGCTTGGACTCCGAGCCAGAGACTGGACAAGGACCCAAAACCTGGGTCTTGACTTGGGCTCGGACCCCGGAACTAGGCGAGGACAGGGTTCTTCAAGGCTTGGGTTCTTTGAGGCTCAGCTCGGTTAGGCCCCTGAGTACAAAGCCAGGACTCCTCCTTAGAGCACAGGGCCGGTCCCCTACCTTGGACGCCGGGCTGGGATACTTACTAGAATGCGGGGCTGGGATGACTGCCAAGGAAACTGTCAGGGATTCAGATGGAGAGGGGAAGGGAACAGTCCAACCTCAGGTTAACGGCAAAGATGGCCTGGCTTACCTAACGGAGGCAAGGACAGGAAAGGACCGATCCAACCGCAGGGTAACAGCAAGGACGGCCTGACTTACCCCATGGAGGACAAGAAGGGAGTTCAATCCGGGGTGACTCAGAGTCTCAGGGTGGCCAACAACCTTTGCTGGCCCCGGAAACACAATGACTGCTCCAACTAGAGACAACAAGGCTCCATGAAGTGATGGTCCTCCAACCAGGGCTAGAGGTCACGAATGGCTGCTCTGGCCTTCCAGCAGCAGGTTGCTCCAAAGGGCTACTGACAACACAAACCAACACACACACCCCGGCCCCAAGACGAGCGTCAGGTGCCTACGATTAAGCCCAGCTGAAACAAGGGACAGCCAGAAGACCCGGAGTCCGGATGTCCCTGGACCGGACCGTGAACCGGAACGTGGACTTCACGGACCAGACCATGACAGGTTCTGACGCTAGCAGGCATGAACTTCGGATTGCGGCCCCCGCCACTGATCTCGGCGGCTCCAACACCTCAGGGCATATTCAAAACCCGGACTCCAGCACCATCAATGTGGGTTCCAACGACCATGGACACCTTCACAGCGATTGTGCAACCACCAGCTGCGACTCCAGCCTTGAACTCCAGGCCGGGTCTTCATGTGCTGCTATTGTGACTCCCGTCTCCCCTTCCCCCACCAATACTCTGCAACCCTGTCTCCTTCAGATCCCATCGTCAGCTCCTAGGTCCTCAGAGGCTCCATCTTCCTCTCACCCCAACCCTCCCCTCTCCGTTGACACCCCCAGCCTCCCCCCTCCCCCCTCTGATCCCACTTCTCATCCGTATTGGGTCTTTACCACCCCCTCTGACCTTCAACTCACAGAGGCAGAGAGCTCTGTTCTCAGTAAGGGCCTCACCTTAGTCCCCCTTCGCCCACACCTCAACGAGTTCCGTGTGCACCATGACGCTGAACTCTTCTTCCGCCGGCTCCATCTTTGAGCCTACTTCTTTGGCAAGGACTCTCCCACCCCATCGATGACCCCCTCTCCCGTCTTCAACCCTCCTCCTCTTCATGGACACCCCCGCTCTGGTCTTCTGCCTGCTCTGGATCTCTTTATTGCTAACTGCCGACGGGACATCAACCATCTTGACTTCACTGCACCTTGTTCCGATTCCAACCTCACTCCTTCCAAACGCTCCGCTCGCCACTCCCTCCGCACTAATCTTACTATAAAACCCGCCGATAAGGGGGGTGCTGTTGTAGTCTGGCGTACTGACTTCTACCTTGCCAAGGCACAGCGACAACTCGTGGATACCTCCTCTTATTCACCCCTCAATCATGACTCCACTAAGGAGCACCAAGCCATTGTCTCCCACACCATCACCAACCTTATCAGCTCTGGGGATCTCCCATCCACTGCCACCAACCTTAGAGTTCCCACACCCCGCACTTCCCATTTCTACCTCCTACCCAAGATCCACAAACCTGCCTGTCCAGGTAGACCCATTGTTTCAGCTTGCTTCTGCCCCACTGAACTTATTTCTGCATACCTCAACACTGTTTTATCCCCCCTTGTTCAATCCCTTCCTACCTATGTTCGTGACACTTCTCACGCTCTGAATTTTTTCAGTGATTTTAAGATCCCCCGGCCCCCACTGCTTTATTTTCACCATGGATGTCCAGTCCCTATATACCTCCATCCCCCACCAAGAAGGTCTCAAAGCTCTCCGCTTCTTTTTGGATTCCAGACCTAACCAGTTCCCCTCCACCACCACTCTGCTCCGTCTAGCGGAATTATTCCTTACCTTTAATAATTTCTCCTTTGGCTCCTTCCACTTCCTCCAAACTAAAGGTGTAGCCATGGGCATCTGTATGGGTCCCAGCTATGTCTGCCTTTTTGTTGACTTTGTGGAACAATCCATGTTCCAAGCCTATACTAGTATCTGCCCCCCACTTTTCCTTCGCTACATCGACGACTGCATTGGCGCTGCTTCCTGCACGCATACTGAGCTTGTTGACTTCATTAACTTTGCCTCCAACATTCATCCTGCCCTCAAGTTTACCTGGTTCATTTCCGACACCTCCCTCCCCTTTCTTGATCTTTCTGTCTCTATATCTGGAGACAGCTTATCTACTGATGTATACTATAAGCCTACGGACTCTCACAGCTACCTGGGCTATTCCTCTTCCCACCCTGTCTCTTGCAAAAATGTCATCCCCTTCTCGCAATTCCTCTGTCTCTGCCTCATCTGCTCTCAGGATGAGGCTTTTCATTCTAGGACGAAGGAGATGTCTTCCTTTTTTAAAGGAAGGGGCTTCCCTTCCTCCACCATCAACTCTGCTCTCAAACGCATCTCCCCCATTTCACGCACATCTGCTCTCACCCCATTCTCCCGCCACCCCACTAGGAATAGGGTTCCCCTGGTCTTCACCTACTATCCCACCAGCCTCCGGGTCCAACATATTATTCTCCGTAACTTCCACCGCCTCCAACGGGATCCCACCACTAAGCACATCTTTCCCTCCCTCCCCTTTCTGCTTTCCACAGGGATCGCTCCCTATGTGACTCCCTTGGCCATTCATCACCCCCATCCCTTCCCACCGATCTCCCTCCCGACACTTATCCTTTTAACCGGAACAAGTGCTACATGTGCCCTTACACTTCCTCCCTCACCACCATTCAGGGCCCCAGACAGTCTTTCCAGGTGAGGTGACACTTCACCTGTGAGTCGGCTGGGGTGATATACTGCGTCCGGTGCTCCCAGTGTGGCCTTCTATATATTGGCAAAACCTGACGCAGACTGGGAGACTGTTTCACTGAACACCTACGCTCTGTCCGCCAGAGAAAGCAGGATCTCCCAATGGCCACACGTTTTAATTCCACGTCCCATTCCCATTCTGACATGTCTATCCACTGCCTCTTCTATTGTCAAGATGAAGCCACACTCAGGTTGGAGGAACAACACCTTATATTCCGTCTGGGTAGCCTCCAACCTGATGGCATGAACATTGACTTCTCTAACTTCCGTTAATGCCCCTCCTCCCCTTCTTACCCCATCACATTGATTTATTGATTGATTGACTTATTTATATTTTTATTTTTTCCGCTTTCTTTCTCTCTCTTTTTTCTCCTTCTGCCCCTCTCACTATAACTCCTTGCCTGCTCTCCATCTTCCTCTGGGCTCCCCTCCCCCTTTCTTTCTCCCTAGTCCTCCCATCCCATGATCTTCTCCCTTCTCCAGCCTTGTATCCTTTTTGCCAATCAACTTTCCAGCTCTTGGCTCCATCCCTCCTCCCTCCTGCCTTCTCATATCATTTCGGATCTCCCCCTCCCCCTCCCCCTCCCATTTCCAAATCTCTTATTATCTCTTCTTTCAGTTAGTCCTGACGAAGGGTCTCGGCCCAAAATGTCAACTGTACCTCTTCCTATAGATGCTGCCTGGCCTGCTGCGTTCCACCAGCATTTTGTGTTTGTTGCTTGAATTTCCAGCATTTGCAGATTTCCTCGTGTTTGCGTTCTTAAAATCCATGTTCACTACATCTAGTTTCCTTCTACAGACTCTGCTTTTTATATCCTTGTAGAACTCTAGCATATTTGCAAAACATGCTTTACACTTCATAAAAGCACATTAGGCTTCTCTAAGTGGCTATATCTTCCTTGATTATTGCTTTCAGCATCTTGCCTAAAAGAGATGCTAAGTTAAAATTTTTTTAAATGTGATGCTGGAAACTCAATATGAGTGCAGAAAATGCTGAAAACATTCAGATCAGGCGGAGGGAAAAGAAACAAAGTCAAAGTTTCAGATTGAAGGATTGAAGAGACAAAAAACTGTTAAACTGCAGGGAGGGTGGAGATGGGAAATGTTTCTGATAGGGTGTGGGGATAAACTGAAATAGGTTACCTGGTCAATGAGTTAACTGAAGTGAGAATGTAGGAAAAAGAATGTGGGAGTAGGGAAATGCAGAGTAGGGGCATAAGCAGCTGGTGACAGTGTGATCTCTGTCTTAGAGAGCCGGGTGAGCTGCCTCAACAACTATTGTCGGGAGAGATAATTGGTCATGGCTAGAGTTAACTCCTGCCTGAGCAAGGACCTGGATCTGCTGCAATTTGCCTATCACCGCAACAGGTTTGTAGCGGATGCAGTCTCACTGGTTCTCCACTCTGCTTTGGAGCGTTGTCACTGGAAAGCAGCATCCGTCATCCAGGACCCCCACCACATAGGTCATGCTCTCTTCCTACTGATGCCATCAGAAAGAAGGTACAGGAGCTTCAGAACTCGCACCACTAGGTCCAGGAGCAATTATTACCCCTCAATGATCAGATTCTTGAAACAGAGAGGCTAAACTTCACATGGCCCATCACTGAACTGTTCCCACAACCTATTGGCTCACTTTCAAGGACCATTCACTTCGTGTTCTTGATATTTATCATTCATTCCATTTAATTATTTATCTATCTATCTATTTACCTATCTATTTATTTAGTGAAGCTATTCGCATGGTTTATTTATTTATTTTTAAATTTAATAATATGATCTGTTAATTAATTATTTCTTTTTTTTGTATTTGAACATTGGTTGTCTGCCCTGTTAGTGTGGCCGTTCATTGGTTCTATTGCATCTATTGGATTTATTGACTATGCCCGCAAAAAAAGAAATGTCAGGGTTGTATATGGTGATATATATGTACTTTTGAACCTTGAACCTAGTAAGGCATCCGTTAGTCTTGCGAGACCGTGGATCTGCGCCTGGAAGGTCTTCACTCTCCAGGGTGCAGGCCTGGGCAAGGTTGTATGGAAGACCAGCAGTTGCCCATGCTGCATCTCCCCTCTCCACGACACCAGTGTTGTCCAAGGGAAGGGCATTAGGACCCATACAGCTTGGCACCGGTGTCGTCGCAAAGCAATGTGTGATTAACTGCCTTGCTCAAAGACACAACATGCTACCTCGGCTGGGGCTCGAACTCACAACCTTCAGGTCATTAGTTGAGTGCCTTGACCATTTGGCCACGTGCCCACCTTGAACCTAGACAACAGCAAAACATGTCAGTCTGCTGCTTATTGATTGCAGCTCGGCACCATCACCCCCCTCTGCAACTGGATCTTTGACTTCCATATCAGGAGACCACAATATATCTTTGATCTGGAGTAGTGAGTGTAGCTGAAGGAGAGTTTGTTCAATATGAGAACAAACTCAGCTAGGTGACTGGGTGCATTGCTGGAGAGAAACATGTTGTGTCTTTGTTCAGGAAAAAGCAGAGAGCTCTCATACAGATGTAGGAAAGAGGTGCAAAGAGATTGTACATCCAGGGTAAAGGTGAGTCTGTTGGGACCAGGCCATTGGAAATGCTCAACGTGCCGGAGGGTAGCTGAGGTGTGATGGATGAAAGTGGGAAGGGACTAGACCAGAGGAGAAAGAATAGAGTCAAGGTAGAATGAAAGGCGTTTTCTGGGGTGGAAGTAGATTATAAGGGTGGGTCTACCAGGGTGGTCCTGCTTCTGGATTTTGGATAGGAAGCAGAAGCTGATGAGTTAGCAAGCCTGTAGTTACCAGAATTTTGTCTTCCTCACTTACTGAGTAATTTAGAGTGCTTTCAATCCATTGATACCTCCATAGAGGGTTTAGAAAAGCTTCAGCCCAGTGTCTCAATTATTTTTGAAACTGCTTCCTTTAAGTGAGTAGTTTCAGGCCCCTTATCTAAGAAAGGATGTGCTGACATTAGAGAGGGTCCATTAGATGCCTCTTGGCCTGTACTCACTGGATTTTAGGAGAATGAAGAGAGATCTTTGGAGCATAGAAAAATAGAGGGCTATGGGTAAGCCTAGTAATTTCTAAGGTAGGGACATGCTTGGCACAACTTTGTGGGCCGAAGGGCCTATATTGTGCTGTAGGTTTTTCTATATTTCTATCTCATTGAAACCTATTGAATATTGAAAGAGCTGGAGAGGGTGGACGTGGAGAGAATGTTTTCTATAGTGGGAATTCGAGGACCAGAGGCCACAGCCTCAGAATAGAGGCCCATCCCTTTAGAACAGAGAAGAGGAGGAATTTTTTTAGCCAGAGGGTGGTGAATCTGTGGAATTCATTGCCACAGATGCCTGTGGATGTCAAGTCATTGGGTATATTTAAAGCGGACATTGATAAGTTCCTAATAAGTAAGGTTGTAAAAGGTTACTGGGAGAAGCAGGAGGATGGTGTTGAGAAGGATAATGAATCAGCTATGATGTAACGGTGGAGCAGACTCAATGGACTGAATGGCCTTATTCTGCTCCTATATCTTATGGTCTATGCAGGTCATTGGGACCCAGTGACTAGTCTGTCTTTAGTCCCATTCGTTTCTTCAATATCTTGCCCCTTGTGATAGCAATTGTTACAAATTCATTCATCCTGTTTGAAGCTAGCCCATCAGATATCCTTGAGATGTTTGCAATGTTCTCCATCATGAAGACAGCACAATGCTTTACGGTTCAGATGACCCAGGTTCAATTCCCGTCGCTGCCTCTAGAGAGTTTATTTGTATGTTTTCCCTGTGTCTGCATTGGTTTCTTCCAGGTTCTCTGGTTTCCTCCCACAGTCCAAAGACATACCTTTTGGTAGCTTAATTGGTCATTGTAAATTGCCCTGTGATCAGGCTAATGTTAAATCGGAAGTTGCAGGATGACACGATTCAAAGGGCCGGAAGACCCTAGTCCTCGCTGAATCTCAATAAAATAAAATAAAAATTATTGCTTCCCCAGGAGTACCATAAATACCTCAATTACCTTCATTTTTTTTCTTTTCATTGCAGACCTTGATATTACACACCAGGTTTTTCTCATAGTCAACTTCATCTCCCTTTGTTAATTCTCTAGTCGCTTGCTGCTAGTCCTTAGAAAGTTCCCTGTCCTCTGGACTATCGAAAGACCTTGTTACTTTAGGTGCTCTTACCTTTGATTTAACATTTTCATTGACCTCTTTCGTTAACCACTTTCTACATCTTTGTCCTGGCGTCCCTCTTTCCAATTGACATAAATTTCTGCTGAACGCTGTGAATTGAACATTTAAATATCTGCCACTGACCAAACCCTTAGACTATTTACCCAGTCCTGTGATTAATGCTGAGGAATGAGGCCTGAGGGTCAAGTTGGGAGCCTAGATGTTGAGGCCCATTGACCGGAGCCGGGTCTGTGAATCTCTACAAGTCCACTGGGATGGTCAAAGCCCAATTTCTGCAGGCCCAAGTTTGAGTCCCCTGGAGGCTGAGGGCCAGTCCTGGGGTTAAAGGGCTGTGTACGTGGGTGGGTGGGAGTGAGGTTCAGGGGTAGTTTTACTCTTGTTTTGTTGCTTGTTGTGTTCTGTGTTTTTCTGCTGATCATTGTGGGCATACTATGTGTAGGCGCTGGAATGCGCCACATCAGTTGCAGGCTGCCCCCAGTACACCCTCGGCTGTGTTGTTTGTTAACGCAAACAAAACACTTCACTGTATGTATTTGAAGATGCAAATCTTATACCTTTAGATTGTAAAACTTTACCATAGCGAGAAAAGCCTTTAAAACTCATCTTGCCTATGTCAAACTTGTTTTTTTATTGCATGAGTCTAGCAGATTTTAAATCTCTGCTGTCCAGTGCTGGGCTTATAGTAGTAAGATAAACAATCCAGTTAAGTCTACTATCAATCTAGTTGAGAGCAGCTAAGTCAGCATAGACTAAGAATGGAACCTGAGACTTCCTTGGCCTCTATTCATTTCTGTTTTGGCATTATAACTGAGCATTTGGGGAACAAAAATAATCTATCATCACAAAGGAAAATCCACTGGGTCATTCCTTCACCCGTTGTGAAGCCTCCAAACAAAATTAAAAATAAACGGGGTAAACTAAACCCTTGGGAACCAAGGTTTTTACTTTTTTGTCTTAGTGCTACCCAGGCTCCAAGATGGCTTAATGATTAGGGCGAGTGATTTGGAATGGCATTAAACCTGACCACAGACGCTGCAAAGTTCAGATACACATTACTGCAATTTGCTCTTTAAATGCTGCTGAGGGCCAGCGGCAGGGAAAATGCTGGTTCCTGTGCAGATTCTGGGTGATAACAATCCGGTTGCTGAAACAGTTCACTTGATTTGTAGATGAGACTCTACACTGGAAAGTGTATCAGAAAAATAAATCAAGTCGGGGCATTGTAATGACATCTGCCATGGGACGACCTCCTCTGTGAACCAGTAGTCAAAATTGCACTCAGTGGCCACTTTATTAGGTACACCTGTACACCTGCTTGTTAATGTAAATATCTAATTAGCCAATCATGTGGCAGCAACTCAATGCATAAGAGCATACAGACATGGTCAAGGGGTTCAGTTGTTGTTCAGACTAAACATCAGAATGGGGAAGAAATGTGATCTAAGTAACTTTGACCATGGAATGATTGTTGGTGCCAGAGAGGGTGGTTTGAGTATCTCATAAACTACTGACCTCCTGAGGTTTTCACACACAACAGTCTGGGGTTAACAGAGAATAGTGTGAAAAACAAAAAAAAAATCCAGTGAGTGGTAGTTCTGTGAGTGAAAATGCCTTCTTAATGAGAGAGGTCAAAAGAGAATGGCCTGACTGGTTCAAGCGGACAGGAAGGTGACAATAACTCAAATAACCACATGTTACAACAGTGACTTCTGGTTTGGTTGCCGGCCGCTTGACCATGGTTTTCAGTCAGGTGCCGGATGCACGGAGAGATTTGGCGCGGGGACGGGTGCCCGGTGCTCGGCTGGGGGCCGTGGTCGAGTGGTCGGCGACTTGGGCCGGCTCCCCAGCTGGACTCAGTCTGGTGAGGAGGGTGTGAGGACACCCAGCAGGACTAAAAAAACAAGACCTGACAAAGGGCTGATGAGTTCCTTGTGAGCCAACGGCCATCTTCCGTGGAAGAGATTAAAGCCTCACCACGTATCTACAAATCGTATGCTATGCACCTAGTTAGAAGAGACATGATGAACTTGGGCGCTGCACTGTGTGCCTGGACCTGCCCGAGGCCTCCGCCTAAGGAAGGACCGAGCTCGAAGAAGCGGCTGCGGCTGGAGGCTGACACGGCCTCGGACATGAGTTCAGCGAGGGCGGTGGCGGGTGGTGCCAAGGCTGCCAGCAAGAACAAACTGAAGGAGAGGCTGTACTCGGTGCTGTCGCAATATCGAAGAAGATGGAGGTGCATAGCCACCAACCCCAGATTCGGGACGGCACCCACCGACTGACTGACTGATAACAATGATGTGCAGAATAGCATCTCTGAACGCAGAACACGCTGAACCTTAAAGTGGATGCACTACAGCAGTAGAAGACCATGAATATACACTCAGTGTCCACTTTATTAGATACAGGAGGTACCTCATAAAGTGGCTACTGAGTGTCATGTCATGTCACAGGATGCCATAAGGTCTTCATTGATGCTGTTGAGTAGCAGCACTGGCTGGCTACAACATAAAACCTCAACTCCTGTTACATGGGTCACAGCTGAAATAGATACAGGCAAAGTGAAGCAAGCAATGTATGTTTAACTACAAGTAGAGCTTTATTAGCTTCACTTCAACCTCCCCACAAGTCTTCTGTACTGTATAAACTGCAGTTGAGCAGACTACAGGTACAAAGGTGATTCATGATATTTATAGACAAAGTCATAAAAACTGGCAATGGAGCTAGTCATTAAAACCTGGCACTCAGGATTGCTCACGAAATGGGTTCTGGTACTGAAACACAAGCTGGATTTCTCACCCTGAACATTTTAGTGGAATTGAGTTGCCTATATATAGTTTTTTTAACAGTTCTAAGGACGGGCACTTCAGATCAAATGGAAGAGGCAAGGGGTAGTAGAGTCTGCGGGATCTGTCCATCATGCAGGGAACTCATTGCTCCCTTCCAGTACTGCAGAATTGTAATCACAGGCTGCAAGGAAGGAACCACACTCTGCTCAAAACGTCACCAACACGGTGGTTTACTATGGTCACAAACATAAGAAATTCTGCAGATGCTAGAAATCCCGAGTAACACACACAAAATGCTGGAGGAACTCAGCAGGTCAGGCAGCATCCATGAAAATGAATAAACAGTTGACGCTCAGGTCCTGAAGAAGGGTCTCTGCCTGAAATGTTGACTGTTTATTCAGCTCCATGGATGCTGCCCGACATGCTGAGTTCCTCCAGCATTGTGGATATATTATAGTGACACTTGTGAGCTGTCGCCAGTACATCGTCAGTGCAAATGATGCATTTCACCATATGTTTCAATGTACATGTGACAAATAAAGTTAATCTTTAATCTCTTTAAAACAACCAAGAATGAAAAATCATCAGCTTCATAAACCCAACCCAAAAGTAAAGGATATTTATTTGTTTAGGGAAATACTTCTGTGAGATTTGCTTCAAGAGTGTTTCATTTCACAGAAAAAAGTGGGGGGATGATTTCTGTGTCATTTCAGCCCGGAGGTATGGTGGAAATGAGAAATAATACATAAGAATCCACATGAAACAGGAGCAAGAGTAGATCAATGGCCTTCTGAGCCTACTAAACTGAGGGGGGGGCAATAGCATCAGGAGAAGTGGGATGGGACTGTCAGTCATACTCAGCCACTTTTCTTGCCAAGACTAAAATAGTTCTTGCTCCCATCCCACGCAATGACTTGCCCACCTGTCTGGTGAATACGTCATTCTGTTTTTCTAATTGGAGCCCTAATGACATCAAGTTTGGAGAAGAAGAAATGGAATGGAATAAGCAAACTCACCTGCCCTGCCTGGTGACTATTCAGTCCAAATGAAGGGACGCTGCCCAAGAATTCAATTGTTTATTTCCCTTCAAAGATGCTGCCTGATCTGCTGAATTCTTCCAGCACTTTGTATGTGTTGCTCCAGATTTCCAGCATCTGCAGAATCTCTTGTGTCTCCAAGTTCCTGATACCCAGAATTGATCTGCAAGACCCCACACCACAAGCCAGGTTGACTAAGCCCATCTAGTAGTGTAGGCTTGAAGCTGTCATCCTCCCCTTCTTCAGCCCCTGCATCTGATTAATTTTAAACATCTCAAGCTCTTGTTCAAATTTCATTATTCCCAACTTCTAAATCCTCCTCCTGACCCTATGGGATACACTCAGTGGTCACTTTATTAGATACACCTGTATACTTGTTCGTTAATGCAAATATCTATTCAGCCAATCATGTGGCACCAACTGAATGCATAAAAAACATACCAACATAGTCAAGAGGTTCAGTTGTTATTCAGACCAAACATGAGAATGAGGAAGAAATGTGGTCTAGGTGACTAACCACATGTAACAAAAGTGGTATGCACGTCAAACTTTGAAGTGGATGGGCTACCTCAGCAGAAGAGCATGAACGTAACACTCAGTAGCCACTTTATTAGATACAGGAGGTACCTAATAAAATGGCCACCAAGTGTACCAGCCAGTATCCAATTCTTTTCACTCAAGTCATCTCTAAAGCTTTCTGTGGTCATACAGCACAGAAACAGTCCTTTGGCCCAACATGACCAGATTGACCCCATCAACAGTAAAGCCATTTACCAACACTTGGTCCGTAAACTTCCATGCTCTGGTGATTCAAGTGCACCTCTAGAAATTGAGAGACTATCTGCCTCTACCAAATCTGCCACCCCTTCCTCCGCTCCCATCGCCAATCCCAAACAGCAGTGTACTCCAGATCTCAACCATTCTCTTGGGAAAATGTTTCCTTCTCTGTTCCTCGCTCACCTTCTTACCACCCAATAGGATAAACGGTTAGGAGTTTGAGCAGCAAAGAGGCATACTTTAACTCCCCTGTCATTGGATATTAAAAGAGGAAAGTGAGGGATACTAAGACCTGGCAGTAGACAGAAAAGGAAGAGAAGAGGATAGAAAATAGGATCTATTTTATTTTAGAAACAGGGTTCCTGCAGATAAATCTGGGACCATATCAGTTCTGCTTTAAGGCAGCTGGTTAACCCTGCAAGAGTCCTAACTTGGGGATCCTCACTTGAGCCTTGTTCCTCTTCTCTCCTCCTTTAGTTTGTTTCTTTATGCCAAATTGATGCAAGCTTTTGTTTGACTACTCTAATCACTCCTTACATGCTCAGTGTCAAATTCTGCTGTATAATGCTCCTGGGATTAATACTTAACAGTGCTATAAAATGCTGGCTATTTTTCTGCATAGTAATCCTGCACGGGCGATTTTTAAGAGAAGTTTAGATGAATGTGAGGGATATGGAAGGATATAATCATTGTGTAGGAGGAAGGGATTAGTTTATTTGGCTACTTGATTAATAATTTAATTGGTTTGGCACAACATTGTGGGCCGAAAGACCTGTTCCTGTGCTGTACTGTTCTATGTTACATAATGAGCAATTAATGTAGTAATTTCCCTGCACGAAAGAAATTCAGAATGAAAAAAGGAGTTAAGGTCTGTTGTTTTACTGTGCTCTTTCTTCAGTATGCCCATGCAATGTGAGCCTCATACAATGAGACCTCCCTGTGTTGCTGTACTCATCTACCCCACTGCTCAAATTATTAAAGATAAATAAATACCTTAATTACTGGGAATGCATGGGGCAAGCTCTCTCTGTTCCTGATATTCAGCAGTATCAGACTCACTGGAATCCCTTTATTGGATTTGGAGCCCAGCTGGTGCTGTATTCGGAGTGTGTATTTAAGAGAGGATACTCTGGGAAACCGGTGGTTTATTGAAACTGATCTGCACCAAGTCAAACAATTTCACATCATTTTGAAAGTTGAGTTAGGATGGATTAATCTGTACGGCTGAATCAAGATGCATCTTAGGACCTGATGATCTGTATAAAGTTAAGACCATAAGACTTAGGAGCAGAATTAGGCCATTTGGTCCATCGAGATTTCTCTGTCATTAATCGCTGATTTATTATCCCTCTAAACTCCATTCTCCTGTCTCCTCCCCGTAATCTTTGACACCCTTACTAATCAAGAACCTATCAATCTCTGCTTTAAGTATATCCAATAAATTGGCCACCACACCCTCCTGTGGCAATGAATTCCACAGATTTATTACTCTCCGGCTAAAGAAATTCCTCTGTATCTCTGTTCTAAAGGGATGTACTCTGAGGCTCTGCCCCTGGTCCTAGACTCTTGCACCATAGCAAATGCCACCTTTTCAATATTCAATGCACTTCAACAGGTTAAGTGACATCCTTCACTCTGGGTTTCATCTGAGAGGCAAAAACCAAAGAAATTAGCATGGAGGAAGGATTTTTCTGGATATTTAGAGTGCTTTATGAAGATTTATCCCAGTCGTATTGTAACAGGTTTAATTAAGAGTTGTGGGGAGAGGTGGGAGAAATTGCTGGTGAGGCAGAGGGGGAGGAAGAACTGAAGCCAGACTTGGCTTCTGAGGCAACAGTATGCTGAATGAGCCAGGCTAGTCAGTGGAGAGATGGTCAGTAGCAAATGTGTCCAGAATGGCAGAGCAAGGGATAAAAAGTCAGTCTCAAAGACAGCCAAAGATAATGATTTTGTATGATGCAAACCTTTTCCTCTATCTAATGGATCCCATGCAGGACCAGGCTCTGAGAGGAGCTGCACAGCCACTGCCCGCACTGAAACCTACATATTGCTGCTGCCCCTGTCCTGAGAATTTAGTGCTTTGTACCTCATTGCTTATTCCCATGCCTGGTTAATTATGCAGGTGGCTGGTGCTAACTGTATCGATGGCATGGCTTCTCCGTTTTAGTTTCATAAACATGCTGTCCTACCTGCTTTATCTGCCACCAGGACCAATCCTGTGGAAAAGGGAATGGGGAAGGTGAAGGAGTCACAACTGTGCAATCATCAGGTCGAGTATGATGTTCCCCTAAGGGGGTGTCTATTAGTGATGGGAGAGACCAATCTGGCAACCACATATTTTGGATTAGGGTAGATTCCCTTACTGAAGAATGCTTGTTTTTGTTTAACGTGGGGAACCGATTCATGGGTAGCCGCCATATGGCAGATCGAGGTCAGGGTCCAGCAGCATGAAACGCAAGGCAAATGGGGGCCCTTCACTTCTGCAAGCTTCCTCTGCCTTCACTGCTGTTGTGATGTGTCATCATCTTCTGCTAGCTCCATTGATGAGGTCTTGGTTGGTTTGCTCTTTGTTCTGAATGTCCCCCTCGACCTCACTGCCATGGGCAATTCCACCAGGAGCTAAGCACCAGATGGCTAAATTCTAGGTGGCATCATTCTCGGGATCTCAGGAACTGGCAAGCTTCTCCCCCATGACAAGTCGATAATTCTCAGCAACGTGAAGTCATACTGCATAGAGTCATATGGTGTGGAAACAAAGTGGCTGACACAACTCGTCCATGTCGCTCAAGATCCCCTTTGAATTAAGTCCTATCTGCCCATGTTTGACCCCTAAGCTAAACCTCTTCTATCCATGTACCTGTCTTTTAAATGTTGTTATTTAAGATATCAGGAGATGATAGCATTCAGTCTGGTGAGACTGAGGCAGAATAGCTATGGGACGATCATTGCCATGTTTGCATGTCCCTCCCGTGGCCATCAGAAACCCCCGCTCCTGGTGGCTGTTCCACACATCTTACCGCCATGCTATTTAGAGATTCAGTGTGGTAACAGGCCATCACAGCCCAAAGAGCCGCACTCTGCAGTTACAACCATGTGACCAATTAATCTGCTAACCCATTTGCCTTTGGAATGATGCAGGAAACCTACACGGTCTTAGGGAGAACATACAAATTCTTTAACGAGAGCAGCGGAATTGAACCTGGGTCGTTCACGCTTCAATGTTAGGCCAAGTGCTATGCTGCCATTCCACCCACAAAGTTATTTTCAAAGTTCCCTCAAGAAGTGAAAAAGTGCATGATACAACATTTTTTGATGATCAAAAACAGAAGCTAATTTACAAATCTGCCTCAGCATTAGCAGAAAAATCTGGCCGTTGGCAAAGCTTTTTCGATTCTGGGATATAAATAGGAGCTGAAAGGACCACAGTGACTACACACACACACACACACATACACACACACACACACATACACACACACACACACACACACACACACACACACACACACACACACAAACAAACACACACACGCACACACACACACACACACACACACAAACAAACACACACACAACAAACACACACACAGACGCGCACACACACATACATACGCACAAACGTACACACACAAATGCACACACACACACATACACAACAAACACACACACACACAACACACACACAGACGCACGCACACACATACATACACACAAACGCACACACACACACACACATACACAAACGCACACACACACAAATGCGCACACACACATACACACACACATACATACACACAAACACGCACACACACACACAACACACAGACGCACGCACACACACACATACATACACACAAACGCACACACACACACATACACACACATACATACACACACACATACACACACATACACACAAACGCGCACACACACACATACATACACACAAACGCACACACACATACAGACACACACACATACACACAAACGCGCACACACACACATACATACACACAAATGCACACACACATACAGACACACACATACATACACACAAACGCGCACACACACACATACATACACACAAACGCACACACACATACAGACACACAAACGCACACACACATACACACAAACGCGCACACACACACAAACGCGCGCGCGCACACACACACAAACAAACGCACACACATACAGATGCACATCACTCACACATACGCAAGATGCGCAGATACTGTACAGACGCACATACGTTTGTGCATTCGCGCACACACATACACAATTGTAAACCTGTGACTTTCCATGTCAAGAATGGCAATCTGTAAAGTTACCGCCTGTTTGATGCGATCTATAGCCTGTGAACTTCAGCCATGATGCTGAGTCCTTTGGTAAACATGTGTTAATATTAGTTCTGGCTGCTGCCTAAGACTGTTTTATGAAGAATAGTAGCTCAATTCATAACTGTGCGCAGTAGGAACCTGGAAAGGTAACATACTGATCTCCTTATAACAGGCTTTATGAATTGCGAAGGCAGTAATTTGTATCAGCGGTGAATGACCATTAATGAATGCGTGTGTGTCTTGGCAGTTTAGTGTAACTCAGGGAGGGTGGAGGAGGTGGGTGGGGGAGGGGCTGGGGTTAGAGACGTTGCATGGAAAATGTCTGAGATCATTTTTCATTGCCCACTTCCTACACTTCTGATTTACGTGCAGCTGGAGCGTTTACTAAATTAAACGATGCTGTTCGCTCCAAGGTCTACAGCTTTGACCACTGGTGTTTCTAACCACACTTTATAAAACTGTACACAATAAGCTTCATGCAGCATTGTAAATCATAACGTGTCACAGGGTAATTTTATAATCTGACCTGCGTTTATTGACGGACAGTAAAGGATTGTAAATCTCTGAGGTGTTTTTCTTTTTTTTAAAGCTGCACTAATCTTTCCACCACACACCATCCGTAATGAATGCTCGCTCGCATACGGCTCGGTGACCAAGCACGTATTACGCGAAGGTGAGCTTCGTAAGAGTGCACGCTCAGATTGACCCTATTCTCACCTTTAAACCCACATTTATATCGTGTCTTTCATGATTTTAGGTTGTACTTACAGTGCCAGAACTAATGAAGTACTGCTGAAGTGTGACCATTGATGTACTGTGGAAAAGGTCACAGACGATGATGCATGGCTAGCTCCCACAGACACCGATGTAATAACAGTAGGACAGCAAGTTTGTTCTCTGGCAATGAAGTCCAGGAAATGAATTTCAGAAACATAGTTCATCCAAACCTTCTGGTTGGAGAACACGCTGAATGATTTTGTGGGAACACACTCGTCTACGAGTGTTTTTTATAAAGTCTGTGACAACCATAGTCCACCAACCCATAGCTGCTCCTCTGCCCCCTGCAACCACCTCTTTGTTGTCCTAATCTCTGGAGCTTTGCTCTTTAGCCTCTGCCTGTATGCAGGTAGGAAAAGGACATCCAGGTGATTCTATTTCCTGAAATGTGGTCTGGCATGGCAGGGTAGGCATTCCTTATCCAGGTGGACTGTTTTCTGTTTGGTGACTTTTTAACATATGCGAATTTCTAACAGATATAAATTTCTAGGCGAATTTGACCCACCCATTTCAATGCATTGCAACAGCCTGCGAATGTTGTCCTAAGATTGAGATCTTTCACAGGACAGCACTTGAAGTTGAGAACTGCAGATCAGAAACTCTGATATAAAAATAGAAAATTCTGGAAATACTTAGTAGGTGAGGAGGCATCTGCAGAGAGGGAAACAGAGTTAAGGTTGATGGCCCTTCCACAGAACAACACTTAGGTTTTCCAGAATAACACTGGCTGGAACGAAAATTGTCAGGTTGTGTTGATTAATCTGTTTCAGTGATACTGGTTGGGAGGACAATATTGACTGGGACACTGTGGATATCTCCCTTACTCATCATCAAAATAAAGCTCTACAGAGATCTTTTCTATTCTCATGTTTGAGAGTAGACAAGCTAAGACATGACAGGTTCTCTGTGCTGCCCTCTAGTGTCTCACTAGATCTTGTGCTCAAGCCCCAGCATTGGATTGAAATGAAGACTTGTTGGATAAATTTCATCCCTAATGTTTTCAGAAGAGGAGAAATTCTGTTCATTGGAAGATGAAAAATAACTAGCAGCATTGATTATATGAAAAAGGAAACTAATCCATTTTGGCAGGAGATTTTAAAATCTTATCTGAATGGTGAAGCTTTGACATGTAGAGGAATCCGGGTTTCCTAGTACATGGCTCACGAAGGCTGGTATAGAAGTAAGATGGATAATCAGAAAAGCTAATAGAATGTCATAAATCCTAGAAGAAATGAATGCAAAGTAATAAGGCTATGATTCAGTTATAAAGGATATTGGTGAGGCCACATCAGGACCATTATGTAGAGTACTTTTCTCCTTAACTAGGGAAGGATGTTAATACACTGGAAACAGCCAAGAGGGGGTTTATTGTTCTAATACCTGGAATAGGTGGGCCAAATCATGGCTGGACAGATGAGAACTGTATCTACTGGAATTTTAAAAGAGTTTCAAGGAGCTTGATTAAAACAGATAAGACCCCGAGGAGTTTGACAGGGTGCATATGGAGCTGAGGTTAAATCAGATCAGCTGTGATCCAAGTAGACAAGTACTTACTACTTACTGTTTGTCCCACTCCCATCAGGGGGGAGGCTATGTAGCATCCATGCCAGGACCTCCAGAATCAAGAACAGTTACTTTCCCCAAGCAGTAAGACTGAGCAACACCTCCACCCACTAACTCTATTATTTCCTGTCAGTCACCTGATGTATAGCTTAGCATCACTTCATGGACACACAATCAATGTATATAAGCTATCCTATGTATTTATACTTACTGTCTTTTATTATTGAATTCTTTATCTGTTGTTCTTTTTTTGTGCTGCATTGGAACCAGAGTAACAATTAATTTGTTCTCTTTTGCACTGTGCTCAAGAAATGACATTAACAATCTTGAATCTTGAATCTTTATTTATTATTATTATTATTATTATTTGTATTTGTTCAGTTTGTGTTCTTTAGCATATTGGTTGTTGTTAGCCTTTGTTTGTAGTTTTTCACTGATTCAATTGTATTTCTTTGTTCTGGTCTGAATGCCCACAAGAAAATGAATCTCATGGTGACATATATGTACTTTAATAATAAATTTACTTTGAACTTTGAAGAAAGCTCACCAATGCCTGTACTCTCTCAGAAGGCTAAAGAAATTTTGCATGTCCCTGTTGACCCATACCATGTTTTATGGATGCATATCTGGATGCATCACAGCTTGGAATGGTAACTGTTCTGCACACACCTACAAGAAACTGCAATGTTGTGAATACAGCTCTGGCACATCATGGAAACCAGCCTCCCCTTCATGGGCTCTGCCTGTACTACATACAACAAAATGAGATGCAAACTAGTTACCCTTGCTTAAACAGATTATTCTTTACAGAGCCACCACCAGGAAAGTTAACATTTATTCCCAAGCCACAAAAGCCAAGGGAATTGCTTGGCCATTTCTGTGATTGGTTAAGGGTCAATGATATGGGACATTTACTTGGAATGACATGAAGTAAAATCAGGTTAGGACCAAAGTTCTCCTTCAGTGAAGGGTATTTGTTTTCATGATGAGTCAGCAGTGTTAGCATTACTTTAACCAGCTTTTCTATTCTGATTACAATAAAATGAAATAAAATTCTCAAACGGTTTAAATGGTTATTTGGCTTGTAACCTCTGAATTGCTGACCAAGGCCTCTGGATTTTTGGTATATCCACATAAATATTACTAATTCAGTTACATTGATTCAGCAATGAATGTTGAACAAAATACCAGGAAATCACTACACTCTGCTACTATAATATCCTGGATAGACAAAACTATGTTTCAGTATTTCATCTGTAAAAAGGAGGCTGCAGGGTCCTTTAGTACTTACCTGGGTCATGATTAATTCTCTGCAATGTGGCTTGAAACCGCAATCTTTTGATTCTATTCACATTCATGACTCTTCTCAGTTTGTCTTATGTTTAGCTACAAGATGGCTTCATTCTCTGACCTTGTAAGGAAACAGCAAAAGTGTTTGGTAGTATCTGGGAGTTGAAATAAAAGGTAGTGACTGTGACTCCAATCTCCTTGGTAGTATTACCACCAGTTGCCAACCAATAAAAAGCTTGTGTTATTTTATATATGCCCCAAGCTTGTAACTCAGAGCTGTTCCATAAATCCTTGAAATGAACAGTTGTGCTTTAAATAAAATACCCTTTTGTTTGTCTTCTGCCCCCACACATTAATTATCTTCAAACAATTTTGCTGGTCCTGAGAGTGAGGAATTAATATATAACCTTATCTTTTAATTTTATGGGACAGACCTAAAATGAAGTAAAATATCTCGCAGACTCTGACATTAATAATATGTCAGGCTAGACATCCTTTAAATGGGGAGGATAGATGTATTTGGCCAACAAAGACCTCCTTGAATTTGTGAATGAAGCAGCTTGCAGACTTGAAAGAATGGAAAGTTATAACTAAGCTGCATGAGATGAATTGCCACATAGTTTATATAATGGCTTTGTAAAGGTGTATTTATGTAAGGAAGTCATGCTGAGATTATGCAGGGCTTTGATAAGTCCTCAGCTGAAATACAGTTTTGGATTTCTTCCCAAAAGAAAGAATTTCCTTGTTGGAGTAGTATTGGTTCACTGGGGTGGTTCCTGGAATGAGGTGGATGTTCAATGCGGAGGGATTAAGAAAGATTGCCCTAAACTCATTGAAGATTAGAACAATGTGAAGATCCTGTAAGGAAATGCAAGAATGTGAGAGCCAATGGCCTTGTAAGAGCCAAAGGTCCTCTTTTCTGTTGTAGAAAAATCTGAACCAAAGGCGATGTTTCAGGTGAAGTGGCCACCCATAAAAACCTAATTTCTTTACTCAAAGTTTCATAAGTGTTTGAAATCCACAACTTCAGAAGGCTGTGATACCCTGTCAAGGGGTATCTTCAAGCTGAGATAGATTTCGGGAAGAGAATGTATGGAGATCAGGCAGGAAAGTAGACAAAGCCCTAAATAAGCTATGATCTTATTAAATGGATTGAGATTAAGGAGTTACGTGATCTATTCTTTCTTCTATTTCTCAAACCAGCTCCTTGCTTTCAGACAGGTTGAGCGATTGAATATTTGGTCAAGTACATTGATACTGGTATTTCTGTAGGCTGTAGTTTGACATTGATGTCAATTCTGTTTCAGTGGTTGTTTGGAAAGAGGTCATTTCAAGAGGTCTAGAATACAAGAGCAGGTTTGTGATGCTGAGGCTCTATAAGGCACTGGTGAGGCCTCACCTTGAGTATTGTTTTGGGCTCCTCATCTAGGAAAAGCTGTGCTGCATTGGAGAGCGTTCAGAGGAGGTTCACAATGATGATTCTGGGAATGAAATGGTTATCATACATGGAACGTTTGATGGCTCTGGGTCTGTACTCATTGGAATTTGTAAGGACGGTGGGGGGGAATCTCATTGAGACCTTTCGAATGTTGAAAGGCCTAGACAGAGTAGATGTGGAAAGTATGTTTCCCGTGGTGGGGGAGTCTAGGAGAAGAGGCACATCCTCAGGATAGAGGGGCATCCATTTAAAACAGAGATGTGGAGAAATTTCTTTAGCTGGAGGGTGGTGAATTTATGGAATTTATTACCACAGGCAGCCGTGAAGGCCGGGATGTTGGGTGTGTTTAAGGCGGATCTTGGTAGGTTCTTGATTGGACATGACATCAAAGGTTATGGGGAGAAGGCTGGGGAGTGGGCTGAGGAGGAGAAAAAAGGATCAGCCATGATTGAATGGTGGAGCAGACTCGATTGGCCAAATGGCCTAATTCTGTTCCTATGTCTTATGGTCTATGGTTTTATGGAAAATGATATTCTGAGCATTGATTTTAACTTCAATGACAGTTGGCACAGTAAGTGTTATGCTTCCTGAGGTTCAGGCTGGTTTAGATATGTTCCCCCCAATGCATCTGAAGATCATTATCGACTATTTCTCTGGTTTAACGCGTGAAGCCTCACTGACCAGTCGATAGTCATTACTTCAAGTTTGGCATCCAACTCCTGTCCAGGGAAGTTGGGAATGTCTTCTGTTTGATGCCTGCCATTTGTCAGATGATCTTGGGTGGGTTAAAGTGACAACTTCACTGATCAGTATTTTCCTGGAGAACTCACCCGTGAACTCTAAAAACGGAGTGAGCAGCCAGTGGTCAACTTGATGAAATAGCAAACAACCTATTGATGAGACAAATAGTCCTCATCTACTTGAGCATCCTGATTTTCTTTCTGGGTTGTGTATGTGAAACCAACGCTGTTGATTTGTAAGCTCTGAATCAGGAGTAGAGGTGATTGGAGGTGGCAGGATGTTAGAAGTAAAAGTTGGGAATATTCTGCTCATTAATGTCGAAGGAGAGGAAGAGAAGTGGCAGAATCACAGTAGTTTATAATAACTGGTGGAAGTAAGACTGTGAGGTGAAAACCCCATGTCCAAATTTCCATGAAAAATTTATCAATTAACTTGTTTTGGGCTCATCCCATTAGAGTTATCAGCTTGATGCATTTTTCATCAAAGAAACTTGCAATGACTGTAGGATCTATCACTGAAAGGAATTCTGCTGAGCTGAGCATTTTTTTCTCGACAAGAGAGAAGTTCTAGCATTTTTTCAAGTCTCCTTGAAGAATTTCTCAAAGAACTTTACAAGTAACGATTTGCTTGTGAAATTGAATGACATCAGTAAAAGTGGGAGTTGTTTTATAAACTCCCAGATCTCACAAGTTACATTGAGGTGGGAAGCTAATTAATAAAAACAGAAATGCCATAATTACTCAGCAGGTCAGGCAGCACCTATGGAGAAATAAAGATTTTACATTTGCAGTAGGTGGGTGGCCGACTGTTTATGCTGGACTACCATTAACTGCTGCACAAGGTCTCAAGGTTATCAAAGCCATCTCATATGCTCCTCCTCCACATTAAGCAGCCACAGTCCTAGGAGTCGATGAGGATATTGCTTTTTTGCAAGGAGATTCTGAGAAACTCCTTTAATCATTTCCTTTGTATCCCTGGTAGACTCTTTCCATTTAGCCAGAGGATAGTGAATCTATGGAATTCATTGCCATAGACAGCTGTGGAGGCCATTTGGGTTTATTTAAAAAGAGGTTAATAGGTTCTTAGCTATTAAGGGTGCCAAAGGTTCTGGGGAGAAGACAGGAGAATTGGGGTGAGAGGGATAATAAACCAACCATGGTAGATCAGGCTCGATGTGCCTGTGCCTATGTCTCATGGTTTTATGAGTTTTCACTTGCCACTTGCAGAAAGTCACGTTTGCTCAGGCTACGTGTTGAGAGCGAAAGTTGGTCAGTAAGGTTTACAATTTGAATAACGCTGGCGCCAGATATGCTCAGATTTGATTTTTTTTTGAAGAGGCGAGGAGGAGAACAGGATGGGATCTGCATGGGAACGATAAATAATAGAGAGTGGGTGTGAAATAGTGGTGCTTGAGTAATCTGTTTATCATACCTGTCCTTCTTTGCATTTTCTTCCATGCTTGCCTGATTTGAAAAATGATTTCAACGGAATATAATGCAATGCACCATTGAAGATGGCAGTCAGCCATAACAGCCGTGTTTAAATTAATGGTGATGTTTTCTTTTTTTAAGTTTAATGAATAAAAACTTGCACACAGTGAGAAAGGAGGCAGTGTGCTGTATACATTTAGAATCACTTTCACGTCCAGGCTCCCCCTTGGCTGCCAAATAAGGAATATCAACCCAATAAATAGGATATACTATATAAATGTGAAGCCTGAACTGCATCTGAACCAAAACCAAATAGGGGAAAAGTATGTCTTTAATGTACACTTACACTCCATTTATATGAGTTCTGAATTCATAAAGACTCTAAATATGTGTGTGGTATAAAAACACCAGTGTAACACACAGCAATCTTGTTCTATGGGGTAAATGAATGTGGACAAAGAAAAGCACTATGGTAGCAGATGTGTTTATAACAGAACTAATTATCCTATTAGTGTGCCGACTAAACCTGCAAGAATTTGAGAGCTTTGGTAAATGGAAATGTCCTTGTGTTCAAGTCGGACACGAAGCGCTTTGATCTATGAATATATCTTTCCTTTCACATCGCAAAGTCATGCTAAGCAATTTTGGGGAGCTATTCTTCGGCAAAAGCAAGGTTCACATGAAATGCCGTATTTATTTTGCATAGAGAGACTTCAAATGCAAATATTTTCTTTAAGTGATTCACTTCAAGGCTGGCATGCACATTCTAATTTCAAATTCATCTTAAATCTGTCGGAGTAAACATTCTTGTCTACACAGGCTCTCATGTCAATCAAATTTATTAATGTAAAAGAAATGTTCACTCTCGACCTCACTAATAAATATGATAAAGCACCTATTCTAAGATGCCACTCAATGTGCTAACTCCTGATCTGCTTCTGAGTCTCACACCATTGTTTTCAAACTCTGACTTTTACCTTTTGGATTGGATTAGATGAGTTTATTGACATAAACACCAGGGTGCAATGACATTCCTTGCTCACATGAAGGCCACAGAGTAACCAGTGTCCATGGTAATAATAAACGCTAACAGTAACTAGGACAAGCACGAAGCAACAGAATGGTTCAAAGATTGAACGGCAACCTGAAGTAGAAACGCAAGAGTAGAGGGAGATTATCTTTAATTGTCACACGCACCGTGAAATACGTGGTTTGCGTCAAATCAAATCAGTGAGGATATGCTGGGGGCAGACTGCAAGTGTGGATACCAACATTGCTTACACACAATTTACTAATCCTAGCCTGTACACCTTTGGAACGTGGGAGGAAACCGGAGCACCCGGAGGAATCCCATGTGGTCGTGGGGAGAATGTACTGTTACATTCCTCAAGGAGATCTGTGTTTTTTTTGGGAGAATGATGTAATGGTCTTTCGGAGGTCACCTGATGTAATTTTCCTGCCGATGCGAGGTCACGTGATGACATGTGCACCACGGGTATGTAAGGGAAGACCCCAGATGACGCAGTTAGTTTTTAGTTTTTAGATTTCCAGCTAGAAAATACTGTGTCTCCGTTTCTGTTTGCGTATTTGTTTTCATGATGCAGTTTCATTTTTAAAACGGTTGTTACGTTCTGTTGCAAGGTACAATAGTGCTGGATTGGCAATTTTTGCTAGATGTGTTGATGTACCTTATTCCAGCAGTAGTACGGGAGAGTGAAGACTTTATCGAAGTACAGGACCCGAAGGATTGAGAGGAGTCGGCATCATTCGACAGTTTAACAAAGGATCGACCTTATTGAGTCTTCGTTGACCTGCATCGAAGATAACTCTTGCCAAAAGATCAAGGAGTTCATGCGGGATTTGCTCTCCAGAGGAATTTAAGGTCAGTTGTTTTAAACTGTTTACTTCCCGCATCGTGAATCCTGTGGACAGAACCAGCAGGAAAGTCGCAGCTATGAAGAAATCCTTCTCCAGAGAAGTCTCTCCCAATTGAACGTATAAATCTGTTGGACTTTTGAATTTACCATTTTAAGAACTACATCTAACTTTACTGCTTTAAGAACTGTTTTCACATTTAACGCTTTCAGAACCAGTGCTGAGTGATGATTTGTTGAACGGCTGCATAGCAGTTAACTTCCGGTTAAGGTTTTCGTTTTTTAAAATTGTTTATCCGTGTTTAATAAATGTTTGGTTGTTTTTATATAACCTGTCACGATTGATATTCATTGTTGCCGGTTACGTAACAGTACAAACTCTTTACAGACAGCAGTGGGAATTAACCCCAATCTTAGAGCTGGGGTTGTAAAGCGTTGCACTAACCCCTACGCTAACATGCTGCCCAAGTAACAATAGCAGACTAACCGAGAGGGGTAGAATCGAGTATGAAAGTCTGGTAACACCAGTGGGAATAGGATGAGAAAGAGGTAATTGGTTCAGAAGTCTGATAGCACTGGGAAGGAAGTTGTCCTCGAGTCTGGACGTCTGGGTTTTCAAGCTCCTGGATCTTCTCCCAGAGAAAAGGGAATGGTCAGGTCGAAGAAGGCTTTTATCCACCTGGAGAGTGTCTGTGCACTAGTCAGCTCTTCAGCTGTCTGCCGAGCCTAATGCAGGAACCTGCTATGCCCAGGAATCAGAACGGGAAGCTAGAAGGTTATAGCTCCGTATAATGGTATTCAGTAGTCTCCCCATACTGGTGTCTGAATGACCTACTCATTTTACTGATAACTGCTATATGATGTTTGAGAGCAACGGTTGAACATTTACAATGTGAACTAGCTTTCATTCATCTCGTACATCCACTGATGTGTCGATAGTATGAGTTAAAGCTGTGTAAGTGGTAAGAAAAACTTGTCTTGCATAGTCCATACAGATCAATTCATTACATCAGTGCACTACGGTAGTGCAAGGTAAAATGATTTCAGAATGTAGAATCAAGTGTTACAGTACAGAAAAAGTTCACTGCAGATGGACAATAAAGTACGAGATCATAATGAGGTAGATTGTGAGGTGAAGATTCCATCCTTTGTGCTAGGGAACCATTTGACAGTCTTACGACAATGGGGTAGAAGTTGTTCTTCAGCCTAGTGGTACGTGCTTCAGCCTTCTGTCCAATGGGGATGAAAAGAGAATGTCTGGTGTTGGTGGGATCCTGTTATACTGGCTGCTTTATTGAGGCAGTGAGACATAGACAAAGCTGATGGAGGAGAGGCTAGTTTCTATGATGTGTTGAACTATCTCCACAACTCCATGGTTTCTTGAGGTCATGGGCAGAGCACTTGTTATACCAACCTGTGATGATTCCCAGTAGGATGCTTTCTATAGTGCCTCGATAATAATTGTGAGGGTCAAAGGGGAAATACCGAATTTCTTTTAGCCCCCTGAGGAAGAAGAGGCATTATTGACCTTCCTTGGCCATTGTCTCAACGTGGTTGTACCAGGAGAATGTACTGGTGATGTTCTCTCCTGGGTACTTGTAGCTCCCAGCCCTCTCAATCTCAGCACTATTGATGTAAACAGGAGTGCACTCTCCACCGCCCCCCCACACATTTCTGAAGTCAATAGACAGCTCTTTTGTTTTGTTGACATTGAGAAAAATGTTATTGTCATGACACCATGTCACTAGGTTCTCTGCTTCTTTCTGGTACTCCGACTCATTGTTATTTGAGATACACCTCACTTCAGTGGTATCATCTACAAACTCGTAGATGGAGATAGAGCTGAAACTGACCATACACTGATGAGTGTACAGGGCGTACAGCAGGGGCTGAGGATGCAGCCTTGTAGGGCACCAGTGTTGAGAATAATTGTGGCAGAGGTGTTGCTGTTTATCCTTACTGACTGCGGTCTGTTAGTCAGGACGTCGAGGATTAACACCAATACCAAAACCAACACTTACACCAACAAAGATCGTACTTGTTGCTGACCCCAAAGATATGTCCTTTCTTTTCTTTCTTTTTAAATCTTTTTATTAAATAAGTACACAGAAGGTAAGCCATATAGGCACTAATACACTGTTAGAATATAATATATTACAGGAAATATTAATACAGAAAAAAATTAATACAAACAGTGCAATTTAAACATAAAATAACAAGGTAATATAATAGTATACTAATTTTTATATATATCAATAGAAAAAGAAAAAAAAAACCAAAAAAACCTCCAAAAAAACCCCCACTGTGTAACTAAGCTAAAAAGCAAAGCAAAGCAAACAATGGGCTAACTAGGAAACAAGTAGAGTTAAAGATATGTCCTTTCTTGAACATGCTCTTGATCACAACACCTCTGGGCTCTACTAGGGTCCTTTTCCTGGCTTGGGAATGATCTTTGGATTTATTCCTCTCGGCTTGCTTTTTGAAATTCTGCGAGGATTCAGTTTGCTCCTAAGATCTTGTTGTCTTTCAGTGAGTGTGTGGGCAAGGTTAGAGAGGTAACCAGCCCTGCTGATGGAACACTGTGAGAAACTCCTTAACTGTTGATGCATTGAAAACTACATCCCATGCACCACCAACCTCCAGGCCATGTTGCTCAGGGATTGTGCTAATATTACTTTGTGACTGTCTGTGCCATGGTAACTATGTGCGCTGTGTGTGACTGTCTGCACTTGACCCCAGAGGAACATTGCTTTGTTTAGCTGTATACATTTTTATGGTTGAATGGCAATTAAACTGAAACAAACTATCCCACCATAAATTTCAAAGAGCTAAAGTAATAGCATCCAATGACAGCATGCTCAAAGGGTAGCTTCCCTATAGAAAATCAAGATCAGGTCCTAAAGTTCCAGTGGATGTAACAATCCAGTGCATACTGAGACCCAGCAATATGAGTTTGCCCTACAATAAACCCATGAGGAAAAGATACTGCAAATCATATTTTGCAAACAATGCACAAAAGGTCTTGGTTTACTTGGAATGTTTATAACAAAGTATGAAATTAGAGGGTGACATGGAAAACACTGGCTGTAAAAATACTTGGCTCCTTTTCATGACATTTGTTATCATTATTTTTTAATTACTTAGTTCTTCCAAAATAAGCCTTTGGTGAGAAGGAGATTGAGGAAAAGCACTTCCACTTTGCATTTTTATAAAATCATTGCAACAAGCACAGGAACTCAGTAAGCCGAGCAACATCTGAACCTTCTTGAGCTGCATCACCCTGTACAACATGTTTTCCGGGAACACGCCTCTTTCCTAACCTGAGGAGAAGGTGTTGTGAGTCAGTGTGGTGTGATCAGGCTGGTGGGATGTTGAGTCTGTCCACACCACTGTTAGGTTGTGTCGAATCCTTGGGTGGAGATGTAGATCAGTAGGCCCCTATTTGTTGCCTGTGGGCTAAGTCTGGGCCAGGAGCTCTTTTAAGTTCAGGTCTGTCTGAGCAGAGGCCTTTGAGTGGGAACCTCTCTTCAAATGTCTGGTCAGAGTCTGAGATGCATAGGACATTCTGAGGAAAAGTCCATACAGTCTTCCATTTTCCAACATTGACAGCTTCTTGTTTCTCCATTATAAAATGCTGCAGTTTTTTTCTTCAACCATTGATGATCATCAAATGCCTTAAATGTCCTTTTCTTATTCAATATTTTTAAAAGTACCATTACTATAAAGAATTTTAGAAGAAAATGACAATACATTAAAGTTCAGACAAAGTTCAATTCAATTTAACAATTCCCTACTGGAACGAGTGACAAAGTGGTTGTGAGTGTCAGAGGAACTTTGTTGTACATTGGCTGCTCATTGTCAACAAAGATAGTAATGGAGTCTCAACAGATGAGACAGCAGTTAGGAGATGGATTCAGCTTTGTTCCTTCCCTTATGTCCTTTTCCCTGTCACTAGCTTCATTCACTCTGCTCTATCAGTTGCTGAAGAATCAAAGCGCTTGTTCAAACAAGCTCTTGAAAACCCCTGAAGAGCCCATTCTGATCAAGATAAATCAAGTACAGCTGCAGTACTGTAAGGACACAGCTGGAGTGGGTCTGTTTGTAAGACCACCCACCAACCGAGGTCTTCCTCCAAATTGCATACTTTGCAATCTTGGAAATGTATCGCTGTTCCGTCATCTTTGCTGAATCAAAACCGTTGATCTTCTTGTGTACCGGGACTTTCCCCATCTCCAGAAGGACAGCACTGGGTCAAAAAGATAGCCAGCAACCATCTATTCACGGGTAGTAATGGATAGGCAAAAAATACTGGCCAAGTCTCACTGATGCCCACAGAAGAACAAAGCATTAAAGTTTAGTCACCTAAAATGGTGATGGAAAACTGTAAAAAAAAACAACAAACATAACTTAGAAGGAAACCACTGAATCTGTGACAGTCAGCATGGAGGTACTGTATCAAGAAGTCCATATATATGAAAGTATCAAGAAATTTATCAGGAAGGCCATACGTACGTACTTGATGTCTCAGGGCCTTTAGTTGCTGGAGTTTAGAAGAATGAGAGGGGATCTCATTGAAATGTATAGACTATTGAAAGTTCTAGATAGAGTGGACTTAGAGAGAATGTTTCCATTAGTGGGAGAGTTCAAGACCGAGAGGCAGAGCCTCAGAATAAAAGGATGTCCCTTTAGAACAAAGATGAGGAGCAATTTCTTTAGCCAGAGGGTGGTATATCTTTGGAATTCATTGACATAATGACTGTGGAGGACAAGTCACTGGGAATATTCAAAGCAGAAGTTGATAGGTTCTTCATTAGTAAGGGTGTCAAAGGTAATACGAGAGGGCAGGACAATAGGGTTGAAAGGGAAAATAAATCAGCCATGATTGAATGGCAGAGCATACTCGAATGACCTAATTCTGGACCTATCTCTTTTGGTTTAATTATTTTATGTATGTTAAACTTCCATCAGCCGGTGGTGTAGTGGCATCCACACCAGACTTCGAGGCGATTGGTCCTGGTTTCGAATCGGCTGGCTCCTTGGACTCTTTCCATCAGTGCTGGGTTGAGTGCAGAGCCAGCGACTCAGCCTCATGAAAAACAGACAAATGCTAAGGAAATGGCAAAGGTTGCCGCTCGATGCACCACAAGGCGTGGAGAGGAACAGCAATATGTTAACCTTAACATTATGGAGATAATAAGGATTTGTAGGTTTTCACAGGGTGTTTCTAAGATCCTGCTTAGCCTATTGATCGTGAAAATAAAATGGCATGGCAAACTGGAGTCAAAATGCAAATAAAATAACCCCACCAATAGGCCCTTCAGCCCAAATGGTCCATGTTGACCATCGCATCCTCCCTTCTGGTCCTAGCTGCCTGTGTTTAGACCAAGATCCTCCATACCCCCCCCCACCAGGTCCCTATCCAAATGTCTCTAAAATATTGCAATTGTACCTGCCCTGACCAGCTCGATCCAGGTACTCACTACCTTCTGTGTAACAAAGTTACTTCCCAGGTCCCTTTTAAATTCCTCCCCTCTTATCTTGCATACATGCCCTCCAGTTTTGGACTCTCCAGTGCTGGGGAAAAGACTATAACTGTCCACCTCACCCATACCCCTCATGATTTTACGAACTTGTTGGGAGGATTCAAAATGATTTCAATGGGTGAAAGTTTTTTTAAGGAAGTATACTGAATATTTGCCTTAAGCCAAGGCAATAGATGACAAAATGGTGGGTTGTACTGTAATCAGGAGCAGAGGAACCCGTGCATTTTTCTGGGACACTCACTGCAAGGAGGGTAGACAGCGCTAACTAGAATGAGTACAGAGGAAATTTATGGGGGTGTTGAGAAGGCAGAGAAATTTCAGTGGTGAGAAGAAGTTGTCTGGGCTGAGATTGATTTCTCTGAATGAAGGAAGACTGAAGGCAGATTTAGTTTAGATGTATAAAATTATGACTTGCCTAGATACGATGACCAGTAAAGATTTATTTCTCTTAACAGATATGTTAATAACTCGGAGAAATATAGATTTAATTTAGTTGGTAGAGGGACTGGAGGGGAATTGAAGGAAAAAATTTACCATGAGGGTCGTGTGAATCTGCCACTATTGGTAATTAAATTGTGTCTGGCAAGTGTTTGGAGAGGAACTATTTTGTCCTCTCACCGAGAGTCGTACATCTTCGCTCAGCGTGTAAAAACTGGATACAATTGAAGTCACACTGATGAGGACCCCACTTTCTGACAGGGCTTGCACTCCCCTCTCCCCTACAGCCCCTCAGGATTTTACCCATACACAGCTCATGTCTTCAACAGAGTATCGGGTCTCTTACGTGATTATACATACTGTGCTGTAGGCCTTTACCCATGGTTCAGGTGTAAGGGATGACTCACTTTTCTTTTGTTTGGTGGGTGTCGTTTTTAAATCTTAGCAGCATTATCAGCACCGGAAAATGAAAGGTATCATATCTAACTCAATTTAGCTCCAAAATTTTCATTACACAACTAACTATTGGCAAGTAAATACATAGGAGTAACGCACATAGAATACTGGAGGAACTCGGCAGGTCAGGCAGCATCTCTGGAGAGGAATAAATAGTTGACGCTTTGGGCCAAGCCGTTCATCAGGACCCTTGAGCACAGGAGTTCAAAGGGTAAAATAATAACTGCTATAAACCTTTCACCAATACATACAGTCAGGACCACAGTTACCTGTATTCAGTCAGGAGATGTGGACTGCAATGGCAGAGGCGACACTTACTGCAAAGTGTATCCCTAAAGGTCGCTCAACAGAGACACTTGATGGATCCTTTTAGGTCTAAGTGTCTACCACATATTTGTGGGTTAAGAGTCACACGAAGGTCAGGTAAGAACAACAAATTTCCTTGTTTGAAGAAGATCAATGAACCAGGTGGGGTTTGTGCTAAGCAGATTTTTTATGTGGTCCCCGTGAATACAATCCTCATCAATCGTAACTAACTTCGTTACTTAATTAGCTACGGAGGCACCAATGCACAGGATGACAGAAAGTAGCAGAGGTTTGCAAACTCAGCCGACTCCATTATGGACACTCTCCTCCCCACCACTGAGAACATCTTCAGACAATGTCTCAGGAAGGTAGTGTTCATCGTAAAGGACCCCAACCATCAAGGACAAGCCTTCTCATCACTACCATCAATGTGCAAGTACAGGAGCCTGAAGGTGCTTTAGGAATAACTACTTCTCCTCCATCATCAGGGCTGATGAACATGTGAAAAAACTACCTCTCTTTTTTTGCTCTCTTTTTACACAATTTATTTGTTTTTAATAATCCTTATTGTAATTTATGGTAATTTTTATTTATTACAATACAAATTAGTACAATACATATGTCAGAGATAATAAATCTGATTCACAGTCTGAATTTAAATACTTTCTGCTACCACGGTAAGGTTTGAATTCATATCTCCTGATTGCCAGCACAGTCACAGGAACCACCATACCACATTGCCAAGGGTCTCAATGTGGGTGTTAGATCTTTTGCAAGAATGCCCATGTTGCAACCATTTCATTGTTCACCTCAATTACCTGGAAACGAGCCACTTAACCTTTGTAAACAAGTCTAGCATTGTGATTGCAGATGGTTGCAATTAGCAAACAGAGTCACAAACAATATAACAAAAAAACCACGCATCACGGGGGTCTATTTAGAATTTCTAGCCAAGAAAGTTTGAAAAACAGAGCAGGAAAATCGGTTTGACTTTTGGTTCTCAGGCCAATACCTACTCTGGTGGATCATGTTCCTGGGGGTAGGGGCCAGATGAAGGTGTTGGCTGGCTGGAGGGAGAGGGAAAATAACTCATGGTCAATTACTGTTTCTGGGAATCAAAACTGATTAGGATAACCTAATTGAGAAAGACTTAATTATGTTAAAATGTCAAAAAAAATCAAAGTACTGTCAAACAGATGAGAAGAGTTGTAGGAGGCAAAGCTCCCAGTGCCTGGGGATATTCAGCCAAGCAGAAAGGAATAAGATTCAATTGGTTTCAGAGATTTTTGAGATGCTGGGTTAGAAATTTACCTGAATTGTTTATCTGCCATTAATATAAGACCTTAAGACCATAAGACATAGGAGCAGAATTGGACCATCTAGCCCATTGAGTCTGCTCCGCTATTCAATCATGGCTGATCTTTTTTTTTCTATCTCATCCTCAACCCCAGTTCCTGGCCTTCTCCAATGTAACCTTTGATGCCATGTCTAATCAAGAACCTATCAATCTCTGCCTTAAATACAACCAACGACCTGGTCTCCACAGCTGCATGTGGCAACAAATTTCACAAATACACCACCCTTTGATTAAAGAAATTTCTCTGCATCTCTGTTTTGAAAGGGCGCCCCACTATCCTGAGGCTGTGCCCTCTTGTCCTAGACTCTCCCACCATGGGAAACATCCTTTCCACATCTACTCTGTCTAAGCCTTTGAACATTCGAAAGGTTTCAATGACATTCCCTCTCATCCTTCTGAATTCCAGTGAGTACAGACCCAGAGCCATCAAATGTTCCTTGTATGATAACACTTTAATTCCTGGAATCATCCTTGTGAACCTCCTCTGGACTCTCTCCAATGCCAGCACAACTTTTTTAAGATGAGCGGCCCAAAACTGGGCACAATACTCAAAGTGAAGCCTCACCAGTGCCTTATAAAGCTTCAGCATCACATCCTTCCTCTTGTATTCTAGACCTCTTGAAATGAATGCTAACATGGCATTTGCCTTCCTCACCACCGACTCAACCTGCAAGTTAACCTTCAGGGTGTTCTGCACAAGGACTCCCAAGTCCCTCTGCATCTCAAATTCCTGGATTTTCTCCCCATTTAGAAAATAGTCCGCACATTTATTTCTACTACCAAAGTACATGACCATGCATTTTCCAACATTGTATTTCAATTGCCACCTTCTTGTTCAATCTCCTAATCTGTCTAAGTCCTTCTACTTCCTACCTGTGTCCTCAACACTACCTGCCTCTCCACCAATCTTTATATCATTTGTAAACTTGGCAACAAAGCCATCTATTCCATCATCTAAATCATTTATATACAGCATAAAAAGAAGTGGTCCCAACACCAACCCCTGTGGAACACCACTAGTTAGTTGCAGCCAACCAGAAAAGGATCTTTTTATTCCCACTCACTTCCTCCTACCAATCAGCCAATGCTCTAACCATGTTAGTAACTTTCCTGTAATACCATGGGCTCTTAACTTGGTAAGCAGCCCCATGTGCGGCACCTCGTCAAAGACCTTCTGAGTGTCCAGATATACAACATCGACTGCATCCCCTTTATCTATCCTACTTGTAACCCCCTCAAAGAATTCTAACAGATTCGTCAGGTAGGATTTTCCCTGAAGGAAACCATGCTGACTTTGTACTATCTTGTCCTGTGTCACCAAGTACTCCATCACCTCATCCTTAACAATTGACTCTAACATCTTCCCAACCACTGAGGTCAGGCTAACTGGTCTATAATTTCCTTTCTGCTGCCTTTCTCCTTTCTTAAAGAGTGGAGTGACATTTGCAATTTTCCAGTCCTCTGGCAGCATGACAGAGTCCAATGATCATTGGAAGATCATTTCTAATGCCACCACAATCTCCAACGCTACCTCTTTCAGAACCCTAGGATGCAGTTCATCTGGTCTGGGTGACTTTTAGGTCTTTCAGCTTTTTGAGCACCTTCTCTCTTGTAACAGTAACTGCACCCACCCACTTCTCTTCCTTCACACACTACAACATCAGGCATACTGCTGGTGTCTTCCACAGTGAAGACTGATGCAAAATACTCATTTAGATCATCAGCCATCTCCTTGTTCCCCATTATTATTTCTCCTGCCTCATTTTCTAACGGTTCTATATCCACTCTCTTTTATTTTTAACATATTTGAAAAAACTTTTACAATCCACTTTGATATTATTTGCTAGCTTGCTTTCATATTCCATCTTTCCCTTTCTAATGATTTTTTTAGTTGCTCTTTGTATTTTTTTAAAAACGTCCCAATCCTCTGTCTTACCATTAATTTTTGCTTTGTTGTATGCCCTTTCTTTTGCTTTTACAATTGCTTTGACTTCCCTTGTCAGCCACTGTTGTGCTATTTTACCATTTGAGTATTTCTTCATTTTAGGAATACATGTGTCCTGCACCTTCCTCATTTTCCCCAGAAACTCACACCATTGCTGCTCTGCTGACATCTCTGCCAGCAGCTCCTTCCAATTTACCTTGGTCAACTCCTCTCTCATACCACTGTAATTTCCCTTACTCCACTGAAATACTGCTACATCAGACTTTACTTTCTCCCTATCAAATTTCAAGTTGAACACAATCATATTATGATCACTGGTTCCTAAGGGTTCTTTTACCTTAAGCTCCCTAAATGCCTCTGGTTCATTCCATAACACCCAGTTTGGTATGGCTGATTCCCAGTAGGCTCAACGACAAACTGCACTAAGAAGCTATCTCTTAGGCATTCAATAAACTCACTCTCCTGAGATCCATTACCAATCTGATTTTCCCAATCAACCTGTATGTTAAAATCTCCCATGACTACCATAGAAACACAGAAACATAGAAAACCTACAGCACAATACAGGTCCTTTAGCCCACAAAGTTGTGCTAACATGTCCTTACCTTAGAAATTACCTAGGGTTACACATAGCCCTCTATTTTTCTGAGCTCCATGTACCTGTCCAGGAGTCTCTTGAAACACCCTATCGTATCCGCCTCCACCACTGTCGCCGGCAGCCCATTCCACGCACTCACCGTTCTCTGTGTGAAAAACTTACCCCTGACACCACCTCTGTACCTGCTTCCAAGCATCTTAAAACTGTGTCCTCTCATGTTAGCCATTTCAGCCCTGGGAAAAAGCCTCTGACTATCCATACGATCAATGCCTCTCATCATCATTACATTGCCCTTTTGACTCGCCTTTTCTATTTCCTGTTGTAACCTGATGGGAGGCCTGTATATAACTGCCATCAATGTCCTTTTACCCTTGTAGTTTCTTAACTCAACACATAAGGATTCAACACCTTCTGATCCTATGTCACATCTTTCTACTGATTTGATGCCTTTCTTTACCAGTAGAGCCACACTACCCCCTCTGTCTACCTTCCTATCTCTCCAATATAACTTGTAACCTTGGACATTCAGCTCCCAACTACAACCATCCTTCAGCCACAATTCAGTGATCGCCACAACATCATACCTGGCAATCTGTAATATTGCAATAAAACCATTCACCTTATTTCTTATACTACGCGCATTGAGATACAACACCTTGAGTACCGTATTTGCTATCCTTTCTGATTCTGCATCCCTAATAATTTGATACTCAGCCTGTTGGCTGCAACTAAGTCCCATCACCTGCCAGCCCTTCCTGACAATCTGACTGCACACTATCTTTACTTTTTTACCATCCGTCCTATCCTGAGTCCCTTCACTCCGGTTCCCACCCCACTGCCAAGTTAATTTAAACCCTCCCCAACAGCTCTAACAAACCTGCCTGCAAGGATATTGGTCCTCCTTGGGTTCAATGATCCAAGAACCTGAAGCCCTGTCCCTGCACCAGCTTCTCAGACATGCATTTATCTGCCAAATCATCCTGTTTCTACCCTTACTGGTGCGTGAGTCCAGAAATTACTACCCAGGAGGTTCTGCTTCTCAGCTTTCTACCTAGCTCTCTAAATTCTCTTTTCAGGACCTCATTGTTTTTCCTTCTTATGTCATTGGTACCAATATGTACCAAGTCATCTGGCTGCTCCTCCTTCCTCTCCAAAATGTTGTGGACATGATCTGAGACATCCCTGACCCTGGCATCTGGGAGACAACATACCATCCGGGTGTCCGGTTCACGTCCACAGAGTCTCCTGTCTGTTTCCCTCTCTGTCGAGTCCCCTATCGCTACCGCTCCCTTCTTCTCTCTCTTTCCCTTCTGCACCACGGACCAATACTCAGTGCCTGTAACCCGGTTGCTGTGGCAATCTCCCAGGAGGTCATCCCCCACAACAGTATCCAAAGCAGTATACTTGTTTTTGAGGGGAATGGACACAAGGGTACTGCGCTCCAACTGCCCATTTACATTTCTCCTGACAGTCAGCCAGCTACTCGCCTCTTGCAACTTTGGGGTAACTACTTCCCTGTAACTTTGATCAATTATATCCTGGGTCTCGCGCACAAGCCGAAAGTCATCCAGTTGCTGCTCCAGATCCCTAACATGGTCTTCAAGGAGCTGCAGCCGGATGCACTTCACGCAGATGTAGTTCCCCAGGAGACTCTGGGTCTCCCAGTTCTCCAAAATCTGGCACAAAGAGCACACCACAGCCATTTAAATGGTACTGTAAAAGAGGAAAAAAAACAAAAAGGAAACCTTAACAGATGCTTTACACAGAACCAATGCCTCTTCATAGCCAAAGACTCTTTTTAAATAACTGCTGCCGACCTGCGAGAAATACCTCTTGGTAGAGCTCTATTGACGCCACTGATAGGCCATGTACAATGGACAAATGCCCGCAAAAGCTCTCCTTTTTAAATAAACCTTTAGAGCAGTGCAGGAACGCATGTGAGTGGTACGTGAGACATCACAGATGCTGGGGAGGATCACCTTGCAGAAGTGCAGCCTTTGTGTACAGTTGCAAGAAAAGGTCTGTGAACTCTTTGCAATTACCTGGTTTTCTGCACTAATTACTCATAAAATGTGGTCTGATCTTCATCGAAGTCACAATAATAGACAACACAGTCTGCCTAAACTAATAACACACAAGCAATTGTACTTTTCATGAATTTATTGAATGCATTGTTTAATCATTCACAGTCCAGGCTGGAAAAAGTATGTGTATTTAATAAGCGGCAGAACCTCCTTTAGCAGCAATAACCTCCTCCAAATGTTTCCTGTAGCTGCTGATCAGACTTACACAACAGTGAGGAAGAATTTAGGCCGTTCCTCCATACAAAACTGGGAGACCTTGCATGAACCGTCCACTTCAGGTCAGGCCACAGCATCTCAATTGGGTTAAGGTCTGGACTCTGACTTGGCCATTCCAAAACATGAATTTTCTTCTTTTTAAACCATTCTGTTGTTGATTTATGTTTCGAATCATTGTCTTGTTGCATGATCCAACTTCTATTAAGCTTCAGGTGGCGGACTGCTACCCTGACATACACCTGTAAAATGTCTTGATTAGATTTTGAATTCATTATTCCCTCAATGATTGCAAGCTGTCCAGGCCCTGAGGCAGCAAAGCAGCCCCAAACCATGATGCTTCTTTCACCACCCTTCACAGTTGGGATGAGGATTTGGTGTTGGTGTGCAGTGCTCTTTTTGGCAGTGTGTATTTCTGCTAAAAAGTTCAATTTTTGTCTCATCTGTCCACTGAACATTGTCCCAGAAGTGTTGTGGAACATCTAGGTAGTCCTCTGCAAACTCTTTTAGAGAGAAGTGGTTTCCTCCATGATGTCCTTCCATGAAGAACACTCTTATTCAGTGTTTTTCTTATAGTGGACACATGAACAGAGAAGTTAGCAAGTTCTAACAATTTCTATAGGTCTTTTGTGGTTATCCTTGGATTCTTTTTCATCTCTTTCAGCACTGCATGTTGTGCTTTTGGTGTGGTCTTTTCAGGATACTCACTCCTAGTAGCAGCAGTACTGAAATCCCTCCATTTGTAAATAATTTCTCTTACTGTGGGCTGATGAACAGTCAGGTCTTTAGGAATGCTTTTATAGCTTTTTCCAGCTTCATGCATCTCTACAATTCTTCTCCTAAGGTCCTGTGAAAGTTGTTTTGATCGAGGCACGGTGCCCATAAACAGATCTTTCTTGAAAAGAGCAAGCTTTGCCGATAACCTGAGTTTGTGTGTCCTTTTTATAGAGCAGGAGATCTACAACCCACACCTCCAATCTCATCTCATTGATAGGAACACCTGACTCCAAATAGCTTTTGTAGAAGGCATTACCCCAGAAGTTCACATACCTTTTTGAATCTAGACTGTGATAATTTCAATGGTGTACTTAGTATTGACAAAAAGAAGTGCAATTGTTTGTGTGTTATTAGTTTAGGCAGATTGTGTTTGTCTATTATTGTGACCTAGTTGAAAATCAAACCACATTTTGTGAGTAAAAAATGTAGAAAACCACATAATTGCAAAGGGTTCACAAACTTTTTCTTGCAACTGCATATTGTTCCTGTGGTAAGTGTTGATTAGAGGTTCTCTGGCTGTGAAGCCCAGCTTGAGAAATTTTCTGGTTCCATCTCTTTGGTCAGATGTTTTTACTCAATTCTTATCCAACAAGCATGGAGCCACATCTCATTCTGCAGGACATTTTGGGCCATATTTCCCATCGGGAATCTGCTGAAACCACTAGGGTTGTGGTGACGAGGATGCTGAATTGGGTCTGACTGCTTGAGGTTTCAATTGCAACGAGTTATGCAACCCCTCACTGGAGAAATATATCTGATCATTAAATAGCATTCAATAGAACAATAGCAGAATAGTAAATCATTATTTCAGTTCATTTTTATCAGAGAGATAGAACAAGTAGCAGTGGTATTGAATCATAAAATAAGTGTACAGTGCATCCAATTACTTGGGTCACATCAGGGCCAGTACATTTTGGCCCAATTAAACTGCTGCCCCAATTAGCCTTCTTGTCTATTTCATGGAAATAGTTAGAAAGGTATAAAAAAAGACAAATTACCATTTAACTGAGTAAAAAATATGTATTTAAATGAAATAGAGAATAAATTAGAATACTACCAAAATTATTACAGTACTAAAAACCTGTCTATTAGTTTCTAACAGTTATCAACCATCCAGGAAGTGGTACCACAGCATAAAAGCCAGGGCCAACAGGCTTTGGGACAGCTTCTTCCACCAGGGCATCAGACTGCTCAATTCATGATGACACAACTGAATTTCTATGTTATATTGACTGTTCTGTTGTACATACTGTTTATTACAAATTACTATAATTTGCACATTGCACATTTAGATTATGAAGATACGCAGTCCTCTTTTAGTGTCATTTAGTAATGCATGCATTAAGAAATGATACAATATTTCCTCCGGTGTGAAATCACAAAACACAGGACAGACCAAGACTCAAAAAAACTAACAAAACCGAATAATTATAACATATAGTTACAACAGTGCAACAAAACCATAACTTGATGAAGAAGTCCATGAGCACAGTAAAAGTTCAAAGTCTCTCAAATGTCCCACATCTCACGCAGACGGGAGAAGGAAGAAAAACTCTCCCTGCCATACCCGACCACGGTCCGACTCTGAGTCATCCAAAAACTTTGAGCTCTGATCAGCTCTCCGACACCGAGTACTGAGCGCCATCTCTATCCGAACGATTCGACCTCCATCTCAGTCACCAACGGCAGGCAAAGGCAAGGATTTTGAGGGCTTCCCTCCAAAAGATTCCCGACCGTGCAGTAACGACAGCAGCGAACAAGCGTTTCAGAAATTTTTCCAGATGTTCCTCTGTGCTTTCACGTCCATCTCCATCAAATCAGAATTGTCCACGGCCCCTATTTAACAGAAGCAATATCATTTTTCACCGGAGGGCTGCGCACGCGTGCCGCGCTACTTCTCTCTCCTCCTGCTGACAAAGGACAGAGATGTAAAGATTTTTTCTCCTCATGTATATGAAGGGTGTAAATAATAAAGTCAATTCAATTCAATTCAATTTCAATTTGACAGATGAATTCATCCAGTGTATGCTGACGTGTTCTTTTGATTGACAATACTGTAAATGAACAAAATTAGTGCAGACACCTAGAAAGGTAGTGGACAGCTTCAAACAGTGCTTTTGTCAATTGCATCCTCCAAATCTTCATTTTATTTGTAATATTCAGGATGATTGTTAATACTTTCAAATTCTTTGCAGTTCCCAACTTGTTGAAATCGTGAAATCTGTTCATTTTCACTCCCAGTCACTTCTGGCATTTCCTAGTCTGAATGCTTGAACCACAGTTCTGAATTGTCTAACTGCTGATTACTCACAAAGTATCAGTGAGAAAATCACTGCTTTTTGAACACAAACACACAAGTGACACTACTTAAAAACTGTTCAATCTAAGTGTTGTGTCTAACAGGCACATGATATGCACATGACTGACATTAGTTAGAAAATGTTTGGCAATAGTCGTCGGCCCCAGGTAAGCAGCACAGTGTCTCAAACAAACAAATGGAATCCCGGCTGCATTCTCGATTAGCTTTTGTTCTTTAAGAGTTGCCCCAAATAAGCAGCTGCCCCACTTAACTGATGTCCCAAATAACCAGAATACACTGTACAGTATTTAAATAAAAGTTGGAATATACTATATAAGCTATTGAAACTCAGGGAGGATTTTAACCCCAATCCAAAGAGATTGCACCTACACATTTTCTAATCAAGAAATGTCATTACTGTGAAGGGCATGGAGGTAAATGGTAAACTGGTAAACTGGACTATTATTGTCACATTTACCAAGGTACAGTGAAAAACTTGTCTTGCATACTGTTCATATAGATCAATTCTTTGCAATAGAGCATTGAGATAGTACAAGGTAAAACAATTACAGAGTGCAGAATGAAGTGTTATAGTTGTAGAGGAAGTATATTACAGGTAGATAATAAAGTGTATGGTCATAACAAGGTAGATTATGTATCCAGTTTATCGTACTGTGGAACCAATCAATAGTCTTATAATAGCGGGATATAAGTCGTCCTTGAGCCCGGTAGAATATGCTTTCAGGGTTTTGTATTTTCTGCCTGATGGGAGAGAGAAAAGAGACAATGTCCAGGGTGGGTTGGTCTTTGATCATGATGACTGCTTTGCCAAGGCAGCTAGAAGAGCTGACAGAGTCCATGGAGGGGACGTTGGTTTCCATGCGCCTACTAATCTCTGCAGTTTCTCGTGGTCAGGGGCAGAACAGTTGCCATACCAAGTTGTGATGCATCAATAAATATTGGTGAGGGTCAAAGGGGACATGTCAAATTTCTTTTGCTTCCTGCACTCCCACACAAGAGTTTTGCAAAATCTTGGTACCCAGGGAAGAGTAGATATCTTACATAATATTGATGTTTACAAAGCTTGGGGTGAGGGTGGAGTGGAATGGATGTACAGAGCACGTCCAAGGAATTACAAATCAGCTCGCTATGCATTGGTGATAAGTGAAATAATGGGAATGCTATTAAATTGGGGGATCCTAACACGGACCCTTGGTTAATGGTAGGGATCCATGACATAAAAAAGGCTGGGAACCCCTACATTAAAGGAGAGAATAATGAATAGTCATTATTTTTTTGCCACAGTTCTTTCATAATGTTACTTTAATTTCAATTTCAGTCACAAATTTTGCTTAGTAATGCCTCCATGTAGTGCTACACTCTAGCATGTAAATACAAATTGCTGTGGCTACGTTAATCAAATGTTTCTAAGTTTGTAACAATTGCAGCTTTCTCAAACCACAATGTTTTTCAGTACTTTTTGTTCCAGATACTTGGCTAAGTTTAAGGTTCATAGACAGGAATTAACTGCACAAATACCACCAGCAATGTTGAGACCGAGGCTTAGATTTTACCATCAGTGGGAACATACTTTCACACACTAACCTCTGTGCTGCTACCATTTTCTGTTGCACAATAATAAAAAGGAACAGTTCAGATAGTTCTCTATAAAAGGTCTCCTGAAGCTGATGGGTCATTGGCAGTAGAGTGGCGCAGCAGGTAGTGCTGCTTCTTCATGGCTTTTGCAACCTGTGTTTAATCCTGACTTTCGGTGCTAACTATGGGCCATCTGCAATTCTTCCTACGGACTTGCGGGTTTCCCCCCAGCACTCTAGTTCCATCCCACATCCCAAAGCTGTGCTTGGACGACGGGGTAACTGGCCACAGTAAACTTCCCAGAGTGCAAGGGAGATCAGAGGAGTTGAAGCATGGGGGAATGGGATTGAAGGGATTGCTCTGAGAACTGACATCGACTCTATGGGACAAATGACTTTCAAAGTTGTGAGAAATATGAGATTCGAAACATTATCTCTGTTCCTCTCTCTACAGACACTGACTGATCTCTGAGTGTTTCCAGCAATTTCTGTTTGATTCCTTAATCAAAAGACCAGAGGTATTGATTAATCTGCCTCCTCTGATACGTTCTAATGTTACAGGAGGCAGAGATGGTGAATGCCTCCAATTTACTCCAGCAGCACCAGCATTGGAAATGAAGTGATTGCAAAGTTTGAAAAACTGTTGTATTGTGTCATAAAGTCAATGCACAGGAGAATGACACTTGTCCCAATGTTCCTGAGCTGTCTCTTTGTAAAGGCCATTTACTAGGTTTAGCTCACTTCTCTTTCCTGAAACACTTCTCCTCTTTGGATTCTTACATAATTCTCTTTTAAAGGTCACTGTTTAACTTCTACCTCTTTTTATAGACAGTTCATTCCAAATGATAACTAATGGCATAAAAAACCAATTTCTTTTCATCTCACCCTGTAATACTTTTGACAATGACCTTCAATTTGTGTCCTATAATTGCAATTGCTTCTGTTAGTGAGAACTATTTCTCCCTATTTATCCAATCAATCTACGTTTTGTTTTGGGCACATCTGTTAAATCTTCCATCAGCCTTCTCTGCTTCAAAGAGATACCCTATGTTTCTCATGTTTCTGTACATGAGTGAAGTTTCCGATATCATTCTTACTTGCTTTCAAAAATTTGGCATTATCCCTAAAGCATGATGTCCAGAATATGTGAATTAGGTGCAAACTTCTTTCAGCATTGGCAGATCTCATGTCCTAAAAATGGGCCTATTTAGGAAAATGACTTGTACCTGGCTGTTTCCCTTGGCTTCTCCTCAACCTGTTTTACATTCCTCCGAACAGAAAATCTGTCATAAACCAGTTCTACTGTAAAGAGTCTTTGAAGATCATTTGAAGAGAATAATGGTTTTGCCTTGCTAACTGTGCCATAACTTCATACAATTTCATTAATACAGTAGGTGAAAAGTCACTGAAGTATGATGTTGGGCCCTGATTATAGATGGCGGATTTGAATGCAACTGTTTCCTGTACCCCCCTGGTTTTTTAGTGTATCCTTGACCTGTTCACCCAGTGGAAACATGTATAAGTGTAAAAAGTTGTAATACAAGGATCAAGGGTCAAGGGTCAACTTTATTCCCCCTGCCCCCCCCACACAAATTACATGTATTCAGAATTTGCTGTGGTGTGTTGGCATGAAAAAAAACAATAAGATTCAACAATTATAAAGAATAAAGAATTATATAAAATTCCAAGCAGTATTTCATGTTATCAGTATTATTTATGTTTGTTTATTATTATTTTTATTATTATTATTATTATCAGTCAGTTTGTCTTCCTTTGCACGTTGGTTGCTTGTGTGCGGGGCATTACCAGAAGCTTATTTGTGCAGGGCTGACTCAAGTACGCACTGAGAGGAAAATGAACTTTCCCTCGAGTTATTTTCAGCTTCCCTGATGTATTTAGATGGATTTGCTGACTGTTATCAAAAAGTTGTGCTTAGCTAAGTATTGTGTTTACTTTCCTTTCTTTTATTATTATTAATATAATAGTTATGCTTTTAAGTAATCGTACATGGAATTTTAACCATTATTCTTTTGCTTTTTATTAATTTAGAGATGATTACATTATGATAGAAATTAATAAATACAATTTGAAGTAGTGAAATGCAAACACAAGGAATTCTGCAGATGCTGCAAATTCAAGCAACACACATCAAAGTTGCTGGTGAACGCAGCAGGCCAGGCAGCATCTCTAGAAAGAGGTACAGTCGACAGGCAGCATCTATAGGAAGAAGTATGCTGCCTGGCCTGCTCCGTTCACCAGTAACTTTGATGTGTGTTGCTTGAAGTAGTGAAAGTTGCTTTGATGGTAACCCACTGTAAAAAAGTCATCTGACTTATGCTCTGGATTGTAGTTACAGGCAGCACCAGCTTTAGTTGCAATTTTACTCAAAATGCTGGGCAAATTCAGCAGGTCAGGCAGCAACTATGGGAGGAATAAATAGTCGACATTTCGGGTCATTTTGAATTCTTCCAGCTTGTGTGTGTTACTCTGTAGTTCCAGCATTTGCAGAATCTCTTGTGTATGTTATAGAAACATAGAAACATAGAAAATAGGTGCAGGAGTAGGCCATTCGGCCCTTCGAGCCTGCACCGCCATTTATTATGATCATGGCTGATCATCCAACTCAGAACCCCGCCCCAGCCTTCCCTCCATACCCCCTGATCCCTGTAGCCACAAGGGCCATATCTAACTCCCTCTTAAATATAGCCAATGAACTGGCCTCAACTGTTTCCTGTGGCAGAGAATTCCACAGATTCACCACTCTCTGTGTGAAGAAGTTTTTCCTAATTTCGGTCCTAAAAGGCTTCCCCTTTATCCTCAAACTGTGACGCCTTGTTCTGGACTTCCCCAACATCGGGAACAATCTTCCTGCATCTAGCCTGTCCAATCCCTTTAGGATTTTATATGTTTCAATCAGATCCCCCCTCAATCTTCTAAATTCCAACGAGTACAAGCCCAGTTCATCCAGTCTTTCTTCATATGAAAGTCCTGCCATCCCAGGAATCAATCTGGTGAACCTTCTTTGTATTCCCTCTATGGCAAGGATGTCTTTCCTCAGATTAGGGGACCAAAACTGCACACAATACTCCAGGTATGGTCTCACCAAGGCCTTGTACAACTGCAGTAGTACCTCGCTGCTCCTGTACTCGAATCCTCTCGCTATAAATGCCAGCATACCATTCACCTTTTTCACCGCCTGCTGTACCTGCATGCCCACTTTCAATGACTGGTGTATAATGACACCCAGGTCTCGTTGGGGGCAAAGTATGGACGTATCATCATGAACTCTCTTCTTCCCTCCACAGGTGATGCCTGACCTGCTGAGTATTCCTCGTATCTTCAGTCTGGGGCTACGTCTGCACTACGCCGGATAATTTTGAAAACAAAGTTTTTTCTCTTCGTTTTGACCCTCTGACCGCACTAAAACGGTGTTTTCATCCCCCGAAAACGGAGATTTTCAGAAACAGTCTCCAGAGTGAATAAATCTGAAAACGCTGAATATCCGTTGCCGTGTGGACATGGTAAACGGAGCTTTATAAAACCGCTGTCATGACGTGCGGCAGCGCGGCATTTCATTGTTTTCTTCTTCTTATAATTATTACTTTATTGTCGCCAAACAATTCACACTAGAGCGTACAATCATCACAGCGATATTTGATTCTGCGCTTCGCAGAACCTAACAATTTCAGAACAGACGGCAACGAGACTGAAGCCAGAAGAGTTAGAAATGTACTCACCAAATACTTCGACCCATAGCTTACTGAATAAATAAGTATACTCACTTCGCCCTGTTTTCTGTCCTTGCTTGTATGAAGGTGAGGACAGAAGACACCCTCTGCCACCTCCAGTTTAAATTCCATGCAGAATATTTTGGAGGATCAAGAACCAAGAACCAAGAACCAAGTACCAAGATGGTTTACGTATTTATGCAAGTACTTCTGTGACAATAGATGTGTGACAGTCTAATGTAACATTGTATGGAAATACAAGATAACACTGATGCAGACATGTTTTATACATTTAACAAGATGCTTTGTTAATGCAACAGAGTTAGTCAGTTTTTCAATGTTCGTTGTCAGCTAGGTCATACTGTCCGTGAACTCCCTGTCGGTTGCCTCCATACGCTCCAGTATTTGTTTTTTTTTAGTTTTAAGTCCTCCCGTGCGAGAGCCAAGAGCAATTTCTTTTACATTTTTCTAGTCTGTAACTGGACAAACGCAAACCAAGTATACCGTTTCATCTTCGCTTGTTTTCTGTGTGTCCTGCACATGCCCAGTAGGAGGAGATTTGCCCAAATATCCACCTAATGTGGACGGAGATATTTTGAAAAACGCTTAGTGTGGACGCTTGTCGTTTTTACTCAAAACCGGTGTTTTCAAAATTATCCGGCGTAGTGTGGACGTAGCCTGAGTTCATACAGTATATCCAGTACCTCCAGTTTTCACTCTTGAATTATTTACGTAAGTTACTGTGCAGGTGAATAACCCGGCAGTTATTAAAGGAGCTGAAGAACATAAGGAAATGGGAGCAGGAATAGGCTACTCTGCCCCTCAAGGCTACCCTGCCATCGAATATAATCACCGATGATCTATGCTAGTCTCAGCTCCTCAACACAAGAGTTCTGCAGCCCTTTATCCTTCAAACATTAACCTATCACCAGAATCACACACACAAAATGCTGGAGGAACTCAGCAGGCTAGGCAGCATCAATTGAAAAGAGTACAGTCGACTTTTCGGGCCGAAATCCTTCGGCAGGACTGGAGAAAAAAAGCTGATGATAGATTAAAAGGTGGGGGTGGGGTAGGGGAAATAGAAACACCAGGTCATACGTGAAACCTGGAGGGGGAAGGGTGAAGTAAAGAGCCGGGAATTGGTGGAAGGGACAGAAGGCCAAGGAAGGAAGAAAAGGGGAAGGAGCACTGGAGGGCGATGGACGGGCAAGTAGCTAAGGTGTGAGAGGGAAAATGGTGAATGAGAGGGTGTGGGGAGCATTACTGAAAGCCTGAGAAATCAACGTTCATGCCATCAGGTTGGAGGCTATCCAAACGGAATATAGTGATGTTCCTCCAACCTAAGTGTGGACTCATCACGACAGTGGAGGAGGCCATGGATGGACAGATCGGAATGGGAATGGGAAGTGGAATTAAAATGTCTGGCCACTAGGAGATCGTGCGTTTTCTGGTGGACGAAGCGTAGATGCTCGACAAAGCGGTCTCGCAGTCTACGTCGGGTATCACCGATATACAAGAAGCCACACCAGGAGCACCAACACAGAAAGTGACCCCAACAGACTCACAGGTGAAGCATCGCTTCATGTGGAAGAAGTGTTTGGGGCCCTGAATGGTAGTGAGGGAGGAGGTGAAGCACTTGTTCTGCTTGCAAGGATGAGTGCCAGGAGGGTGGGGGGGGGGTAGGAACCCCGCTGGAGATGGCACCTATCACCTATCACCTTGTGTTTCTCTCTCCCCTCCCCGCACCTTTCAAATCTACTCCTCAGTTCTTCTTCTCCAGTCCTCCAGCTTTCCTTCTTCAGCCCGAAACATTGACTGTACTCTTTTTCCATAGATGCTGTCTGGCCTGTAGAGTTCCTCCAGTATTTTTTGTGAGTTGTTCAGATTTCCAGCATCTGCAGATTTTCTCTTGTTTATCACCAAAATATTGCCTAATAATCTTGCCACCGTCACCCTTGGGTGCCGAGAATTCCAGATATTTACTACCCTCTGAGAAAAGAAATTTCTATGTGCCTCAGTTTTAAATGACCAACCACTCGTGCATTATTATCTATGAAAACATCTAGTGTATTATTACATAATTCCCCTTATTTGGGAACGTCTCCCACTGGTAAAAGCATTTCAATATCTACCCTATCAAGCCCACCGGCCCTCTTAGCATCTTATATACTTGAATAAGGACACCCCTTAGTTTTCTGAACCACAAAGGATATGAAGAATCTAACCCGTCTCGTCTGTCTTGATAGGACAAACCCTCTCATCCCACGAATTAGTTGGCTGAATGACCTTTGGACTGCTTCCAAGGCTACTATATTTTTTCTTTGGTAATGGGGCCAGAACTGTGCACTGTCTTCCAGGTGTGGCTTCATTGATACCCTGTACATCTGTAACAACCCCCCCCTTCTTAAATTCCAACCCTTTGTACACTGAAAGCCAACATGCATTTTGCATTCCTAACTACTTTTTGGTCTGGCTGGTTATACTTTGAGATTCATGCACTAGAATATGCAGATCCCTTTATACTTCACTCGTTTGTAGTCTCTCTCTATTTAGATAATAATCTGCCTTTATAATCTTTTTAATGAAGGGCATGACCTCACAGTTCGTCACGTTAAATTCCATTTGCCAGGTATTCACTCAGTCACACAATCTGTCTGTATCCCACTGCAGTATCACAATGTTCTCTTCACAACAGACCCTTCTACCTACTTTTGTACATCAATAAACTTGAAACCCCACCTCTTCCAGGTCATTAATGTAAATGATTAGCAACTGAGGGCCAATGAACTGTTTCCTGCGATATTCCACTAGTTATATCATCCCGGGCCGAAATGGAATCAGTTAATCCAATTCGTTTTCCGTGAAACCGCCAGTTTTCAAACCATTGAGCTCTTTGTTTACTTACCTCACATGTCACATTATCAAATGTGTTTTGGAAATCTAAATATACTCCATTATAATTCCCCTCTGTCAATCTGCTTGTCACACCCTCAAAGAATTCATGCAAATTGTCAAACATGATTCACCTTTCACGTTGACCAGATTTGGCTATATTCAGTTTTCCTAAATGATAAGTTGTTTCCTTTTTGATTATAGACTGTAGCATCTTGCCAACAATAGAAATTAAGACAACTGGCCTGCAGTTCCCCGACTTCTGTCTTCTTCCCATTTTGAGCAATGGAGTCCCGCTGGCTGTTTTCCAGTGTTCTGAAACCCTCCCAGAATATACTGGCTTTGAAAATTTTCAGTCAATGAGTCCACTATCTTGGCAGCCATTTTCATTAAAACCTTGGGTCCCAAGGCATTTAGTTTCTCTAATACTTGAGATTTTTACAAATTCCTCCCTGTTTTTGACATTGGCTCATCAGATATCATAGAAATATTTGTGGTCTTATTGTGGTGAAGACTGAAGCAAAAAGTGGGTTTAATGTACAGTATCTGGTACTGATTATTGATTCCCGTGTTGAATCTCCAGACTCATTCTCTGCTCATTCCTCATTCCCATACCCATCTTAGTTGCCTTCTTCCTCTATATTTATCCATGGAAATTCTTACTGTCTGTTTTTATATTAAGCATAAGTTTGCGCTCAAAATCATTTTTATGAGCTTTTGCTGCCTGATCTAAGAACTTCCCAGTCCTGTGCCCTACCGTCAGCCCTTGCCATTCGTATGCCCTTCTTTTAAATTTAATGTTATCCATGACTCCTTTGTTAACCACAATGTGTGTTCTTTCTCCTGGAATCCCTCTTAATTGCAATGAATTCCAGCTGAGTGTTAAGAAAGAGGACGTTTTACACACTTGGACATATGAAAAAAATTTCAGGAAAAAGATTCATAATTTTGACTGAAGGTAAAGCGAAAAAAAAGCTAGTTGGGGTTAATACTCATTGTTATTCCAACCAGCTGTTGTCATTTCATGTTACTGTACCATTCAATATAGTTTATAGACTCATTATGAACTTACTGTGTTTCACCAATCACCTGTTGAAGTTCAGAACAATATCTTCTGTAGGGTTTTAGAACCTGCTACAACTCAAGATGCGTTATTGGGCTGTTAGTTCCTGTGAAGTAGAAAGTGCAGGTTGCATGTTAAAGTTCTCAGATTCTGATCTGAATAACATTCACTTATTTATCAAATGTACATTGAAACGTACAGTGAAATGCATCGTTTGTGTTAAAAACCAACAAAGCTACAGATGTGCTGGGGGAAGCCTGCAAGTGTGGCCACACATTCTGGTGCCAACATAACGTGATTACAATGCTCACAGAACACAGAACACAAGAAGCAACCAAACCAGAGCAGTAAAACAAGCTCCTTTCCTCGGGCATTTACGCTTGCGCACGCACAAACACACACACACTTCTCCCTACCCCATCAGAAACCACCGGGTCTCCAGTCTCCAGGCTCCAGGCTTTGGGCATTGTGCTTCAAATTCCATACTTCCAATTGACCTTTGGTGCTGACCACTGGTCCAGCCGATGACAGGACCCTGAACTCTAGGCTCAAACTCTGGGCTCACCAGCTCACCAGCCCTTGTGTCTCCCCATGCCTCCAACCTGCGTGGACATCCGATCCCAGGACCCACTGACCTGGATCAGCCTGACATCCACGGATGTCCTTCGTCGCACATCCACGTCACTGGCCTTTGAGAATGGAGTCCTAATTAGTAGTAGCTCTCAAGTTTGTCTACCTGTAAGAGACAGAGCACCCACATTATCCTTCCACAACAGTAGGCATAAAAGAAACTTGAGGAACGTCATATTCTTTCCCACTTTTCTGAATGAACATGTTACAAATACCTTCGGTGGGTTTAGTTACATGACAATAGGTGATTCATCCGGCAGATTACAAGTTTAATGTCTTGTTCTGAAAGGGCCATCCTTCTCTGCACTCTGAACATCTTCACGCTCTGTAACTCCTTCGCAGATTGACTCATGAGTATGACATTTTCTCCCCACTGAAATCAGCTGGAGTTCCACCTTTGGTACTTCTTCCAGCTTCTCACACACAAGTGGGGCTTTATCTCACTGAAGGCATGATGTGTAGGGAGATGTATTTAAGAGGCTCATGAACGTGCAGTGATTGGAAGGATATAGAATGCATAGGCAGGAGGGACTAGTTCAGTTACTAGCTTAATTAGTTTTGGCACAGCATCATCAGCAAAAGGGCCTGCCTTCTCCTGTGCTGTACTGTTCCATGTTCTCTGCTCTAAGCCACACTGAGTGACTCCTTCTTTTGGGGGCTTCACTTTCAGGAAAACGCCAACGCCTTCCTTGCATTTAAAGTGCATGTCATTTTTTTTCTGTAAGATTTAGGACAATAACAGAAGAGAATTAGTTTGTGTTTCGAATTGCTTCAAAGATTCCCTCCATAGATGCTGCCTGACCTGCTGAATTCCTCCAGCATTTTGTATGTGTTACTTTGAAATGCTTTGTTTCATTAATAATAATAATTGTCATCATCATAACAATAATGGGGTTAAATTTTAGAATTTTACTGTCTCAAGCCTAATTTAGTAAAATTTGAACAATTTAAAAAATATGTACATCATGTTTTGAAAAGTAAACATGGAATTCTACCAAGATTAATTTTATTTAAGCAACAATTCTATGCATAAATTGTACAAGTATACCAGGTGCATCTGCCCACCTCACCAGTCTCTTTGGGCCTTTCCATGAGCATCCGGAAAACAGGCGGCTGCATTGGGCTTCGCACTGAGTATAGGAAAGTGAAGGAGATGGAAGAGCATCTATTCACACGGGGGTGGGTGAATTATGCTCGGGGGAGACCCACGTGAAATGTAAACATCTGCACAGGCTAGATGGACTGAATGGCCTGTTTTTAATCTGTAAATCCTGCCTGATATATTGTAATTTGGTGAAGATGGAAATTTTATGCACCGAAGCCAGTGACTCAAGAAATGCTTCATTAATTTACTAACCTTTTGCATTAAGCATGAATACAAAAAGCTGTTTGAATTCATTCATTCAGTTTCTCTCCTCTGCTGACACTGAAATATAGCGGAGCAGGCAGCAGAGCACCATAGTCCCTTTCTCTGTTGACCTTTCTTCCCTTTGCCAAAAGACAACTTGACCTTTTCCCACCACAAAATGACCCAGAGGTCTGGGGTGGGGTGGTGCAGTTGAACTCAGGCAGGGGTGGGTGGATTATACTCATGAAAGAACTGACAGTCTCTTTAAAGTAGATAATCCCTGCGCAAGTTATAATTTACGTTTTTATTTGAATAATACTGAAAAAGGCATAAACTTGAGAAGAAGTGTGAATGTTACATGGTGATTTTTGATTAGATTTAAAGTGACACCGGCTTGTGAAAACTGAACTCCAGCATCCAGGGTGTGCCCCAGTGGTTTGTGCTGTGTGTTTTACTGATTTCAAAGATTAGATTAATCAGAATCAAGTTTATTATCACTGTTTTATATCACATGAAATTTGTTATGCTGGGCCTGTACTTGCTGGAGTTTAGAAGGATGGAGGGATCTCATTGAAGCCTATCGAATATTGAAAGGCCCAGCGGATGTGGAGAGATGTTCCCTATACTAGGACCAGAGGGCACAGCCTCAGAATACAAGGACGACTCTTTAGAACGGAGATGAGGAGGATTTTCCTTAGCAGGAGGTGGGGTGAATCTGTGGAATTCATTGCTACAAATGGCTGCAGACGCCGAGTCACTGGGTCTATTTAAAGCAGAGGTTGATAGGTTCCTGATCAGTAAGGGTGTCATAGATTACAATAGGAAGGCAGGAGAATGGGGCTGAAAGGGATAATAAATAAGCCATGTTGGATGGTGGAGCAGGTTCAATAGGTCAAATGGCCTAATTCTGCTCCTATATCGTGCGGTCTCATTTTGCGGCTGCAGTACAGGGCAAGTACATAAATTGCTATAAATTACAAAATAAATAGTGCAACGGAAAAGGAACAATGAGGCAGTGTTCATGACTATTCAGAAATCTGATGACAGATGGGAAGAAGCTGCTCCAGATGTATTGAGTGAGAGCCTTCAGGCTCCTGTAGCTCCTCCCTGACGATAGGAATGAGAAGAGGCCGTGTCCGGGAAGGTAAGCATCCTTAAGGATGGATGCTGCCTTCCTGAGGCACTCCCCCCTTGAAGATGACGATGATGGGGATAACTGTAAAGTCAAATTGTTAATTATGTCTCTCAATACAAACTCAACCCTGAATTGAGACTGTGAACATTTTGCAGTTAGTGTACTTTTGATAAATGGATAAGTTTACTGGATAATTTTGATGAAGGAGCTGTCAAGAATGAAAGCAAAAGCCACTGTGCTTTAATGCAGTGATTGAAATGTTTTATAGAACATTTCTGTTAAATTTAGAAAATTGCTTCTCAAACCTCTTCGCCAGTTACAAAATATCTTCTTTAGTCAGCCGTGGACTAACTAATGGTTTTCTCATCTCTGAGTCAGAAATTCATAGATTCAAGTCACACACCTCAAATTTAAGAACAAAAAGTCCAGGCCCACACTCCAGTACAATACTGATGGCGTGAAGGATTGTCTTTTAAATAAAATGCTAAACTAAAGGCTGATTTATACTTGTGCGTACAGGCTATGCCGTAGCCTACGCAAGTGGCCTACGCTGTTGTGAGCATTTATACTTGTGCGTTGGTGTGTCTGCATCACTCTGCAATTCACCGCCAAAACGCTAGTTGGCGGTGGGGTTTCTATGCCACCATGTTGAGTTTCTTCCTGTACTTCAAACAATGACAATTGAAACTGAAGTGCATCATGTTGGAGTTGCGTTCTGCTTCTCTCTTCTCTCTCAATTCTGAAATGGCGGAGAAGAAGAAACAACTGGAAATGCAATGCTACCAAGCGGACCAATCACAGTTGTTGCTGTCTGTGTCATCACGACGCGTAGTTACATTTTGAGGGAGGTGCGTGTTAGGCTACGGCATAGGGTTCGGCGTAGAGTACAGTGTAGGGTACGCGGCTACGCTGTACCTACGGCATACATTTGACGCAGAAGTATGAATTGGGCTTTAGTCCACATCTGTCTTTTCACATGGATTTAAAAGATCCCAGGATATTTTTTCTGCTGGACATCCTTGCTGATATTGGTACTCACTGAAACGACATTTGCGGGTTACCTGGTTACCGTGTGCAGTGGCTTTCTGCGTGTTGTCTGACTGTCACATTCACTACCACACACTGGTTGCAAAGCAGCTTGGGACGCGCAGAAAGGAACATGGAACGTTAAGTTTGGTTTTATTTTTGTCATCATACAGTACATGAAAAAATATTGTCCAGGAATATAGAACAGGATTAGGCCATTTGAATATACAGGTGTCCCCCGCTTTTCGAACGTTCACTTTGCAAAACCTCACTGTTATGAAAGTCCTACATTAGTACCCTGTTTTCACTTTCAGAAGGTGTTTTCACTGTTACGAAAAAAAAAATCAGCGCGCGATAAAAAATCAGCGCGCAATAAAAGGCAGCTCTCCTCCGGATTCTCGCTGGCATTGCTTAAACACGTGCCTGTGAGCAGCCATTTCCAAGATGAGTTCTAAGGCATCGGAAAAGCCTAAAAGAGCTCGTAAGGGTGTTACACTTAGCGTAAAACGAGACATAATTAAGCGTTTCGATCGTGGTGAATGAAGTAAGGACACCGTGAGTTTGGCTTGTGGAAGCTGACGAACATGATGTTGAAGAGGTTTTGGCATCCCATGACCAAGAACTGATAGATGAAGAGCTGATGCAATTGGAAGAAAAAAGGATAACAATCGAAACCGAATGAGTAATGATAAAGTACGACTTTAATTTTGAAAGGGTACGTCGGTTTAGGGGATATTTGCAGGATGGTTTGAGTCCTTACAAAGAACTGTGTGATAGAAAAATGCGCGAGGCTCAGCAGTCAAGCAAGACTTCCACATCAGCCACAGCAGATGACGAACCTCTACCTTTGACATCAAGGCGGGCAGTCATAGGAGAAGATGAGCTGCCTGCTCTAATGGAAAGAGACGACGATGAGATGACACCCCAGTGTCCCACCACCCCAACCCCCAGGCCACGGACAGATACCGATTCGCTGAGAATGCAGCGGTAGCTGGGAGGCACACAGCACATCTTTAAGAAAAAAGCTGAAATAAACATGCTAATTAATTAGGTGCCACCCGACACGTAATTGTCGGCCCAGATCAGAGACGACGCAATCAGAAATCGGCACTGATCTGGGCCAACAATTACATGTCGGCGGCACCTAATTAATCAGCATGTCCATTTCGGCTTTTTTCTTAAAGATGTGCTGTGTGCCTCCCGGCTACCGCTGGACCCCTGTGTGCCTCGCGGCAATGTATCGCTCAGCGGCTCAGAGCGTGGGGGCCACTGCACCACCCAAACTCCGACTCGGCCTAACACACCATCATCAGCGTGCTTGGCGCTGTCCCAATTCCGGTAAGTGATACTACACTGTACATACATTATTTCTACTTTATATCGGCTGTGTATTTTTACGTGTTATTTGGTATGATTTGGCAGCTTCAAGCTTAAAGGTTACTGGAGAGCACTTGCGCTGTGTTTTTGCCAACAGCACTTGCATGAAATTTTCTGCCGATGGCACTTACGTGAGATTTTCGCTACGGAGAACAGTTCAGTAATGATTGTGGAAAAGTATTTCTACTTTATATAGGCTGTGTATTTATCATACCATTCCTGCTTTTACTATATGTTACTGTTATTTTAGGTTTTATGTGTTATTTGGCATGATTTGGTAGGTTATTTTTGGGTCTGCGAACGCTCACAAAATTTTCCCATATAAATAAATGATAATTGCTTCTTCGCTTTACGACATTTCCGCTTACAAACCATTTCATAGGAACGTTCTACCTTCGGATGGCGGGGGAAACCTGTACCACTATATCACTTAATTACCTTAGTTGTATATCCTTTGAAAAACCTGTCTAACAAACATATTTCTTTCTCAGTAACTTGTGCTAACAGAGGGGATCTCTGTCAATTACAGCACCTTGATAGCTCAGTGGTTAGTGCGACACTGTTACGTTTCGGGGCGTTGGAGCCAGGAGTTTGGTTCTGGTGCCGTCAGTAAGGAGTTCGTACATTCTCTTCATGACCGTGTGGGTTTCCTCCAGGTGCTCTGGTTTCCTCCCACAGTCCAAAGACGTATGGATTAGTAGGTTAATTGGTCATTGTAAATTGTCCTGTGATTAGACTAGGGTTAAACAGGTGGGTTGCTGGGCATCACAGCTCGTTGAGCCAAAAGGGCCATAATGGCCTGTTCTACACTGTAACTCTAAATAAGTAATAAAAAAAATCTCCGGTCTTCTGAAGAAATCATTTCCAGAGTATAGAGTCGCTCCTGAATGCCCCAGCTCTAATTTTAAGATTAAATTTCCTCATTTTTGAATCTAAATGTAGCATTGTTATTATGAATAAGTCAGGTAACTGATTAGACGTTATGTGGACATATTGTTCGTATAAAAATTAAAGTTTTTGCATCAATCTCCATCCTAGCAAGTCGTGGCACTTAATTCAAATGTGAAGTCCTAATACTTTTGAAGACTTGTTTTAGATATAGCAAATTCTTGGGCTGCCACAACATAGAAAGGTTCATGTAACTTCTGTCGACAACTGCAATCCCCACCCCTGTCTGGTTTGGCTGGTGTTATGTGCTTAGGGGAAGCAGGAACGTTTTATAAATGCTGATGAGATTAGTTACATGTTGGTTATATCTCAAAAGCAAGTCAAGCATCTCACTGAAGATCATTATCCTGAGTACAACTTTCTTTCAGCACATAGCAAAGCAGAAATGAGGAGTGTGGGACCAATTGCCCAATACTAGTAACGTACAGCAGCCGAGTAAAACACTAAAGTCACAGGGTTCATATTCATACGCACATCAGTGGAGCATACTTCTGCCTCCCGACAGGGTGAATGCACACCGTCTTTTTTTGTCCTGGGGTCGGGGAATCAAGAATTAGTGGGCTTAGGTTTAAGGTGAGGAGGGGAGATTTAATATGTACCTGAGGGGCAACTTATTTAGCCAGATGGTGGTCCGTACATGGAATGGGCTGACAGATGTTGTCATTGAGGCAGATGCATTAACACTTAAAAGAAACTTTGATGGGGACGTAGATAGGAATGGTTTAGAGCAGGAGTTCCCAACCTTTTTTATGCCATGGACTGATACCATTAAGCAAGGACTGGGTCCGTGGACTGCAGTTTGGGAACCTCTGGTTTAGAGGGATATGGGCTAAACATGGGATGGGCCAAATATTGACTGGATGGGCTAATGGGCCTGTTACCGTGTTATGTTACTCCACAGCAGCCAGTCTGACCCGTAATGTACATGTACAGAGAACAACATAACATATTGAACAGTACAGCACAGGAACATTACCTTCAGCTCACAACGTTCTGTTGAAACTAATTCAATAAGCAATTAAACACCTAACTGGACCAATCCCTTCTGCTTGCTGCCCGTATTCCTCCATTTCTGTATATTCATGTGCTTCTGTAAGAGCCTCTTAAATACCTCTGTTGTATTTGTATCCACTACCACCCCTGGGAACGTATTCCAGGCACCCAATGCTCTCTGAATAACAAACTTGCCCCACACATCTCCTTTGAACTTAATCCCTTCACGTTAAGTATCTAATATTAGATATTTTGATCCTGCGATGATGGGTCTACTCTGTCTATGATCCTATAAACTTCTGTCAGCCTTCCCCGCATCCCAAGTTTGTCTAGTCTCTCCTTAGAGCAACACACACAAAGTGCCGGAGGAACTCAGCAGGCCAGCCAGCATCTATGGAGGGGAATAAACAGTTGATGATTTGGTCTGAGACCCTTCATCAGGACTGGCAAGGAAGGGTGCAGAAGCCAGAATAAGAAGGTGGGAGGGGAGGTGTATGAGCTAGCAGGGGCTAGGTGAGAACAGGTGAAGGAGAAGGTCGGGGGGGGTGTGGGTGAGGGGGTATGAAGTAAGAAGGTGGGAGGTGATAGGTGGATAAGGTAAAGGGTTAAAGAAGAATGAGAAGACATACTTCATGTGCATTGCTCAAGATTTCAACAATCTGCAGAATCTCTTGTGTTTATAATCTTCTTATCACACATGTACTCTAATCCAGCGGCAGTGATCAACATTTCTTCATACTTCAATGTAGGACCTGATTGCAAGTTTTATGCTTCATAGTTAATTTTACAGATGAGGGCTGTTAAGGCGTATTCTGGAGTTAGGGTGTATAGCAAATATTAATTTCAGCGGCAACCAATCTTCAGATTTGAATGTGGATTGTAGATTGAATTTAAAATGCAGCTCTGAACATGAGTCTCCCTGGAGTTGAAGACTGGGGTTGATTACAAATCAGGAAACACCCACTCTATTGATGCCTGAATCCAGAGAGGGAGAGAGAGAGAGAGAGAGAGAGAGAGAATGCAAGTTAACGTTCATTTTTGGTGTTTGGAGTGTAGGTGTGAAGAAGGAGGCATCTGAAAATTATAGGTAAGTCAAAGGAAGCTTTGTAGGTATATTGTAACTATATAATTGTCCTGTTGTTACCTTTGATCTTTAGCATATAAAAATGTCATGTAAATTGAGTCACTCTTCTTCCAAGAGTGTCTCGAATAGCTGCTTGTTTTGTTGAATAAACACTTCTATATCCACTAGCTTCAGTGACGTTGTTCATGGTACAACAAGGGCCATTGATGAGAGGCGGTAAATGCACTGAATGGGTAAAGCAGACCAACCTTCCTCTATTTTCCTGCGTCCCACTAATGGTTACAACTCTCCACTGGCTGTTAACCAGGGAGAGGTTTAGACAGATAGCCAAAATCCCAAGGCACTTCTCAAAGCAGAATAGTGTGTTCTTCCTGAGTCCTTGCCAACATTTCTTTCATAGCCCAAAACAACACAAAAACAGACTCACCTCTCAGTCAGAGGATTGTGGGTTTAAATATCATGACTTTAGCACAAAATTGTGGCTGATAATTTAATACAGTCTTTCAGAGTTACACACACAAAATGCTGGAGGAACTCAGTAAGTGAGGCAGCATCTATGCAGAGGGGGAAGGGGGAAGAGTCAATGTTTCAGGCTGAGACCCTTCATTAGGACTGGGTCATCAGAAAGGGTGTCAGCCTGAAACATCAACTCTTTATTCCTTTTCATAGATGCATGTCTGACCTGCTAAGTTTGTCCAGCAACCTGTGCCAGTTACTTTGTATTTCCAGCATCTGCCGAATCTCTTGTGTGCAGAATCTTTCTGATGAGGCATTAAACAAAACTGCCATCTGCTTACTTGTATTTCAAGGAATAGCAGGTCCGCTATCTCCATCATCAGGGCCAATAGTGATTCTACGATCATCACTACCAGAACAAATTACCTGGATGTTATCACATTGCTCTTTACAGGAACTTACTGTGGGAACTGGCTGCTGCATTTTCTACAACACAATAGTGACTATGCTGAAGAAGTACTTCGTTGGCAGTAAAGTGCTTTGGGACTTCCTGAAAGGGAAGTGAAAGCACCATATGACTTCGTTTGTGCTTTTCAGATTAACTGGCCGTTCATTTGACAGCTATTTATTACAACTTCACTGGTTGTCTAATGCAACTGGCGTGGTTATTACAGCACATATTACTGTGATTCAGAAATAATACACACCACTGCAAAAATTCTTCCTTTCTTCTCGGGTAACTTGTGACTCAGTAGGTATTTGGAAATCAATTAGGCATAAGTTGTGGAATGAGTGGCGAAATTTTCCTTTTTACCCATGGAACTTGGGTTTGAGTCCAATCCTGTCTGATATGATGTAAATTATTCTCTGTGAAGGATTCCAGATGAAATGAGCTTAAGCATTTACAGTCTGGCTCTCTAGTGGCACAAATCCAGGACATAAATGTTGTCCATAAATCACCACCCCCACTAGCAATAACTTGGCAGTTTTGGGCTGAGAGGCCAGAAGACCTGTGCAGAAACAGAAATGACTGATTTAAGTCGGGTTCAAGGTCTCCCTTTGCTTATTGATAGTAAAGCACATGGCTCCACGACCCATCCTCATTTGAATTTGGAAGGTCGGCTTATTTAAATAATCTTGCACATTTAAGAAAAAGAGTGGTGACATAAGCAGATAGATGAGCCGATGCTGGAATCTGGAGCAACAAGCAATCCGCTGAAGGGACTTAGTGGGCTCAGCAGCATCTGTAGGGGAGGGGGGAAGGGGAGGATTGACAGAAGTTCCACCCACATTTGCAAGAAACCAAAAATAATATGTTTAATATGTGTTAGCCTTTCCAGCAGCTGGTTATCCAAATGTGGGTGGAATATCTGTCAATCCCTTCCTCCCCCCACCCCTCATCTGCTGAAGTCATCACTCTTTTTTTAAGTTCACAGTATTATTTAAAACATTAGATGCTGAGAAGTGGCAGCTGAAATCCCAAATACTAGAGATCTGAGGAGATATGGAACTATAAAATAGAGGTAAGGTACTGATCAGCCAAGAACTGATTAAACAGTTGAACATTCTGAGAGGCTGAGTGGCCATATTCTGCTCCATTGTTTCATATTTGGCTCTGTGAACCAAGTGGATGGAAGGTTGGCTATGCTTCATTATCCAAGGCCTCTTCCAGTAAGGTGGTGCTATGTCATATCTGACACCAGCTGCTGGTCTAACTCAGCACAGTACTTGTCATCAGAAGCCAGGAGTTGATGTAATGCATGGCTTATGGAACCTGACAAATTAGGAGTACCAAACAATATAACATAACACAAGATAGTTTGCTACAAATATTACTTGTCAGCATTTATTGCTCAACATATTGTCAGCACGCTGGCACCGGAACAAGGCTCATCAGTTCACCTGCAACTCATTACTGAAAGCCTTGCCATACTCCCATATTCCAAGTGCCCAATCATGCATGGTCGCATTTAGTACCAATTGGATTGAAGCTGGACACGTGACAGAAATGCCGTAATGTGAATTTGCTACATAACTGTGCAATGCTACTGAATGCTTATAATTGCTGATTATGCAAATGAATTGATCAGTGATATTTAATATAGTCATTAATCAAATGTGTATTTGTTAAGGGTAGGTCATGAGTTGAATTTCCTGGAGGAAGCAAGCAACCTGGCCCATAATATTTACGGTGGTTGTTTGGCTGGGCTATCCAATCGATCCCATTTTCTTGTTTTGCCCAAGTATTCACCTTCATTGAATTTTATAGGTGGGGATTATGTAATCGAGATCTGTATAATTTAGTTACTGGGGTGACTCAAACTGTGCACAAAATGGCTTTTTGGATCTTAAAACTACCATTTAGATGCCTCATCCAAATTGGCTGGTTACTCACAAATCTGGCTTTGTTCCTGTACTCACCGCAGTTTAACCAGGGGTGACACACAGCACAGTTTAAAAAAAAAATCAATCATAGGAAATACCACAGACAAATCATAAAAACACAGAGAACTCCATGCATCCAAAACGTCGTAAATCTTTATGTAGGAACTGCTGTGATGTGGAATGCTAATACGTTTTCCTCAATTGTGATATATGAAATGTTGCATACTTACCTTTTCTCAAGTGAGTCCAAATGAAACTAGAAGTACACCGTTATTGACTGGACCTTTATCAGCATTGATGTACAGTACTGTGGGATTTTGGAGCGCAATCCAGCGTATGGTATGCTTGCCTTTATTGGTTGGGGCATTGAGCTCAAAAGACAGGAAGTGACGTTATACCTTTATAAAACTCTGCTTTGGCTGCATCTGCAATATTGTATTCGTTTCTGGCCGCCCCTGAATAGGAAGAATCTGGAGGCCTTGCAGAGTGTACAGAAGAGGTTTACCATGCGTTGCCTGAAATACAGGGAAGGTGCTACAAGGAGAGATTGGACAAGCTGGGGTTGTTTTCTCTGGAAAGGACTGAGAGGAACCTGATAAAAGTTTATAAAACTATGAGAGGCACAGATAGAGTAGACAGCTGGCATCTTTCTCCAATGGAGAAAATGTCTAATACTAGAGGGCATGCATTTAAGTTGAGAGAGAAAAGTTCAAAGGGGACATGAGGGGAAAGTTTTTTTTAAATAAACACAGAGCGATGGGTGTCTGGAATGTGCTGTATGAGGTGGTGTTTGCAAAAATGATAGAGGTGTTTAAGGAGCTCTTGAATAAACATGTGAATATGTAGAGAATGGAAGGATATGAAAATCATATAGGCTGAGAGACTAGTTTATGTCAGGAAATGTAGAGGGGACTTGACCCAAAAGTCAGAGCAGCGGAGACGATTTAATGGTGAGTGATAGCTTTAATAATAAACTGCAAAATATCAAGCCATGAAGGGCCACAAAACAAGAGAGATCAGGTACTAAACACCACAGGCAACAAGGTTCCTGAAGGCTAGGAGCAATTGGTTGAAGCTGGCTGGTTTTCTAGGTGAACAAGAACTGTGGATGAAAACTGGGTTCGAATAGGCTGCAGGTGATGAGTTGGAAATGAGTGGCAGGTGATTCCTGTTACTTGGGTGGAGACTGAGAGGTGCCTGCCAATGCAGGCCTGACTGGACACCTCCTGTGGCTGGCACCCAATGGCCTATGGTGATTTGGATGGGCCTGGTGGAACTCATTGATGAGCTATGATCCAAAATGAAACTGGATGCCACCCAAGAACTCTCCCCCATGCTGTACCCTTCCCAGTCGACCAGGTATAGAACAGCCCATCCACGACGATGTGAATCCATCAACCATTGAACCATGTACACTGGACCACCTTCCACCATCCTAGGTTCCAGAGATGCAGGTTCAGGTCCATGGGCATTAGACGTGAGTCAGGACACATAGAAGGTAGGTGTGATCCTGGGGAATGGTGACAGCTGGGGATGGTAAGTGACTGGATTGATGCAATGGGACCAGTGAACCGGGGTGATAGCTTATGAGAGTTGGTGCATAGGGGCAGATCTTGAATGTATAGCCAGACATGGTCCCCAGACTGGAGTTGTCTGGCTGGGCACCTCCAGCAGTTGGTCTGACAACAGTTGGTGCAGTTGTCCACTAGGACGGCCTTCCATGCCCTCTTCTAAGCTTCTGGCACCAGTGAACCAAAACCCTGGTGGACAGGACCTCCACCAGGGCTCCGTGGGGAACAATGGGGTGTTGGTAGCCATGAAGCACTTCAAAGGGTGACGTACCCATGGCAGAGGTGTGAAGGAGGGAGCAGAAAGCTTGCCAGAAGCAGGAGGCGAATCATGGGTCCTGTTCAGACACAATGTGCTGAGGCAAGCTGTGGAAGCGAACTACATATTGGAGAACCAGGTCCGCCATCTCAGTGACTGATGGATGCTTGGGAAGGGCAATGAAGTGGGCCACCTTGGAGAACTAGTCCACCACTGTCATCGTCGCCGTAGCCCTGATGGAAGGTGAGAAACTCATAATGAAATCCATGGTGATGTGGATTCATGGGCATTGAGGGACCAGTAGGGGCCACAAGAGCTCAGAGGGCTTCTGGTAGGAACAATTGGACATGGCACATTGAGGGCAGGCAGCAATGAACTGATGTGCATCCGTGATCATGGTAGAGCACCAGAACCACCATTGCAGAAAATTCAGAGTTCATCGTGCACCTAGTGAGGCTGGAGAGGGGTGAGGAGTATGCCCGCTGGAGTGTTTCAGAGTACATGGCTGCTGGCACGTACAGCTGGAGCAGTCTCATGCTGTAGGGTCTGGTTATGAAGGTCCCAGATGATTGGGTTGAGTATCTGAGAGGGTGGAATGATGGGCTGAGGGTCAATCTCCAGTTCAGCTGGGTCAAACTGTCATGACAGGGTCTCCTCCTGAGTGGTCTTGGAACCAGGTCGGTAGGAGATGGTGTTGAATTGCTCGAAGATGAGGGCCCAGTGAGCTTCATATGGGTCAAGATGGTGGATATGAAGCTCTGGTGGTCAGCCCAGATCAGGAAGGGCCCAATGTTTGCCATCAGCCAATGTCTCCATTCCTCCAAGGCCCACTTGATGGCAAGTAGCTCCCTGTCTCCTTTTCAAAACAGTGCTGTATGGAGTTGAACTTGTACAAGAAGAAGGCATAAGTTTGTGTCTTCTCATCTGGTCCTCACTGGGATCCATGTCAGATGCGCCCACCTCAACCACAAAAGGTCCAGAGGACTTTGGATGGTGGAGAATGGGAGCAGTGGTGAAGTGTCTCCTGAGCTCCTCAAAGGTGTGGTTTGTAGCAGCAGACCAGGTTATCCATGAGGTAGGTGGGAGGAATGGCAGTCTGGCTGTAGCTCCTGACGAAATGTTGGTAGGTGTTGGAGAAGTCCAAGAAGCGCTGCAGATGTATGAGAGAACGTAGTCTGGGCCATTCATCGATGGTGTACTTTCTCTGAGTCCATGGTTATGCCTTTGGGTGAAAGGATGTAACCCAGGAAGGAAATGACTTGGGTGTGAAGCTGACATTTTACTAACTTGCCAAACAGTTGGTTTTCGAGGAGGCACAACTGATGGACATGATAGTCATCGTCTTGGGAGGATGTTGTGAGGTAGACAAATAAATATCCGTACAACAGGATCTCGTTGATGAAGGCTTGGAAAGTGGCCAGACTGTTGGAAAGTCTGAAAGATCTCACCAAATATTTGTAATGGAAGATGTAGTGGCCATCTTCCACTCATCCGCTTGGCAGATGTGCATCGGGTTGTACGCACTTTGTAGATCTAGTTTGGTGAAGACCTGGGCCCCAGGGGGTGTTTCAAATACATTATCCATCAAGGGGAGGGTATCGGTTCTCAATGATTTTGTTGAGTTTGGGGAGTGAATGCAGGGACATTTTTCTTCTTGACAAAGAGGAATCCTGCTCAGATGAGGCCATGGTATAGCACTTTGGCAATGCAGCCATTCATGACTTGGGTCTCAGAAGTGGACAGAGATTGCAGACAAACTCAGGGAGGGGTGGTGCTCAGGAGGAGGTTGACCATGCAGTTGTGCTGTCTGTGAGGCGGAAGGGTGCTGGCCTCCCTTTTACTGAGAGCAATGGCTAAGTCGTGGTATTCCCACAGGAGACTGGTTTCCTCCGTATCCATGGATTCATGGGGTCAAATCAATTTACGTCGTTAGCAGGTGGGTCCCCAACAGAGCGTGAACCGGATGACCAGGCTCTCTGATGCTCAGGTGTGTCCTCTGGCCATCCAAGACCCCAAGAGACGTCCGTCAATGACCATGATCCAGGACAGTTGAGATGTAGACTTGGTAGTAAGTCCATGCTGCATACACAGAGACCAGTCCAGAAAATTGCCTGTTGCACCAGAATCCACAGAGCCTCCTGTGCACATAGAACTATCAGGGTGTAGAGGAGGACAGAAAGAGTGAGTTGAGCTGTGGAGTTGGAATGAGGGACCAGGGGCAGCTTATCAGATAGAAGGGCACTTGTCTGTCCCTTGTGGTGCTGTTTCCCAACACAGTGGGTGTTTGATGCGTGTGTGATTGTCTGCTCTGCGGTGAGCACACAGGTTGTTTTTCCACCAACACTCACTCTCTTGGAGCTGTCCATAATTGCATGGGCTCTGCAGACGTTTCTGTTGGGGGCCCAGCAGCCTGAAATGGTTCTGCGAACAGAACTGGCGCTCTGGCTGCTGACATGGGGGAGGCTGCTGTTCCATAAGATGTTTGTCAATATGGAGGGACAGAGTGATGAGGTTGCTGGTCATCTCCCTGGTAGACAGCTTATCTTTCAAGCACTCTGAAAGGCCCTGATGGGAATGAAACAACAGTGCTTCAGCATTTCAACCGCTCTCCATCACGGGGGTCCTGAATTCCACGGTGTAATCCAGCACCAAGCGTGAGCCTTGACACGGGCGAAGTATATGATCTGCTGCCTCCCTTGCATTTCCCGGATGGTCACAAACCTGGGGCATCTCAGCAGGGAAATCCTCATATTTGTTGCAAATGGGAGTCTTATTGACCCATTTCGCGGCAGCCCAGGTCAGAGCTCACCCAGTCAAGAGGGAGATAGCAAAGGCAATCTTGGCTTGGTCCATAAAAACATGATGGCTGGAAGTGCAAGATGCACTGGGGCAGGACGTTGTGGCATCCGTTGGGGATCAATTGAAGCGTTTGGGCATCAGAATCCGGGGCTCTGAGGGAGGAGGCTGACTGGCACAGGGTTGCTGTATTGAGACAGAGAGGTAGTTGAGAGTGTTGAGCAGATAGTCAATAGTTTCTTACTGCTTCTGGATCGTGTAGCCATGACAATGGATAACTTTTATTAGGCAAGCAAACTCTCCCGGCACAATTGCTGGTTCACTAATCCTGTCAGGAAGTGTAGAGAAGGCTTGACCCAAAAGCTGAGCTGTGGAGATGATTTAGTGGTGAGTGTTAGCTTTAACGATGATCTGCAAAATAACAGGCCACAAGGAGCCACAAAACACAAGAGAACAGGTACTAAAGGCCACAGGCAACAAGGTTACAGAAAGCCAGGAGCAACTGGTTTGGGCAGGCTGGTTCGATGAGTGAGTAAATACTGTGGAAGAGAGCTGGGTTTAAATAGACTGCAGGTGATGGGTTGGAAATGAGTGACAGGTGATTCCTGTTAGCTCTGTGCAGGCCCAACAGTTTAGTTAGATGTTTAATTGCTAGTTTAATCAGTGCAGCACAATATTGTGGACTGAAGGGCCTGTCCCAGTGCAGTACTGATCTATGTTCGATGCTCTAAATGCTAACAGCTCAGGTTCTCCTGGGACAACGCAGTTCAGCTAACTACTGATTAACTTGGTAACCCATTCGATCTGACACAAGAATCTGAAATGATTCAGGTAAAATGGCATCTGTTCTGGTGGGAATCTTGCTTCTTCTTATCCTGGCCATGGCCCAAGAAAAGAAGACAGATTTAGATTTGAGCTAAGAGAGTTTTGTCTTTATACAATACAGGCTCCAATGTAAATTTACGCGTTGCTTACAGCCTGATCCAGGGCTGGTATGGAAAGTCTGCTGCATTTGTAATATACAGTACCCTTTGTTAGCAGGCAGCACAAAAAAAAATGGGCAAGACACTGATAATTACTAACAGAATGGGACTTAGAATAACTTGAGGGAAATAAAATCAGATTTATTATCTGACTGTACGACAAGGTTTCATAATTTTAAACAAACCTTGGCATACCTCCATGCATCCTCCTCCATTTATCACCAGAGAGCAATTTATCTGCACGGCCTGAGGTAAATGTTGATTTTTATCTCATGCTGTGAGGATCCCAGCCGCATAGTGGGATGGTGTCTACAATGCCAGATCTATTTGGGCTAATCCCTTCAAGGTCAGGTTGAAGGTCAGGTAACTTGAAAGATCGTAAGCTAATACAAAGAAGACCACTCGGCCCATCTTAGCTAAACCTGCAGTAATGCCTGCATCCAGTACAGCAGGCTTTTAATTTTTAGATTATGAGAACACTCAGTCCTCTTTTATTGTCATTTAGAAATGCATACATGCATTAAGAAATGATACAATGGTTCTCCGGCGTGATATCACAGAAAACAAGACAGACCAAAGACTAACACTGACAAAACCACATAATTATACCATATAGTTATAGCAGTGCAAAGCAATACCATAATTTGATGAAGAACAGTCCATAGGCACAGTAAAAAGAAATAGTCTCAAAGTCCCCGAGTCGATCGACTCCTGAGTCCTCGATAGCGGCGGCAAAAGGGAAAAATTCCCTGCCATAAACCTCCAGGCACCATCAACTTGCCGATACCTTGGAAGTAGCCGACCACAGCCGACCCCCAGTCCATCCGTCCGAAAACTCCGAACTTCCCAGCAGCCTCTCCGATACAGCCTCCCGAGCACCATCCTCTGCCGAGCGCCTTTGACCTCTCCCCGGTCGCTGAAACACGCAAAGCTGAGGATTTCGAGGCCTTCAGCTCCAGAGATTCCAGAGATAAATTAAAAGTTATATTTTAATGTGCATTTTATCCAGTGGGACTTGGTAGGTGAGTCTCAGATAAGCAAGGATTTAATGAGATAAATAGTGGATGGTAATAAAAAAAAATAGGATAATTGAGATACCAAAATGCATTTATCTAGCATTTTCAATACTGTCAGTTGAGCTGAAGAACTTCATAGTAGGGACATAAAACAAAATTTTTTGACAAGGCAACCAAGAGCATTGATGACGACAGCATGATAGCTAAAGTCAATGAGAACTTTAGACTTTAAGACCATGAGACCATAAGACATAGGAGCAGATTAGGCCATTCAGCCCATCGAGCCTACTCCACCATTCCATCATGGCTGATTCCAAATCCCATTCAACCCCATACACCTGCCTTCTCACCATATCCTTTGATACCTTGACTGACAATGAAACAGTGAACTTCCATCTTAAATATATGCGTAGACTTGGCCTCCACCTCATTCTGTGGCAGTGCATTCCACAGATTCACTACTCTCTGGCTAAAAAGTTCTTTCTTACTTTTGTTCTAAAAGGTCACCCCTCAATTTTGAGGCTGAGGCTGTACCCTTTAGTTCTGGATATCTCCACCATTGGAAACATCCTCCCCACATCCACCCTATCTAGTCCTTTCAATATTTGTTAGGTTTCAATGAGATTTCCCCCCGCCCCCCACATTCTTCTAAATTCCTGTGAGTACAGGCTCAAAACAGCCAAACACTCCTCAAATGTTAACTCCTTCGTTCCCAGAATCATCCTTGTGAGCTTCCTTTGGACTCTCCCCAATGATAACACATCCATTCTGAGATATGAAGCCCAAAACTGTTGAAAATAATCCAAGTGCATTCTGACTAGTGTCTTATAAAGGCTCAGCAATATCTCCTTGCTTTTAAATTCTTTTCCCCTGGAAATAAATGCCAACATTGAATTTGCCTTCTTTAGACCATAAGACCATAAGTCAAAGGAGCAGAATTAGGCCATCTGGCCCATTGAGTCTGCTCCGCCATTCAATCATGGCTGATCCTTTTTTTTAAATCTCCTCCTCAACCCCAGTTCCCAGCCTTCCTCCCGTAACTATTGATGCCTTGTCCAATCAAGAACTTATCAATCTCTGCCTTAAACACACCCATTGACTTGGCCTCCACAGCTGCCTGTGGCAACAAATTCCACAAATTCACCATCCTTTGGCTAAAGAAATTTCTCCGCAGCTCTGTTTTGAAAGGGCATCCGTCTATCCTGAGGCTGTGCCCTCTTGTCCTAGACTATCCCACCACGGGAAACATCCTTTCCACATCTACTCTGTCTAGGTCTTCCGACATTCGAAAGGTTTTAATGAGATTCCCCCTCATCTTTCTGAATTCCAGTGAGTACAGACCCAGAGCTATCAAATGTTCCTCATATGATAACCCTTTCATTCCTGGAATCATCTTTGTGAACCTCCTCTGGGCCCTCTCCAATGCCAGCACATCTTTTCTAAGATGAGGGACCAAAAACTGTTCACAATACTCAAGGTGAGGCCTCACCAGTGCCTTATAAAGCCTCAGCATCACATCCCTTCTCTTGTATTCTAGACCTCTTGAAATGAATGCTAACATGGCATTTACCTTTCTCACCACCAACGCAAACTGCAAGTCAAACTTCAGGGTTTTCTGCACAAGGACTCCCAAGTCCCTCTGCATCTCAGATTCCTGGATTTTCTCCTCATTCAGAAAATAGTTCGCACATTTATTTCTACTACCAAAGTGCATGACCATGCATTTTCCAACATTGTATTTCATTTGCCACTTTCTTGCCCATTCTCCTAATCTGTTTAAGACCTTCTGCATTCTACTTGTTTCCTCAACGCTACCTGCCCCTCCACCAATCATTGTATTATCTGCAAACTTGGCAACAAAGCCATCTATTCCATCATCTAAATCACTGATATACAGCATAAAAAGAAGTGGTCCCAACACCAACCGCTGTGGAACACCACTAGTCACTGGCAGCCAACCAGAAAAGTATACTTTTATTCCCACTCGCTGCCTCTTACCAATCAGCCAATGCTCTAACCATGTTAGTAACTTTCCTGTAATACCATGGGCTCTTAACTTGGTAAGCAGCCTCATGTGTGGCACCTTGTCAAAACCCTTTTGAAAGTCCAAATATACAACATCTAGTGCATTCTCTTTATCTATCTTACTTGTAATCTCCTCAAAGACGCAGCCTATAAATAAACCTTCTGGGAGCCTTGCACGAGGACTCCTAAGTCTCTCTGCACCTCCGATATTTCAACCTTCTCCCCATTTAGATAATATTCCACACTATTGTTCCTTTTACCAAAATGCATTATCGTACATTTCCCATCACTGTATTCATTCTGCCACTTTCCTGCCCCTTCTTCCAATTTGTTTAGGTACTGCTGCAATCACATTGCTTCCTTAGCACTATCAACCCCTCCACCTCTCTATGTATCATCCACAAGCTTTGCCACAAAGCCATCAATTCCATTATCCAAATCATTGACAAACAATGTGTAAAGTAGTGGTTCCAATACTGACCCCTGAGGAACACCACTAGTCACTGGCAGCCAACCAGAAAAGACCCCTTTATTCCCGCTCACTACCTCCTGCCTGTCAGCCATTCCTCTATCCATGCCAATAATTTTTGCGTAAAACCACATGATTTTATCTCGTTAAGCAACTTCATGAGTGGTACCTTATCAAATGCCTTCTGAAAATCCGAGTAAATGACATTCACGGTCTCTCCTTTGTCCTCCCTGCTTGTTATTTCCTTGAAGAACTCTAACAGATTCGTCAGGCATGATTTCCCTTTACAGAAACCATGCTGACTTGGACTATTTAATCATTAGTCTCCAAGTACCCCGAAACCTCATCCTTAATATAGACTCCAACACTTTCCCAACCACTGAGGTTAGGCTAACTGGCCTATAATTTCCTTTCATTTGCCTTCATCCCTTCTTAAAGAGTGGAGTGATATTTGCAATCTTCCAGTCCTCCGGAAGCATGCCAGAATCAAGTGATTCTTGAAAGATCATGATCAATGCATCTGTTATCTCTTCAGCAATCTCCCTCTGGACTCTAGGATGTAGTCTATCTGGTCCAGGCGACTTATCCACCTTAAGATCTTTGTGTTTGCCGAGCACTTTTTCCTTTGTGATAGCAATGGCACTCACTCCTGCTCTCTGACACTCACGGACCTCTGGTACACTACTAGTGTCTTCCACAGTGAAGACTGATGCAAGTACCCATTAAGTTCATCTGCCATGTTCTCCATCACTACCTCACCAGCATCATTTTCCAGTGGTCCAATACCAACTCTGACTTCCCTTTTACTCTTTATATAACTGAAAAGACTTTTAGTATCTTGCTTTATATTATTGGCTGTTTTGCCCTCATAGTTCATCTTTTTCTCTTTTATAGTTGTTTTAGTTGTCTTTTGTTGGATTTTAATAGCTTCCCAATCATCCAACTTCCCACTCACTTTTGCTACTTTATATGCCCTTTCATAGAAACATAGAATCATAGAAACATAGAAAATAGGTGCAGGAGTAGGCCATTCAGCCCTTCGAGCCTGCACCGCCATTCAGTACGATCATGGCTGATCACCCATAAACAACTTTTTATAATACTGTTTACATTGTAAATGCATGCTGGTATTTACAGTGCCCATAACAAGTAATTACCACCATTGGAAGCTTTCATGTTTTATTGTTAACTCTGAATCATAGTGGACTTAATTTGGCTGTTATTTTTACACTGACCAACAGAAAAAGATTCTTTTCACATTGACACAAAACAGATCTCTACAAAGTGATCTAAATTAATTACAAATATGAAACACAAAATACTTTCCTTGGCTTTTATGCAGTACTTAACTTCCTTTGTCAGCCATGGCTGCCTACCTCTGCCATTTGAGAACTTCTTCTGTGGGACATATTTATTCTGCACCTTGTGAACTATTCTGAGAAACTTCAACCATATCTGCTCTGCCATCATCCCCACCAGTGATGTCCTCCAATCTACTTGGCAAGCTCCTCTCTCGTGCCTCTGTAATTCTCTTTATTCCATTGTGATACTGATATATGTGACTTATGCTTCTCTCTCTTAAATTGCAGTATGAATTCATTCATATTATGATCACTGCCTCCTAAGGGTTCCTTTACATTAATCTCCCTAATAAGATCTGGGTTATTATGCACCACCCAATCTAAGATAGCCTTTCCCCAAGTACGATCAAGCACAAGCTGCTCTAAAAAGCTCTCTTGTAGCCATTCAACAAATTCTCTCTCTTGTGATCCCACACAAACCTAATATTCCCGATCCCCTTTCATATTGAAGTCCCCCATTTTAATTGTATTACTACCCTTATCCATGCCTTTTCCAGCTTCCTTTGCAAACCCAGCCCCACATCTTGGCTACTATTTGGAGGCCTATATATGATTTCCATAATGGTTTTTTGACCCTTGCAGTTTCTTAACTCCACCCACAAAGATTCGATGTTCCCTGACTCTATGTCACCTCTTCCTAAACATGTAATTCCATCTCTTAGCAAAAGAGCCACACCACTGCCTGTGTTGTCCTTAAGGCATTTATTTGATTTCGTTGGGTGTACGTTTTAAATGATTTGTTGTAACTATTTTCTGGTTAAAGTTAAAGGTTGATAATTAAGTTACAGTTTAACAAAGGTAAATTCATTGTCTACGGTATATCGCGGCATGTGATGACGTCACCTCCGGTTTTTGCCGCGTCTTGTGTGTAACCTCTGGCTCGGGAAGGTGTGAAGGTGGGTGCCATGCACGCAGCATGATTGTGAAGGGCTCCGTTTCTACCCACAAAGAAACACTATAGAAGCAACGCCGTAAGTTCATAAGAATGTATTTGAAGCAAAAATATTAACGCGGTTTCTGTTAAGGAAGCGGCGGTTGGGGCGGCGTGCGTGCCGGCTTTTCAATTTCAACCATGGGGTCGGCTCAAGCCCGATGGCGGTTTGATGCGACCCCCCCCCCCCCGTGCGCTGCTCGGGGCGGCTGGAGACACTCACTAAAAGAAAAGAGAGCGTGTGGTCTCCAGAATGAAACAGACGCTGTATTTTTTTGTCAACAGTTTTCACCATACGATGTTAATGTGGAAGAGTGAACAGTAAATGGTTAACCTTACTACGACTCTGTCTTCATTGACTCCGGTTTAACTTGGTGTTTAGTCAGAGTTTCAACACACTGCACGAGAACACTACACTGCCTATGCCTTCTTGCCTGTCCTTTTGATACAAAGTATATCCTTTGATGTTATGGCCTTCTTTCAGCCATGACTCAGTGATGTCCACGTTGTATTGACCAATCTGTAATTGCACCCTGAGCTTGTCCACTTTATTCCAAGTGCTACATGCATTTAAATACAGCACCTGCAGTCCTGCGTTCTTTGCCCTTTTGAATTTTACCTCTGTGGTACAATTTAACTCTTTGCTCTTAATGCATTTGTACTCAATCATTGACTTGTCCTTCCTTACATTCATGTTACACCCATCATCCACTCATAATCCTGCTGGCTCATCCTCAGCTCTATCATACTGGTTCCCATCCCCCTGCCATATTAGACTTTGACAAGGCCTCTCATGGAAGACTAGATTGCGTGGGATCCATGGAAAGTAGTTAAGTGGATGCAAAGTTCAAAGTACATTTATTATCAAAGTATGTATACTATATACAACCTTGAGACTTGTCTCCTTACAAAAAACAAAACAAAGAAACATAATAGAACCCATTTATAAAAAGACCATCATATACCCAATGTGCAGAAGAAAACAACAAATCATGCAAACAATAAAAGCAACCAAATAACATTCAGAACTGAAGCACGAAAGTGAGTCTACTGCCATGAAGCCACTCATCACTGTAGCCAATTCAGGAGCCCAGTAGTTGCAGCCCACAGCCTCAGTTCAGTGTAGAGACGAGTAAACCTCGAGCAGAACCAGACCATCCCTTGCTTCTGGCCCCAACGCCCTGTCCTTTTCAACTTGGCCCGGTGCTTAAATTGTCCAAATCTCGGGCCATTCCTCGCTCTTGAACCTGAGCCCCACTGCTTTGATATGCTCTCGGGCCTGGGCCCCACCACCCCGATTCAGGCCTGGGCCCCACCACCCCGATTCAGGCCTGGGCCCCACCACCCCGATTCAGGCCTGGGCCCCATCACTCCGATTCGGGCCTGGGCCCCACCACCTTGATTCGGGCCTGGGCCCCACCACCCCAATTCGGGCCTGGGCCCCACCACCCCGATTCGGGCCTGGGCCCCACCACCTCGATTCGGGCCTTACACACCACACTGCAATCGTCCTGCACCTTCGAGACTTCAGTTCACACCACAAAAATGGCAGGTCATACAGGTGGTTCAAAAGCTCAACTCCAAACAAAAAGTTACAGGCTGTTGATTTCAGTGATCATATCTGAGAAAAAGTGTGATTAATACAGTAATTATTTGTTTTGTTTGCTACCAGCAAGTGGTCGTTGTACTTGACCAGCACCATCTTAAACCCGAAGATATATAACTGGCTTAATGTGGGAAGCAGACGGTGATGGAGGAAGGATGTTTTCAGAGTGGAGGCTTGTGACTAGTAGTGTGCCACAGGGATCAGTTCTGGGACCATTGTTGCTTGTTATTTATATCAACAATTCAATTGAGAATGTGCAAGGCATGATTAGTAAGTTTAGAGATGATACTAAAGGAGGTGGTATTACAGACGGTGAAAAAGGTTTCACCAGCCATTTTTATGTGTGTTGCTTGAAATTCCAGCATCTGCAGTTTTCCTCGTGTTTAAGCATTCCTATATCAGCTCGGTAAGTGAGCTGAGAAATGGGAAATGACTTTTCGATTTATATAAGTGTGAGGTGTTGTATTTTGGGAAGTCAAACAAAGATAGGTCTTACAGAATCAGAATCAGGTTTAATATATTGTGAAATTTGTTGTTTTGCAGCAATGATGCAGGGCAATACACTATAAATCACAATGGGATACAGTGTATATGTCTAAAGTAAACAAAACAAGTAGTGCATAAAGAGAGCACAAATAGTGTTCATGCATTGGCTCATTGCTCAGCCTGTTCAGGAATCTGCTGGCGGAGGAGTAGAAAGCTGAGTGTGTGTTGTCAGGCTCCCGTACCTCCTCCCTGGTGGCTGTAATAAGAAGAGAACACATCCTTGCAGACGGGGGTCCTCAATCTTTTAGATTATGAGGACACGCAGTCCTCTTTTATTGTCATTTAGTAATGCATGCATTAGGAAATGATACAATGTTCCTCCAGAATGATATTACAGAAACACAAGACAAACCAAGACTGAAAAACTGACAAAAACCACATAATTATAACATATACTTACAACAGTGCAAAGCAATACCATAATTTGATAAAGAACAGACCATGGGCACGATAAAAAAAAGTCTCAAAGTCTCTCGAAAGTCCCATCATCTCACGCAGACGGTAGAAGGAAGAGAAACTCTCTTCCTGCCATGAACCTCCAGCGCCGCAAACTTGCCGATACAGCACCCTGGAAGTACCCGACCACAGCCGACTCTTGAGTCCGTCCGAAAACTTCGAGCCTCCGACCAGCCCTCCGACACTGAGCACCAAGCACCACCTCTGCCGAGCACTTCGACCCCGGCCCCGGCAACAGGCAATAGGCAAAGCCGAGAATTTGGGGCCTTCCCCTCCGGAGATTCTCGATTGCAAGTTTTGCTAACAAGAGTACAAGGAAGATGCATGAGGATGGTGCCAGGATTTAAGGACCTGAGTTATGGAGACAGATCGGGCAGCCTAGGACTTTATTCCTCAGAACTCAGGGGTAACTTATGGATGTGTAGAAAATTATCAGGAGCAATGATGGAGTGAATGTTTACAGGTCTTTCCTAGGGAAAGCGACTGAAAAGGCTTGACATAGGTTTAACATGAGAGAGGTAAGATTCAAAAGAGATCTGAGTGGCAATTTCTTCATCCAGAGGGTGATGTGGACTGTATATGGAACTAGTTGAGGCAGGTACAATAACAACATTTTAAAGATATTTGGACTGATTTATGGATTGGAAAGGTTTATAGGGATATGGGCCAAATGCAGGCAAATGGGACTGGCTTGCTTGGCGTGGATGGGAAGGGCAGAGGTACCTGTTTCTGTGCGGTACCACACTATGGCTCTAAATTCGACCCCAGGATAGAAAAAGAAATATATGATATCATCGGAGTGGCATGATAGAGTAATGGCTAGCATAACATCACTACAGTGCCAGTGACCTGGGTTCAATTCCTGTCACTGTCTGTAAGGAGTTTGTATGTTCTCTCCGTAACCATGTGGGTTTCCTCTGGGTGCTCTGGTTTCCTCCCACATTCCATGGATTAATTGGTCACATGAGCGTAATTGGGCTGTACGAGCTGGAGGGCCAAAAAGGCCTGTTACTGTGCTGTATTTCTAAAATAAAATGAAATGCTGGAGGAACTCAGCAGGTCAGGCAGCATCCATGGGGTTGAGTAAGCAGTCAAAATATCAGGAAGAGACCCTTCATTGGGACTGGAAAAAAAAATAAGAAGCTTCTTGCTCTGAGTTTTCATCTATTTTCCCAGTCCTGAAGTAGGGCCTCAGCCTGAAATGTTGGCTGTTTATTCATTTCCATAGATGCTGCCTGACCTGCTGAGATCCTCCAGCATTTTGTGTGTTTTGCCTTGAATTTCCAGCGTCTGCAGATTTTCTTGTGTTTGTTAAAAAAATGTAACGGTAGGAGCATCTTGGAGGAGGAGTGGGATGAAGAATGGTGGAGGGATACAGGAAGGAAGTCCCGCAGCCGATGGTCAGCAAAGTTGCAGGCATCTCTGCCAATGGGAAAGCGATGAAATTAGGAATGCGGAAGAGAGAGAACGCGTGTAGAAGCTTCAGCAGCAGCAAAAGGGAAGGGGTTAGGATTAGACAGAAAGGTCAGGGTGCTAATGGGTGGACAATTAGATGACAGACACTAGGTACACAGGGTCACCCTGGAGGACTGGATGGAGGCATTCTGCAAAATGCTGGAGAAACTCAGCAGGCTGTGCAGCATCCGAGGAGGGAGAAGCAACTAACATTTCAGATCTGAGGCCCATCATCAAAACTGGAAATAGAGAATGACAACGTTAGTCCACATCGTAGGGAAAGTGAGGGAGGGTGGAATTGCCCTGAAAAGGCGCCAAAGTTGGCTGTTTGGGTGCTGTTAAATTTCTTTTTCTGTGCAATTTGTTGCTAAGGTTGTGGAGACTGGGTAATGTTCTACAATTTATCCCTCTGGAACACGTACAAGAGAGCAGACTATACAAATGAAAAGTAACGGGAAAGGTAGGTGGTGATGGGTTAGAGTGTGGAGAGGGAATCGTCATTTCTGATCAGAGAGTTTTATTTCAGATTTCCACCATTTGAGTTCATGTGATTTCCCTGCACTTCTGCTTATACTCCTCTCCTGCTTACTGATGCCCTGACTGTGTTCTCCTGACCCTGATCTTCTCCCCACCAGCTTTCATATTCAATTTGGAAACCATAGAAAAGGTGCAGAGGAGATTTACAAGGATGTTGCCTGGATTGGGGAGCATACCTTATGAGAATAGGTTGAGTGAACTCGGCCTTTTCTCCTTGGAGTGATAGAGGATGAGAGGTGTATAAGATGATGAGAGGCATTGATTGCGCGCGTAGCCAGAGGCTTTTTCCCAGGGCTGAAATGGCTAACATGAGAGGGCACAGTTTTAAGGTGCTTGGAAGTGGGTACAGAGGAGATGTCAAGGGTAAGTTTTTTTTATGCAGAGAGTGGTGAGTGCGTGGAATGGGCTGCCGACGGCGGTGGTGGAGGTGGAAACGATAGGGTATTTTAAGAGAATCCTGGATAAGTATATTGAGCTTAGAAAAATAGAGGGCTATGGGTAACCCCAGGCAATTTCTAAGGTAAGGACATATTCGGCACAGCTTTGTGGGCTGAAGGGCCTGTATTGTGCTGTAGGTTTTCTATGTTTCAGTGGATTGTTCTCCAGCATTTCCACCAGGATCCCATCACCTGGCACAGGTTCCTTGTCCTTTTCCTCTTTCTCCGTTCCAAAGGGATCATTCCCTCCAAAGCTTTTCTATCTTCACCTACCATCTTGGGGGACACTTGTGGGCAGCCCCCAGCATATCCTTGGGTGTGTTGTTTGCTAACGCAAATGATGTGTTTCACTGTATATTTCGATGTACTGAACATGTGATAAATAAATCTGGATCACCTCACTTCCTACCACTTGCCCTTACAACCACAACAGATGCATCGCCTATTTTGGCTTATCTCTTCTCTTTCCACCACCCGGAGCCATTCCAGCTTCTACCTTATAGCGTATCCATTGCTATTGACATTCAGATAAATTTTTTGCAGACCATGGGCCCTTTGAATGTTAATTGGGCCAACAACCACAGTCCACAGCTTCAAGGTAATTGCCAGAAGATCCCAAAGAGAAAGAAGCGTTGAGGTGAGACCTTTGTTTAATGCAGTAAGCTATTATGATCTAAAATGTCCTGCCTGAAAAGAGGGAGGAAGCACATTTAATAGAAACTTTTGAAAGGGGATTGAATATGCACTTGAGGGTGTGACAAATGAAGGGCTGCCCAAATAAAGCTGAGGCATGGGACTAATTGGGAATCTCTTTCAAGGAGTTAACACAAAACCGATAGACCGAATGACCTTCTTTGCTGCATGATTCTATGAGTTTATTTTTTCGAGGGTCAAATGAAAATTCAGATCTAAACAAAGGGACTTCATCATAAAAAATATTTTTAAGCACTGTAGCATGAAATGCAGGAAGGCCAAATTATCCTTTTCAGAATGGTAAAAATGGCAAGTTAGAAGTACCCAATCAATCTTACAGTGATGCCTCCGCTTTCAAAAACCGTAATAAGAATCAATGGACATATAACAAACAGCAATCATTTTCACAGAATTATTTAGACACATTGCCTAGCAACACTTAATAGAAATCTTTTTCTAGACAATGATATAGAAGCCTCTGAACTCAGGTCAGATGAAGAGGGGAACTTTGTGTCTGACACTGAAAGAATTTCACTGTCGATAGTTCTAATTAATTCTTTGAGCTCCTTTGAAGAACCTCACTTTTAGTAATGACCTCAGCCTTGTGGCCCAGACTGGCATCTATTAAATTTTGTCTGTTGGCTGGGGAAAAAAAAATCGGCTGATTTCTTAAGCAGTGTCAAACACACTGGGATGGGTCTCCAGATTCTCACATTACTTTGTGAGGATTACACCATTCTACATCGGCGGGGCCAATTAAACGTGAGCACCAGATTGAGCAGGCCAATCAGAGTAATTAGTTAAATCAGACCCTGTCGTTTGCTCGAGCTGGATGGGGAGAGGCGAAAGAAAGAAGCGTGGTGGTGTTTAGGTTGTGCTGAGATAATTAAGAGTACAATCTCTTGTGAAATCCCAAAGCAAGTACAAGAAGACAACGTTATTTAATGAGCATGACATGTGAACGTGAATAGGGTCAGTGAGTGGATATATGGTAAACAAATTTACTGATGTCACCCTCTCCCTCTTGAAATCCTTTAAACTACATTAATCAAGTGCTGAAGGGAAGAAAAGTCTGGCAGGAGTATCCAGCAGGCTCAACTTCCTCTTCCCAGGTGTAGACCGGATTCTCCACATCCTTTATGCTTCTGTTTCATGGTCAAATTAGTCAAAGAGGGACTTCCCACTGCTTTCATTCCCTTCCAAATTAAAGAAACATGATTCTTTTCTGTCCTTCCTGTCCTCAAATACAATGCCAACGTCTAGGACGCACTGTTTGAAAAGGGGACATGAAAGGTAAGGTAGAAAAGGACAGCTCCTAATGAGCAATTAGGAAATGGAGATTCCCCCCCTCTCTCCCCTGCAACCCAGCCCCCACCCTTTTTGTTTCCACTTGTTCCTTACTTACCATCTCTGCTCTTCGCTCGGGCAGCTTTATCTCATAGCTCTTCCTGCCAGTGAAGGGGTAATGCTAGCCAGTATCACACTCCCATTCAAATCCAGCCCTGTCTCCTCCAAAGACTGCTGGAGCAGCTGAATAAATGAACCGCACAGTCTCGGCTTTAGTACGGATCACCAGCCCATAACACCCAGGCCGTCAAAGGTTACAGGGAGAAAGCAGGAGATTGGGGATGAGAGAATTAGTTATGATCAAATGGCAGAGCATACTCGATGGGCAGAATGGCTACTTCTTCTCCCATGTCTTGTGGGTGCTTCACGGCTTCAGCTGCCGAATGAGAACTTGAACGTACAATAACCAACGGGGGAGCTTTGATAACTGTTGCACTTTCAATAGTCACCATGTGTCGTTGTCCTTGAGATTTGAGCCACAACACAGCAGACAACGTAGCTGGATGTGAGGTTTCACCACCGTCACTGAGCCTCGCAGAACCTTAACTCTGTTGACAGTTGGTGGTTGTTGTGGGATTTAATTCAGGGTGCAACACATTGCCAAGGGAAGTAATGGAAGCAATGTTTAAGAGGCTTTTGGACAGGCCCATGAACAGGGAGGGAATAGAGGGATATTGACCATGTGCAGGGTGCTGTGGGTGTCATTTCAGGTACATTCCCTTATTATGAAGTAGGTTTCCTTGGATCATGCTCTATTTTCCTTTCTACAGTGAAACTGTCTATTGGCAAAGATTCCTTTGTCAGTGGTGCCCTTTGCTCGCAGGTGGAACTGCACCTTCAGAGACCAGTTGTCATTTAGACCGTCTCCATGTGATGGGGAGGCTGTAGTGTGGTCCCTGACTTGTTTTCCACCAAAGACAAATATAACTCCAGATATATCTACTGTTCAGCTGCCTCACTCCACCCAGTATTTTGATAGCCAGTTTATTGCATGTGGCAAGAGGGTGGAGTTGGGTTGGAGGAGGGAGAGTGGCAAATGGGTGAGGGTCATTACTTACAGGACTCAATGTGCTTCTCAAACTGCAGCTTAGCTTTTGTTAAATTTGTTCACAGCATATGAGTATTGCTGACTATTGTTACCCAGACCATTTGGTTCTTGAATAGTTTACTCTAACCATGACAGGCATCAGTTCAGAGGTCATCACTTTAATCAGATGTGGAGTCCCAAATATGATGCAAGTTTGTATTCCAGGTTTTTGAAGTACTTCTTGACACCTTTCAAATCATTGTTGAGGACTTCAATTAGGCTTTCTTGAAGAAATCTCTGGCCAATTATCAACATATCACCTCCAGCACCAGGTGTCCTGACACACCCGACCACTGCTATACTACCATAAGGAATGGCCATCCTTCTATCCCTAGACCACAGTTCAGGAAATCTGATCATCTGGCCGTCTTCCTCCTACCTGCCTTACAGGCAGAGGCTGAACAGCAAGGCTCCAAATGTGAGGACAATGAAGAGGTGGCTCCGGGAAGCAGTGGAGTGGCTACAGGATTGCTTTGAGTTAGGGGACTGGGCCATATTCAAGGGCTCATCAGAGGATCTGAACGAATACCCCATGGTTGTCACAGACTTCATAAACTTAGTCATGGAGGAATGTGCCCTCACAAAATCACTTAGAGTCTTCCCCAACCAGACACCCTGGATGAACCAAGAGATCCGCAATCTTCTGAGGGCCAGATCAGTGGTGTTCAGGTCTGGTGACCAAGTAAAATACACAAGGTTCAAGTATGACCTCCGGAAAGACAGCTGGCATCAAACTGGCAATCCTGGACAAAGCTGGAATCACAGAAGGATACTCGAAAGCTGTGGCAGGGTTTGAATGCCATCATCTCCCACAAAGTGAAACCAAGCAACATAGGTGGCTACAAGGTTTGGCTCCCACATGAGCTCAATGCCTTTTATGCTCGCTTTGACCATCAAAACATGGAGGCACCATCACAAGCTCACACGACCACTGATGAACCTGTGATTTCAGTCTCTGAGGCCGATGTGAGAGCATCCTTCAGCAGGGTGAACCCACAGAAAGCACCTGGTCCAGATGGGGTACCTGGCCAAGTACTGAGTCCTGTGCTGATCAAATGGCTGCAGTATCTTTAACCTCTCACTTTGGCAGTCTGAGGCACCCACCTGCATCAAGCAGGCTTTAATTATACTTGAGTCGAAAAAGAACGTGGTAACTTACCTCAATGACTATCATCTGGCAGCACTTACATCCACAGTGATGAAGAGCTTTGAGAGGTTCGTGATGAAACATATAAACTCCTGCTTGAGGAACGACTTAGATCTGCTCCAATTTGCCGATGGTCACAACAGGTCCACAGCAGATGTTATTTGATTGGATCTTCACTCAACCCTGGAACTTCTGGACAGTGAAGATGCATGCGTCAGGATGCTCTTCATTGACTACAGATTGGTAAGTTCCAAGACCTGGGTCTCAATACGTTTCCTCACTTGCAGGTCGCAGTCAGTTCGGATTGACAACATCTGCTCCACAATTATCATCAGCACAGGTGCACCACAAGGCTGCGTGCTTAGCCCCCTTGCTCTTCTTGCTTTGTTCTTATGATTGTGTGGCTAAGGACAACTTCAATGCCACATTTAAGCTTGTTGACCACACCACCGTCATTGGACGAATCAAAGGTGGTGACGAATTGGCACATAGGAGGGAGATTGAAAACCTGGCTGAGTGGTAGTAACAAAAACTTCTCACTCAATGTCAGAAAGACCAAGGAGATGATTATTGACTTTAGGAGGAGGAAACCAGGGGTCCATGAGCCAGTCCTCATCGGGGATCAGAAGTGAAGAGGGTTAGCAACTTTAAATTCTTCAGACTTGTCATTTCAGAGGATCTGTCCTGCACAGAAGTGCCATTATAAAGAAAGCACTGCAGTGCTCTACTTTTTTAGAAGTCTGTGAAGATCTATTATACCTTCTAAAACTTTGACAAACTTCTGTTAATGTGTGGTGGAGAGTGTACTGACTGGCTGCATGATGGATACACCAATGTCCTTGAATGGATAAGCCTGCAAAGAGTAGAGAAAAAGCTGAGTCCATCATGGGAAAAGCCCTACCCACCACTGAGCACATCTACAAGGAGCTCTGCTGCAATACTACTGAGAACCTTCACCATCCAGGCCATGCACTGTTCTCACCGCTGCCATGAGGCAGGAGGTACAGGAGCCTTAGGACCCACACCAACAAGGTTCAGGACTTAAAGTGCTACAGTCTACACCATTAGTGAGTTGCTCGTTGGTGGAGAAACTGAAGGAGCGGAACTTGGTGCGGCTCGTGCTACAGCCTGTGTCAGAGAGGCGTCAGAAGCATCGGTGGGCGAAGGCTGTGTGCAGTCTAACAGCGAATGATCGTCTTTGTCACCTTTCTTGTGATTTCAAGACCCCGTTGGGCATTGTAAATGTGGAAGTCTGCAAGTCTGATTCCCTAATTTATTGGCAGGCAGAGGGGGAGCTTGCACCTAGAGAGGACAGACCTCAAGCTGTGATGTTGCCTGTTACAGCCGCCCAGGAGAGAGGTGTTGGAGTCGATGCACTCCACCGGAGTGACGGGGTAGTGTGGCACGGTGTCGAAGCTGGAGTCGGTGCTTCCCTGTTTGGCAGAAGACAAGCCATATTGTTTTCAACTGCAGACTGCTGCAACAATCATGGACTCAGAACTTGACTATATTTTCTTTGTGTGACTGTATTTTACTGCTGTCTTATATATGCTATATGTACCTTGTGCTGTGTGTGACTGTTGGTGCTGCATTTTGCCCCTTGGCCCCAGGGTAATGCTGTTTTGTTTGGCTGTATTCATGTGTGTTCATGGAGGGGTGAACGGCTATTAAACTTGAACAGTTATTATCCTTCAACTATCAGGCTCTTGACCAGAGGAGATAACTTCACTCAGCTTTACTCACCCCAACACTAAACTTTTCCCACAACCTATAGATTCACTTTCAAGGACCTGTCATCTCATTTTCACAATATTTATTGACTACTTATTTATTATTATTATTTTGCTTTTGTTTCTTTTGTTGTCTTTTGCACAATAGCTGTTTGTCTGTCTTGTTGTGCGTGGTTTTTCATTGATTCTATTGTGTTTCTTTGTATTTACTGTGAATGCCCACAAGAAAATGCATATCAGAGTTGTACGTGGTGACAGACATGTACTTTGCTGATAAATTTACCTTGAACTTTTGAACTTTGAAATTGCACAATAGTCATGGTGGGCTTCGGGTTCATACCTCCAGGATAATAATGGAAAACCCAAAAAAACTACAGCAGTAATTATGCTTTTCAATCTTTTCCGGTCTCCACCCTATGACAGACATTTGTCCTCTCCACTTCCTCCTGACTTTCAACATAAAACACATTTGATTTCCAACTTTTCCTACTTCTGATGGAACTTCAAATGACCGGAAACGTCAGGTCTTTTTTTTTTGATTTAGAGATACTGTACACCACAGTAGCGGGCCCTTCTGGCCCAAAGAGTCTGTGCTGCCCAATTACACCCACATGACCAATGAACCTGTCAAGCCCTATGTCTTTGGAACGTGGGAGGAAACCAGAGCACCTGGATAAACCGGGTGAATGTACAAACACCTGACAGGCAGCGGCAGAGTTGAAACTGGTCACTGGCACTGTAATAGCGTTAGGCTAATGGCTACCCTGCCCTGCCTCCCATTACTCTCTCTGAGTTCCTGCTTTCCTAGCTCCCCAGATTGTCTCTTCAGGACCTCATCCCTTTCCCTACCTACTTCATTGGGACCAATACTATTTCATAACAGAAAAAATGTCCCCATCAATTTGATTTTCCAGTACAACCTCCACCCTGCACAGATCTCCCTCCGTAGATTCTGTCTGCCCCATTGAACATTTACTGTCCTTATTTCAAAGATTTTTGCCCTTATAGATATCACCTTTACAGGCTGATGTATCTTTAACCTACGTTGCTTCGTCCTTCATGCAAGTTGCCTGTCCTACTTTGTAAGCTTCTTGTTTCTGGCCCAATATTGGTGATACTTTGCCGCTGAATTCCTGTGCTGGGAGGATCTGACCAGCTTGAAGTTACCGTATATTAAGTTGTCAGGTCTTTTTCTGAATAGCGTAAAATCAGTCCTTTCATCCAAAGACAACGTGCTTTTACAAAGAACAAAAACATTAGAATTTCTGGTTTGCAAGACAGAAATCCTTGAATGTAAAGCAGGCTGTTTGACAGCAAGGGTGGCGTGGATGGGAGCCTGCTGTGAAATTAACTATTTAAAAAAGATATCACTGCCTGTGTTTTCCTAAGGTTCTCTTTATCTTCGCTTTGGTTTAAAACAACTTGAAACTACCCAAGGAGTGGGAGGTTTGATTGAACTGAATGTAGAGACTGGTGTTTCAGTCTTCTGAATTGGGTACTGTTTGTACACAAGAGAAGTTTTTGAGCACTGTACTTCTTTAATATACAGAACACGTGGAGGTGCCAAAAGTGGTCATTCAGTTCCCATTGAAAATAATGGAGAGTGCTGAAAGCAATGTAAGGGAGTTAGTTCAGTGCTCACATTAGAACGTAGCAGGCCAGGCCAATTCACAAACAGAGATTAATTCACACAGTTTGGAACTGAAATCCTTTACCCTAGGATGTTGTTTATTTGTTTTCATCTAAAAGAATTGCAAACATTGAGAAAATTGGGGAAATTGCAGAATTATGCATATTACTTGCATTACTTAATAAGTCTGAAACACCAAAGAGCTGGTTGAAGCCTGTCAGTGGCAAGGATCAAAGACCCTCTCCTTGTCGCTGCCAAAACAGTCAATCAGGGCTCAGAGGCCTGGGAAATTCCACCCCTGCTGTCACCCCCACCTACACTGCCAAGAAGATTATACTGTGAATGTGGAACACAGTCTCTCTGCAGCAACTCTCCTTCTGCATTACTGCTTCAGGCTCCGGCTCCCAGAAGGAGCAGCAAAGGAGTGAGCAATGATTCTCTCTGAAATTTACTGGAAGGGGAAGAGACCAAGACACTGAAATGTCTTTTTCTCCTTTGGAAAACTGAATTTATTCCATAGTGGCTTACAGAGATGCCTGTTGAGAACTTCACAGAACATAGAATGCTAGGAACAGGAACATGCCCTTCGGCTCAAAGTGGTGAATCACAGTCAGCTTTATTATCACTGACATATGGTATGTTGTGAAATTTGTGGGTTTGTGGCAACAGTACAAAGCAAAACATAAAATACACAATAAGTTACAAAAAGAAATATATATTTAATTAAATAAGTAGTGCAAAAGGAGCAAAACTGGTGAGATAGTGACCATGGGTTGACTGTCAGTTCAGAAATATTCAAGAAATTAGTAACCAAGTGCCCACTAAATTAAGCCCTTCTACCTACACAATGTCCATATCCTTCCTTTCATGTACATTTACTTATTTCAGAGGCACTTGAATGTGCTTACCTCCACTACCACCTCAGGCAGCACATTCCGGACATCCACCACTCTCCGTGTTAAAAATAAACTCGCCACCTCGCACCTCCTTTGATGTCAACTCCACTCATCTTAAATGCACGCCCTCTTGTATGAAGCATTTCAACCCTGGGAGAAAGATACCAGCTGTCTTAGGACATCATTTGCTCCGCCAACATGGGAACGATGTGCAGCAAAGGCCAACTGTTTCGATAGGCCAGGATTGAGTGGATATGGAGAAGGTGTTTCCATTAATTGTCGGGTCTAGGATCTGTGTGTCCAGCATCTGGGCATAGGGATGTCTCTTTAGAACTAAGGTGAAAAGGAATGTCTTCATTCAGGGTATGGTGAATCTGTGGAATTTGTTGCCACGGAGGACAGTAGAGAGGAGCGGTCAAGCCGTTGGGTGTACTTAAGGTAGAGGTTGACAGGTCTTGATTGATAAGAAAGTTTAGTGTTATGGATAGAAGGAAGGAGAATAGGGTTGGGAAAAATAGTCAGATATGATTGAATGGGGGAGCAGGCTTGATGGGCTAAATAGCCTAATTCTGCTCCTATATCTTACGGTTTATTGTGTAATGAACCAGAAGTGATTAGAGAGATCGAGGTGAAGGAACCTTTGGGAGGCAGTGATCATAACATGATTGAGTTCACTGTGAAATTTGAGAAAGAGAAGCCGAAATCTGATGTGTCGGTATTTCAGTGGAGTAAAGGAAATTACAGTGGCATGAGAGAGGAACTGGCCAAAGTTGACTGGAAAGGGACACTGGTGGGAAGGACGGCAGAGCAGCAGTGGCTGGAGTTTATGCGAGAAGTGAGGAAGGTGCTAGACAGATATATACCAAAAAAGAGGAAATTTTCGAATGGAAAAAGGATGCAACCATGGCTGACAAGAGAAGTCAAAGCCAAAGTTAAAGCAAAGGAGAGGGCATACAAGGAAGCAAAAATTAGTGGGAAGACAGAGGATTGGGAAGTTTTTAAAAGCTTACAAAAGGAAACTAAAAAGGTTATTAAGAGGGAAAAGATGAACTATGAAAGAAAACTAGCAAATAATATCAAAGAGGATACTGAAAGCTTTTTTCCAAGTATATAAAGAGTAAAAGACAGGTGAGAGTATATATGGGACCAATAGAAAATGATGCTGGGGAAATTGTAGTGGGAGATAAGGAGATGGCGGAGGAACTGACCGAGTATTTTGCATCAGTCTTCACTAAGGAAGACATCAGCAGTATATTGGACACTCAAGGGTGTCAGAGAAGAGAAGTGTGCGCAGTCACAATTACGACAGAGAAAGTACTCCGGAAGCTGAATAGTCTAAAGGTAGATAAATCTCCCGGACTAGATGGAATGCCCCCTCGCATTCTGAAGGAAGTAGCTGTGGAGATTGCGGAGCCATTAGCAATGATCTTTCAAAAGTCAATAGATTCTGACATGGTTCCGGAGGACTGGAAGATTGCAAACGTCACTCCGCTATTTAAGAAGGGGGCAAGGAAGCAAAAAGGAAATTATAGACATGTTAGCTTGATATCGGTGGTTGGGAAGTTGTTGGAGTTGATTGTCAAGGATGAGGTTACGGAGTACCTGGAGGCATATGACAAGATAGGCAGAACTCAGCATGGTTTCCTTAAAGGAAAATCCTACCTGACAAACCTATTGCAATTTTTTGAGAAAATTACAAGTAGGCTAGACAAGGGAGATGCAGTGGATGTTGTATATTTGGATTTTCAGAAGGCCTTTGACAAGGTGCTATACATGAGGCTGCTAAACAAGATAAGAGCCCAAGGAATTATAGGAAAGTTACATTCGTGGATAGGGCGTTGGCTGATTGGCAGGAAACAGAGAGTGGGAATAAAGGGATCTTATTCTGGTTGGCTGCTGGTTACCAGTGGTGTTCCACAGGGGTCCGTGTTGGGGCCACTTCTTTTAACGTTGTACATCAATGATTTGGATTATGGAATAGATGGCTTTGTGGCTAAGTTTGCTGATGATACAAAGATAGGTGGAGGGCCCAGTAGTGCTGAGGAAACAGAGAGTCTGCAGAAAGACTTGGATAGATTGGGAGAATGAGCAAATGAAATACAAAATTGGAAAGTGTATGGTTATGCACTTCGGTAGAAGAAATAAACGGGCAGACTATTATTTAAATGGGGAGAGAATTCAAAGTTCTGAGATGCAACGTGACTTGGGAGTCCTCATGCAGGATACCCTTAAGGTTAACCTCCAGGTTGAGTCGGTGGTGAAGAAGGCGAATGCAATGTTGGCATTCATTTCTAGAGGAATAGAGTATAGGAGCAGGGATGTGATGTTGAGGCTCTATAAGGCACTGGTAAGACCTCACTTGGAGTACTGTGTGCAGTTTTGGGCTCCTTATTTAAGAAAGGATGTGCTGACGTTGGAGAGGGTTCAGAGAAGATTCACTAGAATGATTCCAGGAATGAAAGGGCTAACATATGAGGAACGTTCGTCCGCCCTTGGACTGTACTCCTTGGAGTTTAGGAGAATGATGGGAGACCTCATAGAAACATTTCAAATGTTGAAAGGCCTGGACAGATTGGATGTGGCAAAATTGTTTCCCATGGATAGGGGGAATCTAGTACGAGAGGGCATGACTTAAAGATTGAAGGGCGCCCATTCAGAACAGAGATGCGAAGAAATTTTTTTAGCCAGAGGATGGTGAATCTGTGGAATTTGTTGCCACGGGTGGCAGTGGAGGCTAAATCTCTGGCCAAGGCGGGGGAGTGGGACTAAGTGGGAGAATGGATCAGCTCATGATAAAATGGCGGAGCAGACTCGATGGATCGAATGGCTGACTTCTGCTCCTTTGTCTTATGATCTTATGGTCTAATAGGTCTAGCTCACACACAAAATATCTGGAATAAGATAGCAAGATTGTTACTACCTTTTCTCCCTTTGCCAAATAATCTCCTGGGAGAGAAAAATATATTGAAGAAGATCACTGGAGCAATTAGAAAACAAAACGCTCTTGTAAATTCCTCCCAGAGGGATCGAATGAGATAAAACAAAGACAAACTTACATTTAAAGGGAGTCTTTGCGATGGGCAATAAATGCTGGCCAACATATTGAATAGATAATAAGGACATGTATCCCCGTGAAGATGTCCAAAAGAGATTTACAACCATGAGGTACTGTTTGAGGCAACCATTCAGACATACATGCAAACATCAAATAGGAGAAGAGGAGGCCAACCTGCCCTTCAAAACTGCTCTGTTGTTTCATAAAAGCTTAGCAGTAGGTATAAAATCAAGAGGGCAAAGACTAAAACTGAGAGGTGGGAATTTTATGAGGGACCTTATAGAGGTAAGGTGCTTAGACAGAGAATGGTTGATATCTGGAATTCACCGCCAGTGGAAATGGCGGAATTAGATGAAGTTACAACGTTTAAGAGACATTTAAAAAGGCATAGTGTGGCGACCCACTTTCTACACAAGCTAATCGGCTCACAAAATAGCCCGCGCGCGGGGAGAGACTTTGTAATGCACCTCTGACGTCATTTCCGCCTGGAGAGGGCTGGAAGGGAACTGCTTAAAAGCCAGTGCTGCGAAGTTTGAATAAACGAGTCTCGAGTGCGACTTACAGACTGCGTGTCGTTATTTCTAGCTCTGTGTGTAGCACATCGCTACAATAGCAGCTTTATGCCATCTGCACAGCTTCCTTTTCTATCAATGTCAGTGACAAAGTTAATAATATCTTTGTTTCCTTTATGTTTATGTACTTTGTAGAACTGTAGTGCTATTCCTTTCTTATTGGGAAAAAATACCTGAGGACCAGTGAAGATCACTGCAGTATATCAGAGAGGGAAATCTACTAGAATGCTTCTTGGATTAGAGAGCATGTCTTATGAGGAGAGGTTGAGCAAGTCAGGGCTTTTCTCTTTGGAGCTAAGGTGAAAAAGAGGCAGCTGGATAGATGTCAACAAGATGATAGCAGAGACTTTTCCCAGGGCAGAAATAACTAATACAAGGGGTCATAATCTTAAGATGATTGGAGAAAAGTTTTTGGGGAGGATGTCGGGGGTAAGATTTTTTACACAGAGGGTAGTGGGTGTTTGGAATGCTCTGGCCGAGTGGCAGAAGCAGATACATTAGGGACACTTAATCACCTCTTACATAGACACAGGGATGATAGAAAAATGAAGGGCCACATGACAGAGAAGGGTTAGCTTGATCTTCGAGTAGGTTAAAAGGTCAGCACAACATCGTGGGCTAAAGGGCTTATACTATGCTGTAGTGTCCCATGTCCTATTACTGGTTGCATCTTTTCAATTAGAAAAATACCCGATTATATCCAGTCTCTAGATTATATTAGATTAGATTCAACTTTATTGTCATTGTGCCGAGTATAGGTACAAAGCCAATGAAATGCAGTTAGCGTCTAACCAGAAATGCAAAGAATAGTGTTATTTGCAAAATAACTGCGAATAAAAAGGAAGTGCTACAGCACACAAATGTAAAAGTACCGAGACAGTACAATATGGGTGCAAGCCCTGCAAATATGTATTACTTATGCCATAAGATTTTATTTTCCACAGTAATACTTGATGGGATGCATTAACAAATGTCTTCAGGAGCATCTGTTATTTCTTCAACGTACTGTTAATGTTAAACTTGTCTGATTATCTTAAACTTAGTAAACTAATCTGCCATACCATCTTGAATAGTAGCGTCCAATACTTTCCCTATGAAAGATGCTAAATCAGCTGACCTCTGATTCCTGTTTTAAATCTCTATTCCTCTTAATAAAGCAGCTGAATTCACTATTTTCTAATCCAGGGGTTCCAACCTTTTTAATGCCATGGACCCCTACCATTAACCAAGGGGTCTGTGGACACCAGGTTAGGAGCCCTTGTTCTAATCTAATAGAACCTTCCACAAATCAGGTCATTGACCTAAAATGTTGGTTCTGTTTTTGCTTCTCTCTTCAGGGGTGTTTCTGTGACTCTTCTGACTGGGTGTCACACTCCCACATTTATTGAAGGTGGTGATGACTCTGTCCAGTATGTTTCAATGTTTCGATGTACATGTAACAAATAAAGCTAATCTTTAAGAAGGGATGGTGTATATGGGAGACACAAGAGACTGCAGATGCTGAAATCTGGAGCAACACACAAGATGCTAGAGGAACTCAGCAGTTCAAGTAGTGTCTATGGAGGGAAATGGTCAGTTGATGTTTCAGGTTGAGATTTTGTTCAGTCCAGGTGAAGTGTCTTGACATGAAACATTGACTGTCCCTTTCCACCCATAGATGCTGCCTGATTCACTGACACAGCATATAATTTGGAAAGGAACTTGGGAGACTGTCTGTGTGGGTGTGTGGGTATGTGGAAGGGAAGAAAGGGGCTTGTTTTGCTGTCGTTGTTTTGTTGCCTGGTATGTTCTGGTTTGTTGTGTTCTGTGCTGAGCATTGTGGGTATGTAATGTAGCTGCTGGAATGTGTGACAGCACTTGTGGGCTTCCTCCATCACACGCTTAGGTTGTGCTGGTTGTTAATTTAAATGGCACATTCTACTGTATGTTTCAATGTGATAATTGAATGAATCTGATCTGAAAAGTGTGAAGTGGTGCAATTTGGAAAGTGAGACCACAACAGGACATCCCCAGTGAATGAAAGCATCCTGGGGAGTGTTGTCGAACAGACTGACTGAGGGATACAGGCACATAATTCCCGGAAAGTGGCAACACAGATGGAAAAGGTGGTGATGGATATATAAACTATGCTTACCTTGTGTATAAGAGATAGGACGTCATGTTGCAGCTCTATATATTGTTGGTGAGACTGCGCCTGGAGTACTATATGTAGGTATGGTTGCCAATTTGGAAGGATGTTATTAAGCTGGAGATGATGCAGAAGTAAGTCACAAGGATGTGGCCCAGAACGGAACTGCACAGGAAGAGTTATTGGAAGAGATGAAATAATAGATTGGGATGGTTTGCCTGGCATGATGGAGGCTGTGGGGCGACTTTACAGATGCTTACAGTCTTTTTCTCAGGATAAGGGAGTTTAAAGGTGATGAGGAAAGATTTAAAAGGCATCTGAGAGGCAAGTATTATTTTCTCTCACCAAGGTTTGGAAGCATACAGAAGGGTTTGGTTGAGTGCTGCTCAGTAAACCATGATATCTGTGCTGGGTCTGAGATCTTGATCTTCAAACACTCTTTGATTTACATCGTCAAAGGGTGTGCTGATATATTGAATATTGAAGGTGATGGTTAAAATCATTGTCAATCTCTTCATCACTGAAAGGTGAAAAGTAGTCCATCTCTTTGCACATTCTCAATGTGGACCTCAATATATGTCAGCTGCCAGCAAGAATCAATCAAATTATGTATGAAGGAATAGATACAAAGGAATTTCTTTTCTGATCACAAAATTATGGGTACCGGCTTTCCTGGGGCAAATCCCAGAGTTTGAAAAGTTTCCATCACCAAGTTTTGTAAAAGAGCCCAGAAAAGATCAGAAGATTTTGTAAACTAGCTTTATGCATGGAATAGTTAAAATGTGTGGGATATTGTCTTGGTGAATTTGCTTAAAATAGATACATATATATAGCAGGCTATCCTGCCATCTGTAAGATCTTGAAACACACCTTTATAATAGAGCCATCATTCTGCATAGACTGCCTATCACCCTGCTTGAGAAACATATTAGTATCCTTTTGATGAATAATATATTGTCAGTATTTCATTGTCCTGTTTCTAAGCAAAGATCAATTTCTATGAATTCACTTCCTCCTTTTCAGCTTTTCTTTTCAGGGTCCCTATTCCATTTACTGACAGAAATCAAAGGAGTGGCCACTGGCACAGGCTGACTTCAATCAAAATACCTCTGTAGTCTGTAAGCTTCATGCGAACCTCATTATACCTTGGTGTATATGCCAATAAGCTACGCAGTTACCTGCCTTAACCACTTCTGCTGGAAGCTCATTCCACACAGCTACCACTCTCTGAGTAAAGAAGTTCCCCCTCATGTTACCCCTAAACTTTTGCCCTCTAACTCTCAACCCATGTCCTCTTGTTTGAATCTGCCCCACTCTCAATGGAGAAAGTCTAACCACATCAACTCTATCAATCCCCCTCATAATTTTAAATACCTCTATCAAGTCCCCCCTCAACCTTCTACGCTCCAAATAATAAAGTCCTAACTTGTTCAACCTTTCTCTGTAACTTAGGAGATGAAACCCAGGCAACATTTTAGTAAACCTCCTCTGTACTCTCTCAATTTTATTAACATCTTTCCTATAATTCGGTGACCAGAACTGTACACAATACTCCAGATTTGGCCTTACCAATGCCTTATACAAATTCAACATTACATCCCAACTCCTATACTCAATGCTCTGATTAATAAAGGCCAGCAAATCAAAAGCTTTCTTCACCACCCTATCCACATGAGATTCCATCTTCAGAGCACTATGCACCATTATTTCCAAATCCCTCTGTTCTGCAGCATCCTTCAATGCCCTACCATTTACCATGTATGTCCTATTTTGATTAGTCCTACTAAAATGTAGCACCTCATATTTTTCAGCATTAAACTCCATCTGCCATCTTGCAGCCCACTCTTCTAACTGTTCTAAATCTCTCTGCAAGTTTTCAAAACCTTCCTCATCATCCACAACTCCACCTATCTTAATATCATCTGCATACTTACTCATCCAATATGCAAAAGAAGACAAACTGTACAAATGCAAAAAAGTTAATAAATAATACTGAGAACATGAGTTATAGAGTCCTTGAAAGTGAGTCCATAGGTTGTGAAATCAATTCAGAGTTGAGCTGAGTGAAGCTGGTTCAGGAGCATGATGGTTGAAGAGCAATAATTGTTCCTGAATCTGGTGGTGTGGGTTCTAAGGCTCCTACACCCCCTTCTCAATGGCAGCAGCGAGAAGAGATCATATCCTTGATGACGGATGCTTCTTTCTTGTGCTAGCATTCCTTGTAAATGTGCTCAAAGGTGGGGAGGGCTTTGCCTGTGATGGACTGGACTGTATCCACTACCTTGTGTAGGCTTTTCTGTTCATAGGCACCGGTGTTTCTGTGTCAGGCCATGATGCAACCAATCACTGTAGACCCTAGATGTTTGTCTAAGTTTCAGATAACATGCCGATCCTGTGCAAACTTCTAAGACTTCTGCTTTGTAATAGCACTTACATGCTGGTATCAGAGTAGATCCTTTGAACTGCTAACAACAAGGAACTTAAAGTTACTGACCCTTTCTGTCTCCAATCCCCTAATGTGGGCTGGCTCATGGACCTCCAATTTTTTCCTCCTGTAGTCAATAATCATCTCATTGGTTTAGCTGACACTGAGCGAGAGGTTGTCATTGTGGCACTATTCAACCAGATTTTCAGTCTCCCTCCTAAATGCCAATTTGTCAGCACCTTTGTTTTGGCCAGCATCAGAGATGCCATCAGCAAACCACTGATCTACCTAGGTTAGCTCTTCTGGTCTGCTACACATTGTGGAACATTTGTGATGTTCTACCCATGGCTTGACTCTTCCGAGCTTAAATTGAGATGGGGTCCATGCACAGGCGGGTACCTGAGTGTGAACACAGATGAACTTTGTTTGCCTGCAGAAATAACTACTGAGCCCTGGGAACTGTATGTAATTGTCACCAAAGTTTGTGGTTGCTTTAGAAACTTTCTGGTTTTCCTTCACAGCAACTGGGCCCCAGAAATGTTAGTGTCAGAGTGGTGACACGTTCAGGAAAGAAAATGTACAATGTGAAACGAGTGGAGAATAGAATCAGTTGCTCAGAACACTCTGCCTCAGCAGAGTTGTATATTAAGGGGATTAACTGAGAAAAGTCCTAGTGACGCCGTTATTTAAATAGCCAATTAAACCGCATCAGTGAATGCCTTGTTAGTTGAAACCATTATTTAATGTGAAGTAATTACAGGGTAATTATTCCCCTCAGCTATTACCCAATCTCTAACTAAATGTTACCTTGCCAGACCTGTGAGATCATATGTCTGTCCCTTGATGTGAGAAAATGTACCATATTTTGGATATACTGTATATTTCCCTCACAGTGTTTAGGAAGCGTCCTTTGTAACTTGACACAACAGGAACTAATCCTTCATAAATGGTAGTTTGATGTAAGGAAACAAAATACAGAAAAATTAAGCAGGATTGCTTACTTCAGGATATCTTTATCAGAATATACTGTGATTATTTTCTTAAATTGCATTGACTTCAAGGGATCTGTGTGAACAGCTGAGAGGATTGTAGGCATCTCCCTACCATCCATCGGGGACATTTATCAGGAGGGCTGTGTACGCAGGGCCCTTAGTATTATTAAGGATCCCACCCATCCATCCAGCATCCACTTTGATTTTCCGCCATCAGGCACGAGGCTCCCATGCATAAAAACAAGAACGGTCAGGATGAGAAACAGTTTCTCCCCCCAGGCTTCCGAACTGCCTACCGCATCATATTCAAAATGTCACCAGTTAATCTGTTCCGTACTTTAGAATATTTAAAGTTAATGCACTTTAGTTTGTTATTTATGCGTGATTCATCTGTAGATTATGTCCATACCTTCATAAATTATTATGTGCTATGTGTGTTATGTGTACTACTGCGCTTTACACCCTGGTTCGGAGAAATGTTGTCTTGTTTCTATATACATTATACGATTATATACATTATATACATGTATGTAGTTAAATGATAACAAACTTGACTTGACTTGATCTGTTTTGATTTGGACTTCATGAATGATGGAACTACTGGGCTCAGTGAACGTTGGAACAGGGGATCAAATGACATTGACTCTGGCAGTTTTGCAAAGTGCGGACAAAGGTGGCAAAACCAATTCAGAAACTAAAAGTAAAACTCAAAAGTAAACTGCTCAGAGTTAAGAAAGTTTTCAGTTTATATAGTGCCTTTCAGAGCCCTGGTGACATCCTGAAGCACCTCGGAATACTGGTCAACTGGGAAAGTGGACTCAGGAATGGCGGGTAGAATTGAACTCTGCCAAGTGAGAAGTGGCACATCTTGGAAAGTTCAACCAGGGCAGGAGGTAGGCACTGAATGACGGGGCTCCGGGAATGTTGTTGAACAGAGGGCTGGGGTACTTGTACATAATTCCCTGAGAGTAGCAACACAGGCAGGCAGAGTGGTGAAGATGCATGGAATGTTTACCTTCATTTTTTTGACACATTTAGTAGAAGAGTTGAGATGTCATGTTACATTTGTAGAAAACTTGTGTAGGTCGCACTTGGAGCATTGTGTACAGTTCTGGTCACCAGGATAGGTGTGATTAAGCTAGACAGGGTGCAGAAAGCACTCTTTAGGATATTGTCTGGATTGGAGGGCTTGAGTTTTAAAGAGAGATTAGATAAATTGAGGTTGTTTTGTCTGGAGTAAACAATGCTGAGAGGTAATATGATCAGAATCAGAATCAGATTTAATATCACCAGCATGTATTGTGAAATTTGTTAACTTTATGGCAGCAGTACAATGAAATACATGATAAATAAATATGGAGAGAAAAACACATAAAGTGCATATATGTCTATTAAAAAGTTCAGTTAAAATAAGCAGTGCAAAGTAACAGAAATAAAAAGGTAGTGAGGTAGTGTTCATGGGTTCAACGTCCATTTAGAAATTGGATGGCAGAGGGGGAGAAGCTGCTCTTCTTGGGCACTGGTATAACTGTTGCCCTTTTGAAGCAGGTGGGAATTTCCGACTGTGGCAGTGAGAGATTGGAAATGTCTTTGAATATTCCCGGCAGTTGGTTGGCACAGGTTTTCAGAGCCCTATCAGGTACCCCAGCAGGCCCTGCTGCCTTGAGAGGGTTCACCCTCTTGAAAGACAGCCTGACGCCGGCCTCCAAGACAGAGATCACAGGGTCACCAGATCCTGGGATCCTCATGGCTGTGGTTTTATTCGCACTTTCAAAGCGAGCATTGAAGGCGTTGAGCTCGTGTGGTAGTGAAGCTCCCCTGACATTCATGATGTTGATGTAGGCATATACGTGAGAGGCAGTGTTAGGGTAGACAGTGAGAATCCCATGGTGGGAGTGTCTAAAACTAGACAGCAATCAGATTCAGTTTCATTCATGTACATTGAAACATAGAGTGAAATGCATCATTTGCATTAACAACCAACACGGCCCAAGGATGCGCTGGGGGCTGCCCACAAGTATCGCCACACATTCCGGTGCCAACTCAGCATGTCCACAATGCTTGGCAGAACAAAGCAGCCCCCGGCCTCCGGGAGGTTTGCATATTCACAGACATCGGCCCTTCAGCTCTCCCAGTGGACTCGCAGATGCAGGCCTCGACTTCCAGACTTCCGACCAATCTTTGGGCTTAGATCTTCAATATTGACCCTGGAACTTGTTGATGATGATGAATGAGGAACCTGGATGAGGACCTCAAACTCCAGGCCTCATCAAGTGACCAGAAAGAGGTTTAAAAGGGATATGAAGTGTGATTTTTTCACACAAACGGTAACTGATATCTGGAATCAGAACATAAACCAAGAAGGCGGAGCTTAGGAGGGTTAATGGTGCCTAATGACGACTCCTTTGCTTGAATCTTTGGAAACAGCTCTATTTCCATCTTTAACATCTCTATTTTTCCCTTTCAGGGTTCTTTTGAAGACCCTGACCTGGAGTTACATGCTGACTATGGTTCTTTGCGTGAATGGGACCTGCTCTTGGGGTTTCATAACTGGCCGTTGTTTGGCACACCAAGGGCTCAGCCTAAGAGCTCCACTCGCCTTTGGAGGACCGAGTTTTTGTGCCTCTGGAGACAGGCGGATCAGATGTCGGTGCCTCTGCAGGAGATCGGTGTGTCATGGGAGATGGAAGATCTAAGGCTGTGTGCCCGGAGACCCGAGATCTTTGGGCACAGAGCTCGGAAAAAGCGATGCAATGGATTTTAACATCATAAATCAGCGAGTTGCTTGTTATGTCTCCCCTCTGACTGTGAAAGTGGAGATACCTCTTTCTCCCTTATTGGGGGGGGAGGAGGAGATAGAGATAGAGATAGGGAGATAGAGAGATAGAGATAGACAGACAGACGCAGACTGTGGTATGTCGAATACCGGATGAACAATGTAGCCTTTGGACTATTGCAAGTCAGGGGCAGTGCCAAGGTGGTGCTAGCTTGTGCTATAACCCCAGCAGAAATTACAATAGCACCAGCGTAGCACCACCAAGAAATTAACTGAAATTTCACATACAAATTGCAGCTGCTTTGCTTTCTCTGTATAGTTTTGAATACAGCTTGTTTCTCCAGTTGATTAATGAAACGGCGTCCCCAATTACCATAGCACCCACACAGCAATAAAGTTATAAACTCTGTCAGATCCACTCTACACTTCGTTGGTTGTCAATGTCTTTCCGTTGCTGTCCTCAGATCGGTTAAGCTGATCTACGATCACTTAAGGTGGTGATGTCACTCACTCTCACTCACGCGAGAGATTGATAATATACATCCAGGTGCAAATCCATGGTCTTGCGAGAGTAACGGATGCCACACACACGCACACACACGTTGTGCTAGCCTGTGCACCTGGCGCGTGCATTATTTTGGCCGGCGTGAAAAATGGATCGATTTTTAGTGAGAAAATGACCTCATCCAGAGGAATCAGTGGTGTCTCAACCTGAGCCTGTCTTAATTGAAAGTGACATGCAGAAAGAAGTAAGTGGGGATGGGGACGACGGCAGTTCATCGAAGGAGTGTGAGGGCGAAGTAGAGGAACAAGAAATGGAGCGGGATTCGGAAGAGAATGTGGATGAAGCTGCTCTTAGTGCTAGTGGGAATACTGTTAACGCTGTTAGCCAGCAGCCTGAGGAAGGATCCCGTCGGTCAGCATTGAAAAAGTACCCTTCGCAACAGTTTGGCAATCAGCAAAGAAGTTTTATTTGTGGCTGGTTTGACTGACTGGAATATTTGATCACGAAAGATACTACGTTCTGCTTTGCATGCAGGCGTTTACTGTGTGGAGGACATGGGTTCCATTCTGAGTCTACCTTCACTGTCACCGGTTACTGCAACTGGCGTAAAGCTACAACATCTTTCAAAACCCACCATCTAAGTGCAGCTCATAATTTTGCTATGCAGGCACGGGCCGAATTCAGATTGAGAAAACAAGACGGTTCAAGATTGGGAAATATGCTTGACAAAGGACAAGCACAGATTGTCCAAGAGAATCGTGAGTATATGAGAGCTGTGATTGAGTCTCTAGCAAGGACAGACAGTGAATGACACAGTGGAATTTCTAGCTCCAATGGCTCCAATGAGACCCTACCGTGATGCATTTATAGATTTATACAAACTAATCTGCATATCACTGACTCTACCTGTGACATCTGCCTCATGCAAACAGAGTTTCTCTTGCCTCAGACGCCTCAAAAACTACCTAAAGAATAGCAGTGGCGATGCTCGGAACAGCAACTTGGCCCTGTTGGCCATAAACAGCCAGAGGACCAAAGCACTTGACATCCAGAAAATCATTGATGCTTTCGCCACCAATCACAACAACAGACAGATTGTGCTTCTCTGAAAACAGCAATGGTGAGTGCAGTTGATTTCTTTTTAAAATTTGGGCCGAGACTAATGCTGATTATTATTATATTTTGTGGTGGATACCCCATAGTCCTTATGTTTCCTGCAAATCCTAAACTATTACATTTACTGCTATTAAGTCTACTGGTTTTGCTTAGACTTCCAAGTGGTGGTTGTGTTGATTTTTGTTTTAAATTCAGTAGCCGAATTAATTGAGGTATTGCATGGTCAGAGTATAATTTGTCCAACTCCTGGTAAAGCCTTGCATCTGTCATTTGCCTGATTTGACTTTAATAACAGTGTATCTTTTGGCATTTTCTGTCTATGTAATGCGAATAGCAGTGGACATTGTGGGTTAGTCTTGTGTTTTTCAGTTGAAAAGCACGCATTTGATGCTGATTGCGGGATTGGTGCGTGGTTCACGTTGTGCGCTGTGGGTCGGATGCTCTGTTGGTTTGTTTGTGCTCTGTGTAGCCCGGGTTGTCTCCGATGCTGTTGACACTGTCACAGTTCACTTCTATATTATATTTATCAATTGCTGTTGCTTGTGAATCAACAGAGGCATTTATAGTAGGCACATAATGCTTGAAACTGACTTTTGAACGCCACGCGTCTGGCCTTGCGAATACATATTACCATACGGTACATCCCTCAGCACCATCACTGAATAATTCAGCCCCACTGTAGCACCAGCAAGAAAAAAATCTCTGGCGCCATCACTGCTGCAAGTCTGTGTCTTTGTTGTTGCCTTGCTCATACTTGAGTGCTCGGTGGTGGGTGCCAATGCTTTTTTTTGCTGGGGGGGGGTGTTGTTGTTTGCTGCCACTTATGCGCGGCAGGGAGAGGAGCTGGTGGGCACTTTGGGGTTCTAACATTTAACAGTCACTCATTCTTTGGGGCACTCCTCTGTTTTCGTGGATGGTTGCGAAGAAAAAGCATTTCAGGATGTATATTGTATACATTTCTCTGACATTAAATGTACCTTTGAAACCTTTGAATGAGCTACCAGAATCAGGAAGAGTAACAAAGTTTACGAGACTTGAATGAGCCAGGCGCAGGGATGGTGGGCTGAAGGGCTTGTTTCTGATTTGTACCACACAATGACTCTAAAGTTGTCTATTTGTGTGTAAATAATATGTAAAGAAGCATAAAGGATCAGGGAAACCTGATAATGTTGCATACAAGTGTGACGTGAAATTTCTTCATTGTTTGTGATTTCCAGCAGAAATCTTGTCCATTTCTGTGGTCACATGACCTCCTGAAAAGCTCTGGACAGTTTCTGTGTGTTCCGTCTCTGCTAACCCATGAGCTTGGATCCTCAGTGCTATTACTGACTCCCTATTACTGTACTTCAGAGAGCAAAACGCCCCGAGCTCTGTTATTACAGCCTTTCTTCATGTTGACCTAGGCCTGGTGGCTTAAACCATAGACAATAGATTCCCCTTCCAGAACCTTGTTTCTGTAGTGTGTGTGGTCCTCCTTTCCTTTTATTAAATGGCTGACAAGGTATATTGAATATCGTGTGCACAGATGCCAACAACAGCCTTCAGAGACTTTCCAGCTATTTTGCTCTGACATATGTTTTTGAGTAGAAACAGGAGGCAGATGCTTTGCTGAAGCTTGATGGTCAAGCTGTTGAGGATGTTTCATCTGATGTCAATGTCAGTAGCACAGCTAAATATCTAGTAAGAGTACCTGAGACATTCAGCCCTGATGTCAGGTATTGTCATCAGGTATCTCAGGTAGAGTCTTGGCCCAAAACATTGACTGGTCGCTCTTTTCCATAGATGCTGCCTGACCTGCTGAGTTCCTCCAGCATTTTGTGTGTGGCGCTTTGGATTTTCAGCATCTGCTGGTTTTCTTGTGCTCAGGTGTTGCCTGTGGTCTGTGACCACATGTGTTCCCGCCAGTTTCCTACTACACCACACACTTGTGCATTAGTATATTAAGTCGCCACAGTAAAGTTCTCTTATTGCAGAGGTGAATGGTAGAATAGGGGGGTGAGTTGATAGGGAGTTGAATAATTGTTGCCCTCAAAAATTTCTATAGATGTGCTGTGGAGAGCATTCTAACTGGCTGCATCACTGTCTAGAACAGGAGTGGTGGGGTGGGGGTTACTGCACAGGATCGATGTAAACTGCAGAGAGTTGTAAAATCAGTCATCTCCATCACGAGCACTAGCCTCCAGGATATCTTCACGGAGTGATGCCTCAAAAAGGTGACGTCTATCATTAAGGACCCCATCACCCAGGTCATGTTCTCATTGTTACCGTCAGGAAGGAGGTGCAGAAGCCTGAAGGTACACATTGAGCGATTTAGGAGCAGCTTCTTCCTCTCTGCCATCCAATTTCTGAATGGACATTGAACCCTTGGACACCAACCCACTACTTTTTTATTTCTTCTTTTGCACTTCTTTAATTTAACTATTTTATATATACTTACTGCAATTCACAGTTTTTTTAACCATTATTATGTTTTGCATTGCTGCAAAGGCAACAAATTTCACGATATATGCCGGTGATGTTAAACCTGAGTTCGATTCTGAATAGAATAGGATTAATTGGCTTCAGGGGGGTGGTGCAGGGGGTGATACATTACTGTTTGTCATCTATATCAACAATTTGCGTAAGAGTGGACACGCTATGACTATTAAGTTTGCAGATGCCACTAAAGTACAAGGTATAGTGAGCAGTAAGGTAGGTTATCAAAAGGTTATGGATCAGCTGAGCAAGTGAGCCGAGGAATTGCAAATGGAGCTGAAGTGAAATCAAGGTAGGACTTGTTATGGCCCTGAGGATTGTTGTAGAACAGAGGAACCTGGGAGTACAAGTACACAGTTTCCTGAAAGTGGAGTCACGGGTAGACAGGATGGTGAAAAGGCTTTTGGCACACTGACCTTCATCAGTCAGGACACCGAAGATAGGAGTTGGGAGGTCATAATGTGGTTCTACAAGTTGGTGGAATGGCTACGCTTGGCGTTATGGTTGCCCTGCAATAGGATTGATGTTATTAAACTGGAAAGAGTACAGGAAAGATTTACAAGGATGCTGCTGGGACTTGAGGGACTGAATTATAAGGAAAGGTTGGACATGCTGGGACTTTATTCCTTAGAGTATAGGAGATGGAGAGACATTGATGTGTGGATAGCCAGAGGCTTTCTCCCAGGGCTGAAATGGCTAACATGAGGGGAGATCGTTTTAAGGTGCTTGGGAGTAGGTACAGAGGGGATGTCAGGGGTAAGTTTTTCACACAGAGAGTGGTGGGTGCATGGAATGCACTGCCAGCGATGGTGGTGGAGGTGGATACAACAGGGTCTTTTAAGAGACTCTTAGATAGGTACATGGAGCTTAGGTGAATAGAGGGCTATGCGGTAGGGTAATTCTAGGCAATTTCTAGAGTAGGTTACATGGTCAGCACAACATTGTGGGCCGAAGGGCCTGTAATGTGCTGTAGAATCCTATGTGCTATGTTCTATGAGAGCACAGATAGGGTGAATGTACTCAGTCTTTTCCCCAGGGTTGGGGAATAAAGAACTAGAAGGAATAAGTTTAAGGTGAGAGGAGAAAGATCTAATAATAACTCGAGAGGCACTTTTTAAAAAAAAGAGTGATACGTATGTGGAACGAAATGTCCAAGGAAGTGGTTGAAGCACGTACAATAACAACTTTTAAAAGACAGTTGGACAGGTGCTGTATATGGATAGTGAATCAAATGCTAACCAGTGGGACTACTTTGGGTCAACATGGACCATTTGGGCTGAAGAGCCTGTTTGTTCCGTCTAACTCTGACTCCCACGTAGGACGAATGTAAATGGGTGGTTGTTAGTTGCAGTAGACTTGCTGGACCCAAGGCCTGTTTCTGAGCTGTATCTCTCACTCTCTGACAATGACCTTCACCTGAGCCTTCATCCAGCAGCTCTTACAAACAGCTACATAGCAAAAGAAGACTGCAGATATAACTAACACAGCATTTACAAGAACATTTACAGTTTATAAAGTAGTCAGTCAGGGGAAGTTGAGACCAAAGTTGAGAGGTTGTTACTGATTTCTAAACTGCTGAAGTTAATGAGACGAAAGCTAGTAATTGATTTATTATTGTTACATGTACCAAAATAAACTGAAAAACGTTTTGCGTGCCATCCAGTCAGATAATTTCACAACAGAAGTACGTTGAAGTAGTACAAAGGAAAAAACAATGACAGAATGCATTATATTGAACATTCTGTATATACGGTATGTATAGCAAAATATATGGTACCAGAGAAAGTGCAGAGCAGGACATTACGGTACAAGGGCCACGAAGAGGTGGATTATGAGGTCAAGAGTTCACCTTCACTTTGCCAGTAAATCCATGATGAGTAAATCATCCCGAATGAGTAATTCCATGTTGGTTTGTCCTGGGGTTGGTGCTGCTAAATGGAGCATTTGTGTCTGAAATTCAGTTCCACTAAACTCGATGGAGATGAGTCGGAATCAGAATCAGAATCAGGTTTAATATCACCAGCATATGTCGTGAAATTTGTTGCCTTTGTGGCTGCAGTACAATGCAATACATAGTAATAAAAAACCTGTGAGTTACAGTAAACATATATATAAATTAAGTAGAAAGAAGTAGTGAGGTCATGTTCATGGGTTCAATGTCCATTCAGAAATCGGATGGCAGAGAAGCTGTCCCTGCATCACTGAGTACTTCAGGCTCCTGTACCTCCTTCCTGATGGTAGCAGTGAGAACAAGGCATGACCTGGGCAATGGGGTCCTTAATGGAGGACGTCGTCTTTTTGAGGCATCGCCCCTTGAAGATGTTCTTGATACTACAGAGACCAGTGCCCATGAAGGAACTGATGAAGTTTATGACTCTCTGAAGCTTATTTTGATCCTGTGCAGTAGCACCCCACCCCCCATACCAGGTGGTGATGCATCCAGCCAGAATGCTCTCCACAACACATCTATAGACATTTGCGAGTTTCTTTGGTGACGCACCAAATCTCCTCAAACTTCCAATGAAATAGAATATTTGTTGTTCCTGTTTTGTAGCTGCATCAATATGTTGGATCCAGGTTAGGTCCTCAGAGATATTGACACCATGGATCTTGAACTTTGGGATGAGAGTACATTCCAAAGATGACTCTTCGTTTTAAGTTGGGCAATATTGATAATTGACCCTATAAAATAAAATGGAGTAACCATGTCTCAATTTTATACGCAGAATTTAATGTCAAAAAATATTGGAACAGAGTCACTAATCCCCTGGTATGTGGCTGTTAGACCCAATGGCCAAAAGAGCCTGTTTCCACACTCCGTGTTTTCCCAGCTTTCCAACATATCCCTTCTGTGCTGTTTCTGTCAGCTTGTCCTGAGTTCCCATTTTGCACAGCCGAGTCTTATTTTAGTTTCAAAGAATATCTCCTGCTTCGCCATGCCCTCTTCTCATTGCTGCCAGCAGGGAAGAGGTACAGGAGCCTGAAATACACACTTAATGTTTTAGGAGCAGCTTCCTGAGCTGGCTGGTGGTGTAGTGGCATCAGCACTGGATTCAAGACAGATAGTCCTGAGTTCAAACCCCAGCAGGGTCACATCGCAGTATCTGTGTATCTGGAAGAAAGGCCTGGCAACCTGCTTCTGTATCTTGCCATAAGAACCCTATGAGGTCAGACACGTGAAAAACAATAATCTTTCTTTTTATGGAGCTTGGAAAAATAGGGGGCTATGGGTAACCCTAGGTAATTTCTAAAGTAAGTACATGTTCGGCACAGCATTGTGGGCCGAAGGGCCTGCATTGTGCTGTAGGTTTTCTATGTTTCTTCCTCTCTGCCATCCAATTTCTGAATGGACCATTAACCCATGAACACTACCTCACCCTTTTTTGCTCTATTTTTGCACTACTTTGTATTTCTTTTTGTAACTTGTAGCAATTTTTTATGTATTGTATGTTGCCGCAAAACACCAAATTTCACGACATTGGCACATGATTGATTAGAAAAATAGAGAGCTATGTGGGACCGAAGGATTACATTGATCCTAGAATAGGTTAAAAGATTGGCCCAACATCAGGGCTTTAGGGGCTGGACTGTGCTGTAATGTTTGAACTTTTAAGACTTACACTCAGTGGCCACTTTATTAGCTACACCTAGTTATTAATCAGCCAATCATGTGGCGGCAGCTCAATGCATAAAAGCATGCAGACATGGTCAAGAGGTTCAGTTGCTATTTAGGGCAAACATCAGAACAAACGCACTGAGATACTGTAGTGTGCTGCCGCCTCACACAGTGCACAGTGTGACTGTGGGTCTCTGGGCACAGTGAGAATGGGGAGAAAATGTGATATTAGTGACTTTGACTGTGGAATGATTGGTGGTGCCAGATAGGGTGGTTTGAGTATCTCAGTCACTGCTGATCTCCTGGGATTTTCACACACAACAGTTTTGAGAGTTTACAGGAAATGGAGTGAAAACCAAAAACCATCACATTGAATGGGCTACAGAAGCAGAAGACCACATTGGGTTCTAGTCCTTATTAAAGTGGAAACTGAACATGAGACAGTGATAATAAAACCTGATTTTGATTCTGATTCAAAATGCTTTTGCAAATTTGCAAACTCACTCAGTTAATTTATTCATCAGAGTAATTTGCACATCCCCACATCAATGCTAGAGTACTGAATTGTGGATCACTGACACTCATTTACTCATCTAGACATAAGAGTTTCAAGTAGTCAACACAACTTGTGTTTGTAACATTTGAACTTCAACTGAACTATAGCACGCTATAAACAGTGTTATGAGGCACAGCCGTGTGTCACGGGGTCTTAAGGTTAAAGAAACCCAATAAACTTGAGGGAGTGAAAATAAGAACAAAGATAAAAAGCAAATGCTGATAACCTGAAAAAAAAATCAGAAAATGTTGAAAACACTTGGCGGGTCAGGCAGCATCTGTGGAAAGAAAAATTGATCACCTTCCAGGTTGAGATCCTTCTGCAGAACTGGGAGGGAAAGAAAGCTAATTAGATTGCAGTAGCAGAGAAAGTGAGGAACACATGAGCAGAACAACGGAAATATCTCTGATAGGTTGAGACCAAATGAGCTTATATACAGTTAGAATCAGATTATGCCTTTTTTTGTGTGTTATCTATGGGAAATGTACTGTCTGGTGTTCTTTTGTGTTGGTCTTGTCTTGTCCTCGCCTCCGTGGGGTAAGTCTGGCCATCTTGCTGTTGTCCCGCAGGGGGTCATGTCTTGTCTTGTCTTGTCCTCGCCTCCGTGGGGTAAGTCTGGCCATCTTGCTGTTGTCCCGCAGGGGGTTATGTCTTGTCTTGTCTTGTCCTTGTCTCCGTGGGGTAAGTCAGGCCGTCTTGCCATTGCCCTGTGGGGGGTCATGAGTCCCGGCCCTATGTCCTGTACCCAAGGAGGGGTCCCGGCTCTCTGTTCTGTGTGTGAGCCCGGCCCTATGTCCTGTACCCAAGGAGGAGTCCCGACTCTGTGTATGTGTCCATGGTTTCATGTGCCTGCTCTCCCAAGACCGAGGCTCTGTGTTCCCATGTTCCTCCTCTCCCTAGCCCATGTCATGTCCTTGCCTGGTTCTGGGGTCTGAGCCCGAGGCAAGACCCAGGTGCTGGGTCCTTGCCCAGTCTCTGGCTCGGAGTCCATACCATAGCCTCTTCATGTCTCCTCTAGTTCTGGGATCCAATTCCGAGTCCTGGCCCAGATCCCTAGTCCCAGCCTAGTCGTAGTCCTGAGTCCTTGTCCAGTTTGCTTTTCCCGCTTCTGCTTTGCTCTCCTGGTATCAAACAATAAACCTCAATTTAATTAACCTCACAAGATGTGTCTTGCATTTGGATCCACCCTTGCTCCCAATGTCTCCCATTGTGACACTCCCTTATTCAAGAAAGGGAGTAGAGATAGTCTAGGAAATTATAGACCAGTGAGTCTTACTTCAGTGGTTGGTAAGTTAATGGAGAAGATCCTGAGAGGCAGGATTTATGAACATTTGGAGAGGTATGATATGATTAGGAATAGTCAGCATGGCTTTGTCAAGCACAGGTCGTGCCTTACGAACCTGATTGAATTTTCTGAGGATGTGACTAAACACATTGATGAAGAAAGAGCAGTAGATGTAGTGTATATGGATTTCAACAAGGCATTTGATAAGGTACCCCTTGCCAGGCTTATTGAGAAAGTAAGGAGGCATGGGATCCAAGGGGCACATTGCTTTGTGGCTCCAGAACTGGCTTGTCCACAGAAAACAAAGAGTGGTTGTAGATGGGTCATATTCTGCGTGGAGGTTGGTCACTAGTGGTGTGCCTCAGGGACCTTTACTCTTTGTGATTTTTATAAATGACCTGGATGAGGAAGTGGAGGGATGGGATAGTAAATTTGCTGATGACACAAATGTTGGGGGTGTTGTGGATAGTGTGGAGGGCTGTCAGAGGTTACAGCGGGACACTGATAGGATGCAAAACTGGGCTGAGAAATGGCAGATGGAGTTCAACCCAGATAAGTGTGAGGTGGTTCATTTTGGTAGGTCAAATATGATGGCAGAATATAGCATTAATGGTAAGACTCCTGGCAGTGCGGAGGATCAGAGGGATCCTGGGGTCTGAGTCTATAGGTTGACTCTGCGCAGATTGACTCTGTGGTTAAGAAGGCCTACGGTGTATTGGCCTTCATCAATCGTGGAATTGAATTTAGGAGCTGAGAGGTAATGTTGCAGCTATCTGGGACCCTGGTCAGACCCCACTTGGAGAACTGTGCACAGTACTGGTCTCACTACAGGAAGGATGTGGAAACCATAGAAAGGGTGCAGAGGAGATTTACAAGGATGTTGCCTGGATTGGGAAGCATGCCTTATAAGAACAGGTTGAGTGAACTCGGCCTTTTCTCCTTGGAGTGATGGAGGATGAGAGGTGACCTGATAGAGGTGTATAAGATGATGAGAGGCATTGATCGTGTGGATAGTCAGAGGCTTTTTCCCAGGGCTGAAATGGCTGCCACAAGAGAGCACAGGTTTAAGGTGCTTGGAAGTAGGTACAGAGGAGATGTCAGGGGTAAGTTTTTTACTCAGAGAGCGGTGAGTGCATGGAATAGGCTGCCGGCAATGGTGGTGGAGGTGGATACGATAGGGTCTTTTAAGAGACTTTTGGAAAGGTACATGTGGCTTAGAAAAATAGAGGGCAATGGGTAACCCTAGTAATTTCTATGGTAGGGACATATTCCGGTAGGGACATAACTTTGTGGGCCAAAGGGCCTGTATTGTGCTGTAGGTTTTCTATGTTTCTACGTTTCATATTTAAAATATTTAAATGAGGAACCCTTGCCCGTCCACACGTATCTCACCTTTCCTTTCCTGCAGACTTACATCTTCCTCAATCCTCTATGGGTTGAGATAGAATAGATTTCTCAGAATGGAATTTTGAATTCTATCCCCCACCAACTCCTCGTCCACACCCAAACACCCTTCAACACCTGCCACGCAGTGTTGTAACGTAACTCTCGTGACTGCATCAGATCTCCCAAAACAGACATCAACTATTGGCCATTTTAAGTATCTCCAATCACATCGTTACCTTGATGAGTCAGAATCAGAATCAGCTTTATTTTCACCGACGTGTTGCGAAATTTGTTGTTTTGTAGCAGCAGTACAATGCAATATATTAAAAAATCATATAAATTCCAAGAATATATTTTAAAAATTGTACAAAAAAAGATCAAAATAGTGAGGTAGAGTTCATGGACCATTCGGAAATCTGGTGGTGAAGGAGAATAAACTGCTCCTAAAACATTCAGTGAGCATCTCCAGATTCCTCTTTCCTAAACCCATGAATACCACCTCACTACTTTTTAAAATTTCTGCTTTTGCATTACTTATTTTAATTTAACTATTTAATATACATAAATGTACTTACTGCAGTTCAGATTTTTTCCCTATATTTATTATCTATTGCATTGTACTGCTGCCACAACGCTATCAAATTTCACGACATATGCCGTTGATATGAATCTGATTCTGATTCTGAAAGGGCACGTGCAGGACGGTAAGGGTCCTTCATAATGGACGCTGCCTTCTCAATGGAGCCGGCTGAGCTGACAACCCTTTACAGCTTTTTCCCGATCCTGTGCATTGGCGCCTTCATGACAGTGATGTCCTCAGGTAAAATGTTACTTGATAGACATTGTGAGTTATTTCCTTGTGTTGAGGGTGCTGTAATAACGCATGTCATTGTCAATTCTTGGCAGGAACCTATGGGATTAAAATTACTCCGTTTACTTTCTCAACCCAGAGTTGGTGGTTCCAATTTGAGGCCATACTACTGCACCATTGGGTCTACTCTTCCATAGTGAACATTGCTGTGTCTGGATTTAATTGCAGTGGGGTGAGTTGTGCTGGAAACTGTAATGGCAGTCCCTTAGGATGGCTGTCACCTCCAACGTCCTCCTCAGTTGCAATAAGCCCACCGACGGTTCAGAAGAACCGATCCTGGGACCCACTCGGAGGCTCTACCCTTTATATCATCTTCCTGCAACGGCCCCAGTCAGAAGGCCTGTGGAAGGAAAATTAACTCATCAGCACGGCCTCCCACTGGCGGCTCCATTCTCAGCTGACAGGCTTGTTATAGAGTTATAAATATCAGCAGTGAACGAGCTGCAAAGCCAAGCGGTCCTTTGATTCAAGCCAGAGATATCCAGTCAGCAGGCAAAGCCTCACCACACAAGCTTCATTCTCACAAACGTTTACTTCAAATGTAACCTTAACGGGTCAAATCTGTTTTGCTTCTGCTAGGTGGAAAGGTGAGAGTTTAACCTGAAATTATTAAACCATGCTAATTCTGAGCCATAAAACGTCAAATCAGAGAATAATTGTCTGATCAAAATAATCCAGCAAAAATGATCCATCTGCCTTTGCTCTGAATGAGTATTCTGGGCTGGAGAGCCGAGGCACAGGCTGATGTTATGACAGGTTTGTATGACTTGTATGACCACTGCACAAATTAGTGAAAGCAGGAGTCAGAATTGTAGACCTACCTCATGCACGATGATGAAAGACCTGTGTGAATTCTCAGCCTATGGAATGTCTTGAATTTAACGGGGTGGTTTTAGAGTCAGAGAGACGTACAACATGCATCTGCACTGGCATCAGGCATCTTCACTAATCCCATCTTTCAGTTCTCAGTCTGTTGTCTTCTATGTATTAGTTTTTCAAGTGCTCATCAAAATGCACTCAGTGGCCACTTTATTAGGTACCTCCTATACCTCATCAAATAGCCACTGAGAGTATGTTCGTGGTCTTCTGCTGCTGTAGCCCATCCACTTCGTTTCAACGTTTTGTGCATTCGGAGATGCTCTTCTGCAAGCCACCATTGTAACAAGAGAATTACTTTGAATTGCTGTTGCCTTCCTGTCAGCTTTAACTAGTCTGGCCATTCTCCTCTGGCCTATCTCATTAACAAGGCATTCTCACTCCCAGACTGCTTCTCACAGGATGATCCTTCCGTTTTCACACCAGTCCTCTGTAATCTCTAGAGGCTGTTGTGCACGAACATCCCTGGAGATCCGCCGTTTCTGAGACACTCAAGCCATCCTGTTTGGCACCAACAATCATTCCACAGTCAAAGTCACTTTGATCACGTTTCTTCCCCATTCTGACGTTTGGTCTGAACAACAACTGAATCTTGTGACCGTGCCTGTATGCGTTTATGAGTTGCTGCCACGTGACTGGGTGATTAGATATTTGCATTAACGAGCAGGTGCACAGGTGTGCCTAATTTTGTGGCCACTAAGTGTATTTCTTAAATGTTGTGAGGGTCTCCACCGTTCCCTCAGGCAGTGTGTTCCAGATTTCAAGGAGTTCATTAAGTCCCCTTTAAATCTCCTACCTTTTAACTTAGACTGCTTGTTTTTGGAGTACAGGGCACTGTGATCATGTGACACTCAGGAAAAGTAATGCAATATGTATATAACTGTTTTTGAAGAGACAACATCGGCAATGTCTTTCTTCAAGACAAATCAGAGAAACTATTACCATAGAAACCATAGAAAACTACAGCACAGAAACAAGCCTTTTGGCCCTTCTTGGCTGTGCCGAACCATTTTCTGCCTAGTCCCACTGACCTGCACACGGACCATATCCCTCCATACACCTCCCATCCATGTATCTGTCCAATTTATTCTTAAATGTTAAAAAAGAACCCACATTTACCACCTCATCTGGCAGCTCATTCCATACTCCCACCACTCTCTGTGTGAAGAAGCCCCCCTAATGTTCCCGTTAAACTTTTCCCCCCTCACCCTTAACCCATGTCCTTTGGTTTCTTTCTCCCCTTGCCTCAGTGGAAAAAGCCTGCTTGCATTCACTCTGTCTATACCCGTCATAATTTTATATACCTCTATCAAATCTCCCCTCATTCTTCTATGCTCCAGGGAATGAAGTCCTAACCTATTCAACCTTTCTCTGTAACTGAGTTTCTCAAGTCCTGGCAACATCCTTGTAAACCTTCTCTGCACTCTTTCAACCTTATTTATATCCTTCCTGTAATTTGGTGACCAAAACTGAACGCAATACTCCAGATTCGGACTCACCAATGCCTTATACAACCTCATCATAACATTCCAGCTCTTATACTCAATACTTTGATTAATAAAGGCCAATGTACCAAAAGCTCTCTTTACGACCCTATCTACCTGTGACGCCACTTTTAGGGAATTTTGTATCTGTATTCCCAGATCCCTCTGTTCTACTGCACTCCTCAGTGCCTTACCATTAACCCTATATGTTCTACGTTGGTTTGTCCTTCCAACGTGCAATACCTCACACTTGTCTGCATTAAACTCCATCTGCCATTTTTCAGCCCATTTTTCCAGCTGGTCCAAGTCCCTCTGCAGGCTCTGAAAACCTTCCTCGCTGTCTACTACACCTCCAATCTTTGTATCATCAGCAAATTTGCTGATCCAATTTACCACATTATCATCCAGATCATTGATATAGATGACAAATAACAATGGACCCAGCACTGATCCCTGTGGCACACCACTAGTCACAGGCCTCCACTCGGAGAAGCAATTCTCTACTACCACTCTTTGGCTTCTTCCATTGAGCCAATGTCTAATCCAATTTACCACCTCTCCATGTATACCTAGCGACTGAATTTTCCTAACTAACCTCCCATGCGGGACCTTGTCAAAGGCCTTACTGAAGTCCATGTAGACAATATCCACTGCCTTCCCTTCATCCACTTTCCTGGTAACCTCCTCAAAAAACTCCAACAGATTGGTTAAACATGACCTACCACCCACAAAGCCATGTTGACTCTCCCTAATAAGTCCCTGTCTATCCAAATGCTTGTAGATTCTGTCTCTTAGTACTCCCTCCAATAACTTACCTACTACCGACGTTAAACTCACTGGCCTATAATTTCCCGGATTACTTTTCGATCCTTTTTTAAACAACGGAACAACATGAGCCACTCTCCAATCCTCCGGCACCTCACCTGTAGACAGCATTATTATTATCACCCGTATTGTTACTTCATTAATGTTGGGGCGGACCGACTGTAGCCTGCAGTCAGTGAACGATACAACGTGAAATTGAACTGAATTAAACTAAAATGAACATTCCTACACTGGTTTGCTGTTATATATATTCTGTGTTTTCTGCTCAATTTTGGCCATTGTGTGATTTGTTCTTTTTTTTTGCACGTTAGATGTTTGATGTTTTCTTTGAACAGGTTCCAAGGTGTCTCTTTGTTTCTTGGCTGTTTGTGGAAAGACAGATCTTAGGGTTCTATACTGCAGACATGCTTTGATAAAAAAATGTACTTTGAATCTCTTGAATCTTTGAATGTCAGGTATACTGAGATACAGTTGTGAGGTATGGAATTGGGAGAAATGTACATAAATGCCAACATTGAGTTGGGGTTTCACTTTAAGGGGCTGCTGTGATGTGATGACGTTATTATGTGAAGATTTTTAGCAGCTTTTGTGCTTAGATTTTGGAGATCAATAAAATGTGTTACGGGTTTCATTAAACATAAAATGCCTCACTTTGTTTTATTTGTGAAAACCTACACAGTGAAGTGCGTTTGTTTGTATGCCATCAACACAGATCATTCCACACATAAGTATGATGAATACTGAGATGGAAGACAATGCATAATATAACGTAATAGTTACAGGGAAAATGCAGTGCATGTGGACAATAAGATGCAAGGACCACTGCAAGGCAGACTGGGAGATGAACAATTTACCTTTTAGCATTGGTGATGCCCATTCAAGAATCAGATAACAGCAGGATAACGGCTGTCTTTCAGCCGGCTGCTCTGTGCTCTTTTGTGCCTTCTTCCGGACGGAAGTGGTGGGGGAGTGGGGTGGAGAAGAGAGTATGACTAGGGGAGGAGGGGTCTTTGATTATGTTGTCTGTTTTCCTAAGGCAGCGGGAAGTGTATGGCAAGTCAACGGAGGGAGGCTGGATTGTGTGATGGACTGGGTTGTGTTCATAGCCCTCTGCAGTCTGTTGTTCTCTTGGACAGAGCAATTGCCGCACCAAACTTTCTCTAGCGTTTACTGGAGTTTTCATTGAGAATTTCTGATAATGGTTCAGGCTGACATCCTTTCAACAGCACTAATGGTCAGAGATCTGAAATATTATTTTTTCTCCTCTCCACAATGGTTTTCCACCCTTTTCCATTTTTATTTGGGATTTCCAGAAACTGCAATATTTGCTTTTGTTTCCAATTAATTATGCACTTTCTCCTATTTCTACCTGCTCCACACTTTCTTTGCTTCCTTTCTCGTCCCATTAGCGTCCGTTTTTGTCACTTCACGTCTCTTGCTTCTCACAAGTTAGCCGACCTCCTTTATCTCTCATCCCCTCCCCACCTCTTTTCCTGCATCTACTACCCAGTTGATATGCAACATTATCAATATTCTGAGGAAGTGTCATTATTTCTGTTTCTATCATTGCGGATATTGCCTGTCCAGCTTTTCTGGTCATTGTATGTAGAATCCGGCTACTTTCTAAAGGGTACATTAAAACCACAAGTTATGCATGGCTAGGTTTAATGTACTTATTCATTACAGAGATACGAGAGTGCCATGTGGTCTTACCTGACCCCACCCCACTGACTCCCCACTACACGTACTCCTGCATATGAAGGATTTTAACCCGTCACTCTGACATCTTGTCAGAACACTGCCAAATAATTCACACATCACTCTGTTGGTAATACTTTCTTGACTGCAAATGTTGCTCATGTGGATTTAATGGAAAGCTGTATCCAAGAATGTGTCCGTCTAACCCGTCTGTGCAGTCCCTGCTGCTGCTCTGACACATTCCTGAATGCAACTATGTTTTTACTTGAATACAGATCGCTGAGGACTGCAAGGATGCCTTTTGCAAATTATGCATTATTTTCCATTAGTGCCAAATATAGAACATAGAATAATACAGCACAGTACAGGCACTTCGGCCCACAATGTTGTGCCGACCCTCAAACCCTGTCTCCCATATAAGCCTCCACCTTAAATTCCTCCATATACCTGTCTAGTAGTCTCTTAAATTTCACTCGTGTATCTGCCTCCACCACTGACTCAGGCAGTGCATTCCACGCACCAACCACTCTCTGAGTAAAAAACCTTCCTCTGATATCCCCCTTGAACTTCCCACCCCTTACCTTAAAGCCATGTCCTTTTGTATTGAGCAGTTGTGCCCTGGGGAAGAGGCGCTGGCTATCCACTCTATCTATTCCTCTTATTATCTTGTACACCTCTATCATGTCTCCTCTCATCCTCCTTCTCTCCAAAGAGTAAAGCCCTTGCTCCCTTAACCTCTGATCATAATGCATACTTTCTAAACCAGGCAGCATCCTGGTAAATCTCCTCTGTACCCTTTCCAATGCTTCCACATCCTTCCGATAGTGAGGTGACCAGAACTGGACACAGTACACCAAGTGTGGCCTAACCAGAGTTTTATAGAGCTGCATCATTACATCGCGACTCTTAAACTCTATCCCTCGACTTATGAAAGCTAACACCCCATAAGCTTTCTTAACTACCCTATCCACCTGTGAGGCAACTTTCAGGGATCTGTGGACATAAATATTTTCTACAACATAAAAAGGCGAGAAGGAAGAGCGGTGGACATTGAAGGATGGCATTCATTGTAGTTTTCCTAAGTTATCAGAGAGCTAAACGAACAGAAAGGTTAACTGTTTTTCTTTTTTTGACTCACCCATTCATCTTGAAATTTCATACAGTTCGCTGACTGAGTGACAGATGACCTGGCTAATTAACAACCCCCTCTTCACTTATTGGGCCATTCTATTTCAGATTCCGCTTGTTGTAGGTGATGGTATCAAGATCCAATTCAGGGTCTTGAGAACAACAGTACTTTCTTTCCCCTTTTCTCCTTTCCCTTTGGGCAGAAAGTACAAAAACTTGAAAGCACGTACTACTAGGCTGAAGGACAAAGTTTATCCCACTATTATAAGACCCATGAATGGGCACCTCATATGATAAAGATGAATACTTAACCTCCCAGTTCACCCCAATATAACTCTTGCACCTTGTCTCTCTTGACTGTGCTTTCTCTGAAACCGTGAGACTATATTCTGCATTCTATTTTCCATCTTACTACGTTGATGTGGGGTGTGGATGAAGATATGTCTCTACCAAAGGAGGTGTTAGGTGCTTCTTCTCTCTGCTAGCCTGCAGGTCACCCTTAGTCAAGGTGTAGCACCTGCCTAGCCCCCCTGATCAGGGTCTCATTAAGCCATGGGAGCAGGTGGTGGATGGTCGTATGAGTCGTGGAAACGTATCACAAGTCCAGTGATACCCGGTAGACAATTTCTGAAGAGTCATACGCACAAAATGCTGGAGGAACTCAGCAGACCAGAGTCGCCGTTGCGGGCCGAGACTCTTCACCAGTCATGTTCACTCTTTTCCACAGATGCTGCCTGACCTGCATTTTGTGTGTGTTTCTCATAACTCTCTGGAGAGTATTGGTGATGGCTGGGGGGTGGTCACCTGTCCTGTAAAGACACTGTCCAGAAGAAGGCAATGGCAATTCATTTCTGTAGAAAAATTTGCCTAGGACAATCAGGCCAACCGTGACCACCCATGTCATATGACACGGCATATAATGATGAAGATGAAGACCTCAATGCACTGATGTACGATGTATGGAGTGTCTGTCTGGATGGGATGCAAACAAAAATTTATAGAATATAGAACATAAAAATCTACAGAACATTACAGGTCCTTCAGCCAACCATGTATTCTACTCTAGAAATTGCCTAGAATCTCCCAACTGTACAGCCCTCTATTTTTCTAAGCTCCATGTACCTATCTAAAAGTCTCTTAAAAGACCCTATTGTATCTGCCTTTACCACTGTCGCTGGCAGAGCATTCCACGCACCCACCACTCTCCGTGTGAAAAATTTACCTCTGATATCTCCCTTGTGCCTACTTCCAAGCACCTTAAAGCAATGACCCCTTGTGTTAGCCATTTCAGCCCTGGGGGAAAAGCCTCTGGCTAGCCACACGATCAATGCCTCTCATCATATTATACACCTCTATCAGGTCACCTCTCATCCTCTGTTGCTCCAAGGAGAAAAGGCTGAGTTTGCTCAACCTGTTTTCATAAGGTATGCTCCCCAAATCCAGGCAACATCCTTGTAGATCTCCTCTGCACTTTCTCTATCACAGTATCTTGGTATATGTGACAATAATAAATGAATAATAATAAAAACACTAATTTGCAATGGAAGAGAAACTGCTGGAATTCACATGATATAAAATTGTTGGACTCAAGTGTTGAGCAATGAAGTGGAGCTGCTTATACTGAGCTGCTATTCAAAACTGTAGGAAGTTGAGGACTTGGTGTACAGTGAGGGACACATTCCTCTTCCATAAACCCTTCCCATACAACGTCTTGTGAGAATCAGAATCAGAATCAGGTTTATTATCACCGGCATGTTACGTGAAATTTGTTAACTTGGCAGCATCAGTTCAATGCAATACATAATTTAGCTGAGAGAAAAAAAACATAATAGTAATAAATAAACCAGTAAATCAATTACATATATTGAATAGATTTTTTAAAATGTGCAAAAACAGAAATACTGTGTATTTTAAAAAAAGTCAGGTAGTGTTCAAAGCTTCAATATGCCTTTAGAAATCAGATAGCGGAGGGGAAGAAGCTGAGTGTGTGCCTTCAGGCTTCTGTACCTCCTATCTGATGGTAACAGTGAGAAAAGGGCATGCCCTGGGTGCTGGATGTCCTTAATAATGGACGCTACCTTTCTGAGACACTGCTCCCTAAAGATGTCCTGGCTACTTTGTAGGCTAGTACCCAAGATGGAGCTGACTAGACTTACAACCATCTGCAGCTTCTTTCGGTCCTGTGCAGTAACCTTTCCATACCAGACAGTGATGCAGCCTGTCAGAATGCTCTCCACGGTACAAATATAGAAGTTTTTGAGTGTACTTGTTGACATGCCAAATCTCTTCAAACTCCTAATAAGTATAACCGTTGTCTTAACTTCTTTATAACTACATCATTATTTTTGGACCAGGTTAGATCAGATCTTGACACCCAGGAACTTGAAGCTGCTCACTCTCTCCACTTCTGATCCCTCTCTGAGCATTTATATGTGTTCCTTCATCTTACCCTTCCGGAAGTCCACAATCAGCTCTTTCTTCTTACTGACGTTGAGTGCCAGGTTGTTGCTGCAGCACCACTAAACTAGTTGGCATATCTCACTCCTGTATGTCCTCTCATCACCACCTGAGACTCTACCAACAGTGGTTGTATCGTCAGCAAATTTATAGATGGTATTTGAGCTATGCCTAGCCACACAGCCATGTGCATATAGAGAGTAGTGCAGTGGGCTAAGCACACACCCCTGAGGTACGCTAGTGTTGATTGTCAGTGAGGACGAGATGTTATCACGAATCCACACAGACCGTGGTCTTCCAGTTAGGAAGTTGAGGATCCAATTGCAGAGGGGGGTAGAGAGGCCCAGAGTCTGCAGCTTCTTCAACAGATGACACAGAGGTGCAGAAGTTAGCACTGCTGCCTCACAGTTCTAATGACCTGTGTTTGATCCTGACCCAGCAATGCATTGAATTTGCATGTTATCCCCATGGCAGTTTGCATTTCCTCCGGGTGCTCTGCCTTCCTCCCAGATTCCAAAGACATGCTGATAGGTTTATTGCTATGGCAACTGGCTCCTAGTTTAAATGGATGTCATTTGTGAATCAGGACGAATTGACAGACATGTAATAGAGGAGAGGTTACAGAGGCTGGAGGATGGGGGGAATTAGGGGGTGAAATGAAAAGGATGAGATTGTTTTGCTAGAAGCTGTCTCAAGCTTGTTTAGACCTTCTATGTTGTAATAAGTGATTCAGTAACGTGTGCAGGACATGTAAACCTTTCCTTCCTTTCATTTAATTCCAAGTGAAGCAATGATTTACCTATGTTTCTTTCCATTCACTGTGCTGTATTCAATGCCCTTAGTGTGGTGTCATCTACGCTGATGAGACCAGAAACAAACTGGATGTCTGCTTTGTTAAATAGCTTCCTTCCAAGTTCTCACTTCCAGCTGAGAGCCTGTTTGCCAGTCACTTGGGTCTCTCTCCCACCTCTACTCTGCCTTGTTCCAATGAAGCTGAGTATAGGCTGGAGGAATGACTCCCATCTTCCAGTGAGGCACATTGCAGCTCCCACCCGAATACAACTCCTCCCGTTTGTCCTGGCACTCAGATTGATCAAGGCTGATCTGCACTTTTCTTGACGTCTATCCCAAGTAAACGTCTTTTCATCTCATTCTCAAGCACGTTGATGGGAAGAGAGGATTTGCAAATTCTAGACTGCTCTTTGAAGGGACCATAAGACATATGAGTAGGATCAGGCCATTTGGCCCTTTGAGTTTGCACTGTCATTCAGTCATGGCCAATTTATTTTCCCTTTCTATCTCATTCTCCTGCCTTCTCCTAAACTTTTGATGCCGTTATTAATCAAGAATCTATCAACCTCCACTTTAAATATACCCAATGACTTGGCCTCCACTGGCATCTGTGGCAATGAATTCCACAGATTCACCACCTTCTAGCTAAGGAAATTCCTCATCTCTGTTCTAAAGGGATGTCCTTCCATTCTGAGGCTGTGCCCTCTGATGGTAGGCCCTCCCACTATTAGAAGCATTCTCTTTATGTCCACTCTATCTAGGCTTTCAATATTTGGTAGGTTTAATTGAGATCTCCCCACATTCTTCTAAACTGAAATGAGAAAAGGCCCAGAGTCAACAAACACTCCTCTTATGTTAACTCTTTCATTCCCAGTATCTTTCTTGTAATCCTGCTCTGGACTTCACCAATGCCAGCCAATTCCTTTTTAGCCACAGGGTCCAAAACTGTTCACAATGCTCCATGATCTGATCAATGCTTTATGAAGTCTCAGCATTACATTGTTGCTTTTATATTCTAGTCCTCTAGTGAGGGGAAAGCAATTCAGATTTCTCTTAACCATAACAACATAACACATAAGAGAAGAATTAGGCCATTTGGTCCATCGAGTCTGCTCCGCCATTCAATCATGGATGATCCTTTTCTTCCCCTCCTCAGCCCCACTCCCCGGCATTCTCCTTGTAACCTTTGGTCCCATGTCCAATCAAGAACCTACCAAACTCTGCCTTAAATACACCCAACAGCCTGACCTCCACTGCCGCCCGTGGTAACAAATTCCACAAATTTACCACCCTCTGGCTAAAGAAATTTCTCCTCATCTCTGTTTTAAATTGATGCTCCTCTCTCCTGAGGCTGTGCCATCTTGTCCTAGACTCTCCCACCATGGGAAACATCCTTTCCACATCTACTCTCTATAGGCTTTTCAACATTCGAAAGGTTTCAATGAGATTGTGACTCATCCTTCTAAATTCCAGTGAGTACAAATTCAAAGCTATCAACTGTTCCTCATATGATAACCCTTTCATTCCTGCAATCATCTTTGTGAACCTCCTCTGGATCCTCTCCAATACCAGCACATCTTTTCTAAGATGAGGAACCCAAAACTGTTCACAATCCTCAAGGTGAGGCCTCACCAGTGCCTTAAAGCCTCAGCATTATATCCCTGCTCTTGTATTCTAGACCCCTTGAAATGAATGCTAATATTGCATTTGCCTTCCTCACCACCGACTCTACCTGCAAGTTAACCCTTAGGGTGTTCTGCACAAGGACTCCCAAGTCCCTCTGCATCTCAGATTTTTGGATTTTCTCCCCATTTAGAAAATAGTCTGCACATTTATTTCTACTACCAAAGTGCATGACCATACATTTTCCAACATTGTATTTCATTTGCCACTTTCTTGCCCATTCTCCTAATCTGTCTAAGTCCTTCCGCAGCCTACCTGTTTCCTCAACACTACCTGCTCCTCCACCAATTTTTGTGTCATCTGCAAACTATCTACTCCATCACCTACATCATTGATATAAAAAGAAGTGGTCCCAACACCGACCCCTGTGGAACACCACTAGTCACTGGCAGCCAAGCAGACAAGGATCCTTTTATTCCCACTCGCTGCCTCCTAGTAATCAGCCAATGTTCTAGCCATGCCAGTAACTTTCCTGTAATACTCTTAACTTGGTTAGCTGCATCATGTGTGGGAGCTTGTCAAAGGCCTTTTGAAACTCCAAATATATAACATCCAGTGCATCCCTTTATCTATCCTACTTGTAATCTCCTCAAAGAATTCCAACAAGTTTGTCAGGCAAGATGTTCCCTTAAGGAAACCATGCTGATTTTGTCTTTACTTGTCCTGTGTCAGCAAGTACTCCATAATCTCATCCTTAACAATTGACTCCAACATCTTCCCAACCACTGAGGTCACGCTAACTGGTCTATAATTTCCTTTCTGCTGCCTTCTTCCTTTCTTAAAGAGTGAAGTGATATTTGCAGTTTCCCAGTCCTCTGGCACCATGCCGGAGTCCAATGATTTTTGAAAGATTATTACTAATGCTTCCCCAGTCTCTCCCACTACCTCTTTCAGAACCCTAGAGTGCAGTTCATCTGGTCCGGGTGACTTGTGCACCCTTATGTCTTTCAGCTTTTTGAACACCTTCTCCCTTGTAATAGTAACTGCTCTCACTTCTCTTCCCTCACACTCTTCAACACCTGGCACACTGCTAGTGTCTTCCACAGTGAAGACTGATGTAAACATAGAAACATAGAAAATAGGTGCAGGAGTAGGCCATTTGGCCCTTCGAGCCTGCACCGCCATTCAATATGATCATGGCTGATCATGCAACTCAGAACTCTGCCCCAGCCTTCCCTCCATACCCCCTGATCCCTTTAGCCACAAGGGCCATACCTAACTCCCTCTTAAATATAGCCAATGAACTGGTCTCAACTGTTTCCTGTGGCAGAGAATTCCACAGATTCACCACTCTCTGTGTGAAGAAATTTTTCCTCATCTCGGTCCTAAAAGGCTTCCCCTTTATCCTTAAACTGTGACCCCTCGTTCTGGACTTCCCCAACATCGGGAACAATTTTCCTGCATCTAGCCTGTCCAATCCCTTTAGGATCTTATACATTTCAATAAGATCCCCCCGCAATCTTCTAAATTCCAGCGAGTATAAGCCTAGTTGATCCAGTCTTTCATCATATGAAAGTCCTGCCATCCCAGGAATCAACCTGGTGAACCTTCTTTGTACTCCCTCTATGGCATGAATGTCTTTCCTCAGATTAGGGGACCAAAACTGTATAAAATACTTCATCTCCTTGTCCTCTGTTATTATTTCTCTGGCCTCATTTTCTTGCAGTCCTATATCCACTCTCAGCTCTCTTTTACTTTTTAAATACTTGAAAAAGCTTTTACTATCCACTTTGATGCAGTTTGCTAGCTTGCTTTCATATTTCATCTTTTCCCTCCTAATGATTCTTTTATTTGCTCTCTGTAGGTTTTAAAAGCTTCCCAATCCTCTGTCTTCTTGCTAATTTTTGCTTTTTCATATACCCTCTCTTTGCTTTTACACTAACTTTGACTTCCCTTGACAGCCATGGTTGTCCTATTAACATTCTGAGCCTCAGTCGGAACACCTCAATATTTTGTACAAGCCAAGACCTATTCACCACTTATGATTTACTTTCTCTTAATGACCCCCACACAGTGTCTACCATTACAAAATGCACTGTATTTTCTCATCCAGGCCTTTCTGCTAGCACCTTACCAACACAAGAACTCTACTATCCAGAGGACAAGTGCAGAGGTGCACAACTATGTCCAAGTGCTCCAAATTGTATACCAACACGACTTGGAAATATGTCAGCAAACTTTTGTCATCTATCATACTCTTGTGTGGACCTCTTGTTTGATAAGGTGAACTCCTGACCTTGTTATAATTTTGCACTTTATTGTCTATTGCACTGCATCTTCTCTGTAGCTTTGACACTTATTCTGAATTGTTAGTGATTTACCTTGTTCTGCCTGTATGAGCTTTTCACTGTATCTTGGTACATTGACAATAACAAACCAATACCAATACCAAACTCTAAATCACTCCACATCCAACAGCACTGTGCAAGTACCTTTAACAGAGGGACTGTAGCAGTGAACAACTCACCAACACCTTCTCAAGCAGGATTTGGGACGGCCAAGAAAGGCTGTGTATGCTCTTAATATCCAGAACCCCTGTCCCCGCCTCCCCAAAAAAGGAGACTGTCCTAATTTACTTTGATAAATTCTTATTCTGTTGAGGCTTACTGGGATGTCTTTTCAGGCCAATTACATACTGTGTGAGGTCAGGATCCCAAAGTGAAAGCACAATTCCAGTATGGTATTTGGGCCTTTGAAATATAACATTGTCTTCTTTGTATTCCAGTTCCTTAAATGGAGGCCATTATCACATTAATCTTTCCCATTTATTTTGTAGCTTCCAACCTGACGGGATGAACATTGAATTCTCTAAAATCCGGTAATTTCTCCCCCTCCCCCCTCTCTGTTTATTCATTCCCATCTGGCTCCTCTCTTTTCCCTTCTTTTCTCCTCAGCTGCCCATCACCTCACTCCGGTGTCCCTTCTCCTTCCCTTTCTCCCATAGTCCACTCTCCTCCATCGGATTCCTTCTTCTTCAGCCCTTTACCTTTTCCACCTATCAACTCCCAGCTTCTCACTTCATCCCCCTTCCCACGCCCATCCACCTTCCTCCTCACCTATTACCTACCACTTTGCATTCCTTCCCCTTCCCCCACCGTCCTATTCTCGCTTCTTCCTCATTCCTTTCCAGTCCTGATGGAGGGTCTCGGCCTGAAGCTTTGTTTATTCCCCACCATGGACGCTGCCTGACCTGCTAGGTTTTTCCAGCACTTTGTGTGTGTGAATTTGGGCCCCCAGAAGCCTTGGCTCACCCATTTGCCAAGGTTTAGGTCAGCCACTGTCTTTTTAGACTTGTCCCTAACCACATCGCCTCGCATCAAAAACCAAATTAGTGTTATGTGTAAATATCTCTACATGTTTCATTAATACTTTATCCAAATTATTGACCAAAACTTTCGGTCCAGGATTCACCCCAGGAAACACCACTTGTCATGTGTCATTAAACAGAGGAGTGCCTGTTGAGAAAGCTTTAAATAAATGATGATGTAGGGAATAAAGGTTTATCCAGGTCAACATTAATCCTTTCACTTCAGCAGACGAGTGGTTGTTTATTTACTGTTTGTGGGATTCCGCTGCACACATATTGGCTGCTCCACGTGTTTAGATAACATTACTTCATTGGAAAGTGCAAAATTGGGGACCTGCCCCACGTGTTTAGATAACAGCACTTCGTTTGAAAGTGAAAGAGGGTGGACCTGCTCCATGTGAAATGGGCTCAGGTGCACTTGGAACAGACACTCGGGCATGCTGCAATACATACACACTGCTCATTTACACTTTGCTTTTTAGGTCTTTAAATACGAATTAAATCAAGGGATTTGGGATGACTCAAGAATCTGCTGCTGAGATAAGAGATTGGCCATTATTTTATTGAATGGCAGAGTAGGCATAAGGGGCCAACATAATAAAGATTGCCTCTTACCCCGGTCATTATCTCTTCCGCACCCCCACCATCAGGCAGAAGACACAAAAGCTTGAGAGTACCTACCACCAGGCTCAAGGACAGCTCGCTTTCAAGGACTTTTTACAACTTCTGTTCTCAGTATTATTTTTATTTGCAAAGTTTGTTTTCTTTCGCACATCAATTCTTTATCTGTTTATGTTTATCTGCTGCATCAGAGCCCTTCCACTTTGGAAGTGTAGAGGTTAGTACACTGTTTCACGATACTTGTGCCCGGATGCAAGAAAGGCACTTTCTCTCAGACTTCAAAGGAATTGTTTAGCAGGTTGAGGGAGGACAGAGAGCTCCCAGTGGAAGTGAGTAGCAGAATTAAAGTGAGAGGTAACTAAAAGGGGCGACACAGTAGTGGCCAGCACTACACTTTACAGTACCAGCGACACGGGTTCATTTCCCACTTCTGTCTGTAAGGAGTTCTCCCTGTGACCGCGTGGGTTTCCTCCGGGTGCTCCAGTTTCCTCCCACAGTCCAAAGACGTACCAGATGGTAGGTTAACTGGTCATTGTAAATTTTCCTGTGATTGGACTAAGGTTAAATCGGGTTTGAAGAGCCCACGCTGTATTTCAATAAATAAAATAAATAAATTTTACTTGTCTGCCTGCCCTGTGATTTCTTAGTAACTGTGGAACTATTTTCTGCTCTTTGCTTTCCCTTTTACTACCTTGCTGTACCTTATGTATGAAATGATCTGTGTGGATGACAGACAAACAAAGATTTGTCACTGTATATCAGTATGCTAGACAAGAATAAACCAATATAGGGAAGTAATGTTAAAGCTGCATTGCAGCCCAATATAGCTGGATTAACATGATCACCCGGGGAATCTTAAACATCCCAGGACAGAAAATCACCCCTGACTTCAGTCATTGTGCTTCAGTTAGCAGTCAATGCCTGCATGTGTGTGCATTCAAGGGCTCAACTCCAAGTTATTAAAGACAATTTCATATTTCATATTGTCATAATTCCATGTCCTCTGTTCCCAATTATAACATCAAAATTTCTTGCTATTTTCTTATTAATGGATTTCAGGTGCTAGGCCAGATGTTCCCAAGATTCCTACTTTCTGTCTCCCACCTTTTTTGAATTGTCACATTGCTTTGCTGATCCTTTCGGATCTCTCCAGAATCTAGGAATTTTTGGTAGGTTACAGCCAGTGCATGCAGGAAGCCATATAGCATATCAGGGGCTAATTACAATGATTTATTAATGGTGTCAAATGATTGTCGTGATAAGTCTAGTGAGGTAGAATAGTGGGTAGTGTTTGTCGCTCCCACTTTTAGCTTCCACCGCTGGCTAGCAGTCTTGCGGAAAGGAGAGCTGAATGTGTAAGTCTCTCCCTGCCAGTACATAACCTCTCCAACAGCAAGCCTCATGTAGTGTCTCTTCGCTGGTGACAACTGAACTCCTTTCGGACTCAGGCTGAACTACAGAGGACAGGGAGGAGGTTTGGCCCCTGCACATGTAGCATGCTGGCCCACTGGTGTGTGGACACGCCCTGGTGCTCATGAACCAGATCCCCAGCTATGGGTAAATAGCCCCACTGCCTTGCGGGCAGCCTTAGGAGAGACGAAGGCTACGGGAGTAAACCCAGACAGCAAATCCGGAGTAGAGCCCCTAAGGCGGATGGACTTCATTGAACATCTTTCCAGCAGCTCCTGCAGCCAAGCTGGTGCCATACATATCGCTCCATAAACTTTTCTTGGACTACACTGGAGAGGGGAATCTTGACAACTGGACATTTCAGGATCTCCGTACCTTCCGCTCAGGCTTTGCTCTGTTGCAAAAGAAGAGATTTCACATCATATAAGACAGCAATAATAAACTTGATTCTGACTCTGAGGCATTTAATTACTAGTTTAATTAATTTGGCACAACGTATGGGCCAAAGAGCCTTTTCATGCACGGTACTGTTCTATGTTCTAACCTACCAACAGACGCATCTTCAGGATGCGGTGGGAAAATGGAGAACCCGGAGCAATCCCATGAAATCCCAGGGAAAAGAAGCAAACTCCACGTAGACATCACCCAAGGACAGGATTAAAAATTGGTCGCTGGAGTTATGAGGCAACAGCCCTATTAATTGTGTCGCTGTGTCTCACTATTTGTTCCACTTCTTCCTCGAAAGCAGGTCATCACGTCCAGTGGACTTGTTGATCAATAGTTCCATGAGTTTGTCTCGAACTGTTCTCTAGAGATGATTTTTAAATTCCTTTCTTTCTATAGCCCTCTTATTACCTTCTATTATCAGAATCTATTTAGCATCTTTTCCATTGGAGACTGATCCAAAATAATTATTTAGGATTTCTGCCATTTATCTATTTCCCATTTTTAAATCCACAATCTCACCTTCTATTGACTAGTTTAGCTACCCTCCTGATTTTTGTAGAACCTCTTACTATTTGTATATTATTTACAAGTTTATTCATAAACTATCTTTTACTCTCTTTATAATTCTTTTAGCCATCCATTGCTAATTTCTAAAAATTTCCCAATCCTCTGACCGACCACTAAGCTTTGCAAGACTGGAGGAAATTTCTTCTAATTTGATGCTGTCATTATTTTCCTTCAGATAGCGCTCCCTTCTTAAAGTGCATCCATTTCTCACTGACTATACCTTTGCTGAGGTTTAGGAATGATTCATAAATATCTACCACTGCTACTTTATCGTCTTCCTAATATCTTACCAAATGTCAGCATTCTGTCCCAAGCCAGCAACCCAGTGTGGTGACCCAGGTAACCCTGTGTCAGCTACACTGGGCAACACAATTCCAACACCAGACTCCCTCAACGGACACTCTCTTCAGGGTTCTGTCATCGGAGGAGATTGGTGTTGGTATTGACATTGGTTCATTATTGTCACCTGTACTGAGGTATAGTGAAAAACTTGTCTTCATACTGTTCATACAGACCAAATCAATACACTGTGTATTGAGGTAGAACAAGGTAAAGCAATTAGAATGCAGAATGAAGTGTAAAAGCTACTGAAAAAGTACAGTGCATGTAAACAAGATTATAATGAGGTAGACTGTGAGGTCAAGTGTCTATCTTGTCATACAGGAGGTCCATTCAATAGTCTAGTAACAGTAGAATTGAAACCCATGTGCTTTTGTATCTTCTGCCCAGTAGGAGAGGAGTGAAGAGAGAATGTCTGGAGAGGGTGAAGTCTTCTTTTCTGAGGCAGCAAGAAGCATAGGTAGAGTCCATGGAGCGGAGGCTCATTCTCATGGTGTGCTGAGCTGTGTCCACATCTCTCTGCGTTTTGGACACTGTTCCACACACATAGGAACTAACCTCTCCTTTATGACTCCATCTATGCTTCTTATTGTCTCAGTAAAGCAGCTAGCATAGTTAAAGACCCTACCCATTCTAGACATTACCAGTTAAATAGAGAACAAAGGTTCTAGGACAGGGACTCCTAACCAGAGGTCCATGGACCTCTCAGTTAATGGTAGGGGTCCACGGCATAAAAAAGATTGGGAAGTCTAGGATGAGCTCAAAGCTTCATTGAAGAGGTTCAACACCCTGACTGACTGGTGAGAACCTTTGGCTCATGACTGCTCAAAGTAGAGAAGGAACATTTGGGATGGTGTTGAGATCATTGAGGTTATCCATTGGGATTGCACAGAAACCTTGCACATATGGCAGGAAGAGCACAAAAGATCACAAACTATCCACCTCCATCAGCCACCTCCTCCCCGAATATGTCATTCCCACATTGGCTCGTCAGCCACCTCACAAACCACTGAATGGTTGTGGAAACAAGTTGTCCTTAATTCTAACCTTCCTTATCAATTCTATCCTTTTACCTTAAATTTCCCTTCAATTAAATTTGAAATATTGGATTAAGACCCAAGTTTCTTGACCTCAAACTGAATTGAAGTTTCTGCCATGTTGTAATCATACTTTGTTATGGGATCCTTTACCATAAGATCATTAATTTAACCCTGTCTCATTACACAATACTAGATTGAAGCTAGCCTGTTTGCTGATTGCTTCAAGTTGCTGCTCTAAGAAACGAGAATACGTACAATGAAGTCAAGTACAAGATGATCCTTGCCAATTATATTTGGTCCAGTTTATACAATGATGAAAGTGGCCCAGTTATTTCTTGATCTATCACGTCCTATAGTACAGCTGCTGCTAAGGAACCGATATATTACTTCCACTATCTCATAATTTATTAACTGAACCACTTCATCTTCTTTTCCTTTCTATCTATCCTTTTGAAATGACAAATACCTCTGAATGTTCAGTTCCCGGCTTTGGTCACCTTGCAACCACATCTTTGTATTACTTACCAGATCATTCCCATAAATTTCTATTTGGGCTGCCAACTCATCTATCTTGTTATGAATGCTGTGTTCATTAAGATAAAGAGTCTTTAATTTTATCTTATCGTTTCTCTCTGTACTCTGACTGTTTGCAGATGCACTCTCGTGTTTGTCTGCTTTGCCCCTTCCTAATATACTCTGAGTTATTGTTACCCTGCTGTTGCCCTACGTTTTACCTTCTCCTTTCTCTTTGCCTTTCTAAATACCATTCAGCTGACCCCTTTTGTCTATTTACAGGTCAGTTTTTCTCTCTTCTGATTCCAACTTCAGGTACCCATTCTCCTGCCAGGCTAGTTTCAACCTTCCCCCAATTGCATGGTATTACATGAGGATATTGGTCCTGTTTCCAAAGAATTGCAAACCCGACCCCCCCTCTGACTTACAGAGGTCCCACGCCCCTCACCAATTGGCCCCATCCCTCAGATACCTATAGCCCTCTGTGGTGAAAGCTCACAAATCAATCATTCGCAAATCAATTGGCATCCATTTTTTATGATGTACTCTTTGTAAAATAGTAATTTTTTTTGCTGGTTTAGCTTGAGAATGTTTTAAAAGTCGAGAATGTTGGTATCTATTCTTTGTGGTGTACTCTTTGTAAAATAGGAAATATTTTTGCCAACTTAGGCTGAGAAATTATTTTAGTTGAGTATGTTTGTTTCGATTTTTGTGATGTACTCTTTGTAAATAGTATATAATTGTTGCCAGTTTAGCTTGAGAAGTTATTATAAGACGGACTATACCTCCTCATTTTCAAAAGTCACATCATTTTGTAAGATTTTATTTAGACTAATGGAATCATTGATTCAGTGATCAGAATAAGATAAAGTTTAGAAGATTGATAAAGAGTTTATGGATCAGTTTAAGGTAAAAATAATCATCAGGAATAGAGCCTGTTTAACTTGGATGAGTGCAGATCTGGGCTGAGTAAATTGGACCGCAAGACTGGTAGGCAAAACTGCAGATGGACAGTGGACATCCTTTCAGGAGGTGATGGCTCAGATACGCACTTGGTGGATTTCCACAAGGAAGAAGGTCAGAGCACTTAAGGCTGGATAAACAAAAAGAAACTAAAGTAACGATAACATCAAGGCAAAGTTAAATTAAATTTAAAGAGAGGTTAAAAATTAAATTAAAACTAATGTTAAAGTAAAATAATGTAAAAGTAAAACCAACTTAAAATAAAGCAAAGTTAAAGAAAAGTTAAAATAAAATAAAGTCAATATAAAGAAAAGTAAGAAAAAAGTTGACTGAAGTACAAACCAGGTTGATTAAAGAAAATTTAGAGGGGAAGTTAAAAAGGAAATAGGAGGGACAATGAGGAGGGAATATGAAAATCTTCTCTTGGCATGTTAATAGTAAAAGAATAGTCGGCTGAGTAATTAGGCTGTCCAGGGATTTAAACAGATCTAGTCATGGAGGTATAGTATATGAGTATTTTACACAGGTCTTTGCCAGGGAAAGTGTGATGGGAGACCTTGATGAGAATGGTTTGGATCCAAGTGCTGGAGCATCCGAGGCTGGGATCGAGACACAGTATAAAGCTGGAATGAGAACTGAGCAAAAGCAAAACATTTGATGATATCTCTAACAGGAGGAAATCTGCAGATGCTGGAAATCCGCGCAACTCACACAAAGTGCTGAAGGAACTTAGCAGGCCAGGCAGCATCCATGGAAAAAGTACAGTCGATGTTTTGGGCAGGACTGGAGAAAAAAAATTGAAGAGTAGATTTGAAAGGTGGGGGGGGGGTGGGGGAGAGGAGACAGAAATGCCAGGTGATAGGCGAAATTTGGACGGGGAAGGATGAAGCAAAGAGCTGGGAAGTTGATTGGTGAAAGAGACAGAAGGCCATGGAATGAAGGAAAAGGGGGGAAGAGCTAGTTAGGTTTATGATTGAGCATGGAACCTCAGTTCAGGTGCTCTTTAAATACTCAATTCTTGGTGCCCAAAACATGATTGCCAATTAGCGGGATGGTTCTGAACCCTTTAAAGGGGCTGCCCCAGCTATCCATATTCCAGAGATTTAGAGCGCCTAAGAGATAGAATCTAGCACGGTCGGGTGCGTGTCGTAACAAAAAAGCTGCTGCTGAAGTTTCAAAAAAAGGAAGAGGTAGCTGAGTGGGCAAGATATTGGTAAAAAGGTGCTACTAAAAAGTGAGTTGTACTTTAGATCACTTGGTTCAGCTGAGATGCATATCTCAAGTTCCCGAGAGAGTAAGGGTAGAGGTTGTGGAGGTATTGTTTATGAGCTTGCACACGTTTTTAGATAAGTAGTGGTATTGCCTAAAGAAGGGGGATTTGCAAAATACGCAATACTGTTAAAAAGGAGTGTAAGGATAAATTTAAGACAAAGATGAGAAAACTTTTTTATAAACTCTAGCCAGTAAAGAATTAATAGTCATTCAGAGCCATGTGGATTTTTTTTAGGGAAAACCAACACAAATCTGTAAAAGGCAGATTTTGCTTAATTTGAGAATGTTTATTGAGGTGATAACAGTGTCAGTATGGATAGGTAGGTAGTTAGTTGATAATGCGGTGTGTATGTATGGAAATGGTGATCCTGAATTTGAAAAGGTGCTTGATAAAATAGGACATAAATAGAATTGTATTCAAAATTACAGCTAATAGAACATGAAAGGCTTGTTGGATCTGGGGATGTTATGATTCAGAAGGTTGTTTGGAAGTTGAGAATGAGGGGTAAATATTATGGTTACAGCCATTTTAGTAAATGTTCATAACAAAAAAAACAGTAACTGACTCACTCTACTGCGAGGAAAAGAGAAGACAAAGGGAAAGAACAATGAAGTTGTGGTCATATACTAAAATCTAATTCCAATTAAACAGGTACAATTCGTTCCATTGATAAGATTAGATTAGATTGAACTTTATTGTCATTGTGCTGAGTACAGATACAAAGCCAATGAAATGCATTTAGCATCTGACCAGAAATGCAAAGAATAGTGTTATTTACAAAATAACTGCGAATAAAAAAGTGCTACAGCACACAAAGTAAAAGTACTGAGACAGTACAATACGGATGCAATACTGCTTAGCGCTGTGATGTGAGGTTCAGCAGTGTCACAGCCTCAGGGAGGAAGCTCTTCCTGAGCCTGCTGGTGCGGGAGCGGAGGCTCCTGTAGTGCCTACCGGATGGGAGGAGAGTAAAATGTCCATGGTTAGGGTGAGATACATCCCTGATAATGCTTTTTGCCCTGCCCAGGCAGCGGGTTATGGTAGATGTTCTCAATGGTAGGCAATTGGGTGCCGATAATCCGCTGGGCAGTTTTCACCACACACTGGAGTGCTTTGCTGTCCAATACAGGACAATTGCCATACCACACTGAGATGCAGTTGGTGAGTATGCTCTCAGTGGTACAGCGGTAAAAGTCCGTCAGTATCCTGGGACAGAGGTGAGCTTTCTTCATGCTCCGCAGGAAATAAAGGCGCTGTTGCGCCTTTTTGAACAGGATGGAGAAGTTCAGGGACCAGGTGAGATCCTCGGAAATGTGGACACCAAGGAATTTGAAGCTTCATACACACTCCACTACAGTTCCGTTGACGTAGATGGGGATGTGAGTGTGACTCCTAGCATGCCTGAAGTCCACAATGATCTCCTTGGTCTTCTGGGTGTTAAGGACCAGGTTGCTGTCAGCACACCACGTGGCCAGGTGCTGGACCTCGTCCCTGTAGGCCGTCTTGTCATCCTCTTTAAGGAACAACTTATGAGACAATCCAGTTCAAAGGGGTGATATAGGCTGCAGAGAAACTACAGGAAAAATACAGAGCCTGCTATGTTACAATTACTGAAAATTCACTGAACAAGTACAGGTAAACTGGTGATTACATAAGGAAAGTTGAACTACAACAAAAATAGCAATTTAAACTCCAATCCAGCAGGTTGTAGCAGATTAGTTAGAAAGTTGGGCAAGTAAGAGGAAATAATGAATAGAGCCGAACGGTTCAGAATAGGGTTTGTTATCACTGACTTACATGATGTGAAATTTGTTGCTTTGTGACAGCAGTACAGTACAAAGACATAAAAGTTACCATAAAATACAAAATAAATAAATAGAGCAAAAAATAAGGTCGTGCTCATGGATTCATGGACTGATCAGAAATCTAGGTGCAGGGAAGAGGATGTTCCTAAATCATTGAGCGTGAGTCTTCAGGCTCCTGTACCTCCTGCTCAATGCCTGTGATGAAACTAGCTGAGTCTACAGAACGCTGTAGTTTTTTCTGATCCTGTGCACTGGAGCCTCCGCACCAGATGGTGATGCAGCCGGTTGGAATGCTCCCCAAATTTCCATAGAAATTTGTTAGAGTGTTTGATGGCATACCGAATCACTTCAAACATCTCATGGCTTGCCTTCTTCATGATTACATTAATGCGTTGGGTCTAGATAAATCCTCTGAAATACTGATGGGCAGGATCCTGAAGCTGCTCAGCCTTTCCCAGCACTGAATGACAAGTGGTGCATGCTCCACTCTTTACCCCTTCCTTAATCAACTCCTTGGTCTCGCTGATGTTAGGTGCCAATCTAGCTCCCTCTTGTATGCCTCCTCATTGCCATCTAGGATTTTGCCACCAACAGCGATAGCGTCTGTGAATTTATAGATGGCATTTGAGCTGTGCGTAGCCACACAGTTGTTTATTGAACTAGATCGAGAAGTAGAGAGGAAAGCCCCAGGGGTTAGTACGAGGGCCATTGTTTTGCTTAATATGTTTTAATGAAGTGGGGTTGGCTACAGAGTGTACAATTTCCAGATGTGCAGGTAACAGAAACTAGGAGGTGTTGTGTACTGTGAGAAGGATAGTAATAGACTTAAGGAGAATAAATACAGCTGGTGAAATGACCAGGTTTCTAGCAGATTGAGCAGACTTTAGGCAGATGAAATTTAATGCAGGATAAATGCAAGGTTGTGTATTTTTATAGGAAGAAATAACAAGAGGCAGTCTAAGTTGGAGGATACATTTCTGAGAGGGATACAGGAACAGAGAGCTGTAGGAGTATAAATGCATAAGTAGTTAAACGTTTTCTGGGCAGGCTGAGGGATGATTGAAAAAGAATGCGGGAGTTGGGTTTATACAGAGGCCAGGAGTACAAATGCAAGGAAATGATGATGAATCTTTCATGAAATAAGATGGTTTGTTGCATTTTACACAACTTGGTAATGTATGGAACATTGGAGAAGGGTAAGCCACTCCCACAATGCGAGGAAGAGACTTAGTGAAATTAGGAAGCATTGGCTACAGGCACTGAAGAATGTCAAGAGGATAGCTAGACCAATACTGGGACATAACCTAAAAATCAGAGACCCAGATTTCAGAAGCACTTCTACACACAAATTTCAAATTCTCTTTAGCAAAAAGGTAATTAATGCAACATTAGTTGTTAACTTTGAACCTGAGATGACAGGATTTCTGTGAATCAGGGAATGAGGAAAGTTGAGCAAGTGGAGTTAAATCTGAATCAAAAACAGAATCAGAATCAGGTTTTATATCACTGGCATATGATATGAAATGTGTTGTCTTTGTGGCAGCAGTACAATGCAACGCATAGTAATAGAAAAATACTGTGAATTACAGTGTGTAAATATATATGTTTTAGGTAAATGAAATAAGTAGAGCAAAATAAAATTAAAATAAAAAGTAGTGAGGTAGTGTGCGTGGATTCAATGTCCATTCAGATATTGGATGGCAGAGGGGAGGAAGCAGTTCCTGAATCTTTGAATGTGTGCCTTCAGGATCCTGTACCTCCTTCCTGACAGTAACCATGAGAAGAAGGCTGATGGGGATCCTTAATGATGGATGTTGCCTTCTTGAGGCATCACTTCCTGAAGATGTTCTTCATACTATGGAAGCTAGTGCCATGATGGAGCTGACTAAGTTTACAACTCTCTGCACCTTATTTTGATCCTATACCCAGCACACCACCACCCCCACCGTACCAGACAGTGATGCATCCATTCAGGATGCTCTCCACAGTACATCTGTAGAAATTTGTGAGTGTCTTTGATGACATACGAAATCTCCACAAACTACTAATGAAATATAGCTGCTGTCTTCCTCCTTTGTAGCTGCATCGATATGTTGGGTCTAGGATAGATATTGACACCCAGGAACTTGAAATTGCTCACTCTTTCCACTTCTGATCCCTCTATGAGGACTGGTATACATTCCCTTGTCCTACCTTTCTGAGGTCTACAATCGGTTCTTTGGTCCTAATGAGACTGAGAGCAAGGTTGTTGTTGTGACACCACTCAACTATCTGATATAGCTCACTCCTATATGCCCTCTCGTCACCATCTGACATTCTGCCAACAATAGTTGTATCATCAGCAAATTTATATAGATGGCATTTGAGCTACACCTAGCCACACAGTCATGGGTATAGAGAGATTAGAGCAGTGGGCTAAGCATGCATCCCTGAGGTGCGCCATTGTTGATTGTCCATGAGCGGGAGATATTCTTTCCGATTGTGGTCTTCTGGTTGGAGATTCAGTGATCTTGTTGCAGAGGTAGGTACAGAGGCCCAGATTTTGGATTTTTTTCAGTCAGGACTATAAGAATGATTGTGTTAAATGTTGAGCTGTAGTCAATAAACAGCATCCTGACATAGGTATTTGTGTTCTCCAGGTAATCCAAGGCTGTGAAAAGAGCTTATGAGGTTGCATCTACTGTCGACCTATTGTGGCGATAGGCAAATTGCAGTGGGTCCAGATCCTTGCTGAGACAGGAGTTAATTCTAGCCATAAAGAAACTCTCTGTAGATGTGAGTGCTACTGGTCAATAGTCATTACGGCAGCTCTCCCTGCTCTTCCTGGGCACTGGTATAACTGTTGTCCTTTTGAAGCAATGGGTGGGGGGGAGCTTCCAGCCATAGTAGTGAGAGATTGAAGATGTTTTGAATGCCCCCGCCAGCTGGTTGGCACAAACTTTCAGAGCCTTACCAGGTACTCCATCGGGGCCTGTCCCCTTACGAAGTTTCACCTTCTTGACAGACAGAGATCACCAGGTCACTGGGTGCAACAGGGATCCTCACAGCTGTAGTTATATTCTCCCTTTCAAAGTGAGCATAAAAGGTGTTGGACTCACCTGGGAGTGAAGCATCACTGCCATTCATGATGGGTTTGGATTTGTAGGAAGTAAATGGTGTGCAGACCCTGCCAGAGCTGATGTGCATCCAAATCTGCCCCTGACCTCTTTCGGAACTGTCTCTTCACTCTTGAGATAGCCCTCCTCAAGTTTTACCTGGTTTTCTTGTAGATACCTGGGTCGCCAGACCAAAATATCACAGATCTGGCCCTCAGCAGACTACGGACCTCCTGGTTCACCCATGGCTTTTGATTTGGGTATGTATGGTGTGTTCTCATAAGCACACGATCATCCACACAGGTTTTAATGAAGTCAGTGACAGCTGCGGCGTACTCATTCAGACTCGAAGATGAATGCTGGAATACAGCAAGTCCGCCAGTTCAAAGCAGTCCTGTGAGCGCTCCTGCACTTCCCTTCTCCATACCTTCTTGGTCTTCACTACTGGTGCTGCCTATACTCCGGGAGTAGGAATACAGCCAGCTGATCAGACTTCCCAAAGTGTGGGTGTGCGATACCACGGTAAGTGCTCTTGATGGTGGTGTAACAGTGTGTTGGTTCCTCTGGTACTGCAAGTGATTTGTTTGTAATAATTATTTAGAGACTTTTTTTTATCTAGCTGGCCTGGTTAAAATTGCCCAAAATGATAAGCAAGGGATCAGGATGTGTTGATCGTAGCTGTTAATTACATCACTCAGTTCGTCTAGAGCCTGTTTTACACAGGCCTGAGATGGGATGTTTTGATTCCATGAAACAAAAAACGCAACAGCTTTTAATGTCCCTCTGGTTCAACAAATCCTAGATCAACCAAGATCTCACTGGACGTGGTAACTGGGAGCACGGGTGAAATAGATTGGGTCTATGTTCATATTCATTGCCATGAGTCTGACCAAGGAACAGATGACAGAGCAATTGCCTCCTTACCTTAAAAATGATGTAAATCCTCTCGGAATGAACAGACCTTTATTCTCTCTTCCCACTACTGAGCCTCTGCATGACAGAACATCACAACTGTTCAGCAGCCTTTATATCCTTCATTTTCTGACAAACCAGAAGTGAAATTGGAAGAAATTACAGGCAAAAGTAAGTTGAAAATGTGGATTATAATTCTCTAGAGTTAAGATGACTCCCTTTGACACATAACTAGTCAAACTATAATGTTTTTCTTGAATATTTTACTATTTCTCTTACCCCCCCCCCCCCCAGTATACTCTCACCGGAGCTTCAGTAGAGTTGACGAAAAGCTTCTGTTACCACCGTGAGGTTCCTTGAAATGTTGTGGCCAGTGATAAGGAATATTGTGTGAATAAAAATCCCTTCTGTTGCCAGATCTATTCCTGGTCTCCTGATAGCTACTCCAGGGATCAGGTCACAGCTTAAAGTCCTTGTGCTCACTTGTTCTGGGCGTTGGAATCCATCCAAACATGGAGAAAGCCAGTTTGGCCTGGCAGGCAGGCAAGGTACTGGAGACCTGCTTTATGCATCTGTGCACCACAGACTGCGATATTCATATGGTGTTTCCTTTAGCAGCCTGGAAGGCGTCTGTGGTGAGAAAACTTAGAACCATGTACGATGCATTCACTGAAGTTAGCTGGCTCTTCTGTACAAGTCAATGTGAAGTAGAAGCAGGGTGTTATAAAGTAGTTTCCCTAAGCCAGTTCTGGTAATGTCTTCAGCTGTGACTGTTTAAACAAAGGTGAGGCCTATTTTTGGGATCAGTGGGTGTAAAGATTCTTTTGGCAGCAACTGTTTCCATTCATCCTCCAGGTCTTTAAATACACTCGTAAGGATGTCCTGTCAAGTTCCAGCGGAAAAATGGGCTCCTTATTGCTTTTCTCTTTTTATGATATTACCTTCAGGAGAATGGTTCTTGCTCTGGCAGGTTCGACACAGTGAGAACATTTGCGATCCACTTTCAGAGTTAATGACTAAAAGTATGAACTTTGTGGTTAAAGGAAGGGCAATGGAGGGATTTGGGAAAAGCGTGAACCCGTGGGATTAAGACCTAACGCCTAAGCACTAACACAGCCTATTTTCATCTTTTAATTTCCATGGAATTGTATCTAGTCATTGAACATTGCATCAGAGGAACAACTTACACAGAAGTAAGAATATTTGACGTGTCCCGTATAATTTCAGGGGCTTCTCAAGACTGCAGATGCAGCAGGATAATAGAGCCCCGGTGCCACAAGACTCCTCCAAGAGAAAATGCCAAAGCAGATGGGATTGCCAGCAGTGAACAATTTACTCAGGATCAAGCACCTGGTTCCTATTTAATTAATGGGAGGGACAACTACCCCTTCAGCCACCACTCATGAATGTAATTTTGCAGAAAATGTGTTTCTTTTCATGCAGTCCTGTTTACAGCGAAATGGAAACAGCTGATCAGCAATGTCACGCTGGGATTCTTTGTTGATTTGCTCCAGGACACAGCAATGCAATTAGAATTCAGCTGCCTTGCAAATTCAGATAGACAAGCCGCTTGTACAAATTAGCAGTTGCTCTATGTTTCCTACCTGACTGCTTCCCGTTAGTGTAACATCTAACATGGGTTAGGTCACTGTAGCTTCAGCTGCTTGGCTCACCAGTAGGGACTGAGACAATAACCGTCAAGTTATTTTACAGGAGGCAGTGCACATGGCTTCACAAGGACTGGCAGAGCTCCAGAAATTCAGTCAATTGACCACTGTTCAATTGGCAGCATTGTCACTGAGCCAGTTCCATTCCTCTCCTGAGGTCTACGTGCATATGGACATCCACAGGAGCCTCTTGAAGAGTGGAAATGTTGTCCGGTGGGCAGATTGATGAAGCATTGTTCAACTCAACTGATACTGAAAAGACTAGAACTCCAGTTTCACTGATTACTTCCCAGTACAACTTCACATTATGTAGTTAACCTACAAGTCTTACTACTCTACAGATGCTGGAAGTCCAGAGTAACACATACAGAATGCTGGTGGAACTCAGCAGGGCAGGCAGCATTTATGGAGAGGAATAAAAAGTTGGACCAAGACCCTTAATCAGTACTAAATATTCTACAGTATTGGACACCACTGTCTTATCTTACCTGCTCTTAAAGTTCTTGTGTTTTAGTTTCCTTCAGATGTGGCTGCTTCATTGGATGCTGTGCATTCTCCCACCATCTACATTTGATAAACTTAATCTCCGATGCTCATATCTAACTCCTGCCAGGTTTTGCCCAGCCATTGCCCCAGAGCTCACTGGCTCGTTGATTTCACACTGGCTTTTGGTTCAGTAACTACTCCCTTTGAATATTCTCAACCTCATCTCTGAATGTTTGTTTTCTTGCCCATTCCTGCCTCTGCTGTCTTCTCCGGCCCTACAGATCCCTAGCAAGCCTGATTGCTTCCCTTCAACTCTAGACACCTATGGACTTCTGTCCCACCATTGACAGCCATGCCTTCAGCTATCCAGGCGCTAAGCTTATGAATTGTCACTTACATACATTCACGTAGCATCTTTCAGAAGCCAAAAAAACCTCAGAACCCTTTACTGTTAATGAAACAGTTTTCTGTAATGAAAGCAAAACCCCAGTTCCCCAAACGGTAATAAGGCAACATTGACTAGATTGTGTTTGTTAAGTTTGTTAGCTGAGTGATCCACACAAGGGGGAATTCTTCTCAACTTTAGTGGTATTCGTTTATTGCCATCACATTTACCGACATATAGTGAAATGTATTTGTTTTGCATGCCATCCAGACAGATCATGCCGTATATAATTGCATCATGGTCGTAAAAAGAAAACAGAATGCAGAATATAGTGTTAGACAGAAAGTGCAGTAGAGGTAGACAAGGAAAATGCAAGGTCCATGATCAGCTATGCTGGGAAAGCAGAAGTTCGAGACTTCATCCTTTAGGATTTGTGAGGTCTATTCAAGAACGTGATAACAGTGAGATAGAAAGTGATCTTGAGTCTGATGGTACCCACTCAGGGGCTTTAAAAAGTATTATGAAATTGCGTAAATCTACCTGAATGGAAGAGATTTCTATTCTAATGCTGAATCAAAATCCCACAGACCTTATTAATCTTTGCAAAATGTAATTGGTATTTCCAGTTTTATAACTGTGCCTGGATATCTCCCTGTATGTGTACGTGATGCTCACATTTCTTACTTCAAACTTACATTTGGTCATAAGACATTGAAAATATTCTGCGGGGTGTATGTTACCTGTGGAAACATATCCAACAGATGCTTGAGAACTTCCAGTCCTTGGTCTTTGGTTACTTATTTATGCCCGGATTTCCATTTGGGAAGTACACAGTTCATGGTGTGATTTACTTCCATTAAATTTCGCACACTGCCTGGAAGTATGCATTTGACACTTGAGCAGAGTAGCGTATATTACAGAGCAGTTCAAACAAAGCCGATTATACAAAAGGCAGCATTTCTTAATGCAGTCTAGCTTGTGTGCAAGTGATGACATTTAAAATTTATGGAATGATTATTTTCTCTTACTTTCATAATGTTGAAACGCAATCTCGATAATAGCCTGACCTTTTTTGAGAAAAGGCAGCAGAACCACTGTGTCAGGAAGTTTATTGAACTTGCGTGTTGCGTGGCCTATTTGAACACTCCACAGTAAAACAGCTGGTAAATGGGCATGTCAAACAAGTATAAAAAAATTAATATTAAATTTTACTGTAAAATTTATGTTCTCATTCAGACATAAATAATCAACAAAGGACATAGCATCTACAAATATTTATCTGATCTGTACCTTTGGATAGGTCACAGCTGACTACACTTGCTTCTGCAGGGTGTGAGTGTGGAAGTGCCAAACTTCCTGGCAGGTAGTTGCTAGGGTTTTGCTGTTAATGGTCTGTTGCCTCATAGACTCCTCATTTCAAGGTTCAAATGTTCAAGTTCAAAGTAAATTTATTATCAAAGTACAAATATGACACCATATACAACCCTGAGATTCATTTTCTTGTGGGCATTCACAGTAAAAACCAAGAAGTACAATTGAATCAGTGAGAAACTACACACAACAAACAGTGACAAACAATCAGTGTGCAAAATAAGACAAACTGTGCAAATAAAAAGTAAGTACAAAACAGAGAGGTAAGTATTGCTGAGAATGAGTTGCAGAGCCCTTGAAAGTGAAGCAATAGGTTGTGGAATCAGTTCGGAGTTGAGGTGAGTGAGTGATCTTCAGTGGAGAGGATTAGTAGGGGAAGATCTAAAACGAGATTAGATTAGATTTATTATTTTCAGATACATAAGAGTACAATGAAGTGATTTGCTTGCATAGGCACACTGGAGACTGCCCGTGGTGGAATCTGGAGCATCGAACAATCTGTTGGGGGATCAAGCTGCATCTATGGAAGGAAAGGAATTGTTGCCATTTTGGGCTAAAACTGGAGGTCCTGATTCAGGGTTTTGATCCAAAACATTGACAATTTCTTTCCTCTTACAGATGACGCTTGGCTCATTGTGTTCCTCCAGTAAACCATCATTTGTTTGCATGTAGTTTCACTTTAAAAAAAATTGAGTCCAGAATTGAGCAACCCACACAACATTCTGGAGGAACTCAGCAAATTGGGAAGCATCTGTGGAGGGGAATAAACAGTTGACATTTGGAGCAAAGGCCCTGTCTGACTTGCTGAGTTCTTCCAGCATTTTGTGTGTGTTGCTTAAGATTTCCCACATCTGCGGAATCTCTTACGTTTTTGAGTTCATAATTGTTTCTTTCTTTAAGTTTGTTTTGAATGAAAACTTTCAGCAATTTATAATAAGTCTTCATGGTTTGTTTATTTTTAACAGTTTTTGGACGTCTCTGAATGGGAGAAGATTAGTGCATCAGAGTGGGCTGGTGGGTGGATGACACGTCCTGCAGGCTGCTGCCAAAAACTCCAGGTCACTGTCTTTGGAAGCCATAAGTCCTCAACGTACAAACAATGAAAATGAATTTATGTGCTTGTATCTGAGATTAATCCAGGTATTGACAGAATGTACAAAAGCAATCTGTACAGAAGTAGGGGACATACACCTCTGCATTTTAAACCATTCCAATTTATTATCAAGCACTGAATATTTTCAGAGTAAATTGATGGCATCCCGAGCACAATCAGCCATTCTGCATCATTTGTACATGATGTGTTTCAATATATTAAGACAATGTTTAAATAAAATGCTTTTGTCTTCTGTGTGCAATTCTTGATGTGGATTCTAAATGTAAAGTTGAACGAAAATATATGGCTAACTCTCTGTTTCTTAGTTTGTGTGCATCTGTACTTCTGTGGAGTGAGTTAGTAGCTTTGAAGTCTTTGGAATTGCATATCAAAGGAAATACCCTGGGACCACACTTAAGTGTCTTCATAAAGAAGGCACAACAGCACCCTTCCTTTCTTAGAAGTTTGCGCAGATTTAGCATGTCATCTAAAACTTTGACAAACTTCTATAGATGAACAGTGGTTGCATCACAGCCTGGTATGAAACACTAATGCCCAGGAACAAACAAAGCCTACAAAGGTGGTGGATGCAGCCCAGTCCATCAGATGTAAAGCACCCACCACGTCACCACCATCGGAACATTTACATGGAGCACTGCTACAAGAATGCAGCATCCATCATCAAGGATTCCCCACCACCCAGGCCATGCTCCCTTCCCAGTACTGTACCATCATTGAGCAGGAGCGACAGGAGCCTTAGGTCCCACACCTCCTGATTCAGGAGCAGTTCTTGACCTATCACCATCGGGCTCCTGAACCAGCATAGATAACTTCACTCACCTGGTTCTATTACATACAAACTCACTTTCAGGGACCCTTCACAACTCATGTTCTCAATATTACATTTACTTACACAGTTTGTCTTTTTTTTTGTACATTGGTTGTTTGTCAATCTTTGACTGATTATGGATAGTTTTTGTAAAATTCATTTGTACTTCTTTTTTCCTGTAAGTGCCTGCAGGGAAAGGAACTATATGGTAACATATGCAGACTTTGATAATAAATTTACTCTGACCTTTGAACTTTGTTCCTTTAAATATATAGCTACATTCATTTACTAATAGTGCACATCAAAGTTGCTGGTGAACACAGCAGGCCAGGCAGCATCTCTAGGAAGAGGTACAGTCGACGTTTCAGGCCGAGACCTGAAACTTTGATGTGTGTTGCTTGAATTTCCAGCATCTGCAGAATTCTTCGTGTTTTCATTTACTAATGATCTGTATAGGCACACTCATACATGTGCCCTTGTGTGCATCAAGGTGAGATCCACAATGGCTCTACCTGTCATAGGTGATGTTCTTCCTATTTTGCTGACAATTATTCATAAGGGTGCTTTGGAAATGAGAACTTAACACGACCACTTACACCAGGAAACATTTTGAAGCATTGACTAGCTTTGAATAAGAGTTCAGAATCGGAATCAGATTTAATATCACTGGCATATGTCATGAAGAGGCAGGACTGGCAGCTTAATATTCCAGGGTTCCAATGTTTCAGATGTGATCGAGGCAGAGGAATGAAAGGTGGGGGAGTAGCATTGCTTGTTCGGGAAAATATTACAGCAGTGCTCAGGCAGGACAGATTAGAGGGCTTGTCTACTGAGTCTTTATGGGTGGAGCTGAGAAACAGGAAAGGTATGGCCACATTAGTGGGATTGTATTACAGACCACCCAATAGTCAACGAGACTTGGAAGAGCAAATCTGCAGAGAGATAGCAGACAACTGCAGGAAACATAAAGTTGTGGTGGTAGGGGATTTTAATTTTCCATACATTGATTGGGACTCCCATACTGTTAGGGGTCTAGATGGTTTAGAGTTTGTAAAATGTGTTCAAGAAAGTTTTCTAAATCAGTATATAGAGGGACCAACTAGAGGGGATGCAATATTGGATCTCCTGTTAGGAAACGAATTAGGGCAAGTGACGGAAGTCTGTGTAGGGCAGCACTTTGGTTCCAGTGATCATAACGCCATTAGTTTCAATTTGATCATGGACAAGGATAGATCTGGTCCTAGGGTTGAGGTTCTGAACTGGAAGAAGGCCAAATTTGAAGAAATGAGAAAGGATCTAAAAAGCGTAGATTGGGACAGGTTGTTCTCTGGCAAAGATGTGATTGGTAGGTGGGAAGCCTTCAAAGGGGAAATTTTGAGAGTGCAGAGTTTGTATGTTCCTGTCAGGATTAAAGGCAAATTAAATAGGAATAAGGAACCTTGGTTCTCAAGGGATATTGCAACTCTGATAAAGAAGAAGAGGGAGTTGTATGAAATGTATAGGAAACAGGGGGTAAATCAGGTGCTTGAGGAGTATAAGAAGTGCAAGAAAATACTTAAGAAAGAAATCAGGAGGGCAAAAAGAAGACATGAGGTTGCCTTGGCAGTCAAAGTGAAGGATAATCCAAAGAGCTTTTACAAGTATATTAAGAGCAAAAGGATTGTAAGGGATAAAGTTGGTCCTCTTGAAGATCAGAGTGGTCGGCTTTGTGCGGAACCAAAGGAAATGGGGGAGATCTTAAATAGGTTTTTTGCGTCTGTATTTACTAAGGAAGCTGGCATGAAATCTATGGAATTGAGGGAATCAAGTAGTGAGATCATGGAAACTGTACAGATTGAAAAGGAGGAGGTGCTTGCTGTCTTGAGGAAAATTAAAGTGGATAAATCCCCGGGACCTGACAGAGTGTTCCCTCGGACCTTGAAGGAGACTAGTGCTGAAATTGCGGGGGCCCTGGCAGAAATATTTAAAATGTCGCTGTCTACGGGTGAGGTGCCGGAGGATTGGAGAGTGGCTCATGTTGTTCCATTGTTTAAAAAAGGATCGAAAAGTAATCCGGGAAATTATAGGCCGGTGAGTTTAACGTCAGTAGTAGGTAAGTTATTGGAGGGAGTACTAAGAGACAGAATCTACAAGCATTTGGATAGACAGGGACTTATTAGGGAGAGTCAACATGGCCTTGTGTGTGGTAGGTCATGTTTGACCAATCTGTTGGAGTTTTTCGAGGAGGTTACCAGGAAAGTGGATGAAGGGAAGGCAGTGGATATTGTCTACATGGACTTCAGTAAGGCCTTTGACAAGGTCCCGCATGGGAGGTTAGTTAGGAAAATTCAGTCGCTAGGTATACATAGAAAGGTGGTAAATTGGATTAGACATTGGCTCGATGGAAGAAGCCAGAGAGTGGTGGTAGAGAATTGCTTCTCTGAGTGGAGGCCTGTGACTAGTGGTGTGCCACAGGGATCAGTGCTGGGTCCATTGTTATTTGTCATCTATATCAATGATCTGGATGATAATGTGGTAAATTGGATCAGCAAGTTTGCTGATGATACAAAGATTGGAGGTGTAGTAGACAGTGAGGAAGGTTTTCAGAGCCTGCAGAGGGACTTGGACCAGCTGGAAAAATGGGCTGAAAAATGGCAGATGGAGTTTAATACTGACAAGTGTGAGGTATTGCACGTTGGAAGGACAAACCAACGTAGAACATACAGGGTTAATGGTAAGGCACTGAGGAGTGCAGTGGAACAGAGGGATCTGGGAATACAGATACAAAATTCCCTAAAAGTGTCATCACAGGTAGATAGGGTCGTAAAGAGAGCTTTTGGTACATTGGCCTTTATTAATCGAAGTATTGAGTATAAGAGCTGGAATGTTATGCTGAGGTTGTATAAGGCATTGGTGAGGCCGAATCTGGAGTATTGTGTTCAGTTTTGGTCACCAAATTACAGGAAGGATATAAATAAGGTTGAAAGAGTGCAGAGAAGGTTTACAAGGATGTTGCCGGGACTTAAGAAACTCAGTTACAGAGAAAGGTTGAATAGGTTAGGACTTTATTCCCTGGAGCGTAGAAGAATGAGGGGAGATTTGATAGAGGTATATAAAATTATGATGGGTATAGATAGAGTGAATGCAAGCAGGCTTTTTCTACTGAGGCAAGGGGAGAAAAAAAACCGGAGGACATGGGTTAAGGGTGAGGGGGGAAAAGTTTAAAGGGAACATTGGGGGGGGCTTCTTCACACAGAGAGTGGTGGGAGTATGGAATGAGCTACCAGACTAGGTGGTAAGTGCGGGTTCTTTTTTAACATTTAAGAATAAATTGGACAGATACATGGATGGGAGGTGTATGGAAGGATATGGTCCGTGTGCAGGTCAGTGGGACTAGGCAGAAAATGGTTCGGCACAGCCAAGAAGGGCCAAAGGGCCTGTTTCTGTGCTGTAGTTTCTATGGTTCTATGGTTCTATGAAATCTGTTATTTTGCGGTAGCAGTATATTACAATACATAATAATAAAAACTATAAATTACAATACCAGGTATATATAAAAAAGATATTTAAATTAAATAACTAATGCAAAAAGCAAGGAAAAAATACTGAGGTAGTGTTCAAGAGTTCATTGTCCATTCAGAAATCTGATGGCGGAGGGGAAGAAGCTGTTCCTGAAACGTTGAGTGTGTGTCTTCAGGCTCCTGTACCTCCTCCTTGACGGCAGCAATGAGAAGAGGGCATGACCTGAGTGATGGGGGTCTTTGATGATGGGTGTGCCTCTCCAAGGCACTGTCTTTTGAAGGTGTCCTGCATGCTGGGGAGGCTAGTGCCCATGATGGAGCTGACTGAGGTTTTCTGATCCTGTGCAGTCGCCCCTCCATACCAGATGGAGATGCAACCGGTTAGAGTGCCCTCCATCTGTAGAAATCTGCGAGACTCTTGGGTGGCAGACCAAGTCTCCTCAAACTCCCTAATGAAACATAGCAGCAGTTGTGCTTTTTTTTGTAATTGCATCAACATGTTGGTTCCAGGTTAGATCCTCAGAGATGCTGACACCCAGGAATCTGAAACTGCTCACTCTCTCCACTTCTGATACCGCGAAGAGGACTGGTGTGTGTTCCCTCGATGTCCCCTCCCTGAAGTCCACAATCAATTCCTTGGTCTCGCTGATGTTGAGTGCTAGGTTGTTGCTGCGACACCACAGAAGGAGCTGATCTATCTCTCGCCTGTGTGCCTCCTTGTCATCATTTGAAATTCTGCCAAATATAGTTGGGTCATCAGCGGATTTATAGGTGGTGTTTGAGCTGTGTGGAGTCACACAGCCGTGGGTGTAGGGAGTAGAGCAGTGGGCTAAGTACACATCCTTGAGGTGTGTCAGTTGATCGTCAGTGACGAGGAGATGTTGGTCTCCTGGTGAGGTAGTCAAGGATTCAGTTGCAGAGGGCAGTACAGAGGCCCAGATTTTGGAGTTGTTGATTAGAATTGAGGGTATGATTGTGTTGAATGCTAAGCTGTAGTCAATAAACAGCCGTAAGTATTACTATTGTCCAGGTCATCCAAGGCTGAGTGGAGAAACAGTGAGATTATATCCACTGCAGACCTGTTGTGGAGATGGGCAAGGACCGGACCCTCTGCAATTTGCCTAAGCAGCAGCTGATTCTGGCCATGACCAACCTCTCAGAGTACTTCAACATAGTAGCACACAGCTGTCACTGTCGGTCTTTTAAAATAGGTGGGAGCCACCAAGTACAGCAGTGAGAGACTGAAGGAGTCTGGAACACTCCTGCCAGTTGCCTGGCACAGATCTTCAGAGTTGCAGGCTGTAACCCCATAGTGACCTCCCTGATGGCGGTGGTGGTGGTGGCATCCGTTAGTCTCGCGAGACCATGGATCTGCGCCTGGAAAGTCTTGCTTCAGTCTGTGTTAGAGCAGCATCTGTTGTGGCTGTAGAGGCCCACACGGGAGTGACAGTCTCGGCTGCAGCGACTGCACTTGAAGGCGCTGTCCTCCAGTGTTGTCTTGGTGCTGTTTTTCCGACGAGTGCGTTTTTCTTCAGCAGCAAGCCTCAGCTTCTCTTCTCCTCTTTTTAGACCTCTGCATAGTTCCAGCCTCCAGTGAGACCTCCCTGATAGCCACCATAATGATGGTCATTTCAAATTTAACATGCAGGACCTCAAAAAACTGTGATGGGGAATCTGAGTACCTGCTGCTTTAGGCTTTGAGCTGTACGGGTACATCCCCATTGTCCATAATCAACCCAGGGCACACGTGGAGGTACCAGGAAATTGCTCCTATTTAGCCTTAATTACTAAGTGTCCAGGCCTCTGGTTTAGCACTTCCAGGCATGTTTACATTATGGTATTTATACCCTCGCTGCAAACTAAAACCAGTGTTAGGAACACACACTTTTTATTAACTTTGGACCCAACTGTTGCCTGTTCTCACTGTCCTGCTGGCCTTAAATGAGTAAATTGGCACCTTCACACCTCACCTAGTTTGTTTCAATGAATAAGAAATGCAAAACAGGTCCGAGAAAAGCTGCAAAGTACACTTACTGGCGTAATTCCAGGGCTGAGAGCCATTACTTATGGTGATAAACTGGAGAAGCCCAGGCTGGGACAGAACAGGATGAGAGGAGATTTGATGGCAGCATTTAAATCAGAGAAGAGCGACAGAAGGGTTAAGAACGAGGCAACACAGAATGAAGATAATTTAGAAAAGAGGCAAAGTTAAAGGGAAAAATATGATTACACAGTGAATGATTAGAAGGGGGAGTACACTGCCAGAAAATGGGAGCTTCGTGGAGGCTGATCTGATTGTGGTGCTCAAAGGGAACTGGGCACGTTGCTAAAAGAAAATTAAAATCAGCAGGGCTGTAAGGAGAGGATGCAGAGTAGGGATGGCTGAATTAATCTTGCACAGCAGTACGTGAAGGAGCTAGAGGAACTCAGCATGTCAGGCAGCATCTATGGAGGGAAATGAATAGCTGCCGCTTTGGGTCTCAACCCAAAATGTCGACTGATAATTTCTCTCCATAGATGCTGCTGGTTCACTGAGTTTCATGTGTTGCTCCGGATCGCAGTATCTGCAATCTATTCTGTCTCTGTCTCAATCTTACTCAGAGCCAGCACGGACACAAGGAGCCAACTGGCCTCCTTCTATGTTATAACCAGACTTGAGTCCTTATTCCACATTGTGAGTGGCTACACATAGCCACCACATCTCTCTCTGTGTTTTAGTTTGCAATTTCACAGATTCTTATTTCTGGTTACATAGTTTAACAAGGCTTACTCTTAGCTTCCTGAAAGATAGGATTAAATACTGCTTGTGATTGGAATTAGTGACTTTAACATTATAGATGCGATGCTTATTATCTATAAGGCTGTATAAAACGGCTCCTCCCGGCCTCTGGTCAGCTTGGGAAGAAGATGGGCTTATGGCATCTAATCCAGTTTGAAAATTGTGCATGGTTGCACCCAGCACTTGAATGCGTCTCTTCTTAAATACACAAGGAAGTGGCGTCTGTCGTTAAGGGACCCACCATCAAGCCATGTCCTTCTCTCACTCCTACCATTGGGCAGGAGGTACAGGAGTCCGAAGTTCCTCACAGTGAGGGTCAAGAACAGTAACTTTCCTACAGCCTCCACGTTCTTGAACCGCCCGGCGCTACCCAAACCCTACCTCAGCGATGGAACTACACTGACCAACTCTTCCACTGGTCCTGATAGGATGCATCCCAGGATACCGAAAGAAATGGCAGAGGTTATAGTTGAGGCTTTGGTGATAATTTACTAAAATTCTCTGGACTTTGGTCAGGCCCTGGCGGATTGGAAGAAGGCGAATGTCACATTACAGTTCAAAAATGGATGTAGGCAAAAGACAGGAACTAGAGGCCAGTTAGTTTAACATCTGTAGTTGGGAAAATGTTTGAAACTATCATTAAAGAAGAAATAGTGAGGCATCTGGAAAGAAATGGATTCATCAGGCAGACGCAGCATGGATTCAGCAAAGGCAGGTCCTGTTTGACAAACTTACTGAAGTTCTTCGAGGCTATAACAAGCGCAGTGGATAGAGGGGAACAAATGGACGTTATTTACTTGGATTTCCAGAAGGTATTCGATAAGGTGTCACATAAAAGACTTACCAATAAGATAAGAATGTATAGTGTTGGGGATAGTGTATTAGTATGGATACAGGATTGGTTAACCAATAAAAAGCAGAGAGTTGGGTGTTTCACTGGTTGGCAAACAGTGGTGTGCAGAGTGCTGCGGGGGTCGGTGCTGGGCCTGCAACTGTTTACGATACAGATTAACGATCTGGAAGAGGGGATCGAGTGTAGTATACCTAAGTTTGCTGATGATACTAAATTGAGTGGAAAAGCAAATTGTGCAGGGGATACAGAGAGTACGCAGAGAGATATAAATAGGTTAAATGAATGGGCAAGGGTCTGGCAGATGGAGTACACTGTTGGTAAATGCCAGGTCATCCACTTTGGAAGGAAAAATGAAAGGTCAGATTATTATTTAAATGGTAAAAGACTGCAGCATGCTGCTGTGCTGCTGCGCAGAAGGACTTAGGAGTGCTTGTGCGTGAGTTGCAAAGGGTTGGTTTGCAGGTGCAGCAGGCTTTCAAGAAGGCAAATGGAATGTTGGCCATCATTGCTAGAGAGATTGAATTTAAGAGCAGGGAGGATAAGCTGCAACTGTACAGGGTACTGGTGAGACCGCTCCTGGAGTACTATGTGCAGTTCTGGTCTCCTTACTTGAGGAAGGATATACTGTCTTTGGAGGCGGTGCAGAAGAGGTTCACCAGGTTGATTCCAGAGATGAGGGGGTTAGACTATGAGGAGAGACTGAGTTACCTGGGACTGTACTTGCTGGAATTCAGAAAGATGAGAGGAGATCTTATAGAAACATATAAAATTATGAAAGGGGTAGATAAGATAGAGGCAAGAAAGTTGTTTCCATTGGTAGGTGAGACTAGAACTAGGGGACATAGCCTCAAGATTTGGGGGAGTAAGTTTAGGATGGAGATGAGGAGGAACTGCCCTTCCCAAAGAGTTGTGAATCTGTGGAATTCTCTTCCTAATGAAGCTGTGGAGGCTACCTCAGTAAATATACTTAACACAAGATTGGATAGATTTTTGCATAGTTGGGGAATTAAGGGCTATGGGGGAAAGGCAGGTAGGTGGAGGTGAGTCCATGGCCAGATCAGCCATGATCTTATTGAATGGTGGAGCAGGTTCGACGGGTCAGATAGCCTACTCCTACTCCTATTTCTATGTTCTTATGTATACTATCACGGAATTGTCACTGAATATATTTTTCTGCACAAATGCCACTTTGGACATGATTTTCTTCTCTGTATTGTTTAATTCATACATATATAATATATATTCTGTGTGTTGGCTGTGATGTGCTGCAAACAGTTTTTAAGAATGCCAGCTAATACTCCTCCCCGTAGCACCACCTTCTTACTCTGGCTCCCGACCCGTTCCTTTCTAGTTCCAAGGAAGGGTCTTGGCACGAAACGGTGTTCTTCTCTCCATAGGTGCTGTCTTCTCACCACTGCCATCGGGCAGGAGGTATAGGAGCACCCGCAGCTTCAGGAACAATTACCCTACAACCATCAGGCTCCTGAACCACTATGGGTAACTTCACTCACCTCAACACTGAACCGAGTCTACAACCTATAGACTCCCTTTGAAAGACTCTACAACTCATGTTCCTTGCATTATTTTTTAAAATTTATTTTTAATTTGCACAATCTGTCTTCTTTTGCATATTGTTTGTTTGTCAGTCTCTGTTTTTGTAAAGTTTTCATAAATTCTATTGTAATTTTTAATTTTCCTGTAAATGCCTGCAAAAAAATCTTAATGTAGTATTTAGTGACATATACATATTTCGATAATAAATGTACTTTGACTTTGACCTGCTGAGTTCCTCCAGCACTTTGTGTGTGTTTTTCATTATAGCTGGATCTTATTATCACTGTACTGTGCACGGGACAATAACGTTGATTTGACTTCTCTTTATGGTAGTGATGTCTGTTCCTCAGAGGGCCTGCACTAATCTGTTTCCTCTTCATCTATGCCCACAAGCTAGGCTGTCAGCATGGCTGCTTCAGAAATAAAAGTGGTTGGGATCTTAAATGGACCGAACCACAATTTCAAAGCAGAGCAAGACAATATCCTTGGTGCCCTAGCCAATGTTCATCAGTCATCATTACTTGAAAGGTGAAGGGGTCATTATCATGTTGTTGTTTGTGTGTAATTAGCTGCTGCTTGTCATGTTTTATGGTGCCAGTTGCACTCCACAGTAGGTGACACAGTGGTGTGCAGCTAGTAGACTGTTCCTGCAACCTGGATTTGACCCTGACCTCCAGTGCTGACTGTGTGCGACTGCATGGGTTTCCTCTGGGTGATCCTGCATGTGAAAGACATGCAGGTTGTCAGACCTAGTGCCTGAGTGGCAGGAAGAACTTGGAGAAGGTGAGGGGAAGGGTGGTTGGAAGATGGTGATAGTTGATGTGAATATGAGGAGATAAATTATGGTTAGTGCAGATTAGGCATAAAAGGGTGCCTGATGGTTGTGCATACCCAGTAGGCCAAAATGTTCAAGACTGTTTAATGTCATTTTCAGTACACAAGTGTAAAGGAGAACAAATTGTTACCCTGGATTAGGTGCAACACAAGAAAACACAATAGTAATAAAAGCACAATAAGAAAGGAAAGGTATGTCGCACCCAGAGTTTCTCCAGTTAACGGACGATTTCCCTCCACGCCTCTCTGACGTACTGGGGAACCGCGTACGAGGCAAGTTACAGCAGTGGTTTGCCATTGCCTTCTGCCGGGTGAGTTTCCAAAGAGATCACCAGCTCGTAACCCTGCATGGATGGAAAGCGTGCAGGGGAGCCGGCTGGATTCGAACTCGGGACCTTTCGTCCTGAAGTCCGGCACTGATGCTACCACGCCACCAGCTGGGTCATAAAAACACAATAGTAATAAAAAAACACTATATATATATGTATGTATATATATATAAGATAGCATATATACATTGACTGATTGTATGTCTTTAAAGTGACCCAAGGCACAGGAGTGTTTGTACATGACAGGAAATGATGAAGTAGTGGTGTTTGGGGGTGGGTTAATGTGTGAGCAAAGTAACTGGTTTTCAGTCTGATGGTCCTGATGTGGATGCTACATAGCCTCCTCCCTGATTGGAATGGGACTAACAATCCATGAGCAGGGTGGGTGAGATCCTTCATGATGTTTCTGGCACCTTTCTATATATGGCGGGTCGGCTGGTGCTGGTGATGCATTGGGCAGTTTTGACTACCCGTTATAGAGCCTTCCTATCCGCCACAGGGCATTTTCTGTACCACGCAGTGATGCAGTTTGCTTGGATGCTCTCTGCTGCTCATCTGTAGAATGTAGAAGGCTTGTTCTGTGTTCTTAATTCTATGAATATAAAACTGTGAAGTGTTCAGATTGACAGGAAAGGGTAGAATCTAAATGGAAGTCTTCTTATTGAGAAAATCTTCAGGATCTACCTATTTGATGAAAGTTTACACCATTCTTGATGATCTCTACTTGCCTGGCTCTTCAGTCGTCTTTGGCACTTTCTTTCATTAAAGGGCTTCATTAATACAGATGGTTGCTGCTACATTCATGCAGAGTTTTCTGTCCCCTCTCTCACTCTCTGGGTACAAGAGAAAGTGCCAGGAGCGATCTGAACCTCAACCTGGCCTTCTTACTCTGCAGCTGTTTTTAACCTTTCTCTGCCCATTCGTTCCCAAAACCACACACAATTAATGGCACGGCCTTTGACTTAGTCCGCGAGGTTGGAGAGTTCAGGGCCAAGGACTGGAGGCCCTGTCCTGGCGGTGGAGGCCTGTCTGCGTGTGTGAGCGGGAGGGAGAAAGAGGCTTGTTTGTCTGTCCTTGTCATTGTGGTTGCTTGTGTTGTTCTGTAAACATGCTGGGCCATGCTATTGGTGCCGGAATGTGTGACGACACTTACGGGCTTTCCCACCCCCACCCCGCCATCCCCGCTAGCATATCCTTGGGTTGTGCTGGTTGTTAATACAAATGACACATTTTTTTTTAGATTATGAGGACACTCAGTCCTCTTTTATTGTCATTCAGTAATGCATGCATTAAGAAATGATACAATGTTCCTCCAGTGTGATATCACAGAAACACAAGACAGACCAAGACTGAAAGACTGACAAAAACCACATAATTATAACATATAGTTACAACAGTGCAAGCAATTCTGTAATTTGATAGAAGAACAGACCATGGACATGGTAAAAAATGTCTCAAAGTCTCTCGAAATCCCAACATCTCATGCAAGTGATAGAAGGAAGAAAACTCTCCCTGCCATGAGCTTCCTGCGCCGCAAACTTGCTGATGCAGCATCCTGGAAGCACCCAACCACAGTCCGACTCTCAGTCCATCCGAAAACTTCGAGCCTCCGACCAGCCCTCTGACACCGAGCACTGAGCACCATCTCTGCCGAGCGCTTCGACCCCAGCTCCGGCCACCAGCAACAGGCAAAGCCAAGGACTCAGGGCCTTCCCCTCCGGAGATTCTCGATCGCACAGTAGCAGCGGCAGCGAACCAGGCATTTCAGAAGTTTCTCCAGATGTTCCTCCGTGCTCTCACGTCTGTCTCCATCAAATCAGAATTGTGCACAGCCCCCTATTTAACAAATACAATAATATTTCGCCGGAGAGGCTGCGTGCGCTGCGTCGTGCCGCCATCTTCTCCTCCCTCCCATTTCAATGTACATGTGATAAATAAATCTGAATCTTAGCAGCATGGACATGCAGAGGGAGCTTGGGGAAACAAGTCCATAACTGTCTGAAAGCGGCAACACAAGATGATACTGTGCTGAAGGCATATGGCTTGTTTGCCTTTCTTTGACAAGGCATTGCGTTCAAATGACAGGACGTAACGTTGCAGCTTTAGTAAACCTGTGGAGCATTTCTTCCCATCATAGGAAGGACACAGAGGCTTTGGAGTGGGTGCAGAAGAGGTTTACCCAATGCTGCCTGGATTAGAGGGCATGTGATGCAAGGAGAGGGTGGACAAATTGGAGTTGTTTTCTTTGAAGCAGCTGAGGATGAGGGGCGACCTGATAGAAGGTTGTAAAAGTTATGAGAGCCACAGATAAAGTAGACAGCCAGTATCTGCTTTTTAAAAAAATTATTTTTTATTTAGTGATACAGCACGGATCTCTGACCTAATCACAGGACAATTTAAGTGACTGTTAACCTCCTAACTGGTACGTCTTTGGAATGTGGGAGGAAACCCACGCGCTTACAAGAAGGACAAGCAAACTTACAGGTAGCTCTGGAATTGACCTCTGAACTCTGACACCCCGAGCCGTAATAATGTCACACTCACCGCTACACTGCCGCGGTGCCCTGCCTAGGACTGAAATGCCTAACACAGCATGCCATGTATTTAAGGCAAGAGGAAGAAAGTTCGACGGAGATGTGTAGGGCAAGTTTTGTTTGCCCAGAGAGAAGTGGGTGCGTTGAATGCGCTGTCAGGGGTGGTGGTGGAGGCAGATCCAATGGAGGCTCTTAGATGGGCAGATGAACGTGCAGAGAATGAAGGGATATGGGCAGTGTGTAGGCAGGAGAGATTAGTTTAGTTAGGCGTTTAATTGGTTGGCAGAACATTATGAGCCGAAGGTACTCTTCCTCTGCTGTAGTGTTCTGTGTTCTGTGTCCTACTATACAACACTGAAATTGCTGCTCAATTAGTTGTGGCATCTTACAGTTAAAAGCTTTTTTTTAAAAAAAAATCAACTATGATCCTGAATAATTACTGAGTCCTAAATCACTTCCATTTTGGTTCTGGTGGCAGTTCGTGTTTGGCCTTGAGTGGCCTGTGGTTCACCCTGGTTACTTGGTAACCAAAAGCATCAGCGATAAGCCATCTCAGGGGTATTATTGATATACTTAAATACAGTGAAGCCCACCTAAAGAGAAGCATTTAAAAACAAGCAGCAGGAGCAAGGCATTCGGTTGCCGTGGGTAGCAGAACTCGCACTGGGTCACAAAGGGGGAAACTCAGCTCACTGACCGTAGGAGGGAGAACGTAAAGAAATTAAACATGTTCAGCAAAGCTCCATTACACTTTCACAATACTAATTTCAAAATGACATTTTAATGAATTCTGGCGTGCAAATCTAAATCAAGTCATCCAGATGGTCAGGCAAATGCTAAGGGCATTATTATTGCCGGGGACTTCGAGGGAAATCACCAGATGTTTGATGGAGTAACCAAGTGAGCCTCTGTTGCTCAACACTATCTAATAAAAAAATGTTTTCTGCTTGTTAATGGAGACTATGAGCAGCGTGGTCAGTACTTGCACTCAGTAGCTATCTCCTGGACTTAACAGTGTGGCCACTGAGTCTATGTTCATTTTCTTCTGCTACTGTAGCCCATCCACTTCAAGGTTTGACATGTTGTGCTTTCAGAGATGCTCTCCTGCTTATCACTGTTGTAACATGTGGTTATCTGAGTTACTGTTGCCTTCCTGTCAGCTTGAGCCAGTCTGGCCATTCTCCTCTGACCTCTCATTAACCCTCAGAACTGGCGCTCACTGGATGTTTTGTTTTGTTTTTCACACCATTCGCTGTAAACTCTACAGACTGTTGTGCATGCAAGTCCCAGGGGATCAGCAATTTCCAAAATACTCAAGCGCCCTGTCTGGCCTCAACAATTATTCCACAGTCAAAGTCACTTAGATCACATTTCTTCCACACTCTGATGTTTGGCCTGAACAACAGCCGAACCTCTTGACCATGTCTGCATGCTTTAATGCATTGAGTTGCAGCCACATGATTGGCTGATTAGATGTTCACATTAGTGAGCACTGAACCTAAAACGGTAGACACTGAGTGAGTGTGGAGGGAATACACACCTAGTAAAGTGCGTGAAGGAGACCGTGACCAGCTGCATATATTCACTTACTGTTTGCAGAGTCATGTGTAGTACGGATTCAGCTGATGACTGTAATTTTGTAACCTATAGTCTTCTGCAAATGCAGCTCCTTACACTTAACAACCTTAATTTATGACAGTAATCCGCTGGAGGAACTCAGCGGGTCGAGCAGCATCCGCAGTGGCTACGAAATTGCTGGCATTTCAGCTGAAAACCCTGCTGAAAGTGAAGGGGAAACATAATCAGCATAGAGGGGAGAGAGGGAGCAATAGGTGATTGGTGGATCAAGGAGGAGTGAAGAATGGTGGGCAGGTGAAACCAGGTGGGGGAGGGGTGGAGCTTAGAGACCAAGACAGGTGGATGATAGCTGGAAGCGGACAAAATGGAGCCAGGTGAGGGGAGAAGACAGTGAAGGTGGAGGCATGTGCTGGAGGTTAATAAGCAGGAACACAAAAGGCTGCCAATCCTAGAATACGATAGGTAGGGTAATAATGAGAACCATCTGGGGAGTGGTGAAGGATGAAATGGAATCAGATGGGGTTGGGATCCAGTGGGTGAAATGTGCAGTTAAGTCCATAGGACTATAAGAGCAGAATTAGGCCATTCAGCCCATTGGGTCTGCTCTGCTATTTGATCATGGCTGACTTATTATCTCTCTCAACCTCACTCTCCAGCCTTCTCCACGTAACCTTTGATGCCCTTACTAATCAGGGACCTATCAACCTCTGCTTTAAATACACCAGATGACGTGGCCTCCACGGGCATCTGTGGCAATGAATTTCCCAAATTCAGTACCCTCTGGGCTGAAGAAATTCCTCCTCATCTCTGTTTTAAACTGTCAGATCACTGACATCTAATTTCATCCCCTTTCCATTTAGATTGTGTTTTGATAAACTGGAGATCATTGGTGAGAGTGCTGAAAAGATGAAATGGCGGTAAAGGATTTATAAGTTGGTCCTGCATTTTCTGAACAATTCCCTTTGGACTGTCCATCTACATGGGGAAAGGGAGGCTACCACGTAGTTTCAATTTTTCCTAAGTTACTCTGCCGAAAGTGTTGGTGTCTGTTGTTGCTCCATGGGCATTGTTCCATGATCGAAGCCTTCTTTGGAGACATTCACTAAAATTTGAAACTCTCCCTGAAAACCTGAGTGATATTGCGAACAATAGATATTCAAATATCTATTACTGTCAGAATCCAACCGATTGAATGATTGTAAAACTACTGTGAATAAATGGACTGTTATTCACAGTCAGAATCGGGTTTATTGTCACTGACTTATGTCATGAAATTTGTTGTTTTGTGACAGCAGTACAGTGTAAGACATAAAAAATGTTAAAATAAATAAATGTGGTATAAGTTAAATGATGAAATAAACAAGTAAATAGTCAGATCAACAAACAGTACAAAGGAGGCAAAGTGAGGTAGTGTTCTTGGGTCCATGGACAGTTCAGAAATCTGATGGCAGAAGGGAAGAAGCTGTTTGTAAAACCATATCTCCCTAGATACAATACCGCAAGCCATGGTGCTTTTAATTTATTTGTGGGATGTTGCATAACTGGTAAAGCTAGCATTTATCATCCAGCCCTAACTGTGCTTAAACAGCTAGGGCAGCCCAGTCTGAGAGGGCAGAACCACGTCATTGTGGTCTTGAGTGCAGAAGCACAATATGAGGTCTTCACCAAAGATTGTTTGTTCCTGTCTCGGGATTTGTAGTACACTAACAAAATAACTCAGGCACCAACCCACATTTATAAGCTGTCCCTGGGTACACTGATTTATGGACACCCCTAAATATGAACGAGCTCCCATAATATTATTCAATTCCAAAGTCCAACACACATGCCTACATTTGTTCCCTAGGTTCCTCCTTCTCCCTCTCTCCTTTTCATAAATGTTCTTTCTAAAGCTAGCAAATAATATCAAAGAGGATACTGAAAGCTTTTTCAAGTATATAAAGAGTAAAAGACAGATGAGAGTAGATATAGGACCGATAGAAAATGATGCTGGAGAAATTGTAATGGGAGATAAGGAGATGGTAGAGGAACTGAACGAGTATTTTGCATCAGTCTTCACTGAGGAAGACATAAGCAGTATATCGGACACTCAAGGGTGGCAGGGAAGGGAAGTGTGCGCAGTCACAATTACGACAGAGAAAGTACTCAGGAAGCTGAATAGTCTAACGGTAGATAAATCTCCCAGACCAGCTGGAATGCACCCTCGTGTTCTGAAGGAAGTAGCTGTGGAGATTGCGGAGGCATTAGCGATGATCTTTCAAAAGTCGATAGATTCTGGCATGGTTCCGGAGGACTGGAAGATTGCAAATGTCACTCCGCTATTTAAGAAGGGGGCAAGGAAGCAAAATGGAAATTATAGACCTGTTAGCTTGGCATCGGTGGTTGGGAAGTTGTTGGAGTCAGTTGTCAGGGATAAGGTTACAGAGTACCTGGAGGCATATGACAAGATAGGCAAAACTCAGCATGGATTCCTTAAAGGAAAATCCTGCCTGACAAACCTATTACAATTTTTTGAGGAAATTACAAGTAGGCTAGACAAAGGAGATGCAGTGGATGTTGTATATTTGGATTTTCAGAAGGCCTTTGACAAGGTGCCACACATGAGGCTACTTAACAAGATAAGAGCCCATGGAATTACGGGAAAGTTACATATGTGGATAGAGCGTTGGCTGATTGGCAGGAAACAGAGAGTGGGAATAAAGGGATCTTATTCTGGTTGGCTGCCGGTTACCAGTGGTGTTCCACAGGGGTCTGTGTTGGGGCCGCTTTTTTTTACATTGTACATCAACGATTTGGATTATGGAATAGATGGCTTTGTGGCTAAGTTTGCTGATGATACGAAGATAGGTGGAGGGGCCAGTAGTGCTGAGGAAACAGAGAGTCTGCAGAGAGACTTGGATAGATTGGAAGAATGGGCAAAGAAGTGGCAAATGAAATACAATGTTCGAAAGTGTGTGGTTATGCACTTCGGCAGAAGAAATAAACTGGCAGACTATTATTTAAATGGGGAGAGAATTCAAAGTTCTGAGATGCAACGGGACTTGGGAGTCCTCGTACAGGATACCCTTAAGGTTAACCTCCAGAATGAGCTGGTGGTGAAGAAGGCGAATGCAATGTTGGCATTCATTTCTAGAAGAATAGAGTATAGGAGCAGGGATGTGATGTTGAGGCTTTATAAGGCGCTGGTGAGACGTCATTTGGAGTACTGTGGGCAGTTTTGGTCTCCTTATTTAAGAAAGGATGTGCTGACGTTGGAGAGGGTACAGAGAAGATTCACTAGAATGATTCCGGGAATGAGAGGGTTAACATATGAGGAACGTTTGTCCGCTCTTGGACTGTATTCCTTGGAGTTTAGAAGAATGAGGGGAGACCTCATAGAAACATTTTGAATGTTGAAAGGCATGGACAGAGTGAATGTGGCAAAGTTGTTTCCCATGATGGGGCAGTCTAGTATGAGAGGGCATGACTTAAGGATTGAAGGCGCCCATTCAGAACAGAAATGCGAAGAAATATTTTTAGCCAGAGGGTGGTGAATCTATGGAATTTGTTGCCACGGGCAGCAGTGGAAGCCAAGTCATTGGGTGTATTTAAGGCAGAGATTGATAGGTATCTGAGTAGCCAGGGCACCAAACGTTATGGTGAGAAGGTGGGGGAGTGGGAATAAATGGGAGAATGGATCAGCTCATGATAAAATGGTGGAGCAGACTCGATGGGCCGAATGGCTGACTTCTGCTCTTTTGTCTTATGGTCTTATGGTCTAATTCTTATGTCCTTTGCATAACATTCATTACAATACTGTGGAGGTATGGTTACCATATTGAGAGATTTTCTGCATTTTCCAATTTATGGAAAAAATTAACATTTGTTTGATACCTGAGGATAATCTGTAGGGTTGATATTATGGTTGATGGTTGATATGAAGAATACTATACCTTTAAGTGCATTTGCGAGACTCCAAAGGTATATTGCTATTTATCATATCCAAGTGAAAACTTGCAGCTGCTCCCACTTCCAACACAATTAGTTATGGACTTGAATGGTGCCTGATATCTGCTGTTACACCTTCTTGGCTTCCATAAGACCAGAAGATATAGGAGCATAAGTAGGCTATTTGGCCCATCGAGTCTGCTCCATCATTCAATCATGGGCTGATCAAATTCTTCCAGTCATCCCTACTCCCCTGCTTTCACCCCATACCCTTTGATGCCCTGGCTAATCAAGAACCTATCCATCTCTGACTTAAATACACTCAATGACTTGGACTCCACAGCCGCTCGTGGCAACAAATTCCACAGATTTACCACCCTCTGACTAAAATAATTTCTCTGCATCTCTGTTCTAAATGGACATCCTTCAATCCTGAAGTTGTGCCTCTTGTCCTAGACTCCCCTACCATGGGAAATAACTTTGCCATATCTAATCTGTTCAGGCCTTTTAACACTCGGAATGGTTCTGTGGGACTCCCCCCCTCATTCTCCTGAACTCCAGGGAATACAGCCCAAGAGCTGCCAGATGTTCCTCATACGGTAACCCTTTCATTCCTGGAATCATTCTCGTGAATCTTCTCTGAACCCTCTCCAATGTCAGTATATACAACTAGAGAGCAGGCTATTCTGGACTGGGTTTTGAGCAATGAGGAAGGGTTAATTAGCAATCTTGTCGTGAGAGGCCCCTTGGGTAAGAGTGACCATAATATGGTGGAATTCTTCATTAAGATGGAGAGTGACATAGTTAATTCAGAAACAAAGGTTCTGAACTTAAAGAGGGGTAACTTTGAAGGTATGAGACATGAATTAGCTAAGATAGACTGGCAAATGACACTTTAAAGATTGACGGTGGATATGCAATGGCAAACATTTAAAGGTTGCATGGATGAACTACAACAATTGTTCATCCCAGTTTGGCAAAAGAATAAATCAAGGAAGGTAGTGCACCCGTGGCTGACAAGAGAAATTAGGGATAGTATCAATTCCAAAGAAGAAGCATACAAATTAGCCAGAGAAAGTGGCTCACCTGAGGACTGGGAGAAATTCAGAGTTCAGCAGAGGAGGACAAAGGGCTTAATTAGGAAGGGGAAAAAAGATTATGAGAGAAAACTGGCAGGGAACATAAAAACTGACTGTAAAAGCTTTTATAGATATGTAAAAAGGAAAAGACTGGTAAAGACAAATGTAGGTCCCCTACAGACAGAAACAGGTGAATTGATTATGGGGAGCAAGGACATGGCAGACCAATTGAATAATTACTTTGGTTCTGTCTTCACTAAGGAGGACATAAATAATCTTCCAGAAATAGTAGGGGACAGAGGGTCCAGTGAGATGGAGGAACTGAGCGAAATACATGTTAGTAGGGAAGTGGTGTTAGGTAAATTGAAGGGATTGAAGGGCAGATAAATCCCCAGGGCCAGATGGTCTGCATCCTAGAGTGCTTAAGGAAGTAGCCCAAGAAATAGTGGATGCATTAGTGATAATTTTTGAAAACTTGTTAGATTCTGGACTAGTTCCTGAGGATTGGAGGGTGGCTAATGTAACCCCACTTTTTAAAAAAGGAGGGAGAGAGAAACCGGGGAATTATAGACCAGTTAGCCTAACGTCGGTGGTGGGGAAACTGCTGGAGTCAGTTATCAAAGATGTGATAACAGCACATTTGGAAAGCGGTGGAATCATCGGACAAAGTCAGCATGGATTTGTGAAAGGAAAATCATGTCTGACGAATCTCATAGAATTTTTTGAGGATGTAACTAGTAGAGTGGATAGGGGAGAACCAGTGGATGTGGTATATTTGGATTTTCAAAAGGTTTTTGACAAGGTCCCACACAGGAGATTAGTGTGCAAACTTAAAGCACACGGTATTGGGGGTAAGGTATTGATGTGGATGGAGAATTGGTTAGCAGGCAGGAAGCAAAGAGTGGGAATAAACGAGACCTTTTCAGAATGGCAGGCAGTGACTAGTGGGGTACCGCAAGGCTCAGTGCTGGGACCCCAGTTGTTTACAATATATATTAATGACTTGGATGAGGGAATTAAATGCAGCATCTCCAAGTTTGTGGATGACACGAAGCTGGGTGGCAGTGTTAGCTGTGAGGAGGATGCTAAGAGGATGCAGAGTGACTTGGATAGGTTGGGTGAGTGGGCAAATTCATGGCAGATGCAATTTAATGTGGATAAATGTGAAGTTATCCACTTTGGTGGCAAAAATAGGAAAACAGATTATTATCTGAATGGTGGCCGATTAGGAAAAGGGGAGGTGCAACGCGACCTGGGTGTCATTATACACCAGTCATTGAAAGTGGGCATGCAGGTACAGCAGGCGGTGAAAAAGGCGAATGGTATGCTGGCATTTATAGCGAGAGGATTCGAGTACAGGAGCAGGGAGGTACTACTGCAGTTGTACAAGGCCTTGGTGAGACCATACCTGGAGTATTGTGTGCAGTTTTGGTCCCCTAATCTGAGGAAAGACATCCTTGCCATAGAGGGAGTACAAAGAAGGTTCACCAGATTGATTCCTGGGATGGCAGGACTTTCATATGAAGAATGACTGGATGAACTAGGCTTGTACTGGTTGGAATTTAGAAGATTGAGGGGGTATCTGATTGAAACGTATAAAATCCTAAAGGGATTGGACAGGCTAGATGCAGGAAGATTGTTCCCGATGTTGGGGAAGTCCAGAACAAGGGGCCACAGTCTGAGGATAAAGGGGAAGCCTTTTAGGACCGAGATTAGGAAAAACTTCTTCACACAGAGAGTGGTGAATCTGTGGAATTCTCTGCCACAGGAAACAGTTGAGGCCAGTTCATTGGCTATATTTAAGAGGGAGTTAGATATGGCCCTTGTGGTTACGGGGATCAGGGGGTATGGAGGGAAGGCTGGGACGAGGTTCTGAGTTGGATGATCAGCCATGATCATAATAAATGGCAGTGCAGGCTCGAAGGGCCGAATGGCCTACTCCTGCACCTATTTTCTATGTTTCTATCCTTTCTAAAATAAGGTAGCCAAAACTGCACACAATACTCCAAATGTGGTCTCACGAGTGCCTTACAGAGCCTCAACATCATATCCCTGCTCTTATATTCTACACCTCTAGAAATGAATGCCAACATTGCATTTGCCTTCTTCACAACCGACTCAACCTGGGGGTTAACTTTTAAGGTATCTTGCGTGTGGACTCCCAAGTCCCTTTGCATCTCTGCATTTTGAATTCTTTCCCCATCTAAATAATAGTCTGCCCGTTTATTTCTTCCACCAACTTCATGACCATACACTTTCCAACATTGTATTTCATTTGCCACTTCTTTGCCCATTCCCCTAAATTATCTAAGTCTCTCTGCAGGCTCTCTGTTTCCTCAACACTACCCGCTCCTCCACTTATAAATCCATTAATACCGTAGTCCAAATCATTGACATGCTTTGTAAAAAGCAGCGGTCCCAACTGGTAACCGGCAACCAGCCAGAATAAGATCCCTTTATTCCCACTCACTGTTTTCTGCCGACCAACTACATTAGTAAAACTTCCCTGTAATTCCATGGGCTTTTATCTTGCTAAGTAGCCTCATGTGCAGCACCTTGTCAAAGGGCTTCTGATAATCCATGTATACCACGTCTACTGCATCTCCTTTGTCTTCCCTGCTTGTAATTTCCTCAAAGAATTGCAGTAGGTTTGTCAGGCAGAATTTTCCTTTCAGGAAACCATGCTGGCTTTGGCCTATCTTGTCATGTGCCTTCAGGTACTCCATAATCTCATCCCTAACAATTGATTCCAACAACTTCCCAACCACTGATGTCAGGCTAACAGGTCTATAGTTTTATTTCTGCTGCCTCCCCCCCACCCTTCTTAAATAGCGGAGTAACATTTACAATTTTCCAGTCATCCGGTACAATGCCAGAATCTATTGATTCTTGAAAGATCATCGTTAATGCCTCTGCAATCTCTTCAGCTACTTCCTTCAGAACCCAAGGGTGCACTCTATCAGGTCCTGGAGATTTATCCACCCTCAGACCATTAAGCTTCCCGAGCACCTTCTCAGTTGTAACTTTTACTGCACAAACTTCACTTCCCTGACACTCTTGAATGTCCGGTATATTGCAGACGTCTTCCACTGAGAAGAGTGATTCAAAATATGCATTCAGTTCCTCTTCCAACTCTGCATCTCTCATTACAATATCTCCAATGTCATTTTGTATTGGTCCTATATCTACCCTTGACTCTCTTTTACCCTTTATATACTTAAAAAAAGCTTCTTGTATTTTCTTTGATATTGGTCTCCAGCTTCCTCTCATCATTCATCTTTTCCTTCCAAATGACCTTCTTAGTTTCCTTCTGCACGCTCCCCGATCCTCTATCTTCTCATTAACTCTGGCTTCCTTGTATGCCCTCTCTTTTACTTTTACTTTGGTCCTGACTTCACTTGTCAGCCATGGTAGTGTCCTTCTTCCATTCAAAAATTTCTTCTTATTTGGAATATATCTGTTTTGCACTTCTGTCATTTTTCGCAGAAACTCCAGTCATTGCTGCTCTGCTGTCTTTCCTGCAAATGTCCCTTTCCAGTCAACCTCGACCAGTTCCCCTTTCATGCCATTGTAATTTCCTTTATTCCACTGAAATAGTGACACATTGGATTTTATTTTTTCCCTCTCAAATTTCAATGTAAACTCGATCATATTGTGATCACTATTCCCTGAGGGTTCCTTATCACCTTCCAGTTACACTCTTCATCTTCTGCCGGCCAGATTATTGCTGGTGCAATGTTGGGGCAATCTGGACCCAAGAGCTGCTCGCCATATATAATTTAAATAGTTGCAGGAGACCTCCAACTTGCTCTACTTTGCCTCACCTGTGACTTTACTACTCACAATGCAAGCCATCCCTCTGGCCTGAGCTTTCCAAAATGTCTCTGGTATTCCAGGCAGTTTGTTGCAGTGGGTTTCTACCTGCTGGGCCTCACTGCAGTACTGTAAACATCCAAAGGGATAGCTTTTCTTCTATCAGACCAGGTTGACTTCAAAATCAAGTCCCAGAAGTAATATAACCTGATCAAGCAGAAACTAAAGGTAAGTAAATGCTCCCTGAAGCTGAACACTCCTCTTAGCGATAAGCTCAGTAAGCAGGGTGCATTGGGCATTAGAAACCTATTTCAGGTACCCTTTTTATTATAGTGACAATGTTTGCTGTTGTTATCTCTTCAGCCAGCTTGGTTCAATAATATAACAGCTTAGCAATTGTAGTTTATGATATAATGTGCTCATTAAATGAATACACTTGGAAGGGAAAGATAAAATAACAGGCAAACTATCAAAGGATGGGAGAATAACATTGTGCCAAGAAATACTGTATGTGCCTGACTTTGGGAAGAGAAAGCCAGTATCACATTTTGACAGAGGGAGTGTTATATTTTCAGATTCAAAATCTCTCCCTATTGTATAATTTCCTTGACATACAATAATATTGTTGTCAGCCTATGACTGTAGCTCAGTTGATCACTCTCTCACTCCTGCCAAAAGGTTGAATTTAAATTCCCTTTAAAAATCTGAGAATGAAACCTAGATTGACAATCCACTGCTGTTCTGGAGTACTGCTCAAAGGTGCCAATATTCAGGTTAGTCTTTAAATTGAATCCTCTTCACCTTCAGATATAGAAAGAAAATCCTGAGAAAAAAGTCAAAAAGAACTTGGAGATATTTCCTGCTTCTCTGACCAATACTGTATCTGTCTCACAACCATCAAAACCGACTATCTATTCGCATAACTCCATGCTGTTCACAGGAGCTTACACAGACTGTGTGTGCGAGTGCACATGAGAGTGTGTGTGAGGGTGTATGTGAAAGTGTGTACACGACTGTGTGTGTACGTGGGTAAGTGTGACTGTGTGTACCTGGGGTAAAAGTTTAGTGTTAATGTGAGACCACAAAGTCTTAAATTTGAACCAGTGTTTTCAGGTTTAAAAACACATCTTGCTTGAGTTTGTTTTGGTGACAGCAGGAGGCCTGTTTGTGAGGTATCCAAGGTAATGCCAATTTTTAAACCCACAAAGTGCCAATTTGTGGAAACTAATCGACTCCAGACTTAATGGTTACCAGAAGCACTACTGAAATGCTAAAAAAAAAGTCAGGGAGGGTGAGATTAAATGCGTGTATCTCTGAAAACGAAGGAGGGACCAGCTTTTCAGGTAACAGTACAATCATGATAAGCTAATAAGCTTTGTAACTTAGTACATAAAACAGTACTGCACAGGAACCCATAATGTTGTGCCAAATTAATTAAATTAGTAATCAAATGCCCCACTGAACTAATTTCTTCTGCCTACACAATGTCCACATCCTTCCATTTAATGTACATTCTTGTGCTTGAGAGCATCTTGAAGCTTCTATTGTACTTGCCCCCTCCACCACTGCAGGCTGTCCATACCAGGTATCCACCACTTTCTGTGTAAAAGAAATTGCCCTGCACATCTCTCTTGTAATTAGCCCCTCTCACCTTAAAGGCATGCCTTCTACTACATTTAAACCCTGGGAACGTGCACTGTCTCTCTACTCCATATATACCTCTCATAATCTTATAAACCTCTGCCAGGTCTCCTCTCAGTCTCCAGCACTCCAGAGAAAACAACCCAGATTTGTCTAACCTCTCCTTATATCTCACGCCTTTTAATTCAGGCAGCACCTTGGTGAGTTTTTCTGCATCTACTCCAAAGCCTCAGTATTCTGCCTCTAATGGGTGACCAGAACTGAATGCAATAGTCCAAATGCAGTTTAACTAGAGTTTTAGTAAGCTGCAACATAACTTCCCAACTCTTGAGTTCAACTGCTCATCTAATAAAGACAAGCATACCATATGCCTTCTTTACCACCCCATCAACCTGTGTAGCCACTTTGGACTGGGATCCCAATATCTCTCTGCACATCAACACTGCTAAGGGTCTTGCCATTAACAGTGTACTGTCTCTTTAATTTAATATCCCAAAGAACAACATTTCACATTTGGCAGGGTAAAGCTCCATCTGCCATTTCTCTGCCCTATATACTTCTGTATCCTTTGCCAGTATTCACAAAATACTCTATTCACAAAACCAAACTTGGTATTATCTGCAAAATTACTAACTCGCACAACTATCTTTTCATCCAGGTCATTTATATACATCACAAATGGTTTATGATTCAGTAGGGATCCCTGTGGAACACCACTGGTTACAGACCTGTAGCCAGAATAAGTTGCATCAACCACTACATTCTGTCTTCTCTGGCTGAGCTAATACTGAATCCAAGTGGATAATTCACCATGGATCCCATGCATCTTAATCTCCTGGATGAATCTTCAATGATGAACCTTGTCAGATGCCTTACTAAAATCCATGTGGACAACATGCACAGCTCAACCTTCATCAATCACCTTTGCCACCTCGAAAAACTTATTTGAGTTAGTCAAACGTAACTTGTCCTGTACAAAGCCATGCTGACTGTGTCACAATGGCGGGGGCATTGGAAGCAAGGGTGGACCCAAATGCAAGACACATCTAGTGAGGTTACTTAGATTCAGTTTATTGTTCGATACCAAGAGAGCAAAGCAGAAGCAGGAATAGCGAACAGGATAAGGACTCAGGACTACGACTAGGCTGGGACCAAGGGTCTGGACTTGGACTCGGAATCGGCTCCCAGAACTAGAGGAGACATGAAGAGGCTAGGGTATGGACTCCAAGCCCGAGACTGGGCAAGGACCCAGTGCCTGGGTCTTGCCTCGGGCTCGGACCCCAGAACCAGGCATGGACATGACATGGGCTAGGGAGAGGAGGAACATGGGAACACAGAGCCTCGGTCTCGGGAGAGCAGGTACATGGAACCATGGACACATACACAGAACACAGAGTCAGGACTCCTCCTTGGGTACAGGACATAGGGCCGGGACTCACACACAGAACAGAGAGCCGGAACCCCTCCTTGGGTACAGGACATAGGGCTGGGACTCACACACAGAACAGAGAGCCGGGACCCCTCCTTGGGTACAGGACATAGGGCCGGGACTCACACACAGAACAGAGAGCTGGGACCCCTCCTTGGGTACAGGACATAGGGCCGGGACTCACACACAGAACAGAGAGCCAGGACTCATGACCCTCCGCGGGAAAACGGCAAGACGGCCTGACTTACCCCATGGAGGCGAGGACAAGACACGACATGACCCCCCCGTGGGGCAACGGCAAGATGGCCTGACTTACCCCACGGAGGCGAGGACAAGACAAGACATGACTCCCCGCGGGGCAATGGCAAGACAGCCTGACTTGCCCCACAGAGGCGAGGGCAAGACAAGACAAGACCAACATGAATGAACACCAGACAGTACCTATCTAGCTCCAGTGATGGAACTAGACCGAAGTACAGGCAAGGGCTGCAGACGAGGGCTAGAGATGAGAGGGGCAGAGAAGGGATTCAGACAAGGGGGGGTAGGGCAAGAATCACAGACCGCCAGGGCCAGGACTTGACTCGGAACTGGGAAGTCGCCAGGGCCAGGACTTGACGTGACTTGAATACCGCCAGGACCAGGACATGACTTGGTGCTAGAATGCCGCCAGGGCCAGGACTTGACTTGGTGCTAAAATGCCACCAGGGCCAGGACTTGACTTGGTGCTTGAATGCCGCCAGGGCCAGGACTTGACTTGGAGTCTCCAGGTAGTGGCGAACTCTCGACTTGGCCCGGGAACAGTAGACAGCGGTTCTTGATTCCCTCTGGCGGATTAACTGACGGACCCACCTCGGTGAGGAAACTTTGCAGGCTCGCTTTGGCGAGATAACTGGACAGGGTTGCTCTGATGAGGAAAAGGCGAATTACTGGCACTCGCTTCGGCATAGACTAGGCTTGCTCCGGCCAGATGACATCGGCACGCCATACCTTAGATGACTTTGCAGATGCTCCCGCACCGAACAGCTGAAAGCCGGAGACTATAAACTACCGGTTCAGCCCAGTGTTAATTGCCTCTAGTCACCAAAGTCGAAGGACACAGGAAAACAGGGAATCAACGGTCCGGATCATAACACAAACAAGGTAAATTTAAAGGGACCCTGATCCAGACCATGACAGACTGCCCCTAATTAGGCCATGGTTTTAGAATTGTTCGTTAACCCTATCCCTATGAATCTTATCCAGCAACTTCTCTGCCACTGATTGGAGTCTTACCAGTATATAGTTTCCATTGTTACCCTATTTCCCTTCCAGAATAATGGAAGAGATGGTAGTGGAAGCAGATGGGATCTCAATATTTAAGAGGCAGGCATCTGAAGATGCAGGTAATGGAGGGATATAGGCCCCATGCTGGTAGATGGGAGTAGTTTAATTTGGCATCATGGGCCAAAAGCCTGTTCCTGTGCTGTACTCTTCTATGCTGTATATTCACTAGACAGCACAACACTATTTGCATTATGCATGAATGGGGCCACTTGCTAACTACATTTGATAACACTGCTGGTTCATCTTAATGTCCTTCTTAAAATGGACATTAGACTTCCAACATGATGTTCAAACCAGACCATTTTGGGTTGTTTGGAGGTGTCAGTTGTATTTTCTTTCATCAACACCCCTGGTTTTCTGTATTTCATGGCTATCTGGAGAAGACAAATATTAGAGTTGTATTGTGCATACATACTTTGACAATAAAAAAGTCAAAGTATGACTCGTTTATTAACGCGCAACCCTTGTCAATGGAAACTTAGATTGGGTGAGACGGTCAGCCAGTTTAGGAGCTGGCGTCTTACTCTACTATGTAACATTAGGTCTACAGTTTAAACTAAAAAGTGGCTGCATTCATGTCGAGACTAACTGAACCTGACAGTGCCGCACTCCAGGCGTTTCTCGTTGCAAATGACGTCAGCGCTCAGTTTAACACTTCACCTTTGTCTAATTGCCCTGAAATTATTACCGAAAATGGATATCTACTTTTAGATCCCAGCCAAACGGCGGTAGTTTTTTTTTACTTAGAGAATAAGTGCAAATATTTCGAATAAAATGAAGGAGCAGAAAGCAGAAAGTCGTCATCTTCCGGGGGGGGGGCGGGGGGCTGGGGTTTAGGCGATGGATCGATATTTGGAGCAACCATCTCCTCCACAGCTCGCTTCGAGTGAATTCCTGTGTCGCGCCAGAATTGCTGCAATTCGCTTTATTTTCACTTTGTGCAGATTCTCGGTGACATTACTAGTACACTGTTTCCCTTTACCAGCATACTTCCGATGTGGCGGCGGAACTGCAGTAACGAGAGCGCAGTGACAGTGCCCCAATAGTTCCAAGCACTGCTTATCTGAACGGTGAAACAAAAAGAACAGGCTCGAGAGAAAATTTAGGTCGAGGAAATCTTGACTTTCATTCACCGAGATCTCATAATTCTGAAGATTACGTGGCTCTCCTTGTTAAGGCCCTGAATGGATTCAATTTTAACACAGTGAGCGGGGAATGCCGGGCACACGGAGATTTAGTGCGCGGCATGTGAACCACTTGTGATCGGCAAACATTCCTCCCGTTGCTTGGGCCTTCTCTTGGATTCACAGACCCGGCATTGTAATTAGAGATTAGGTTGATACCGGGAAGAGCCCGGACAAAAATTTAAAGCCGCCAGCACAAAGCATCTTACAACTCCGTTATGAGAAGCCCTTCACTGCAATGAGATCTCACTTATGCCACTCTTAGACTTGATGGTGTCCTCTATGTTGAAACAGCTGCATCTCGGCCTTATCCATTAGCTTAGCTGAATAAATAGTGCCGGGCTGAAACCTATCATAAAGGCCTTTAGATATTTTACTGCCTAACAAAGGGGCTACAGAAAGTAAGACAGAGCTGAATACCAGACTAATATCCCGTAATCCGTGTCGGCTATTCAGGTGTGAGGATCGCAGTGGAGGCCTAATTAATTCTGTTTTTAACCACTATAAAAGGGGAGAAGTCAGATATAAAATTATTATGTTTGTGGCAACAGTCCTGAAAACCCAGTAGCCTACAGCAGGGAAAAACCAGAAGCCCGATTAAAGATTCCGTCTTGCAACGACATACCACTCTGCACAACGTACTAACATTGCACAGGATCGCAAGACGCTGCAGAAAGTTGTGAACTTAGCCCCGTCATGAGAATTAGCTTCCGAAGCATCCAAGTCATCTTCAAGGAGCGATGCCTCAAAAAGGCGGCATCCATCAGTAAGGAACACTATCTATCACCCAGGATATGCCCTCTTCTCACTGCTACCATCAGAGAGGGGTAGAAGAACCTGAAGCCACACACTCAGCGATTCCGGAACACCTTCTTCCCCTCTGCCATCCAATTTATGAATGGACGTTGAACCCATGAACTCACTACCTTTTTATTTTTATTTTTGCTCTAATTATTTAATTTAACTATTTTATATACTCACTGCAATTCACGTTTCCCCCCTCTATTATTATGTGTTGCATTGCGCTACTGCCGCAAAGACAACAAATTTCACGACACATGCCGGTGATATTAATTCTGATTCTGAACCCAGGTTTCCTCCCTGGGGTCCACAGGCGCCTCGATTAGTGGTAAGGCTCCATGGCACAAAAAAAAGGGTTGGGAACCGTGACTTGTACTGTACGAATCAGTCAGTGACAGGGAGATTGTACCTGCCAACGGAGAGAGGCTGTGCGTGAAAAGCGCTCCCGGCGCTCTAGCCCGAGTGCTTCTACTCACCCCCGTATTTCCTCCCACCTCAATGCCTCATTAAGAGGAAAGGAATAAAGAAGGCGAAAGAAAACCTAAAGCATTAACATAATAACTGCCTGTTTGGATACTCCGCTGTGCCAGGAAAGCATGAATACCGCGAGTGTGTGTGGTGTTGCCTTTAATCTGAGTGTCCCACTGTACCCTCACCTCTTCAGAGGGGTGTACGAGTGGGTTGTTGGAACCATAGTTCCTTCTCCTCGCCCGCCTTCCAGTTATCTGCCGCTCACGGAAAGCCGGGTGTTCTCCTGTGAAGTACCGAGAGCTTTAACCTGCTGCCCCGTGACAGCGGCGGGGAATAAGATCCCAACTATTTGAGACATAGGTTAAGCTTTAGCAGACAGGTCAGGAGACAATAAAAGAGAGCCTGTTGAAGCTGCATAACGCACCCAATTGCTTCGGCCCGATTCTCAATGTAGTACAGTCTCCAGGATTTAATTGTCTCAGCTGCTTCCAGCTAAGAGTCTGCTCGACTTGACTCAGCTCGGCTGTCTCCACTAAGTAACCTTTACGGTTTCGTAGCTTTTGAACAAAATAAGTTCAAAAGACCGCGGCAAGAATATCTTTAGAATATTTTAAGTAGATAAACCCAATACCAGAAGGAATCGGGAGCCGTATTTGTAACAGAATCTCCCTTTAATGAGTCAGCCTTGCTTCATTACTGTCTTAGGCCCAGATAAAGGAGGGGGGGGTCACAGTTTGGCCCCTTGCCCAGAACTCAGCAGGTCAAGCAGTATCTATGAAGAAAAATGTTTGGGGCTGATGCCCTTCACCAGAACTGAAAAGGGTGGGAGCAGAAGCCAGATAAAAATGTGAAGCAACCAGCAGGAGCATGAGCTGCTGGAGATAGGTGAGAGTAGGTGAGCAAGGAAGTGGGTGTTAGGGCGTATCCTTGAGTTAGGTTATATAACAAAATATTAACTTCAGCAATCAATCTTTAGACCTGAATGTGGACTGTAGATTAAATTTAAAATGCAGCCCTAGACAATAGTTTCCTGGAGCTGTGGACACCAGTTAATTGAAAACCAGACAATGCCGATTAACATTCATTTTGGGGTGTCTGAAGTGTGGGGGTGAAGAAAGAGGTGTGAAGATTATATGTAATTCAAAGGAAGCATTATAAATACGTTATAACTATAGAATTGTCCTGCTGCTGCCTTTGATCTTTAATGTCATGTAATATTGGGTCAAACAGTCTCTTTCTCTAAGGGCGTCTCATTTTGTTGAATAAAACACTAGCTTCATGTCTCTCTGGTACTTTGTTCACAGGTGGGTGGGGGGGATGAAGTGAAAAGCTGGGAGGTGATAGTTGGAAAAAGTAAAGGGCTGCGGAAGAGGAAATCTGTTGGGACTGTGGAACTATAGAATGATAGGAATAAAACCATTGGCTGTAGAGTGCACATTCAGGAGGTAGCATTTGCTGAGTTGTAGGGGGAGTGATGTCCAATGGCTGCATCAATGATTCCTAAACTTTGAAAACTGATTGGAAGATTAAAGATTTACCTTAAATGCCTTTACAATGAGTTTTCTCTTGTGCCAATCCCCGCTGTGACTGTTACAGCAACACCACTCAGCATCTACCCAACCAATGCCTTGACCTCCCTTTCCCAGTAGGCTACCTTCTCCCATCCAATTGCTTCCCATTCAGTGTATTTAGGGGATACTGCTGCTTGGTGACAGCCCAAGTCCGAGAGGCACTTCACCAAGAGGCCAACCCATAGCTGTTCACAGCTCACCAGTCAGTAAGTCCAATACTGGCTGCTCCTCGGCCGCTCCATTCTCATCCAGGGATGAAACCCTAAGCCCATTCTGAGCATGTTCACTGAGTTCCAGGCCAGAGTCTTTCCAAGCTCTCTATTGCCCTCAAGTAACTCCAGGAACTTTAAATGCGACGATATCAAAATTGAAAACAAAACGTCTAATCAGCCAGCCAAGGAGATGGTATCATTTCAGTTCTGTGACAGTATAGCTGAGAGTCATGTAGTTATTACTTTATTAGCTAATAAAGCACAGAACACAGCAATGTGCATTCAGTATCACAGGCAGTCTATTCTTGATTGCATCTGATTAATAATTACAGGAATTATCACAGTTGAAAATAAGCTTTATTTCACTTAGTTCTGTGGCAATATTTTGAGTCTTTTTATTTAAAATTCTGTCTATCAGTTGCTTTGGGAATCTCTCAGGTCAGTGTCATTTCAAAACACCGAGGTCATATTTTCTAATAAAACGTCAAGTGTAAGTTCAGTTGCCTCTGCGTGACAAAGAGCCTCTTTTTCCTTTCGGCTTGGCCCCAAACTGCTCTCCAGCACAAATGTTGTGATTGCATTAGTTAATTAGCAAGAACAGCAAACAAAATTCTCCAGTTGCTTGATAGCCTGGGATTCACAAGCTGGCTAGAAGCATCAGATGATGTTAATCTGCAAGGAGGTATGAGCTACTCAGCAAAAAACAAACTGGCCTCATATTGGATCTTCCAACATCAGTGAATAAACATTATATATGTTACATTTTGCATAATCAGAAACAGCAGCCTCAGCTAACGAAGCAACATTGATCTGATACATGTTCGGTACGGGAAATTTAATTCTGCGTTGCTGCTTTGATTACACCATTCCAACATGACATCAACGGGAACTTAGACTTAGGTTTTGGCACAAACTTTGTGTGGACCTATCAGACTGTGGTTATGCTGATCTTGCTTCCATTGACTTCCAATAACAGTTGGGAGGTGAGCAGTCACCCTCTAGTTGAGCACAATAACCACATTTCTCTCTTAGATGTTATTTAGATTTTTTAAAAATTCGGCCAGTAGTAGACATTATAAGAGACATACATATACTGTAACATAACACTATAGATAATATACTAATTGTTGAGTTCCCTCAAGTTGCCAATGACTCATGGTGACCTAATGGATAGTGTAGTTGGGACCTGTCCGGATTCAAACTCTGGATCATCTGACTCGAAGTCCAGTGCTGAAGCCACTACACCATTGGGCGACCTTCAACATATACTAATGCTGGGGGTTAGGAGGGGGGCTAAATAATTTTAGTTGGTTTATGGAGTCAAAGTCAATGGAACTGAATATTGGGTCTCACTCTAAGTTCAATTTTCAAAGTAAATTTATTATCAAAGTATGTATATGTCACCATATACCACACTGGCATACATTTTCTTGTAGACCTTCACAATAGAACACAGAAATATGATAGAACTAATGAAAGACTCACAAAGATGGACAAACGACCAATGTGCATAAGAAGCCAAACAATGCAAATATAAGAAAAATGAATTAATGAAAACAAATAAATAAATAGACAAATAGATAGACAGATAAATAGATAGTTAGTTAATCAGAGAACACGAGTGGCAGAGTACTTGAAAGTGAGTCCAAAGGTTATGGGTTCAGTTCAGTGCTGGAGTGAGTGAAGTTATCCACATTGCATTGATTGAGCAGCCTGATGGTTGAGGGTTAAAACCTGTTCCTAAACCTGGTGGCATTTGGAGTATTGTGAACAGGTTGGAGCCCCTTATCTAAGAACAGATGTGGTGGCATTGGAGAGAGTCCAGAGGAGGTTCAAAAAGAATGATCCTTGGAATGAAAGGATGGCACTGGGCCTGTACTCACTGGACTTCAGAAAAAAGAGGGTGAATCTCTTTGAAACCTATCGAACACTAAAAGGCCTAGATAGAGTGGATGTGAAGAGGATGTTTCCTATAGTGGGGGGAGTAAGGTCATAATATGACCAGAAGATGCAGGAGCAGAATTAGGCCATTCACCCTACAGAGTCTGCCCCACTTCCATCATGGCTGATTTTTTATCCCTCTCAATCTTATTCTCCTGCCATAGAAACATCAAAACCTACAGCACAATACAAGCGCTTTGGCCCACAAAGCTGTGCCGAACATGTACTTACTTTAGAAATTACCTAGGTTTACCCATAGCCCTCTATTGTCTAAGCTCCATGTACCTGTCCAGGAAACTCTTAAAAGACCCTATTGTATCCACCTCCACCACTGTCGCTGGCAGCCCATTCCACGCACTCACTACTCTCTGCATAAAAAACTTGCCCCCGACATATCCTCTGTACCTACTTCCAAGCACCTTAAAACTGTGCCCTCTTGTGTTAGCTATTTCAAACCTGGGAAAAAGCCTCTGACTATCCACATGATCAATGCCTCTCATCAACTTATACACCTCTATCAGGTCACCTCTCATCCTCCGCTGTTCCAAGAAGAAAAGGCCGAGTTCACTCAACCTATTCTCATAAGGCATGCTCCCCTATACAGTCAACATCCTTGTAAATCTCCTGTCCTCTATAGTTTCCACATCCTTCCTGTAGTGAGGTGACCAGAACTGAGCACAGTACTCCAAGTGGTGTCTGAACAGGGTCCTATATAGCTGTAACGTTACCACTCAGCTCTTAAACTCAATCCCATGGACGATGAAGGCCCATGCACTGTATGCCTTCTTAACCACAGAGTCAACCTGTGCAGCAGCTTTGAGTGTCCCGTGGACTCGGAACCCAAGATCTCTCTGATCCTCCACACTGCCAAGAGCCTTATCATTAATACTATATTCTGCCATCATATTTGACCTACCAAAATGAACAATCTCACACTTATCTGGGTTGAACTCCATCTGCCATTTCTCATCCCAGTCCTGCATCCTATCAGTGTCCCGCTGTAACCTCTGACAGCCCTCCACACTATCCACAACACCCCCAACCTTTGTGTCATCAGCAGATTTACTAACCCATCCCTCCACTTACTCATCCAGGTCATTTATAAAAATCACAAAGAGTAGGGGTCTCAGAACAGATCCCTGAGGCACACCACCGGTCACTGACCTCCATGCAGAATATGATCTGTCTACAACCACTCTTTGCCTTCTGTGGGCAAGCCAATTCTGGATCCACAAAGCAAGAACCCCTTGGATTCCTTGCCTCCTTACATTCTCAATAAGCCTTGCATGGGGTACCTTATCAAATACCTTGCTGAAATCCATATACACTACATCTACTGCTCTTCCTTCGTCAACATATCCTCAAAAAATTCAATCAGGCTCGTAAGGCATGACCTGCCTTTGACAAAGCCATTCTCACTATTCCGAATCGTATTATGCTTCTCTAAATGTTCATAAATCCTGCCTCTCAGGATCTTTTCCATCACTAAAGTAAAACTTGCTGGTCTATAATTTACTGCAGCGGTCCCCAACCACCGGGCCGCAAAGCATGCGCTACCAGGCCGTGAGGAAGCGATATGATTTGGTGATATGAGTAAGCTGCACCTTTCCTCATTCCCTGTCACGCCCACTGTTGAGCTTGAACGCACGCGAGGTTATTACCCGCGTGTCATCCGTGTCAGCGCGGGAAGGAGATCAACTCCTCGAGCTTGCAAATGACAGCGGGCTGAAAAGTATGTTTGACATAACATCTCTGCCGGCATTCTGGATCAAAGTCAAGGCTAAATATCCTGAGATAGCTAGGAAAGCACTGAAAACATTGCTTCCATTTCTAACATATCTCTGCAATGAATGCAACGAAAACTAAATTGCGGAGCAGACTGGACATAAGGAACCCCGCTTGACTATCGCTGTCTCCTGTCACCCCTCAATGGCACCGTGATGTTGCAGGAAAACCATCCCAGGGCTTCCACTGGTTCAGCGATATTGGTGTGTTGCAATGATTTTATATATTCATACGGGGAAAATATGTGCTGTGTGTTTAACATCCAAACGTTACTTAAAATGTTATGATGCTATTGACTTATAAGTGACTTACATAACCATATAACAATTACAGCACGAAAATAGGCCATCTCTGCCCTTCTAGTCTGTGCCGAATACTACTCTCACCTAGTCCCACCGACCTGCACTCAGCCCATAACCTTCCATTCCTTTCCTGTCCATATACCGATCCAATTTTTCTTTAAATGATAATATCGAACCTGCTTCTGCCACTTCTACTGAAAGTTCGTTCAACACTTACTTCAAGCTCCCCTGATAATTGACCTAACACTATATTCATGTGAGGAAAGTATGCGCTGTGTGTTTAATATTAAATTTGTTAGATAAACCCTTTTAGAAAGGAAATTGAGTGTATTAGCCACTTATCACCGATATTCCGGTCATGATTAACACCCCCCCCGAACAGAATCGCCAAAAACGATTTGTAGAAAAAAATCGTACACACGTGCACAAGTCAAGCATGCGCACTGGTGCCCGCGCAAGGCTTTATGGTCATTGTAGTCTTTTTTCGGGGTAAACCCAGCATATTTCACTGCTACTCTCGTCCGTTGGCAACCCTACCGCCACCACCACCTTCCCCCCCCACCACCCCCGGTCGGTCAGTCCGCAAGAATATTGTCAATATGAAACCGGTCCGCAGTGCGAAAAAGGTTGGGGATGCCTGATTTACAGGGCTATCTCTTCACCCTTTCTTGAATAAGGGAACAACATCTGCAACCCTCCAATCCTCCGGAACCTCTCCCGTCCCCATTGATGATGCAAAGATCATCGCCAGAGGCTCAGCAATCTCCTCCCTCACCTCCCACAGTAGCCCTATAACCTTTGAGGTCCTAACTGATCAAGCACTTATCAATCTCCACTTTAAATATACCCAGTTACTTGGCCTCCACTGCCATTTTTAGCAATGAATTCCACAGATTCACTACCTTTTGGCTATAACACCATAAGACCACAAGATATGGGAGCAGAATTAGGCTGCTTGGCCCATCGAGTCTGCTCCACAACTTCATGATGGCTGATCCATTCTTCTTCTCAGCCCCAATCTCCTTGTATCCCTTCATGCCCTGACCAATGAAAAATCAATCAGCCTCAGCCTTAAATATACATAAAGACTTGGTCACCACAGCTGCCTGTGGCAAAGAATTCCACAGGTTCACTACTCTCTGGTAAGAGAAATTCCTCCTCATATCCATTCTAAAAGGATGCCCCTCTATTCTGAGGCTGTGTCCTCTGGTCTTAGACTCTCCCACCATAGGGAACATCTTCTCCACATCCACTCTAAAAAAGCCTTTCTCTATTCATTAGGTTTCAATTAGATCACTCCTCATTCTTCTGAATTCTAGTGAATAAATGTCCAGAGCCATCTAAATGTGAGGTTATCCACTTTGGTGGCAAAAACAGGAAAACAGATTATTATCTGAATGGTGGCCGATTAGGAAAAGGGGAGGTGCAACGAGACCTGGGTGTCATTATACACCAGTCATTGAAAGTGGGCATGCAGGTACAGCAGGCGGTGAAAAAGGCGAATGGTATGCTGGCATTTATAGCAAGAGGATTCAAGTACAGGAGCAGGGAGGTACTACTGCAGTTGTACAAGGCTTTGGTGAGACCACACCTGGAGTATTGTGTGCAGTTTTGGTCCCCTAATCTGAGGAAAGACATCCTTGCCATAGAGGGAGTACAAAGAAGGTTCACCAGATTGATTCCTGGGATGGCAGGACTTTCATATGATGGAAAACTGGATGAACTGGGCTTATACTCGTTGGAATTTAGAAGATTGAGGGGGGGGATCTGATTGAAACGTATAAAATCCTAAAGGGATTGGACAGGCTAGATGCAGGAAGATTGTTCCCGATATTGGGGAAGTCCAGAACGAGGGGTCACAGTTTGAGGATAAAGGGTAAGCCTTTTAGGACCGAGATTAGGAAAAACTTCTTCACACAAAGAGTGGTGAATCTGTGGAATTCTCTGCCACAGGAAACAGTTGAGGCCAGTTCATTGGCTATATTTAAGAGGGACTTAGATAAGGCCCTTGTGGCTAAAGGGATCAGGGGGTATGGAGGGAAGGCTGCTACAGGGTTCTGAGTTGGATGATCAGCCATGATCATACTGAATGGCGGTGCAGGCTCGAAGGGCCGAATGGCCTACTCCTGCACCTATTTTCTATGTTTCTAAATGCACTTCATATGACAAGCCGGTTAATCCTAGAATAATTTTTCTGAATCTCCTTTGAGTTTTGTGTTTCTTTCCTCTCAAATACTGAAGGTACACTGGTTTAGTGGGTTCTTTGGTTAGAAGAGGCTATGGTAGGAAGGAATATGTGTTGCGGGCAACTGAGTCTGCTCTGAAAGATAGTGTAGATGTGAGGGGCTGAATGTCCTCCTTCTATGTCAGGAGAAATAGAAGATTCTTTGATGTGCAGCCCTGAAGTCATGGAGTCCTAGAATTTTACAGCACACAAATGGTCCTTTGGCCCACCTTGACCTTTCTGATCTTTTTTGCCCATCTCCCCTAAACCGCATTAGGTCCATTTTAACTTAGTTATTTTTGATAGCCATGGTCAGGATGGACTGAAGGGTTTCTTAAATGGGCCACAGGTATTTCTGATTCTGTTAGTTCAGAGAGGGGTAGTTCCTAGCAGCTCCGCATACTGTTACGTCATTCTAACTCAGGGGTTCCCAATCTGGGGTCCATGAACCCCTTGCTTAATGATATTGGTCCATGGCGTCAAAAAAGGTTGGGAACCCCTGCTCTAACTATTGGAATCCAGTGGATTCTGAGGCTTGTTCTCCTGTGTACAGCCATTTATCTCAGAGTTAACAATCTTATAATGTTGCTTCACTACTTGTGGATGTTGCTAAAGTACTTATGTGCAATTGTGGTTTGGATCTTGCTGCAGATAAGAATGCATTTTAATATAGAAGTATATTTGAGATCCTAATTGATGATACTCTGGTCTGTTGGAACCAAAATTAAATCAAAGCCTTATCACTCTCTCTTAACCTGCCTATGATTTGTTTTATTAAGTAGAGCACGTTACAGCTTTAGTAAAAATGAATTCACTCTTAATTATAAGAGGTGAGCAGAGATCAAGTGGCATTAAAATCCCTGCGAAGCCTTTAAGGTGTCATCACCTCAAATTAATCATTTGACGTCGTTCACACGCGGAATGTTTTATCAATGAATTGAGCCTACAGCACAGATTTGAAAATCATTTTTCTCCTAACTTGTTCAAGCCTGTGATTTTTTTTTCGATCCAAACAATTCCGAGGTAGAGCCCAAGGGATGAGAAACAGCTGTTTTGGGACTAAGTGCCTCCAGATTTATAAACAAAAGCTTTGGGGCATGCTTTTTCCCAGAGTTTCAGGAATTTCCTGATTGGAAAATTGGTCTTAGTCACAAAACCTCTGCGAGAAACACAGTTCTGCAATAATTGCTACAAGGTAGAGTAAAAATGGTATGCAAAATAGTGTACAAACTAGGCATCAAATACAGACAGCTACAATATAGACTCAGCATTATCCAGGACACATCTGGCATCATCATTGGAAAGAATATCTAGTCCCTCTTCCCCTCACACATTTAGTTTACAATTCACCAAAATATGTTATGTATTATCCCTCACCAGTGTGGTATTTTCTTTTTGCCACAATGGGCAAAAAAATGAGCGCTGTGGTGCTCAGATGTGGCAGTTTTGTTGTACTCTTGTTCCCCCAATCTGGAATATCTAACAATTAGGTAGCGACTGTTGTACTTACCAAGAAAGTTCTCCTTCGTGACCCTGACCGCAGCTTACTGTACAAACCACCAAAAACCGATGGTAATCAGGCACTCGTGATATTGGATGCTGCCACCACCAAACAAGAAGAGGTCCATCCTGAAGCATTTTAAATCATAGTTCGGGACTCCATTCAGGCTTGTTTGAAGAAAACTCTGCCCAGTTACCATCAGTATATAACATGCAGCACCAGGGGTCCCAGCACACTAGACCACTGCTATACTATGATTAGGAATACTCACCATTCCATGCCCAGACTGCATTTTGGGAAATCTCATCATTTGGCTGTCCTTCTCCTAGTTGCACACAGGCAGAGGCTAAAGAGAAAGGCTCCAGTGACTACGGTAACAAAGAGGTGAGCACCGGAGGCAAGAGAAAGGCTATGGGATTGCTTTGAGTGGTGGACTTGGCTGGGTTTAGGGACTCATCAAATGATCTGAATGAATTCATCACAGCCGTCACACACTTTATAAAAGCAGTTGTAGATGAGTGTGTGTCCACAAAATCATTCAGAGTCTTCTACAACTAGAAGTCCTGGATGAACCATGAGATCCTCAGTCTGCTGAGGGCCTGATCAGTGCATTTAGATCTGGTGACCAAGAAAGTTACAGGGGGTCCAGGTACGATCTTCAGAAAGCCATCTTAAGGGTGAAGTGACAATTCCAGAATAAACTTAAATCCCTGCAGGAGGATTGCCAGATGTGGCAGGGCTTGAATGCTATTACGTCTTACCAAGTGAAACCAAGCAACATGGGTGATGACAAGGCTTCACTCCCAGATGAGCTCCATGGCTTCTATGCTCACTTTGACCATCAAAACATGGAGGAACCTTCATCAACATCGCCCTCAATGACCCCTCTAATTTCAGTCTCTGAGGCCGATGTGAGAGCATCCTCCAGGAGGTGACCCCACAGGAAGTATCCAGCCCAGATAGAGTACCGAGCTGAGTACTAAAGACCTGTGCTAATCAACTGACAGGAGTGTCACCGATATCTTTAACCTCTCCCTTCAGGAGTTTGAGGTACCCACATGCTTCAAGCAGGCTTCAATTATACCAGTGCCTAAGAAGAACATGGTGACCTGCCTCAGTAACAATGGTCCAGCAGCACTCACATAAACTGTGATGAAGTGTTTTGAGAGGTTGGTGATGAAGCATATTAAGTCCTACCTGAGAAGCGACTTGGATCCACTTCAATTTACCTACCAGCCCAATAGGTCTGCAGTAGATGCCATTTCATTGGCTCTTCACTCATCCATGGAGCATCTGGACAGCCAAGATGCATACACCGGCATTCTCTTATCGATCACAGCTCAGCATTCAACACTATCATCCTCTCAAAACTAATCAATAAGCTTCAAGACCTTGGCCGCAATACCTGCTTGTGCAATTGGATCCTCGATTTTCTCACTGTCAGTTTGGATTGGCAACGACATCTCCACAATCTCTGTCAGCACAGGTGCACCAGAAGCCTGTGTGCTTAGCTCCCTGCCCTACTCGCTTTATGCTTATGAGTGTGAGGATAAGTACAGCTTCAACGTCATATTTAAGTTTGCTGATGACAATACTGTCATTGGCCGAATCAAAATTGGTGCTGAATCAACTTATAGGAGGGAGATTGAAAATCTGGCTGAGTGGTGTCACAACAACAACCTCTCACTAAATGTTAACACGGTGAAAGAGCTGGTTATTGACTTCAGGAGGAGAAAAATGGAGGTCTGTGAGGGGATCAGAGGTGGAAAGGGTCAACAAATTCCTCGGTGTTATCATTTCAGTGGATCTCTCCTGGGCCCAGCATGTAAGAGCCTTTATGAAGAAAGCACAGCAGTGCCCCTTCTTCCTTAGAAGTTTGTGAAGATGCAGCATGACATCTGCCAGCTGACTGCGCTTATGCCGGCCGGTTTAGCGAGCAGAGCGGCAGACACCCCTGCTGAAATCTGGAGGAAAACACGCAGAGGATGCAGAGGGGGATCACAAAGGCGAGGAAAGAGGACTGGGTCGAGACAACAGAGACCTATGGAGAAGAGGAGTTTGGTGGGTAATAAAATGGACGAGTTGACGGCGCTAGCCAGGTGTCAGAGAACATTTCAGGAGAGCAATGTTATGTGTTTTACTGAAACGTGGCTGCACAAGGACATACCCGATCAAAACTTTTCCATGGATGGCTTCCAGACCGTTCGGGCTGACCGGAAGTGCACTGAGAGCGGTAAGCGTAAAGGAGTTGGGGGCTTGCTGTTCTGGTTAATAACGGATGGTGCAATCCGGGTCATATTATGATCGAGGAACGTGTTTGTAGACCGGATATTGAACTTTTTGCTGTTGGACTCTGGCCATATTCCACCGAGATACAACACTGGGTATCACGGGAGGTTGTTCCTGCCTGTGGCCATCAAACTTTGCAGCTCCTCCCGTGGAGGGTCTGACACCCTGAGCCAATAGGCTGGTCCTGGACTTATTTCCATCTGGCATAGTTTGTATTTTGTTGTTTGATTGTTTGTGGTTTTTGTATTGCTATATTTATGCTCTGTTCTTGGTTGGTGCGGCTGTAACGAAACCCAATTTCCCTCGGGATCAATAAAGTATATCTATCTATCTATCTATCTACAACTTTGACAAACTTTGATAGATATGTGGTGGTGATTATATTGACTGTGCATCACAGCCTGGTATGGAAACACTAATATCCTTGAGCGGAAAAAATCCTACAGAATATACCTTAGTCCACCACGGTTAAAGCCCTCTCCACCACTGAGCACATCTACATGGAGCACTGTTATAGGAAAGCAGCATCCATTATCAAGGACCCCCATTACACAGTCGTGCTCCCTTCTTGCTGCTGCCTTCAGGAGAAGGTACAGGAGCCTTAGGACCTACACTACCAGGTTCAGGAACAGTTATTACCTCTCAACCATCAGGCTCTTGAACCAGTGGAGATTACTTCACTCAACCTCACTCACCCCATACTGAAAAGATTCCACAACCTATGGACTCGCTTTCAAGTTCTCTTCATGTCAAGTTCTCAATATTTGTTGCTTATTTATTTAATATTATTATTATTTTCTTTTGTATTTGCACAGTTTGTTGTCTTTTGCACACTGATTGTTTGTCCGTCCTGTTGGGTGCAGTCTTTCATTGATTCTGTTATGTTCCTTGGATTTACTGAGTATTGTCACGTAACCCGTGATGGGTTAAAGAACCAGCAGAAATGGAAAATATTTTGGAATCCAGTATTGCTATTAACTAATGGTATTTATTAGTAACTACGCAATACAGTAATATAAATGCAGATATATCAAACAGGTTAGCAATGATTATATATAAGTAAGTGTGGAAATATATGAAAACCAAGCTTCTTCAAGTCTGGGGGTAAATAGATAGTCTTACAATGATGAGTAAAGTTCAGTTCAGTTTGTGGTATTGCGTTGAGTAGTGATGGAGAGAGAGAGAGTTTTGAGTCTTCAGGTGAGGTGACGCCGTCGATCTTCCCGTTGTCCTTCGAAATCATTTAGAAGTCACCGACTGTGACCACAGCAAAGGGACTGTTCTTCTGTGGTGGAATTATCAACCCAGGCGAGGGCTGGGCACACGAATAACTCCCCACCAATCACACCCTTTTCACACTGTGAGAGCCACTGATCGATCCTCCAAAACTCAGCTTTTCTGTGGGCACAACAAAGCTCATTCAGTGTCCAAAAAACCATATGTCTGTAGGTCTAACAGCTGACCTCCTTTTTATCTCACCGTGCAGAACACCAACTGTCCATCAAGCAGCTCCTCCCTTCTCTCTCTCTGTAAGAATTTGGAAGCTGCTAGTGTCCTTGCAAAAGTGTAAACATGCTGCCGATAAACTATACTATCTCAAAGCAATCTTTGCCTCTCTGTCTCTTTCTTTCTCTCTCTTTTAACAAGGTGTCTGTGTTGGACACCTCTCTCTCTCTCTCTCTTTCCAAAAGCATAGTTCATAGGGGTAATTCAGGACCCCGTCACAGTATGCCTGCAGGAAAATGAACCTTAGGATTGTATAGGGTGACACATATGTACTTTGATAATAAACTTACTTTGAACTTTAAACTTTGAGAATTGATGTCCTGAGTACATGATCAATGTCAGATTAACTTTTGTCTTAAATTATAATCATCCTGATTTGGAAGAGCCTCAACATTTTTGGAATTCCTTTGCTAATGCCATCACTATCAAAGTTCAAAGTAAATATATTATCAAAGTACATGTATGTTACCATATACAATCCTGAGATTTGCTTTCTTGGAGGAACTTGCAGGAAAAATAAAATACAATTCAATTTTATGACAAAAGCTATACGTAAACAGACAAAGACCGGCAAACAATCAATGTGAAAAGGAAGGAAAACTGTGCAAATAAAAACTAATATTGAGATGAATTGTAAAGAGTCCTAGAAAGTGAGTCTGTAGGTTGCAGAATCAGTTGAGAGTAGAGATAAATGGAGTTACCTATCTTGGCTCAGGAGCCTGATAGTTGAAGGGTAATAACCTGGTGGTGTGAGTCCTGAGGCTTTTATACTCATGCAAGAAGAGGGAAGGACGGGATGGCAAATAATGTGTTCCAGGAGAAAGGCTCTCACATGAATTTGGCATCTTGCCTTCAGTAGCAATCCTAGTCTGTCCAATTTAAGTTAAACATGTAACCATGGTAACAGCTGACTGTATAGTAAATGGTATCCGAGTCAACCGTAGGAGAATCCTATTGCTTTACGATCTGAGACGGAATCTGCTGCCTTTGCACATTTTCTACAAGAGAGCTGAGAATTCAATTTCATGAAAATTTATTCCTGCTTCTCTGTGATATCGAGGAAGGAATGCACAACAGCATAAAAATATTGTACAGTTTGTGATCATCACTCAAAGAAGAAATGAAGAAATCTTCACTCTCTATTCAATCCACAATAGATTTCCGTCCATATTCTATTCTGCAGCTTATTTGCTGCTGTTCAGTTTGTGTTTAATGATTGAACCAGTTATCAGTGAGAGAATGTGTTAATAATAAAACAGTCATTTGGCAGAAGTACACTTTAAATGACCTCTTTCAGCAGCCAACTGCAATCATTAATAACAAATTTGGCAAGGGACTTTAATTATGGAGAGAATTGTTACCACTCCCATTATTGCCAGTAACTGTGTAGTTCATTTCAGACACTAGAGTGTAGCATTCATAAATTGGATAGCTGGTCTTTCCACTGCTGCCAAATTGCAATCAAGATTTATATAATTATATAATTATTCAAAACATTTGGTGTTGATGCAAAGAACATAAAGAATTGAATTGTAAAACTGCAGTTATTGCTCTGGCTAATCGGCTAGAACACAAAACAATTATTTCATATTATGTTGCGCCATCAGTTTAACTGGTGCCATTTTAATGTTTAAATTAGCATAACTGATACTCTGATTTATTTCCTGCCTGCAGTGTAAGGGGAGGAATGTTGTTTTTTTTAAAAAATGAGTTGTATTTCAGCAACAGAGTGATGCATCTCAGCTGCTTCACATTTTATGCATGTGGGGAAGAAAGGAGTGGATCATCTAATGGTGAGGCACACCAAAAGATAATTGCCCTTGGGGCACCTTTGATTACAAGTCAAAAGTTATTACCCTTCAACCATCAGGCTCTTGAACCAACATGGATAACTTCACTCACCTTATCACTGAATTGATTCCATAGCCTATGGACTCACTTTCAATGACTCCACAACTCATGTTCTCAATATTATTTATTTATGTCATTTTATTTGTATCTGCACAGCTTGTTTTCATTTGCACTTTGTGTTTTTGTCAATCTTTGTTTGTGTGTAGTTTTTAATTGGCTCTATTGTATTTCTTTGTTCTACTGTGAATGGCTGCAAGAAAACGAATCTCAGGGTTGTATATGGTGATATACATGTACTTCAAGGGTAGTGAGGGAAGAAATTGTGAAGTGCTGAGAAAGTGGTGAAGAAGGAGATATTGGGCATTGAAAGGCTCAAAGAACTTTGCACGGGTGAGGGTTCAGGCTGAAATGTTCTGAATAAAGCACAAGCACAAAACCCCTTTGAAGAGCAGAATTAAAAATGAAATTGTGATCGTAATAGAATTTCACAATATGATGGGGAAATGACAGTGTGTAACACAGCTGGTAGGCAGTGCAGGATCATGAGATATAATTAAAATTAGGGCCAGATTAGAACATTGGTGGAAATCATTGGCGCTTGCAGCTATTGGTGCTGGAATAATTAGTCATTTTAAAGCTGAGATTGATAGCACTTGTTAACTGAGGGTATTAAAGGATAATTGGAAAATGCTCGCTATCTGGAATTGGGGCAGTAATTGACCATGAACTTGTCAAATGGTTTGATGGTCTAAATAGTTTCCTCCTGTTCTGACTCTCTTTTGTTCCTGGAATCTGAAAATAGGAGAGGGGAGAAAGTGAAATGAAGCTCTTATCACTGTGGATGTAGGAGAGGATGACACTCGGTCTGTTCCTCTCTGCTCCACCATTGATGGACAAAATAAAGAATGTTCTCTTTAAGGCATAGCTGGATACAGAGAGGAACAACTGGTAAGAGTGATTACATACGTTCAGTGGAGCTTGCCCGATATCTATCTAAGGGCCTGATCTTCAGAGCTTATGGCATTACAGAAGAGCTAAGCTTATCTGAGTCAATTCTAGGTGCTTGAATGAGAAGTGCTCAAAAACTGTGGAGGGTATTCTGACAGTCTGGTATTGGGGCTACTGCAAGGACTGAAAGAAGCTACACGAAGTTGTAAAATTAGTCAGTTCCATCTTGGGTACTAGCCTCCGTAGTATCCAAGATATCTTTGAGGAGCGGTGCCTCAGAAAAGCCAAAAAGGCCCCCCCCCCACCACTTCACCCAGGGCATGGCCTCTTCACATTGTTACCATCAGGTAGGAGGTACAGAAGCCTGAAGGCACACACTCAGTGAATCAGGAACAGTTTCTTCCCTTTCGCCATCTGACTCCCAAATGGACATTGAACACATAAACACTACCTCACTTTTAAAAAATATATATTATTTCTGTTTTTGCACTATTTTTCAATCTATTCAATACACATATATGTACTTTTACTTTTTTTCCTTTCTATGTTATCATGCATTGCATTGAACTACTGCTGCTAAGTTAACAAGTTTAATGATACATTCCTGTGATAATAAATCTGATTCTGATTCTGATGTATTTCTTTCTCTAGCACTTAAGAGTACAAAAATCCCCGAGTTCATTTCAATAAAAGAAATCATGGAAACATATACACTAATAGTGTTATAAACAGACAAGAACACAATTATGTAGCTGAATGAATGCAAATACAAGGACTACATTGTAACTGGCAAAGCCACATCATATGTTGTGCCAAATTACCCAAGGATACTTCCACAGTTGATACTAAATCAAGATCTGAAAACTATACTAACTTCTACTGAAAAGCTGGCAATTTGCTAACGAAAGCATTATGAATGACGACATGACATCCTGAATCAGCCTGAGGCTTAAACCATTTAGCACCAACATTGTGTAACCATTGTCCCTTCAAAGTAACATACTGTAGCTACCTATAGTTATACTGTACTGGGTTCCTCCTATACAGGATAATCTCTCAGAGCACCCTACAGTAAGGATGAAGGGGATTTGATGCCTCTGAGTATGGGCAAAGGGAAACAAATGAAAAGGCTGGCCTGGGAATCAAAGATACAGAGTATTTGAGGAAGAACTGAGAATCCATGTAGGAAAGATAAGAACATAAGCAGAACAGAAGAAAATAGGAGCCTGGGTATGTCATTTGGCCCCTCAAGCATGCTTTCACATTCAATATGATCGTGACCAATCTGCCCCAGACCTTATCTCCTCTTCTGTGCTAGGTTCCCATGCTCCCAGTTCCCTGAGTTTCAAAATTTTATCCACGAACTTGATCCAACCTCTCCCGCCTCCCATTCCCCCATGGGAAAAAGATTCTATGCAGCTTAGTTTTAAACGACTGCCCCTGAATCTTATAACTATGTCCCCTCCTGTGAGATTCTTCCACCAATGAAAACATCCTGACATTTATTCTGCTGTGTGTTTCAGTAAGATCACCCCCATTCTTCCAAACTCCCTTGTTAGTGAGAGAGAGAGAGAGAGAGAGAGAGAGAAAGAGAGAGAGAGAGAGACTGAGATGTCAAAGTGTTGGGATGGACAGGAGTTTTTGATGGACTCTAGATTATTGTCTCTGGGGGCTTTGCTATTGCTTGCATGGTGGGTGGTGGGGGGGGCTGATGCTTTCGCTGGAGCAACTGGGGGGGTGGGAGGGGGGAGGGTTCATGCTTTTGCTTCTGCTTGTGTGTGGGAGAGGGGAGGGGGCCTTTGGGGTTCTAATGTTTTCTGTAATTCATTCTTTGTTTTTTTTCTGTTTTGTAGATGTCTGCAGAGAGTACACTATATACATCCGCTGGTATTAAGTTGAACCATTGAGAGAATTGTTCAGCAGTGATAACTGTCTGGGAGTCCCAAAGTGAAGGAAGACACCCGGTGAGTGAAAATGTTGCTAAGAAGGAAGCCAGGTGTCTGGACAAGTCAAAGGTTAGAATAGTGGGAGCATGTGAGTTGGGAATGAGGCAAGGTAGAGATTTGAAAATGGCATTGGAGAATCCAATAGTTTGCTGGAATATGGATTGGCTTGTAGTTAGAGGACAGTGTATGTGCATTTTTGGGAGGGAGGATGGGGGCATGTTTTACTTTCTTTGTTTTGTTCCGTTTTGTTGTACCCTGTGTTGTTCTCCCAATCACTGTGGGCCTGCTATTTTGCTGCTGGATTGTGTGGCGACACTTGCGTGCTGCGTCCAGCACATCCTCGGCTGTTAACACAAACGATGCGAATCAGCTTTACCAATACCAGCCAAATCTTGTCAAATTTGCAGTTCAATGCAATACATAATATAGAAGAAGAAAAAAATAATACATTTACAGTATACATATACTGAATAGATTAAAATCATGCAAAAAACAGAAATAATTGTTTTTAAAAAGTAAGGTAGTGTTCACGGGTTCAATGTCCATTTAGGAAACGGATGGCAGAGGGGAAGAAGCTGTATGTTTCGCTGTATGTTCACAGTATACTTTGATGTTCATATGACAAATAAATTTGAATTTTGAATGTACTTAGATGATTGGAACAGTGACAGAAATACTAAATGCTGGGAATACCCAGTAGGCCAGATATTATCAACTTAAGAGAAGCAAATATAATATTTGCAGTGAATGACCTTTCAGCTTTTGCTTTTCAGCATTTTCCATATTTATTTCAGATTTATGGCATCTGCAATACTTCACCTTACAAAGCAATATGTGAAGGTATATCAGAACAACTAACCTTTTTGATGTTTGATAGAACAAGGTTAATTTGAAGGGTAATAGGAGAGGTGAGATGGGGATGTAATATTGTGTCAGTAGAAGGGAGATACAAGTAAAGTTACAAAGGTATCAATCATATAATCCAATTTGAGACTTCAGGCAATTATTCCCTAACGCATAAGTATCAATAATTTATTGTCAATGTCAATAGCTTATTTACTTCTTGGAGATTTTTACTTACTCTAAAAATTTCTTTCTTGTCTCTCTAGATTGTGAATGCTCCAATCATATTTTATTTTACACAAGACAACTTTTCCACCTCTGAATGGTCCATGAGCACATGAGCTCTACCTCTTATGCACTCTTTAGAATCAGAATCAGGTTTATGAATGATGGGTCAGTCTGTTGGTGGTATCGGTTTTAAATAAAGTTGGTGATTTATTGATTGTATCTCTATTAAATAGAAATGAATCTGAACCAGGATGAGATAAATATCACTGTTGTACTGTATGGCATGTTATGTGTGGGCATGTGGCCAAGTGGTGAAGGCATTCGACTAGCGATCTGAAGGTCGTGAGTTCGAGCCCCAGCCGAGGCAGCGTGTTGTGTCCTTGATCAAGGCACTTAACCACACAGCGCTCTGCGACGGCACTGCTGCCAAGCTGTATCGGCTCTTGCCCTTCTCTTGGACAACATCGGTGTCATGGAGAGGGGAGACTTGCAGCATGGGCAACTGCCAGTCTTCCGTACAACCTTGGCCAAGCCTGTGCCCTGGAGAGTGAAGACTTTCCAGGTGCAGCTCCATGGTCTCGCAAGAGTAACGGATGCCTTTATATTTTTTTTACTGTATGGCATGATATTTGTTATCCTGCAGCAGCAGTACAAAGCAATACATAACAATTACTATAAATTACTAAATTACTAGAGGTATATTAAGTAGATTGCATTATATAAGTAGTGCAAAAAGAGAACAAAAATTTTATTTTTATTGTACCTTATATTAATTTTTTAATGTCTTATACTATCTAAATAATGTCATCTAAATTAATAACTAACTTTATTTAAAGCCTATAGCACCAATGGACTGATTCATCATTCTTATTAGGAACGAATGATTTTGTTTTGAGGGCCATTTTTTGGATTATGCTGAAGTAGTTTTATCAAATTGTACATTTGGCATCAAAAGGATTAGTATTTGAATTGCTGGCCTTCTAAGTGAGCTGATTCTAGACTTCTGGGCACCAACTTGTACCTAGACCCACCTCAGGTGGCGGTTCCTTTTGTGTAAATGGAGCTTATTTCCAAAGGAAACTTTCTGTTTGCCTGCAGCAGTTCCAATGGTAAAGTAATGAACAGCCAACCAGCCTTCCAAAATTGAGCAAGCACTTTTAACACCATTTTCCTAGGATTTCTGCCCACTTGCCACAACAACAAACTCTCACTCAATGTCAGCAAAATGAAAGAGCTAATTATTGACCACAGGAGGAGAAAATGTATTTTTATTTATTTAGCGATACAGTGAGGAATAGGCCTATCCAGCCCTTCGAGCCATGTTGCCCCAGCAACCCCCAACAACTCCGATTTAACCCTAACCTAATCACAATGCCCAGTCAACATACCTGGTAAGTCTTTGGGCTATGGGAGAAAACTAGAGCACCCTGGGGAAAACCCAAGCATTCCACAGGAAGGATGTACACATTCCTTACAGGATGGTGCTGGAATTGAACTCCAAACTCTGGAATGCCCTGAACTGCAATAGCCTCGTGCTAACTGTCAGGTAACTGTGGCACCCATGGGATGACCTATCGAAGGTCCATGAGCCAGTCTCATTTGGGGATCGGAGGTCGAGAGTGTGGGTAACTTTAAATTCATTCGTGTTATCCTTTCAGAGGATCTGTCCTGGGTAAGTGCCATTACAAAGAAGGCATGGCAGTGCCTCTAATTTCTTAGAAGTTTAAGCAGATTGGGTATGTCGTCTAAAACTTTCACAACATGACTGATTGTATTGGGGCCTGGTATGGAAACAGCAATGCTCAAGACCAGAAAAGCCTACAAAACATAGTGGATACAGCCCAGTCCATCATAGGAAAAGTCCTTCTCACCATTGAGCACATCTACAAGGAGTACTGCCAGAAGAAAGCAGCATCTATCATCAAGGACCCACTTCGTCCAGGCCATGCTCTCTTCTCGCTGCTGCCATCAGGAAGGAGAACAGGAGCAATAGATCCCACAATACCAGGTTCAGGGACAGATTACCTCTCAACCATCAGGTTCCTGAACCAGTGTGGATAACTTAACCCAACTCAACACCAAACTGATTCCACTATGGACTGACTTGCAAGGACTCTTCAACTCATTGGAGGTCGTTGAGCTACAGCTCCAGTTCCTTAATACGTTCTCTCAGGAGCTGCAGCTCAGTGCACCTAGTGCAGATGTGTTTATCCGGGACACTGGAGGTCTCTCAGACACCCCCACACACAGTACAAAACACCACCCCCGGAACCTTTCTCACTAATCTACTCTGCCCTAACAGTTGCAGAATGAACCAATAATAACAGAGAGAGAGTAACTTACAAGGCAGTCTACCTCACCCAAGCCTGATGAACCAAAGCAACTCAAAGGAATGGCCAACCCACACAAAATGCTGGAGGAACTCAGCAGGCCTGAAACATCGACTGTACTACTTTCCATCGAAGCTGCCTGGCCTGCTGAGTTCCTCCAGCATTTTGTGTGTGTTGCTCAGATTTCCAGCATCTGCAGATTTTCTCTTGTTTGTCAAAGGAATGGCCACCCTGCTTGCACTTGAATTATTCTTATTGGCGCTTTCTAATCAATCCCTCTTGCTGATTGGTTCCTCCTCAAATCAGAAAAACTGCTGTGAAACTCTGCCTTCAAAATCTTGATCGCCACCCTAATTAAAAAGTAGCCCTTTTCATGTACCCCTAGTATGGATTGTCCAACTCAGAGTATTGTAGTAATGTTACGTATTGCACTGTACTGCTATTGCTCAAAAACAAACGTCATGGCACTTATGAGTGACGATAAACCTGATTCTGATATGGGTCGCTATTGTGAACTGAGAATGGGAAGGGAGCAGGGGGAGGTGAATCAGGGTTTGGAAGGGGAAGATGGGGAGGGACAGGGGAGGGAGAGGGAGGGAGTGGGAAGCAAAAGGGAGACATTCTGTAATGATCAATAAACCAATCGTTTGGAATCAAATGACCTTGCTTGGTGTCTCAGGCCGGATGTGCCACCCCCGCCCGGCACCACTTCTCTGCCATTTGTTCCACATCCCTCCCACAGCTCTTCACCCTTGCCATTCCCAACATCTTTTGCTCCCGGCAGATCTACAGACTTGCTCTCCACACCATGTTGATAAATACAGTACTGTGCTCAGAAAATAAATTTACTTTGAACTTTACCCCCTCCCTACATTTATCAAGAGTAGAGAAAAACAGTGCAAATTCCTCTCTTCTTCGAGTTATACTCATAGAGTTGTACAACACAAAAATGGGCCCTACAACCACCATGCCTGTACTGACCTCTTTGCCCATCTGCACCAATCCCATTTGCCTGATTGTGGACCTCAATGCCTTGCCTACTTATCTGTCTGTTGAACTGGCTGTTAAATGTACTTTGTAATAGATCTGATTCCATTACCTCCCCCAGGAGCTCATTTCAGAGAAATAGGGCAGTGTGTTCTTTAGGAAGTTTTCAGAATCAGGAGATGTAGAGTCAGTATGGACAGAACAGAGAAATTGTAAGGGCAAAAAGACCCTAATGGGGGTTATCTACAGGCCCCCAAACAGTAGCCTGGATATAGGGTGCAAGTTGAATCAAGAGTTAAAATTGGCATGTTGCAAATGTAATGCTACGGTTATTATGGGGGATTTTAACATGTAGGTATACTGGGAAAATCAGGTTGGTACTGGACCCCAAGAAAGGGAGTTTGTGGAGTGCCTCTGAAATGGATTCTTAGAGCAGCTTGTACTGGAGCCTACCAGGGAGAAGGCAATTCTGGATTTAGTGTTGTGTAATGAACCGGATTTGATAAGGGAACTCGAGGTAAAGGAGGTAGTTGATAAGTCTTAAACTACAATTTGAGAGGGAGAAGGGAAAATCGGAAGTGTCAGTATTGCAGTTGAACAAAGGGGTCTATGGAGCCATAAGAGAGGAGCTGGCCAAAGTTGACTGGAAAGATACTCTAGCAGGGATGACAGTGGAACAACAATGACAGGTATTTCTGGGAATAATACAGAAGGTGCAGAATCAGTTCATTCCAAAGAGGAAGAAAGATTCTAAGGGGAGTAAGAGGCGACCGTGGCTGACAAGGGAAGTCAAGGACAGTATAAAAATAAAAGAGAAGAAATATAACATAGCAAAGATGAGTGGGAAGCCAGAGGATTGGGAAACTTTTAAAGAGCAATAGAGAATAACTTAAAAGGCAATATGGGAAGAAAAGATGAGATATGAAGGCAAGCTAGCCAAGAATGTAAAGGAAGATAGTAAAAGCTTCTTTAGATATGTGAAGAGGAAAAAATTAGTTAAGACCAAAGTTGGGCCCTTGAAGACAGAAACGGGTGAATTTATTAGATAGATAGATAGATAGATAGATGGATATACTTTATTAATCCCGAGGGAAATTGGGTTTCGTTACAGCTGCACCAACCAAGAATAGAGCGTAAATATAGCAATACAAAAAACCCCAACAGTCAAACAACAAAATACAAACTATGCCAGATGGAGAATAAGTCCAGGACCAGTCTATTGGCTCAGGGTGTCTGACCCTCCACGGGAGGAGCTGCACATTCGATGGCCACAGGCAGGAACGACCTCCCGTGCCGCCAGTGTTGTATCACAGTGGAATGTGGCCGAAGTCCAACAGTAATAAGTTCAGTATCCAGTCTGCAAACACATTCCTCGATCGTAATATGCTCCGGATTGCACCATCCGTTGTTAGCCAGAACAGTAAGCACCCAACTCCTTTACGCTTACCGCTCTCAGTGCACTTCCGGTCAGCCGGAACGGTATTACCCACCGAACTCCTCTTCTCCAAAAGTCTCTGTTGTCTCGACCCGGTCCTCTTTCCTTTGCTTTGTGATCCCCCTCTGTGTGTTTTCCTCCGGATTTCAGCGGGGGTGTCCACCGCTCTGTTAGCTAAGCCGGCCGGGATTTGCTGGTCCATGAAATACACAATGCGGCCTTGCTTCTGTCCCGCGTGTCGGGATGTAACCATTTCCAGCGCTAAAGAAAACCCAAATAAAACACTCTCTACCAGCACGTTAGAGAGGGTGCAGCTTCGATGTGTTACCGTGAGAAAAAAAAATACAAAAATTATGGGGAACAAGGAAATGGCAGACGAGTTGAACAGGTACTTTGGATCTGTCTTCACTAGGGAAGACACAAACAATCTCCCAGATATAATAGTGGCCGGAGGACCTGGGGTAAAGGAGGAACTGAAGGAAATTCACATCAGGCAGAAAATGGTGTTGGATAGACTGATGGGACTGAAGGCTAATAAATACCCAGGGCCTGTTGGTCTGCACCCCAGGGTACTTAAGGAGGTGGCTCTAGAAATCGTGGATGCATTGGTAATTATTTTCTAATGTTCTATAGATTCAGGATCATTTCCTGAGGACTGGAGGGTGGCTAATGTTATCCCACTTTTTAAGAAAGGAGGGAGAGAAAAAACAGGGAATTATAGACCAGTTAGCCTGACATCAGTGGTGGGGTAGATGCCGGAGTCAATTATAAAGGATGAAATAGCGGCATATTTGGATAGCAGTAACAGGATCGGTCCAAGTCAGCATGGATTTATGAAGGGGAAATCATGCTTGACTAACCTTCTGGAATTTTTTGAGGACATGACTATGAAAATGAACAAGGGAAAGCCAGTGGATGTAGTGTACCTGGACTTTCAGAAAGCCTTTGATAAGGTCCCACATAGGAGATTAGCGGACAAAATTAGAGCACATGGTATTGGGGGTAGGGTACTGACATGGATCGTAAGTTTGTTGGCAGACAGGAAACAAAGAGTAGGGATTAACGGGTCCTTTTCAGAATGGCAGGCGGTGACTAGTGGGGTACCGCAAGGCTCGGTGCTGGGACCGCAGCTATTTACAATATACATTAATGATTTAGATGGAGGGATTAAAAGTAACATTAGCAAATTCGCAGATGACAAAGCTGGGTGGCAGTGTGAAATGTGCGGAGGATGTTGAGATAATGCAGGATGACTTGGACAGGTTGGGTGAGTGGGCAGATGCATGGCAGATGCAGTTTAATGTGGATAAATGTGAGGTTATTCACTTTGGTGGCAAGAACAGGAAGGCAGATTACTGTCTGAATGGTGTCAAGTTAGGAAAAGGGGAAGTACAACGAGATCTTGGTGTCCTTGTTCATCAGTCACTGAAAGTAAGCATGCAGGTACAGCAGGCAGTGAAGAAAGCTAATGGCATGTTGGCCTTCATAACAAGGGGAGTTGAGTATAGGAGCAAAGAGGTCCTTCTGCAGTTGTACAGGGCCCTGGGGAGACAACACCTGGAGTATTGTGTACAGTTTTGGTCTCCAAATTTTGAGGAAGGACCTTCTTGCTATTGAGGGAGTGCAGTGGAGGTTCACGAGATTAATTCCCGGGTTGGCGGGACTGTCATATGTTGAAAGATTGGTGCGACTGGGCTTGCCTCCACTGGAATTTAGAAGGATGAGAGGGGATCTGATTGAAACATATAAGGTTATTAAGGGATTGGACACGCTAGAGGCAGGAAATATGTTCCCGATGTTGGGGGAGTCCAGAACCAGAGGCCACAATTTGAGAATAAGGGGTAGGGCATTTAGAACGGAGTTGAGGAAAAACTTTTTCACCCAGAGAGTTGAGGATCTGTGGAATGCTCTGCCTCAGAAGGCAGTAGAGGCCAATTCTCTGGATGCTTTCAAGAAAAAGTTAGATAGAGCTCTTAATGATAGCGGAGTCAAGGGATATGGGGAGAAGGCAGGAACGGGGTACTGATTGTGGATGATCAGCCATGATCACAGTGAATAGTGGTGCTGGCTCAAAGGGCCAAATGGCCTGCTCCTGCACCTATTGTCTATTGTCTATTCACATCAGAATCAATTCCTTCCACATTTCAAATGCAGCATTTTGCGAATGACAGCCCAAGAGAGTGAACTGGATTTAGGAATCCTGGTCATAGGCTATTCCCTGTCAAGAAAGCCTTAAACCTCTCTGCTTCTTTCTTGACAACAGACCCGAACAGTTCTCCTCCATCACCACTTTCCTCTGTCTGACAGAACTGGTCCTCATCCTCAACAATTTATCTTTTGGCTCCTCCCACTTTCTCCAAACTCAAGGTATAGCCATGGGCATCTGCTTAGGTCCCAGCTACATTTGTCTTTTCCCTGGCTGCATGGAGCAGTCTGCGTTCCAAGCCTTCCCTGGTAATGCTGCATTTCTGTGCTGCATTGATGACTGCATAGGTGTTGCTCCATATACCCATTCTGAGCATGCCAATTTTATGAACTTTGCCTCTAGCTTCCACCCTGCCCTTAAATTGACTTGGTCCATTTATGACACCTCTCCTCCCTTTCTCAATCTCTCTGTCTCCATCTCTGTCTACCAGTATGTTTAAAAAAAACACCGGTTCCTATGGCTATCTTGACTATACCTCTTCCCATCCTGTCTCCTATAAAAATGCCATTCCCTTTTCTCAGTTCCTCTGTCTCCACCACATCTGTTACCAGGATGAGGATTTCCTTTTCAGGACACCAGAGATGCCCTCCATCTTCAAAGAACTGGGTTTCCCTTCCTCCAACATTGATATTGCCCTCACCTGTATCTCCTCCATTTCCTGGATGTCCACGCTCATCCCATCTTCCCGTCCTATCCCTCAGGGACAGAGTTCCTTTTGTCCTTACCTCCTACCCTACGAGCCTCCACATCCAACAAATCATTCTCCATGTTTCCTTTGTCCATTCATTGCTCTCCACTAATCTTCCTCCAGAACTGCTACACCTGCCCATTCACTTTCTCCCTCATCTCCATTAAGGGCCCCAAACATTCATTCCAGGTGAGGAAACACTTCACCTGCGAATCTGTTGGGGTCGTCCCGATGTGGGATCCTCTTCGTTTGTGAGACCTGATGTACTTTGGGTGATCACTTTGTTGAGTACCTCCATTCCATCCGCAAAATGTGAAATTTTCTGGTGGCCAACCATTTTAATTCCTATCCCCATTTCTGTCCTGACCTGTCAGTTCATGGCTTATTCCTCTGCTACGACGAGTCCACTGTCAGGTTGGAGGGGCAACACTTCAGAAGATGGAGAAGATGGCGATGTGACGCAGCTTGCGCGGCCACTTGGTGAATGATATCTGTAATCTGTCAGGTAGGGTGCCATGCACAATCAGACGTGAGAGAACGGAGGAACGGAGAATGGAGAAACTTCTGAAAAGCCTTTTTCACTGCCGCTGTTACTGTGTGATCCAGAATCTCCGGAGGGGAAGGCCCCGAGTCCTTGGCTTTGCTTGTTGCTCGGCGGCCGGGACGGGGTTGAAGTGCTCGGCAGAGATGGTGCTCGGTGCTCGGTGTCGAAGGGCTGGTCAGAGGCTCGAAGTTTTCGGATGGGCTCAGAGTCGGCTGTGGTCAGGTGCTTCCAATGCATCGACAGTTGTCAGTGCCTGGAGGTTTATGGCAGAGAGAGTTTCTCCCTTCTGCCGCCTGCTATTGGGACTATCGGGAGTCGATCGGAACTTTTGACTTTTTTTTAACCGTTCCCATGGTCTGCTCTTTACCAAATTATGGTATTGCTTTGCACTGCTGTAACTATATGTTATAATTATGTGGTCTTGTCAGTGTTAGTCTTTGGTTTGTCCTGTATTTTTTTGTTATATCACTCTGGAGGACCATTGTATCATTTCTTAATGTATGCATGCATTTCTAAATGACAATAAACGAGGACTGAGTGTCCTCATAATATAATCTAATCTAATCATATCCCATCTAGGTAGTTCCAACCTGATGGCATGAACATTGATTTTTCCAACATCTGACAACTTTTTCCCCTCTCCCCTTCCCTCTTCTTCAGTTTCTCCCTCTGGCCTCTTACCTCTCTTCTCTTCTCATGCCTATCACCTCCCCCGGTGTCCCTCCTGCTTCCCTTTCTCCCATGGTCCACTCTCCTCCCCTATCACACTACACCCCTGCCTTTAGAAATGCCAGAACCATCTTTCATACAGCAAGCTGTGCACACAACGTTATGGGCTGAAGGACAAACAGGTTGATGGTTTTCACCCAGTATGAAAAATGGCTCAAGCATTTCTAACTCGGGTTCCAACTCGGGCGAAGGTTCCTGAGTTCGAACCCAGTTGGGCCGCTCCCCGGCATGCTTTCCATCCGTGCCAGGTTGAGTATCGAGCTCGCAACTCCGCCTCGTAAAAAAAAAATGCGCTGTGAGAAGGACGTGGGGGGCCACTCACAGAATCTTTCCTACAAGATAACCACTTGAAAAGTGGTCGCCGAGGCTCTGGCAGAGTATGGCTTACAAAAAAAAAAAAAATTTCTAACAATAGAGGTGTACTTCCTAAGGATTACTAAATTGGCTCGCCTGACATAACGGAAGACCCAAAATAATGTAAATAAGTTCTAATGAAGTTCTTTGATCTGAAATATTACCTCGGTATTTCCCTCTCCACAAATGCTACCTGAATTGCTGTGTGTTTCTCACATTTTCTTCATTTAAAATCCTGAGAGCTCTTCTCAGAGTGTTTGCTGGGGAAACATTAAGGCCATTGGTCACCTGCATCTCCCCCCCCCCCCGACCTGAAAGTAGGAATTGGCTATTTAAGCAAATATAGAGCACAGTTATTCAAGTTTTATCAACATATTATATCCTTGGAATTCTTTATTGCAGAGGTAGCATTATTGGGAATATTCAAGGCCAAGGCTTTTTTAAAGAGGTTTCTGTCACGATAATCTATGGTGTATTCAACATAGTTAATTGCCTGCTAGTTTCTGGTTTATGTCCAAATTCCTTAAAAACTGTGGCAGTTAAACACCTGCTTAAGTAAAATACTCTAGATTGCTCTGTTTTGGACAGTTTTAGACCAATTTCCAAACTGCCTTTTTTAAGTAAAATTTTAGAAAAAGTAGTTTTTCACCGATTAAGTGATAATTTTGAATAAAATTTCTATTCTTGACAAGTATCAGTAAGGTTTTAGATCAAATCATCGTACAAAAACTGCATTGCTTAAAGTAGTTAATGACTTATGGCTTACTGCCGATGTAGGTAACATCAGTTCCTGTTCTATTAGATTTGAGTGCAGAATTCGTTACTGTAGATCACAGCATTCTCATAAATCACCTTAATCAAAGGGTTGGTCTTTTTGGTACTTCCTTAAGCTATTTTCAATCTTATATAACAGGAAGAAAATTCTTTGTTAGCTGTGGTGATTGTGCATCCAAAACCCATGATAGAGCGTTTGGTGTGTCACAAGGATCAATTCTTGGCCATTGTTCTCACTCTACTTGTCCCCATTAGGTCAGATTATTTCAAAGCACAAGGCGAATTACCACAGCTATGCAGGTGATACATTTGTCTATTGCACCGGATGACCCTGAGGCTCTAAGCCCTCTGATCTGGTGTCTTACTAGCATTACAGAACGGATGAGTTCAAATTTCCTTACATTAAATAAGGAAAAAACAGAAATGTTGGTTATTGGTGGCAATAAAAAAAATCTTAGAATAAACTTTGAATCTTAGAATAAACTTGATCATCTGGCGTTACAAGTCAGGACAGAAGTAAAGAAGTTAGGCATTATTATTGACTGAGCTAAATTTCAAATTGCATATTAAACGTATTACTTACTGTGTTCTTTCACTTAAGGAACATTGCAAGAGTTTGATTTCTTATAAATCTTAAGATGCAGAAAAAATGATACACACTTTTGTTTTTAGCTGATTAGACTACGTAATGCCTTTCAGGACTGCCCAAGGAATATACTGCATAAATGTGCTGCAGCTTGTTCAAACTGCTGCAGCAAGAACCTTAACTGAAAAGAGAAAATCTGAGCATATTTAACTGGTTTTGGCATCATTTGTCCTGCCTTTGTCCTGCAGGATCAATTTTAAAATACATTTAATTGTACATAAGATTCTGAAACTCCTCTGTATATTTCAAATGGTTCCATTTATTATCAGAGAATGCATATAGTGTACTACCTGAAATACTTGTCTTCGCAGACATCCATGGAAAACAGAACTCCAAAAGAATGAATGACAGGAAAATGTTGGCACCTGAAAGCCCCCTCTTCCCCCTCCCCCACGCAAGGAGCTGCAAGTATCAAGGCAACAACCGCCCCCTCCCCCCCACACCCGTTTCAGCAAAAAATATCAGCTCCCACCACCCACCAAGCAACAGCCCTTGGAGTGTTTATTCCCTTACATCCCTAATGGTAATCTTAGATCCAAGCATACACAGTACCTTGAAAAAGCATTCAGCCCCCACCAATATTTTCACATTTTACTGTCTCATTTTCTAAATTTAAAATATATTGGATTTTTTGAGCTAATCTACAAAACATTGTACATCATGTCAAATCAAGAGAAAAATTCCAAACCCTGTCAACAACTGTGAAGCTGAAAAGGTATTCACCCCTTCTGTAATTACTATACTAGCTTTTATTAGATACAGAATATATATTACCTTACCAACTCTCCCAATCTGTTGATGTAGAAAGTTGGACCATGACCCGTTTTCAATGAATTCATAAGAATAAATATCCCCCTGTCTCTGTAAAGTACAACAGTATGGTAGATTTTCAATAGACCAAATCAAAATGAAGACAAAGGAATGTTCAAGAGAAGTCAGGGATGTAATAGTACAGAACCACAAATCAGGAGAAGATTACAAGACCATCTCAATGAACATAGTGTGAAGCTCAGTGCAGTCCATTGTGAAAAAGTTGAGAAAATATGAAACCACAGCCACACTGCTGAGGTCAGACTGCTTCTTTAAGCTTAGTCGCCAGAGAAGAATGGCACTTGTAAGGGAGGCAGAAGTCAATGGCTGCAGTTGGAGAGGAAGTTCATGGCTCCAGAATCTCTAAGGCCTTGCATAAAAAGGATATTTATGGAAGAGTGGCAAGGAAGAAGCTCTGACTTAAAAAAAAAGCATCTTGCCCGTAAAGACTTTGCAAAGCATCACTTAGAAGATACTGTGAAGACGTGGAAGAAGGTCTTGTGGTCAGATGAGACTAAAGTGGAACTTTTTGGCCTCAACACTAAGTGGTACGTGTGGTGGAAATCTAATACTGAGCATCAACCAGGTAACACCATCCCTATTGTAACGTATGGTGGAGCTAGCATCATGCTATGGGGATGCTTTTCAGCAGCAGGGAGGAAATCTGGTCAGAATTGATGGGAAGATGAATGCTGCTAAATACAGAGATTCTGGATAAAAATCTGCTAGCCCCTGCCAGAAAGCTTAAACTGGGGAGGAAGTTCATCTTTCAATGACCCAAAGCACACTACCAGAGCAACCATGGAGTGGCTTCAAATGAAGAAATTTGATGTCCTTGAGTGGCCCAGAGCCCTGACCTTAATCTGATCGAACATCTCTGGCAAGACCTTAAGAATGCTGTCCACCACCACTTCCCAACTAAACTGGTACAGTTTGAGCAATTTTGCAAGGAGGAATGGGCAAATCTTGCTCCATCACATTGTGCAAAACTACTAGAGTCTTACCTGAAAAGACAACTGGCTGTAATAGCTACGAGAGGTGGTTCAACTTAGTGCTGAGCAAAGGGTGATGAATACTTTTGAACTGCTGAAATTTCAGTTTTTGAATTTTTAGTTTTCCATGGTTTGGTATTTTCCCTGTTTTTTGGGATCTACTGTGAAAAAAGGAGCATGTGATTCACAAATAAAAACTCTCAGTTAAGTTGATCAAAATGAGTATGTTTTATGTGAACAAAAAGTTGGCGGCTGAATACTTTTAGAAAGCATTGGAAGAACTGTTGATGCGACTTTTTGCTTTTATGTACCAAAAATCAGGAATACTCCATCGACTGAGATACGCCAAGCTAGCAATGTTGAATGTTCCAAAATATTTCTTATAACCAACTTTCTAAATATGGCAACACCCATCAAAGTTGCTGGCGAACGCAGCAGGCCAGGCAGCATCTCTAGGAAGAGGTACAGTCGACGTTTCAGGCCGAGACCTGACGAAGGGTCTTGGCCCGAAACGTCGACTGTACCTCTTCCTAGAGATGCTGCCTGGCCTGCTGCGTTCACCAGCAACTTTGATGTGTATTGCTTGAATTTCCAGCATCTGCAGAATTCCTTGTGTTTGCGTTTCTAAATATGGCCTGCTTATAGGATTACTGAATGCCTGTTGACATTGATTACATTTAAATAATGTGGTATATTCAATTACATTTTATTCTACATAATGTTTGTCTTTACTTATGATTTTAAATTTTGTCTCGTATTTTTATAATTATATTGATTTAACTTTACAAACTCTGTAAAGCACTTTGAGCCTGCATCTTAATGTATGAAATGTGTATAAATAGAAGTATTATCATTAAGACAGAATTATGAACTACTGAGAAATGTAAGCTTACAGCGATCAGTCAGATAACTGAAGCCAGAGGTCAGACCAGCCATTACCTTATTGAATGGTGGAGCAGGCTTGAAGGGACATTTCCTTATGTTATTATTTTGAGTTCCCAGACTCCGCAGTATTTTGCTTGTCCGTGTTTTCATTTCTTTCTTGCGTTCTGACTGTGGCAATCGGGTTCCGGGCTCTTGAGGCTCAGCGTCATATCTGGGTTTCCAGCGAAGTGCAAAGAAGGAAGGGCCGAAAGATTTTCAACTGAAGCTTGTCGGAGCCATTGATTGTGTACCATCAACATTTAACACTGATGTGGGAACAGGCTGAATGATAGGGCAGAGGAGAAAAAGAGACTGAATGCATACCAAACCGAAATATAAACACATCGGAAAGAAAATACAGATTATTCAGTGCTGACATACAAATGACAAGATTGTTGATGTTCTTGGCATATTTTCACCTAGAGTTAGATGTGCTATTATGTTTGAAGGCATAAATAGTGACTAGATTAAATGGCTTAACCTGCTTTAACCTTCTGTCTTGACATCAACACTTTGGAATGTGCAAGCTTAATGTGAGATAGCTCCCTATTGATCAGATCAATGCTTAGGGCTGAGGGCTATTAAAAAAATCAATCTACTACTATAACTCTCACAAATTCCATACCCTCAACCCCGACACCCTTGCCTTGCTTCGCCACCTCTTACCTTTAAAAAGCGATCATGCTGAAAAGGTGAGAGAAGTGTATGGGATCCCCATGGAGAATTCACAGCTTCATATTGTGTTAAAGTCTACTTACCTTTTATAAAGTTCTCTTCAAACAGCAATTAAGTTGATAAATATTCCCATTTTTTTAACACGGTAATGTAACTGACATGCCAATGAAATGGCATCTGCTGTTGACCCGTTGCGATGGCAAATCAGAGCAGATCCCAGTTGCTCTTAAGGCAGGAGGTACTATGTTTCATCACCAGTCTCTTTTCTGACACAGCAGTAGGAACTGATTAAAGGGAGTAACACACACAAAATGCTGGAGAAACTCAGCTGGTCAGACGGCATCAATGGAAAGGAATAAAGAGTTGATGTTTCCAGCCACTCTTCACCAGGACTAGGATCCTTCAGCCAGTCGACTCTTTCAATATTCAAAGTAAACTTACTATCAAAGTACATATACGTCACCGTATACAACCCTGAGATTCGTTTTCTTGCAGGTGTACTCAATAAATCCATAATAGAATAATAACCATAACAGAATCAGTGAAAGACCTCACCAACTGGATGTTCAACTCATGCGCAAAAGGCATCAAACCGAGCATATACAAAAAGAAATAACTAATACTAATAAATAAATAAGCATAAACATGGAGAACATGAGATGAAGAGTTCTTCAAAGTGAGTCCATTGGTTGTGGGAACATTTCAATCACAAACAAGAGAATATCTGCAGTTGCTGGAAATCCAAGCAACACACACACAAAATGCTGGAGAGACTCAGCAGGCCAGGCAGCATCTATGGAAAAGTGTACAGTCAAGGTTTCATGCTGAGACCCTTCAGCAGGATTGGAGGAATGAGGAGTCAGAGTTATAAATCATTTCAATGATGGGGCAAATGAAGAGCCCGATAGTTGAGGGGCAATAACTGTTCCTGAACCTGGTAGTGTGAGTCCTGAGCCTCCTATACCTTCTTCCTAATGGCAACAGTGAGAAGAGAGCATGTCCTGGGTGGCAGGGGTCTCTGATGATGGATGCGACAATCCTCCACGTAGATGTGCACAATAGTGGGGAGGGCTTTACCCGTGATGGACTGGGCTATACTCTCTAGTTTTTGCGGGACTTGCTGTTCAGGGCAATCGTGTTTCCACACCGGGCTGTGATGCAGCCAGTCAATGTACTCTTCACCATTTATCTATAGAAGTTTGTCCAAGTTTTAGATATCATGCTGACTCTTTACAAACTCCTAAGGAAGTAGAGACAGTGCTGTGCTTTCTTCATAATTACACATAAGTGATGGGCTCTAGACAGGTCCTCTGAAATGATAACACTGAGAATTTCAAGTTGCTGACCCGCTCCAGCTCTGATTCTCCGATGAGGACTGACTCATGGACCTCCAGTTTCCTCCTTCTGAAGCGAATAATCAGCTCCTTGGTCTTGCTGACATTGAGTGAAAGGTTGTTGTTGTGCTGCCACTCAGCCAGGTTTTCAATCTCCCTCCTATTCGTTGATTCATCACCAGCTTTGATTTGGCCTACAACAGCTGTATCATCAGCAAACTTGAAAATGGCATTGGAGCTGTGCTTAGCCACACAGTCATAAGTGTAAGGCAAATAGAGCAGGGGGCTAAGCACCTGTGCTGATGGAGATTGTGGAGGAGATGTTATTGCCAACATGAACTGACTGGGGTCTGCAAGTAAGGAAATTGAGGATCCGGTTGCTCAAGGAGGTATTGAGGCCCAAGGTCGTGAAGCTTATTGATTACTTTTGAATGCCACGCTGTAATCAATGAAGAGCATCCTTATATATGCACCTTCGCTGTCCATATTTTCCAGGGTTGCATGAAGAGCCAATGCAATAGATTCTGCTATTGAACTGTTGTGACAGTAGGCAAACTGGAGTGGATTCAAGTCGTTCCTCAAGCAGTAGTTGATACGTTTCATCACTAACCTCTCAAAGCACTTCATCACAATGGACGTAAGTGCTACTGGATGATAGACATTGAGGCAGGTTACCACTTCTTGGGAACATGAAGGTATACATGAAGCTTGTTTGAAACAGGTGAGTACCTTAGACTGTCGAAGCAAGAGGTTAAAGGTTTTAGTAAAAACCTCCTGAAGGCTGCTCACACGTCAGCCTCAGAGACTGAAATCACAGGATCATCAGGGGCTGTAGGAGTTCATGTTTGTTTCTCCATGTTTTGACAGTCAAAGCAAGCATAGAAGGCATTGAGCTCATCTGGAAGTGAAGCCCTGTTGTTGCCTATGTCGTTTAATTTTACTTTATAAGAAGCAAGCCCTGCCACAACCGTTGAGCATCTTTCGTTGATTCAGTTTAGAGTGGAATTGACACTTTGCCCATGAGATGGCTTTCCAGAGTTTGTACCAGAACCTCTTGTAACCTTCTCGGTCACTAGTCTTGAATGCCTCTGTCTGGCCCTCAGCAGATGGCAGATTTCATGGTTCTTCCAGTGCTTCTGACTGGGAAAGACTCTGAATGATTCTGTGGGGCCACGCTCACCTACAACCGTTTTAATGAAGTCCGTGACATCCATCGTGTATTCATTCAGATCCACAGGTGAGTCCTTGAAGACGGCCCAGTCCACGGACATGAAGCATTCCCATAGCCACTCCTCTGCCTCCCATGACCATCTTTTTGTTGTCCTATCTCTAGAGCCTTGCTCTTTAGCCTCTGTCTGTATGCAGATAGAAGGACAGCCAAGTGATCAGGTTTCCTGAAATGTGGTCTGGGCGTGGAGCAGTAGGCATCCCTTATCTTAGTATAACTGTGGTCTGGTGTTTAGAGACCTCTAGTGCAATAGGTTATATGCTGATGATAATTGGTAGGCATTTCTTCAAACAAGCCTAGTTGTATGATTTGAAATGTGTTAGGATGGACTGTTTCTTGTTTGGAGACGGCATCATACAATATCTCAAGCACTTGATTTTAATTGGCCACTGGTTGTATGTAAACTCCAGTGAGGATCACAGACGAGAACTTGCTAGGTAAATAGAGTGAACGACATTTCATTAAGTGTTCAAGGTTGGAGGAACACGAGTTCAACTGAGAGTCTATCATGAAACACGTACCTCCACCTTTTACCTTTTCCAAATCAGCAGCCTGGTCCATTCTGTGGATTGAGAAGCCTTCAGGTCTGATTGCCATTTCTGGTGTGCTGGGAGTAAGCCATATCTCGTTTAAACATAGAACACAACAATGTCTCGTTTCCCTCCAATACAGCTCTTTATTCCTTTCCATAAATGCTGCCTGACCTTCTGAGTTCCTTCAGCAATTTGTGTGTGTTACTCTGGATTTCCAGCATCTGCAGAATCTCTTGTGAAGGGATCCATGTTTTCACTGGCAAGAAGAATTAAACAAATTATCCCCATTTGGCGGGTCTCTGGAGACACTTACACCACAATCACATGATTTGGGAAAGTGACAATTAATTTTCCTTTTGATCCTGTTTGTATCATTGTGTTCAGTGCTTCATCAAATTCTCTCTTTATATTTCAGAATGCTGACTACATGTGATCAATTGCTTATTTCTATTGAATGGGTTTGTATCTTCTCTGTGTAAAGACCAGAGCTGCGCACAATGCAATACAATGCTTTTCTCACCTCTTCTAATAATGTTGGATTTGTTACCATCACTCCAGATGTTTGATCCCTGCACCATTATTGGTGTTCTAACTAGTTCTGCTCAAATTGATGTATTTCAAATTCACAGTGCCTTATTACCAAAATTCGCTCTGAAAAACTATCACTGTTAAATGTGTGAAGTGGTTTGGTGCATTTGGAAGTATCTTGCAAAGTCTGGAGCTAAAGCATATTATGTATGCAAGGACTTTGCACCCTCCCTGCACTCTGCCCAATATCTTAATGCTGAGCCTGCACACAGGAAGATGCGAAACATTTCTGTCTTAAGCAATAACTGTAACAATCCTCGGTTTTGATTTCTGTGCTTGTGCCTGTAATGCGTTGTACATACCTTCAAGAAGAGAGTGTTAAGTATGGCTGAGCACACATATTAAGCTTTTTCCTCAAAGCCCTCAGGAGCAAAATCTTGCTTTGTTTGTTGTTTTTCACTAGCAGCTGAATTGCTTGGTTTCTGAGCCTAGGAGTTGTCACCTAGGTGTTCAGCAAATGAAGATTACTCCAATTAATCAGAGAAAGCAAATAAATTACAGTCGCCAGGGGAGGACATTGAGCCGACAGTAATTCTCAACCCCTAAGTTCTTTTCCTCATCTTTGACAATAACATGAGGCATTCTACTATCAGCTGCAACATAAGTCATACCCAGTGTCACAGTTGTTTTCACTCATCCCACACTGATAGCAAGGCTTTATAGTCAGACATTAGGTGATTGTGACATTAGTTCAATGGCTCAGTTATCACTTCACGCGTCACCTTACTTTTGTGTATGTGTGTGTGCACTATTGATTGCTGACAAGACAGGTTCAGCACAGTCAATTAGCAGCAATAAAAAATACGTCCTACATGATTTCACATAAGCCATATCACATCCCAGAATTAGATGCGAGCTGACACATTCCCCATAATGGCAGGATGAACAAAGTGGCGTCCTTTATTATGCTGTTCACATTTCTCTGAGGTCTGGGGGCCGGTGGGTGCTTCAGGGATGCCATATCTCTTTAATACTGAGTCAAAGTCTGTTTCCTCAGCAGTGCCAAAGTGGAGTTAAAGGAAATGTCTTAATTAGATTGTATAACTTCAAAGCTATCTAAATAACAGTCATGTTGACGATGGTGACTGGATAAGGGTGAGTCCGCACAGTTATTTTTGTACAACTGCACAAGCTCCATGCCCAGTTACATAGAGGCACAGTAGTAAGATGAACTTTGAGCTCAGTAATAGTACGCTGCAGCCAAAGCTATTATTGTAATAAATGCAAGGAGCAGCGGCAACAATTAAGCTCCTCTGAGTGTGAAACATACCAATCATTGCACCTGTGATTTCAGTCTCATGCCCATTATCAGTCATCATAACTGCACCGTCCAGAGCATCTGGATGGATTTCTGTACCACTGGGTCATCATTTGACACCAGAGGCAGATGACAATTCTAGAATTGCAGCATTTCTTGAAGGAGCTTCCGCAGAAGGAATAACCACAGGTGTGAACTGCATGCTTAAGTTAGGAGATGGTTCAAAGTTCAAAGTTTAGAGTAAATTTATTATCGAATTAGGTATACAAGGTACGCAAGACTATGAGGAAGGATGGGGCAAAATTGCAGTCAGTGGGATGAGTTGAAGTGTAATATGGAGTGATGAATACAGGACTGAGAGAGTTATGTTTGAATATATGCAGTATATGGGATAAGGAAGATAATCTTCTAGCACAGTTAGAGACTGGCAGGTTGTGGGCATTACTGAGTTCCACTGAAGAAAGATCATAGTTGGGAGCCTAACATCCAAGGACACACCTTGTATTGAAAGGACAGGCAGGGAGGCAGAGGTGGTGAGGTAGATCTGTTTGTAAAAATAAGATCAAATCCGTAGAAAAAAATGACATAGGAATGGAAGATGTAGAATCCTAATGAGTAGAGTTAAGAAAGTGCGAGGGATAAAGACCCTGTTAGGAAATAGATACAGGCTTTGAACAGCAGCCAGTATGTGGGATATAATTTAAAACAGGAGATAGAAAAGGCGTGTAGAAGGGGCAATGTTACAATAGTCATGGGGGATTTCAATATGCAGGTATTGGGAAAACGAAGTTGATGCTGGATGCCAAGAGAGGGAATTTGTAAAATGCCTATGAAATAGCTTTTTAGAACAGCTTGTGGTTGAACCCACTAGGGGAAAGGCCATTCTGAATTGAGTGTTGTGTAATAAATCAAATTTGATTAGGGAGCTTAAGGTAAAGGAACCCTTAGGAAGCAGTGATCATAATACGATAGAATTCACCCTGCAGATTGAAAGGGACAAGATAAAGTCAGATATATCAATACCAGAGTGGAGTAAGGGGAATTACAGAGGTACAAAAGAGGAGCTGGTCAAAGTTGATTGGAAGAGGATACTAGCAGAGGTGATGGCAAAACTGCAATGGTTGGAGTTTGTGGGAGTAATTCAGAAAGCACAGGATAGATACATTCCAAAGAGGAAGAATATTCTAAAGGCAGGATGAATCAACCATGGCTGACAAGGGAAGTCAAAGCCAACATAAAAGATAAAAGGATGGCATATAATAGAACAAAAATTGGTGGGAAGTTGGAAAATGGGAAGCTTTTAAAAGCCAACAGAAGGCAACTGAAAAAGCCATAAAGAAAGAAAAGTTGGAATATAAAACTAAGTAGCCAAAAATATTAATGAGGATACCAAACATTTTTTTCAGATATACAAGGAGTAAAAGACATAAGAGTAGATATAGGCTGCTAGAAAATGATGCAGTAGAGGTAGTAAGGTGGGGGGGGGGGGGACAAGGAAATAGTGAAAGAACTGAATAAATATTTTGCATTAGTCTTCACTATGGAAGGCATTAGCAACATGCCGGACGTTTGAGAGTGCAAGCGGGAAGTGAGTGAAGTTGCCATCACTAGAGGGAAGGTGCTTGGGAAACTGAAAGGTCTGAAGGTAGATAAGTCACTTGGAGCAGATGGTCTACACCCTAGGGTTCTGAAAGAAGTGGCTGAAGAGATTGTGGAGGCATTAGTAATGAACTTTCAAGAATCAATAGACTCTGGGATGGTTGACAGGAAAATTGCAAATATCACTCCAATCTTCAAGAAGGGAGAGAAGCAGATGAAAGGCAATTATAGGCCAATTAGTCTGACCTGTTGATGCACAATCAATAACTCCAAAAGACTGGAAGTAGAGTAAATACTGAAAGGCTTTTATTAGCAGTAAAATGTGATCTGCATCATGCTGAGTATCCGCCTCTGGACTGAGAGGAGGAGCAATGGCGCAATCGCCTTTATTCAGGGGTCTGTGGGAGGAGCCACAGGAGCAGTCAGCAGAGGGGCCTGTCCAGACAGGTAAAGAAAGGCCTCAGTAGAATAGACATAGAAAGGATGTTTCCTCTGTTGGGGGAGTCGAAGACCAGAGAACACAGCCTCAGAATAGAGGGACATCCATTTAGAACAGAGATTAGGAGGAATTTCTTTAGCCAGAGAGTGGGGAATCTGTGGAATTTGTTTCCGCGGGCAGCGGTGGAGGCCAAGTCATTGGGTATAGTTAAGGCAGAGGTTAATAGGTTCTTGATTAGTCAGGGTATGAAGGGATACAGGGAGAAAGCAGGAGACTGGGACTGAGAGGGAAATGGATCTGTCATGATAAAATGCCAGAGAATGACTCAATGGGCCAGATGGGCTAATTCTGCTCCTATATCTTACATTCTTATGGCTCAGGAAGTCCATGTATCCTGTTGATCTGTCTGGTTGTTTTGCAGAGCAATCCAGTTATTTCCTCTTTCCTACTATCCACCAGAATCAGGTTTATTATCACTGAATATTTTGTGAATGCTTTTGTTTTGTGGCAGCAATACATAAAATGCTATAAATTATAATAGGAAATATATTTACAGTATTAATAAATATCGCAATAAGAGAGCGAAATAGAGAGGTAGAGTTGATGGGTGAATGGACTGTTCACCCTTGGCAGTCGTCCACACACCAGAGGAGCAGGCAATGATGGGCACGTGTAACCGGGGCAGGGGATGAGAATGGTGAGCAAAGGGATGAGAAGACTAAGTGGATGAGTGAGTGATGTCACAGGAGAATTCTAGAGCTGTCCAGGATCTTCCCTAATGTCTGTAATATCCTTCTCTTTCATACACTAATCCTTCCCCCTTCTCCAGGTTTTCACTAAACCTGCAGTAACAGTACTATCAAGCTATGTTTTCCAGATTCTGCTCCTAAAGATGAGATTTGATGTGTCGCCAAAGACTCCATAGATTTCTACAGGTATACCATGAAGATAATTCTAAGTTGTTGTATCACTGCCTGGTATGGAGGGGCTGCTGCAGAGGACCGTAAAATGCTGCAGAAGGTTGTAAACTCAGCCAGCAACTTCATGGGCACCCAGCCTCCCCAGCATCGAGGACGTCTTCAGAAGATGATGCCTCAAAAAGGTAGTATCTATTATTAAGGATGGTGCCAGATGGGGACGAGAGTATGTCACCGGGTGGAGCAGAAGGTGGTGATGAGAACAGGCCATGTTCTGGTGGGGGATTCTTTGGAGGTACAGGAGCTTGAAGATTTGCACAAAATTTCTTACAAATAGCTTCTTCCTCACCTCCATCAGATTTCTGAATGGACAATGAATCCATGAACACTACCTCATTACTTTGCTCTGTTTTTGCACAACTTGTTTAGTTTCTATATATAAATTTCTTATTGTAGTTTATAGTATATTTTATTTTTTGCACTGTACTGCTGCTGCAAAACAACAAATTTCCTGACATATGTCAATGATAATGACATTTGATGTAATATGACAATCAAACAACTCACTGGAGGAGGAGACTCCACAAATATCTCCACCTTCAGTGATGGAGGAGCCCAGCACACCTGTGCAAAAGATAAGGCTGAGGCATTTGTAACGATCTTCAGTCAGAAGTACCGAGTATATGATCCAGCTCGACCTCCTCCAGAAGTACCCTGCATCCCAGAGGTCAGTATGCAGCCAATCTGATTCACTCCACGTGATATCAAGAAACGGCTAAAAGCACTAGATACTGCAAAGGCTACGGGCCCAGACAAAATCCCGGCAATAGTTCTGAAGACTTGTGCTCCAGAACTTGCCACACCACTAGCCAAGCTGTTCCAGTACAGCTACAACATCGGCATCTACCAGCAATGTGGAAAATTGCCCAGGTACGTCCTGTACACAAGAAACAGGACAAGTCCAACCCAGCCAAATACCACACCCTATCAGCCTACTCTCAATCATCAGCAAAGTAATGGACGGGGTCAGCAACAGTGCTATCATGCAGCACCTACTCAGCAATATCCTGCTTACAGATGCCCAGTTTGGGTTCCGTCAAGGCCACTCAGCTCCTGACCTCATCACCTCCTTGGTCCAAACATGGACCAAAGAGCTAAATACCAGAGGTGAGGTGAGAGTGATAGCCCTCGGCATCAAGGCAGCATTTGACTGAGTATGGCATCAAGGCGCCCAAGCTAAAATGGAGTCAGTGGGGATTAGGGGGAAAACCTAATAACTCAGAGGGCAGAGCTTAGTCAAGGTGGCGCTAAACAGCGACTCCTTTGCTCGCATCTTTGGAAACAGCTCTATTTCTATCTTTAATATCTCTATTTTTCCTTTCCAAGGTTCTTTTGAAGACCCTGACCTGGAGTTACATGCTGACTTTGGTTCTTTTCGGGAATAGGACCCGCTCTCGGGGTTTCACGACTGGCCCTTATCTGATATGCCAAGGGCATGGCCTAAGAGTTTGGCTCATTTTTGGAGGCCGAGGATCTCAGGGCTCTGGAGACGGGCAGATTGTGGGTTTGTGTTCTGACAGACAGGTGTGTCGTGGGAGCTGGAAGATCTTTGGCTGTGACCCCAGAGACCTGAGATCTTTGGGCACAGAGCTTAGAAAAAGTGACGCAATGGACTTCTAAAATCGTAAACCAGTGAGTTGTTTATTATGTCCCCACTCTTGCTGTGAAACGGAGACTTCTCTTTCTCCCTTATTAGGGAGAGAGAACCTATGGTATGTTGAATACTGGGTGAATGCGTAGTCTTTGGGTACTGAAAGTCTGTGTCTTTGTTGTTGCTTTGCTGCACGCTTGAGTGCTCAGTGGCGGCTGCCAATGCTTTCTTTTGCTGGTGGGGGGAGGGGGGATCGTTGCTTGCCGCTGCTTAGGCATGGGAGGGAGGGGAGCTGGGGGGTTATTTTGGGATTCTAACATTTAACAGTCATTCATTCTTGGGGCACTCCTCTGTTTTCGTGGATGGTTGTGAAGTAAAAGCATTTCAGGATGTATATTGTATACATTTTTCTAACATTAAATATACCTTTGAAACCCTCCACTGATTGGAATCATACCTGACACAAAGGAAGAAGGTTGTGGTGGTTGGAGGTCAATCACCTCATCCTCAGGACATCATTGCAGGAGATCCTCAGGGAAGTGTCCTGGGACCAACCATCTTCAGCTGCTTCATCAATGACCTTCCTTCCATTTTAAGATCAGAAGTGGGGATGTTCACAGATGACTGCACAGTGTTCTGCACCATTCATGACTCCTCAGATAGTGAAACGGTCCATACCGAAATGCAGCAGGGCCTGGACAATATCCAGGCCTGGGCTGACAAGTGGCGAGTAACATTCGAGCCATGTCAGTGCCAGGGAATGATCATCTCCAACAAGAGAGGCTCTAACCATTGTCCCTTGACATTCAGTGACATCACCATTACTGAATCCCCTACTATCAACATCATGGGGGTTACCATTAACAGGAAACTGAACTAGTCTAGACATATAAACACTGTGGCTACCAGAACAGGTCAAAAGCTAGGAATCCTGTGGCGTGTAACTCACCTCCTGACTCCCCAAAGTCTGTCCAGCAACTACAAGGCTCAGATCAGGAGTGTAATGGAATACTCGCCACTCGCCTGGATGAGTGCAGCTCCATCAACACTCAAGAAGCTTGACACCATCTAGTACAAGACAGCCACTTGATCGGTACCCCTCCCTCCTCATCCAATCCCTGCTCATTGCTGCTGGGTCAAAATCATGGAATTCCCTCACTAACAGCATTGTGGGTGTACCTACACCTCAGGGACTGCAGCAGTTCAAGAAGGCAGCTCATTACCACCTTCTCGGGCAACTAGGGATGGGCAATAAATGCTGGCTCAGCTGGCAATGTAAGTGAATAAATAAAAAAAATAAACCTGATTCTGATTCTAACTATTCACTGAACCAGAAATTTAACTTTCCATTGCTACTTTGCTTGCCATTCTTGAATCTGAGCCACCTGATCATCAACTGTTTGGTCATTAGATATTGACTCTTTTACTCACCCTGTCCAAACCCTTCACAATTTTTAGAACAAAACATGGAATGCTGGGAGAGCACTGTGGGCCAAGCAGTGCTTACGGGGGTAAAAGATGTCAGGGCTGAGAGGGAACAGGACAGGTTGCCAAGACGAAATAGATTGGATAGAGGCTGGGGTGTGTGATAGATGGAATCAAATGGGGTGGAGAATATGTAACCAGATGGAGCAGATGTAACCAGGTGGGACAGGGGATGGGAAAGATGAACAAAGAGATAATGAACACTGAGCTGAACTGAATATGGATGGACTCTTTGATTTTGTGTTATTTCGTTCACTTTTTGTTGTGCAATTTGCTTTTTTGGCGTATGGGGGAAGGAGGTTGCTTTTTTTATTGAATAGGTTCCATGGCTTTCTTTGTTTCGTGTCTGTCGGTGGGGAAGTCGAATCTCAGGGTTCTATTGTACATACTTTGATTCTTTGAAATTAACCATGTGGACAGGTGAGTGGAGGGAAGTCACCAGGAGTGTGCATTAACTGGAATTGAAAAAATAAATGTTTGCATTTGACCTCTTTGTAGCAATAGAGAAGGCCGAGGGCAGACATCTTGATGTGGGAGTAGGAAGGAGAGTTAAAACAAATACAGCCAGGTGTTTGAGGTAGACCTTGTGGACAGGGCGTATGAATTCTGCAAAATGGTGACCTCATTTATGTTTAGTTCCTCCAGAGTATAGGAGATCACATTGTAAACTTTGAATGTGGTAGCCCAGGTTGTAAGTGATGGAGGTGAACTTCTGCCTTATTTGATAAAGCAATTCAGCATCTCCACGAAACTTTTAGTACTTCCATTAAATCTACCGTTAGTTTTCTCTGCTGTAAAGAAAACCACTCCAGCTCACTTTAAACCCAATGGAGCCATTCTGGCAAATCTGATCTGTACCCTCGCCAAGACCTACATTGGTTTATAAGCACATGGTGCCCAGCTGGGAATAACATAGCTTTCTATATAGATTTGGTTTTTTTAGCTTATAAAGCCAAGGATGTTTTGTAATTGTTCATTTAGCCTATTTTTTTGTCATCTTCATAGGCTAATGTCGATCTTTCTACTTTGTAGCAATACCGTCCAGCATCTTTGGACTCAAAATAAATTTCAGATTTCCTGCAGAAGTTGCCTGTTCTTCAACCTCTGTACCTTGCAGACGTAACAACAGTGGGACGTCATTAGTAGGTAAGTAGGTGAATTACGTGGAGCTAGATAGCCTCTTCTCATTGTTACTATTAAAATCCACCTGCTCAATCTTTTAAATCTTGTATCATCCATAGCATGCCATGACAGCAGTCTCCCTTATCCTCTAATCTACTATTTTCCTCATAATTTCTGGATTCTGCACATTTCCAAATTTCAGCTTGAATTCCCAAGTCCAACTCATCCCAATGGTTTGGAGAGGAGAAGATGTGACTACTGGTGTTCACTGAAGGGTGTGAGGAGGTCACGTTGCAAGCACTGGGGTCTTTGCTGTTGAAATCCACACAGTAATGCACTGCAAATGCATATTTCAAAGTAAGTTGATGAAGCACAGTTGGACACTGGCTCTAAGATCCTGCTCTGTAGAGCCAAGGTAAATTCCAGATCTCCTGAACAGATTAATGGACCTTTGCCCAGCTTTCAACCACAGAAAACTGCAGAAATAGCACAACAGCAATACATGGTGAAGTGGGGGTGGCGACTGAATTACAATGGAGTGTATTGTTCGCACACCACGAAACTCTGGTTGGGTACACTGTAGCACATCAAAGCATCTTGCACCATGTGGTATAGTGCGGTTAGATCTGCCAGTGTTTCCAGAAGAAACTTTGACCATTCTTGTGGCTGAGCACACATCCACATGCTATTTAGCACGTTCCCAGTTTACAGAGGTGATTGTTTTAGTGAGAAAGTTAATGAATGGGGCAAGCACACATGCTTATTTTTCACAACTCTTGATTTTATAGAATGCAGACGTTTGTAAATTTAGTCAGCTCCATCTTGGGTACTAGACTACAAAGCACCCAGGACATAGTACCTGGGATCAATAAAGTATGACTATGACTACTATTTTCAGGGAGTGGTGTCTTAGAAAAGCAGCATCCATTATTAAGGGCTTCCAGCACCCAGGACATGCCATTTTCTCACTGTTACCATCAGGTAGGAGGTACAGAAGCTGGTATCTCCCTCTGCAATTGGATCCTCGACTTCCTAACCGGAAGACCACAATCTGTGCGGATTGGTGATAACATATCCTCCTCGCTGACGATCAACGCTGGCGCACCTCAGTGGTGTGTGCTTAGTCCACTGCTCTACTCTCTATATACTTTGCAGCTTCTCCCTAGTAATAGCAACAACACTCACTTCTGTTGCCTGACACTCTTGCACTTCTGGCATTCTGCTAGCGTCTTCCACAGTGAAAACTGACACAAAATACTTTGAGTTCTGCCGCCATTTCTTTGTCCCCTATTGCTACCTCTCCAGCATTATTTTCCAGAAGTCGGGCACTCTTGTTCTCTTGTTTCTCTTATTGATTATATATTTTGAAATAACTTTCTGTATGCTCTTTTAAATTATTGTCTAACTTGCCTTCATATTTAATCTTTTCTGCCTTTATGGCTTTTTAGTTGCCTTCTGTTGTTTCTACAAACTTCCCAATCCTTTACCTTCCCACTAATTTTTTTTCTATTATACACCCTCCCTTTTGCTTTCATGCTGTCTTTGACTTCCCTTGTCAGCCACGGTTGTGTCATCCTGCCTTTAGATGACTACTTCATCTTGGGGATGTATCTGTCCTGTGCCTTCCAAATTGCTCCCAGAGTAATTGCTGCTTTTTCATCATCCCTGCTAATGTTTCCTTTCAATCAACTCTGACCAGCTCAACTCTCATGCCTCTGTAATTCCCTTTATTTCACAGTAATTTTAGCTCCTTCTCAAAGTGCAAGGTGAATTCTATCATATTATAATCACTGGCTCCTCAGGGTTCCTTTACCTTAAGCTCTCTAATCAGTTCCAGTTCATTGCACAACCCCCAATACAGCATACCTACCCCCCCCCCCCTCAGTGGGCTCAAAGATGAGCTGTGCTAAAAAGCTGTCTCACAGGCATTCTACAAATTCTTCATGGCTACATGTATATAATTCCCATCATGGTTTTTTTACCTTTGCGGTTCCTTAGCTCTACCCACAATGATTCAACACCTTCTGACCCTGTGTCATCTCTTTCTAATAATTTGATTTCATTTTTTACCAATAGATCTATACCATCTCCTCTGCCTACCTGCCTATCTTGTAAATGCAATATGTATCCTTTGGATGTTAAGCTCCCAACTATGATCTTCTTTCAGCCATGCCACAGCAATGCCCACAACATCATACCTGCCAAACTCTAACTGCGCTACAAGATGATCTATCTTATTCTGTATACTGTGTGCATTCAAATATAACACCTTCAGTCCTGTATTCATCACCATTTTCAATTTTGCTCCCCCGTTACACTTTAACTCATCCCATTGACTGCAATTTTCCCCTACCATCTACCTGCCCTTCCTCACAGTCTCAATACACACTGTACCTAGTTGTAAACCAACTGCCCCATCTTAAACCCTATCATTCTGGTTCCTATCCCTTGACAAAGTAGTTTGAACTCTTCCCAAAAGCGGTAGCAAACTTGCCTGCAATGATATTGGTCCGCCTCGGGTTCAGGTGTAACCCATCCTTGTTGTACAGGTTATACCTTCCCCAGAGAGATCCCAATGATCCAGAAATCTGAAACTCTGCCCCTTGCACCAATTCTTCAGCCACACATTCATCTGCCATATCATCCTATGGTTCCTCAATAGTGATCAAGCTTTCAGCTGAGGTCCTCAATCTTGCAATTCTCATTCTTAAATACTCTGCTCCTGTGTCTCTAGTATAACAGTTCATAAAACTTCCTAATACCTCTTTGTCAATTGTATCCTGATGATGATCTTGTGAATGGCTTCATGGTGTTAAAAAGTGATAATCATTGGAAATTGTTGTATCATGTGGTAGCAAGGAGAAACAACTCAGAACCATTTTACCCCCTCTCACTTTAAACCATGAAAGGAACTGGAAAGGTGCTTTTGTTCAATCCCCTGTCCATTTCAGCACATGTAAGATGTTTGATGGGAGAATGGTTGCTGCCATATTTCAGAATCTCTGATGAACAGTGTAAAGTCTTGACAGGAACGCCGGGTTAACTGGAAGGAGCAGAAAGGGGACTGGAGATTAATCCAATGATAAGTGGACAGGGAACAACGTATCTTTATTTATCTTTTTGTCAGGGCTACAAGCTCTATCAAAACCATGGTCTTGTAAAACGTGCCGAAGTGACCTCATGACAGCAGAGCAATAACAGATCAGCATAGGACAGGAACAGGGCCTTCACCAACAATGTCTGTGCTGAAAATAATGCCAAATTAAATTAAATCTCTTTTACCTGCACATGGGCTACATATCTCTCTTCTCTGTATTTTTCCTAAGGCACAGGGGAAGAATCAAGCCATCGAGTCTGCTCCACCATTTGATCATGGCTGATTCATTATCCCTCTTCACCCCATTATCCTGCCCTCTCCCTGTGACCTTTGATACCCTTAATAATCAAGAACCTGTCAATCTTCGCTTTAAATACACTCAATGACTTGGCCTCCGCAGATGTTTGTGGCAGTGGATGTGTCTCCCATAAAGCCTCTTAAATGTCCCTGTTGTAACTACTTCCACATCCACTGCTGGCACCCTGTTCCTTGCACCTACCACTCTATGTGTAAAGAAAACTTAATTTTACTCCACTGCTGGTGGCAGTTTTCAGTGTCCTGCCATTGGAGCTTCTTTTTTACCAAAGAAGTAATTGGCTGGATTCAATAAAGAAACTTTCTATTCTTATGCAAGTGATGATTAAAGGAAATATAATAATTGTGGTGGTGTTCATATCACCAATAAATCCAGCTGTGCGTTGCTAGCAGACACATTAGTACACTCCTGGGATTTTTTTGATCTGTTATAAATAGGGGGTGAACCTCTAAGTGCCAGACGTAACCCAATAGTTCCACTGCGGTCTGTGTGCCACAGGCTGTGGGTTCAAGTCCCACTTCACAGACTTGAGCATAAAAAACTGAGGTGATGGTCCAGGGGTGGGCAGATAGATATGACACTTCTATCGTTATTCAGTCAAGTTATCTGCTTGCTGTTCTCTGTCTAATATAGGAGAGGTATCTAGGAATCCCAGCATTTATCGTATATCCCTAATTACCTACAGATTAGCCGGTTTAGCAACCTCAATGTGTGGGGTAGGGTGCGGTTTAAGTGTAAATCACTTTAAGGATTCTTGAATCACACTTAGCCTGCAATCAATATGGGTGGCAGAGTTTTCTTCTTTGAACTGTGAAAGTGAATCAAGTGGTCTTTTTACAATGATATCCGTAAATGAGTAATTTTTTTAAAGTTCCTGATTTATTTAATTGTTTCCGTTTGAATCCTCTGTCAGCTGTGTCCAGATCAGTTCTATTTCTACACCACTGGTCCAGTGTACACTGCTGCTTTGGGGAGCTTGCTGTGCACCAATAGCCTATATGTTACAACAATGACTAACCTTCAAAAAGCAGATGGCTGGCCATGAAGAATTTTGCGATATCCTCAGGATGTTAAAGGATGATAATGGCTTCCTTTCGTTTAACATATGGAACACTGAGTAGCTATTCTGCATGTCTTGTACAAGCTCTCATAGTCCCAGAACTCATCCTCAACAATCAAGAAAGCTCCCCAATGCCTTTACTTTCTGAGGAGGCTGAAGAGAGCTAGACTATGCACACCAATGCTCACAATCTTCTACAGATATGTAGTAGAGAGCATCCTAACACACTGTGTTACTGTGAGGCATGGAAACTGGATTCCTGAAGACAGGAAGGCTCTGCAAGGGGTAGTTAAAACTGCCCAGCACATCACCAGCAGCAGACTACCCACAATCTCGGACATTTGTACAGAAAGGTGCCAGAAAAGGGACAGCACTATCATGAAGGACCCTACCCAGCCACCCTGCTCATGGACTGTTTATCCAACTCCCACTAGGGAGAAGGCGATGTAGCATCCACACCAGGACTACCAGACTGAAAAATGGTTAGTTTCCCTGTTAACCCATCCCACCACTCACCACCATCACTACACATACATCACCCTGCTTCACCTTATACACATACAATCAATCTACGTATATAACATCGTATTTTATAGGATTGCTTTTATATTTATATTTATTGTGTTTTTTTGTGTCTTATTGTGCTTTTTTACGCTGCATCAGATCCAGAGTAACAATCATTTTGTTCTCCTTTACACTTATGTACTGAAAAACAACAATAAACCATCTTGAATCTTGAATCTTGCTCTCTTGCCCTTGATGTGGAATCTCATCCAATGTGAGTTTTATATTGGAAAATTGTGAGAGGGGCCTTTGAAAATGCACCAGTATCAAACAACTGTCACTCTATCACATATGGCAAGTGAATATGAATCTAGAAGACAGAGTTAGTGTTATAGAACAAAGGGTAACCAGTTATTCTAGGTTGTTGAAGAGTGAAATGCCCAAATTGGGATTGAGCAATACAAATTGTGCTGCTAATGTATCAATTGGGCGGACGATGGCATAGCAGTTAGCGTAATGCTATTACAGCTCAAGTTAACACCAACTGTAAGATCAGGGTTCAGACTCTGGCACTGACCGTAAGGAGTTTGAACGTTCACCCTGTGACTGCGTGGGCTTCCTCCCACATTGCAAAGATGTACAGTTAGCATTAGTGAGTTGCAGGCGTGTTATCTTCGGACTGGCAGCGTGGTGACTCTTGTGGGCCACTCAATGCAATCCTCACAGATTTGATGCAAACGACAAACTTCATTGTATTTTTCAATGTACATGGGACAAATAAAGCTAACCTGTGTTTTTAAATCTTTTATTCATCAGTTATATACTTATGGGATGACAAAATGAGGGAAAAATGTAAACAACAGGAATTCTGCAGATGCTGGAAATTCAAGCAACACACATCAAATTTGCTGGTGAACGCAGCAGGCCAAGCAGCATCTCTAGGAAGAGGTGCAGTCGACGTTTCAGGCCGAGACCCTTCATCAGGACTAACTGAAGGAAGAGTGAGTAAGGGATTTGAAAGTTGGAGGGGGAGGGGGAGATCCGAAATGATAGGAGAAGACAGGAGGGGGAGGGATAGAGCCAAGAGCTGGACAGGTGATAGGCAAAAGGGGATACGAGAGGATCATGGGACAGGAGGTCCGGGAAGAAAGACGGGGGGGGGGGGGGACCCAGAGGATGGGCAAGAGGTATATTCAGAGGGACAGAGGGAGAAAAAGGAGAGTGAGAGAAAGAATGTGTGCATAAAAATGAGTAACAGATGGGGTACGAGGGGGAGGTGGGGCCGAGCGGAAGTTAGAGAAGTCGATGTTCATGCCATCAGGTTGGAGGCTACCCAGACGGAATATAAGGTGTTGTTCCTCCAACCTGAGTGTGGCTTCATCTTTACAGTAGAGGAGGCCGTGGATAGACATGTCAGAATGGGAATGGGATGTGGAATTAAAATGTGTGGCCACTGGGAGATCCTGCTTTCTCCGGCAGACAGAGCGTAGATGTTCAGCAAAGCGGTCTCTCAGTCTGCGTCGGGTCTCGCCAATATATAAAAGGCCACATTGGGAGCACCGGACGCAGTATATCATCCCAGTCGACTCACAGGTGAAGTGTTGCCTCACCTGGAAGGACTGTTTGGGGCCCTGAATGGTGGTAAGGGAGGAAGTGTAAGGGCATGTGTAGCACTTGTTCCGCTTACACGGATAAGTGCCAGGAGGGAGATCAGTGGGGGACGAATGGACAAGGGAGTTGTGTAGGGAGCGATCCCTGCAGAATGCAGAGAGAGGCGGGGAGGGAAAGATGTGCTTAGTGGTGGGACCCCATTGGAGGTGGCGGAAGTTACGGAGAATAATATGTTGGACCCGGAGGCTGGTGGGGTGGTAGGTGAGGACCAGGGGAACCCTATTCCTAGTGGGGTGGCGGGAGGATGGAGTGAGAGCAGATGTATGTGAAATGGGGGAGATGTGTTTAAGAGCAGAGTTGATAGTGGAGGAAGGGAAGCCCCTTTCTTTAAAAAAGGAAGACATCTCCCTCGTCCTAGAATGAAAAGCCTCATCCTGAGAGCAGATGCGGCGGAGACGGAGGAATTGCGAGAAGGGGATGGCGTTTTTGCAAGAGACAGGGTGAGAAGAGGAATAGTCCAGATAGCTGTGAGAGTCAGTAGGCTTATAGTAGGCATCAGTGGATAAACTGTCTCCAGAGACAGAGACAGAAAGATCTAGAAAGGGGAGGGAGGTGTCGGAAATGGACCAGGTAAACTTGTGGGCAGGGTGAAAGTTGGAGGCAAAGTTAATAAAGTCAACGAGTTCTGCATGCGTGCAGGAAGCAGCGCCAATGCAGTCTGAGGGAAAAATGTGTTACTTTGGAGATGCAGGTAACTCTGGCATGTTGATTTGCTCACATCTTTGTAAAGAAATGAGCCAGAAAGTGTGGTGATGTCATAAATCTTTCAGCGCATCCTTTACAATGCTTGTCCTTCTGTAAGCAAGTACACTGTCACCACTTTCAGAAACATGTGGCCAACAATAACTTGTAGTTATATTGAAATTTTATTGTAGCTAAATGTCCCAAGGCATTTCACAGATATGTGATAGCACAAACGCTTGAGCTCATTTAAGAGGAGAAATTATTGTAGAAACCATAAGACCATAAAATATAGGAGCAGAATTAGATTAGATTAGATTAGATTAGATTAGATTCAACTTTATTGTCATTGTGCCAAGTACAGATACAAAGGCAATGAAATGCATTTAGCATCTGACCAGAAATGCAAAGAGTAGTGTTATTTACAAAATAACTACGAATAAAAAAAGTGCTACAGCACACAAATAAAAAAGTACTGAGACAGTACAATACGGATGCAGTACTGCTTAGCGCTGTGATGAGAGGTTCAGCAGTGTCACAGCCTCAGGGAAGAAGCTCTTCCTGTGCCTGCTGGTGCGGGAGCGGAGGCTCCTGTAGCGCCTACCGGATGGGAGGAGAGTAAAAAGTCCATGGTTAGGGTGAGATGCATCCCTGATAATGCTTTTCGCCCTGCCCAGGCAGTGTTTATGGTAGATGTTCTTAATGGTGGGCAATTGGGTGCTGATAATCCACTGGGCAGTTTTCACCACACGCTGGAGTGCTTTGCGGTCTGATACGGGAAATTGCCATAGCGCACTGAGGTGCAGTTGGTGAATATGCTCTCAATGGTACAGCGGTAAAAGTCCATCAGTATCCTGGGACAGAGGTGAGCTTTCTTGATACTCCGCTGGAGATAAAGGCGCTGTTGCGCCTTTTTGATCAGGATGGAGGAGTTCAGGGACCAGGTGAGATTCTCAGAAGTGTGGACACCAAGGAATTTGAAACTTGATACACGCTCCACTACAGTTCCGTTGATGTAGATGGGGACGTGAGTGTGACTCCTGGCATGTCTGAAGTCCACAATCCCCTCCTAAACAAGAGAACATCTGCAGATGCTAAAAAGCCAAGCAACACACACAAAATGCTGGAGGAACTCAGCTGGCCAGGCAGCATCTATGGAAACCAGTAGATCTACTCCTCATCTTTTTTCCTCCAGTCCTGCTGAGGGACCTTGGCTTGAAACGCCGCTGTACTGTTTTCCATAGACGCTGCCTGGCCTGCTGAGTTCCTCCAGCATTTTGTGTGTGTTGCTTGGATTTCCAGCATCTGCAGATGTTCTCTTGTTTAGGAGGGGATTAGGCCATTTGGTCGATCGCGTCTGCTCTGCCAGGCTGATTTATTATCCCTCTCAACCCCATTCTCTTGCCTTCTCCCCATAACCTTTGATGTCCTTACTAATCAAGCACCTATCAACCTCCACTTTAAATACACCCAATGACTTAGCCTGCACAGCTGTCCTTCGCAATGAACTGCACTGATTCACCACCCTCTGGCCAAAGAACTTCTTCCTCATCTTTGTCCTAAAGGAAAGTCCTTTATTCTGAGGCTTTGCCCACTGCTTCTAGACTCCCGCACTTTAGGAAACATCCTCGCTAAGTCCACTCTATCTAGGTCTTTCAAAACTTAAAACCTGGTCAAAGATGTTCATACGAGCATACGCAAGAATTAGGCAACACAAGAGACTGCAGATGCTGGAGTCTGGAACAGCACAGAAAACTCTGGAGGAACTCTCTGCTCTGTTACCTATGTTCTACAGAGAGGATGCTCGACAGTTGTGGCAGGGCTAGAATACGATCACCTCTCGGAAAGTTAAATCAAGCAATGTAAGCGATGGCAGGGCTTTGCTTCCAGATGAACTCAATGCCTTCGATGTCCGCTTTGATAGTCAAAACATGGAGGAACCATCACGTACTCCCATGACCCCCAGTGATCGTGCGATTTCAATCTCTGAAGCTGATGAGTAAGCAGCCTTCAGGAGGGTAAACCCACAAAAAGAATTCGGCCCAGATGGCGTAGTGTGCAAAAGATCTGTGCTGATCAACTGGCTGGAGTGTTCACTGAGATCTTCAACCTCTCGCTTTGGCAGTGAGGTACCCACCTGCTTTAAGCAGGCTTCACTTTTGCCAGTGCCCAAGAAGAGTGCGGTAACCTGCCTCAGTGTCTATCGACCCATAGCACTTACATCCACTCTGATGAAGTGTTTTGATAGGTTGGTGATGAAACATCCCGCCTGAGAACTGACTTAGATCTGCTCCAGTTTCCCTTCTGGAGCAACAGGTCCACAGTGATGCCATCATCGCATTCAATACTATCATCCCCTCAAAACTAATCAGTAAGTTCCATAATCTTGACCTCAATACCTCCTTATGCAATCACATCCTCGATTTCTTCACTTGCAGCCCCCTTAGACCCCTGCTCTCCTCACTTTATGACAGCGTGGCTAAGCACACCTGCAATGCTATCTTTAAGTTTGCTGATGACACTCGTGTTGTAGGCTGAACCAAAGGAGTTGACGAATTAGCACATAGGAGGGAGATTGAAAATCTGACTGAGTGGTGCCACAATTACAACCTCTTACTCAATGACAGCAAGACTGAGGAGCTGATTATTGACTTCAGAAGGAGGAAACCAGAAGTTCATGAGCCAGTCCTCATCAGAAGATCAGAGATGGAGAGGGTCAGCAGCTTTAAATTCCCCCACTGTCATCATTTCAGAGGACCTGTCCTGGGCCCAGCAATTGGTGAAATTATGAAGAAAGCTTGGCAGCATCTCTACTTCCTTAGGAGTTTGCGAAGATTCAGCATGATGTCTAAAATTTTGACAAACTTCTGAAGATGCGTAGTGGAGATTATATTGACTGGCTGCATCACAGATTCGTGTGGAAACCCCAATTCCCTTGAACTGGAAACCCTGCACAAAGAAATGGATATGTCCCAGTCCATCACAGGTAAAGCCCTCCTCACCATGGAGCAGATCTACATAGAGCGTCATCGCAGGAAAACCTCATCCATCATCAGGGACCTCCACCAAACAGGCCATGCTCTCTTCTTGCTGCTGCCATCAGGAAGAAAGTACAGGAGCTTCAGGACTCACACCATCAGGGTTAGGAACAGTTATTACCTCTCAAGTATCAGGCTCTTGAACCAAAGGTGAAAACTTCACTCAACTTCACTTGCATCGTCATTGAAATATTCCCACAAACTAAGGATTCACTTTCAAGGACTCTTCATCTCATGTTCTCCATACTTACTGCTTAATTATTTATTGTTATTACTTCTTTCTTTTTGTATTTGTGCAATTTTATTGTCTTTTACACACTGGTTGAATGCCCAAGTTGATGCAGTCTTTCATTGATTCTGTTATGGTTATTGTTCTTTTATGGATGTATTAAGTACGCCCGCAAGAGAATGAATCGTATATGGTGATGTATATAATAAATTTACTTTGAACTTTTGTGTTGCCATAGAAATTAGTAGTAGGAATAGGCCACTCAGCTCCTTAAGCCTACCCTGTTATTTAATATGATGATGGCCTATCTGAATGTAACCTCAGCTCTGCATTCCTGTCCACCCATAACCTTTCACACCGTGATTATCAGTGATGTATTTACCTCTGCCTTAAAGGTATTCAAAGATTCTGCTTCGTCTGCTCTTTCAGGATGAAAATTCTCAAGGGACCCAAGTACCAGGTTGAAAATTTTGCCTAATTTTCGTCTTCATTGGATGACCCCTTATTTTCAAATACTGACCTTCATTCTTGGTTCTTCAACAAGTGAAAGCATCTTGTCTACATTTATCTAGTCAAGACCCTTCAGGATGTTTCATTCAAGTCCGTTCTCACCCCTTTAAGTTCAAGCCAATACAAGCTGTCCAGAGTCCCCCTTATAAACAACACTATTACACTACGGACACTAGTGTAATAAATCTTCTCTGAACTGCTTTCATTGTGCCTGAATATCTTCCCTTAAATAAGAAGACCAATACTATATTCTATATACGGTACTATATTATATGCTATAATATTATAAAGGGAGGGAGGAGAAGATGGCGGCGTGACACATCTCACAGCGGCCACTCCGGTGGTGATGTCTGTTATCTGTCAAGTAGGGTGCCATGCACAATCCTGATTTGATGGAAACAGACGTGAGGGCACGGAGGAACATCCGGTGAAACTTCTGAAATGCCTGCTTCGCTGCTGCTGCTACTGTGTGGTCCAGAATCTCCGGAGGAGAAGGCCGCAAGTCCTTAGCTTTGCTTGTTGCTCGGCGGCTGGAGTAGGGTCGAAGCACTCGGCAGAGGATGGTGCTCGGAGAGGCTGTGTCGGAGGGGCTGGTCGGAGCCTCGAAGTTTTTGGACGGACTCAGAGTCCGCTGCGGTCGGGTGCTTCCAATGGTGCAGCATCAGCAAGTTGGTGGCGCTTTGAGGTTCATGGCGGAGAAAGTTTCTCCCTTCTGCCGCCTGCGTGAGATGATGAGTCTATTGGGACTTTGAGACTTTTTTTTACCATGCCCATGGTCTGCTCTTTATCAAATTACGGTATTGTTTGCATTGTTGTAACTATATGTTATAATTATGTGGTTTTGTCAGTTTTAGTCTTGGTTTGTCCTGTGTTTTCTTGTGATATCATTCTGGAGGAATGTTGTATCATTTTTTAATGCATGCATTTCTAAATGACAATAAACGAGGACTGAGTGTCCTCATAATCTAATAATCTAATCTATATTCAATATTCCAGAAGCAGTTTCAACAATGCGAAAGTCAAAAATCAAAGTCGATGTAAAAATCTTTTTCAAAGTATATATATGTTACCATATATTACTTTGAAATACATTTTCTTACATGCATTTACAGGAAAATAAGGAAAAAAATAGTATTTATGATGTAACCGAAACAGGGCAGGTTGAGAATACAGTTCTCGGTATTATCTATTTATGTATCTATGTATTTCTCGATCTATCTATTTGCACAATTTTCCTTCTTTTGCACATTGGGTTATTTGTCAGTCTTTGTGTGTAGTTTTTCATTGATTCTATTGTATTTCTCTGTTCTACCGCAAGTGGAAGAAAGTGAATCACAAGGTAGTATATTTATTTATTTAGAGATACAGCATGGAACAGGCCCTTCTGGCTCAACTGCCCAGCAACCCACCTATTTAACCCTAGCCTAATCACAGGTCAATTAACCTACAAACTGGCTCGTCTTTTCAATAGGGGAGGAGACTGGAACACACGGAGGAAAACCACGCATTCGTGGAAAGAAGGTACAAATATCTTACAGACAATATTGGTATTGAGCTCTGAACTCCAATGCCCCATTGCACTAACCGCTACACTACCATGGTGCCCTATGGTGACATACTGTATATGTACTATGATAATAAATTTACTTTGAACTTTTAACCTTTGTACTATAGTAGAAAATGATCAAAATTATTAGTGTTGGAGTCACACAGCATAGAAGCAGGCCCTGCACTCCATCGTCACTAGGCTAACTATCAGGTATCCATCTACATGGTCCCATTAACCAGCATCATTTGCAGCCTTCTACGCCTTGTTAATTCAAGTTTTTGTCCAAATGCTTCTTAAGTCTTGTCCGAATACCTGCTGCTCCACCATCTCGATCAGTGTGTTCATGGCTTTAACCATCTCTTGGTGAAACGTTCACCCTCTGATCCCCAATCAACCTCTTACTCCTCATTGTAAACCTATCCCTGGCCTTAGATACTCTTGAGGAGAAGTTTCTTACTATCTGCCTTATCTTTGCCTCAGATATTTATTGCTGAGTGTTGAATAGGAAGAGATTTTGCAGAAAGGGAGATGTGAACGCATTGGTGGATCTGAAGCTTGGATGAGAATTTCCAACTGTTACTAAACTAGGAGACAATATCAGTGAACGTCAACTGAGGTGATGAGTAGACAGGACATGGTGTTGGTTAACATAACCTCTCATTTACAAAGGATGACACAAACTTGTTGCTTGTTTTGGCGGCCGGGCGAGGTCGAAGGCGCTCGGCAGAGGATGGTGCTCGGGAGGCTGTATCGGAGGGGCTGGTTGGAGGCTCGAAGTTTTTGGACGGACGGACTCAGTGTTAGCTGTGGTCGGGTGCTTCCAATGCACCGGCAGTTGTCAGTGCCTGGAGGTTTATGGCAGGGAGCTCCTCTCTTTGCCGCCTGCTATCGGGGACTCGGGAGTCGATCGAATCGGGACTTTGAGACTTTTTTTTATCGTGCCCATGGTCTGTTCTTTATCAAATTATGGTATTGTTTTGCACTGCTGTAATTATATGTTATAACTATGTGGTTCTGTCAGTGTTAGTCTTTGGTTTGTCCTGTTTTTCTGTGATATCACTCTGGAGGAACATTTTATCATTTCTTAATGCATGCATGCATTTCTAAATGACAATAAATGAGGACTGAGTGTTCTCATAATCTAAACAATGCCTGCCAGGAATTTGTCAGAATTCTTGTTCCGAGTTTATAAAAGTAAGAATGGTTCATCCACTTGAACTGAGGAAAATTGCAGCACAGTACAGACTACTTGATGCTATGGAGGTGTAAGCAAATAGTCTTATTGATGGGGCAGGTTATTGGTAATACAGAGACCGTGAAACTGGCAAAACAAGGTCCAATTGATTTCACTTCACTTTTCCCACTGTTTTTCTGAGAATGCTGCTGTAATGCTTGTGTTTACCTCCAATCTCATTCCCTTATTTTCCAGTCTATTGCTTTGCATTTTTGTACTTTCTTCACCTCTTAGATCTTATCTTGAACATTATAACATTACGGTCAACGCTGTCACATTTACACTGCTTACTTGCAGCAGTTCGTTTCCCATTACTGGGTCCAACAATGTTTCCTCCCTGGCCTCCCTTGTTGTTCTTCTCACAAACAGCGTCAGAAATAAACTTGCAATGCAAGTGCACAGACCAGAAAACTAACTGGAGCTGAACAATGAATGTTATTCCTGCCAGGAATGCACACAGCCTGGAATCAAGAGAAAGACCCTCCACATGCTGGTCGAGAGTGAGTAAATCAAAGAACATCAATTGTGTTAAATAATATATCGATGTGAGGATGACAGCTGAAATTACCATTCCTTCCAAAGTTCAAAGTAAATTTATTAACAACGTACATATATGTCACCCTGAGATTTATTTGCTTGCAGGCATTCACAGTAGAATGAAGAAGTACAATAGAATCAATGAAGAATAAGACACGTAGACTGACAAACAACCAATGTGCAAAAGAAGACAATCTTAATAAATAAATAAATACACAGATAATACCGAGAACATAAGTTGGAGAGTCCTTCAAAGTGAGCCCATCAGTTGCAGAAACAGTTCATGTTGAGGTGAGTGAAGTCATCCACACTGGTTCAGGGGCTTAATGGCTGAAGGATAATATCTGTTCCCGAACGTGATGGTATGTGACCTAAGGCTCCTGCCCGATGGCAGCAGCAAGAAGAGAGCATGGCCTGGATGGTGGGGGTCCTTGATGATGGATGGTTCTTTCTTGGGGCAGCACTCCTTCTAGTTTTGCTCAGTGGTGGGGAGAGCCTTTCCTGTGTTGGACAGGATTCCAGTGTGATTCCAGTGTGTCCTGTCCTCTTCACACACCTTGCATGAATTGACAGGCAGATAAACTCCATCCCCAATTACCACACTGATAAAGACGTTCCAAGTTGACTTTCTTTAATGTAGCAACTGGTGGTAGGGCAAAACTGACAGAAAGAAAAACATACAATCAAAAGGTGTCCAAATTCCCATTATGGTTAGGTACAAAGCAAGCATTAAGTATACCACAAATGATACAAAATAATACACAAGATACTGTATACAAATAAATTCCAAATATATCATAAAGATAGGCTACTGATAAGCAAGATGTTGCTACATACAATGTATCTTAGGCACATTTTCTCACTACAGGTTAGCCAGAACATGTGGCCCGCATGAATATTCCATCTGTATTTTATCTGCACACAATCCATTGAAATATCTCTGATTTGCAGAAATATGCATACATCAATAAACAATAAACCCAAAGATTACTTTTACATACCAGCGATGCTTTCAAAGATCTGAACGTCAGGATGATTTCGAAAGAAGAGGCACAAGCTCTCCCTCAACTCTACATGGAGGACTGTCTCGATGCCTACTGATGATGTCATCAACTAGAGACACAGATCACATGACCTAAATGACTGCTATACAAAACTACCAGCAAAGGGTGCTAAATGACAAATAAAATAACTGACTTAAGGCAGCACACAGTGGATGATGCCAGATTATACGTGGCATGTATGAAACTAAAGTCTTATGTCCATCTGCTCCTGGCCCTTCAACCTAAATTATACCTTCCAGTTTGAGGTGAAACGGAACAAATATTGTATATTATGTTTAAACAGTTTCTGTAGAGTTTGAGAAATAGAAAATGTTGATGCTGTAGCTCTGACAGTCTAAGCCCTCCCATCTTCTGGTGACTACCCCGACTACTCATTCTTCTTCATATTGACGACTGTACTTATTTGTTAATAACATTCGGAAATTGAGTGATAAAATGTACCCTGAAGCTAACTGTTGATTTTGGAAAAAGATTGTAAAATAAATTGTATTGAAATAAGCTATCCAACCCTGCTTTTCTTACTGAATGGGTGTATTAACACTATCATTTTCATTAATTTTGTCAGGAAGAATGAAAGATGGTCATCAGAAAAGGAAGTGATTCTCAGAGGGTTACAGGAACAGCTGGGTAAGTAAGAGGTGGCTGGATCAGTAAAGGAAATAGAAAATTCACAAAACATAACAGATTCTGTGCTTTGCAAATGACAGTACAAAAAAAAATCGGAATAATTCGTTATACAAATAGCCACAGCTGATCTATTGCTTCTCATTCTAGTCCCCAAATCAGGAAGGTTGTGGAGGCCTTCGGTGCAGAAAAGATTAAATGGGAATTTATCAAGATCAGGGGACCAAGCTGGAGAAGTTGGCATTTTCCTTTTAAGAATGGAGGAAACTGAGAAGAGATATGGTAGAATTGATTTTTATTTATTTAGAGATGCAACGTGAAACAGACCTTGCCCAGAAACCCACCTTTTAACCCTAGCCTAATCACAAAACAATTGCAAATGACCAATTAACCTATGAACCTGTATGTCTTTGGACTGTGGGAGGAAACCCAGACACACATGGGAGAACATACAAACTTCTTACACACAGCAGTGGGAAATGATCCCAGGTGGCTGGTGCGGTAAAGATTTATGCTAACCACTACACTACCGTGAAGCATCCAAGCCAATGAGAGGATTGAACAAAGTAGATGTACCATTCACATTTAGTTGGGAACACAAATTTAAAGTGAGCAGCAAAGGTGACATGAGCAGAGAATGTTTTTACACAGCAGTGATCAGAAGCACACTTGGATGATAGAAGCAATTTCAGTCATGGCTTTCTAAAGGGAGTTAAATCAATACTTGAAAGAAACTATTGTAGAGCTGCAGATAAAGGATGATAAAACTTGATGCTTTGGCTCAGGAGGGATTTACGTCTTCTAACAAGTGACAGCTCCAGAGACCATATTTAGAACATAGCCCAGGAATGGCACTTTGTCCCTCAATGTTATGCTGAACAAATTAAACTAACAAATAAATGCCTAACTAAACTAATCCATCTGTCTACACAACGTCCACATTCCTCCATCCTTTGAACATTTATTTGTCTATCTAAGAGCCTCTTAAACACTCAGTCGTATTTGCCTCCACTTCCACCTCGGCACCCACCACTCTCCGTGTGAAAGGCTTGCCCCTCACATCTCCTTTGAATTTACACCCACCCCCCCACCTTAAATAAACACCCTCTAGTATCAGACATTCAGAATACTTACTCCGTACAGCGTCGCAGATCCACCACACAGCGCCTGTTTCTTAACCAACGTTTGAGCTAGCTACAGTCGCCGACCATGCATTTTATGAGGCACTTTGTTCCCAGCCTTCCTAACTCTGACCCAGTGGGGCATAAAATGGTCTATCGACCACATGCAAGTCAATCATGAATGTCATTATCAGTGAGACACGTTGAATCTTGGATGTCTTGTGATTATTATAGTCCTTTTTCTCTCACGGCTTGACCTTCAGTTCTCTCCCCATCATAGTAAGAAATTATATTTTTGTGCTTGATGAATCAAGCTCGTTAACCCTTTTATTTCAAAGATCTTACCAGTGACAAAGCATTTTAGCATCCTTGCTGGAGCAAAGCAATATTACCAACATCCTAATTGGTTTTGACAGCATTTGTCCGTATTGAATTGATGAATTAGATTTTATTGCCTGAAATTTCCTAGGGCACTCCTGCAAAATAAACCTTTAAAATTTCCCTTGAAATTGCTTTTATTCAGAGAAGAAACCTAAACGAGTTTTGCCATAGGTTCCTTGCTAACTCATTAATTTGTGGGATTTTGCCAAAAACTTGATGTTTTGATTTCAAATTTCCGCCTTCTGCAATTCTAAAAGAAATAATGATTTGTCTAGATTGGATCTTTTTTCAGAAACCAGAACCTTTCAATCTTTCTGCAAATCTGAAATCCACAGTTTGAACCTTGAAGGTAGACGTGAACCCTTAGAGTCCTCTGGGATGGTGTCTATTATAAACTAATTGAAGGAAAACAGGGAGCCAGGAAGAACTAAGCTTTGTTTTTATTTTTAACGAGGTATGCACTAGTAAAATTAAAATTTTCCATTCACACCTGAAGATTTAATTACTGGAGGATCTCTTACTCTTGTGGGATAACATCTTTCCTGACCGGGGTGCCGGGGAGGGGGGGAAGTGTTGTGCATGGGTTTCTCTGCTTGGCAAGTGAGACTTTTGGCTGGGAAACAATCTCATGTTACGAGGCCACCTCTGTGGTGGTTATAGGAGTTGACCCTGGGACTGCAGGAGGTGGTTCTGACAGCTCGGGATGCCTTTCTTCTCTAACAATTGACTCTGCTCTCCTCAACTGATCGATGTGTCAGATGACATCAGGCACAATCTCCACTGTGTGGGTGAGCACTCCAGTTCTATCCTTCATCGTTCCAAGTACGCACTTTGGATCACCTCTGTAGTCCCTCGCCAGGACTGCTGTCCAGGAATGAAACATCAAACCTCCTTATTTGACGAGCCCTCAGTTTGTTTCAGCTGCTTGTCCGACATGCTCCTTCTGAGACGGGGTTTGAGGAGAACAACCCAGCAACGGCACAGCTGTTGAGTTGTTGCTTGTGGAGTGTGCTGTATTGCGATACACAAGGAAGAAATTGGAGAGCTTCTGATTCAGTGCCTATGCAGTGTGTTTTGCTGACACAGGGTGCTCATTAGACTCTGGACAAACCTTTCAGTCAACCCATTTGGATCTGGGTGGTACGGTGCAGATGTAATATGTCTTATTCCATTCATTTTCAGGAATGAATGAATGTGTTCCACAACAAACTGTGGTCCATTGTTGCTGACTAAGTGGACTAGAACACCAGTCCTTGAGAAGAGGCTTCTCAACACAACAATAGTGTGAAAGGTTGTAACGCAAGAGATTGGGAACACTTCTGGCTACTTTGAAATTTTGTTAAATTGTGCCTGTGAATGGTCCAGAAAAATCTACTGGAGTCCTCTGTCAGAGCCATTCCCAGGGATGGAGATGCGCTGCTCTTGGCATCTTCAGTACATGTTGGCATCCTGAACAGTGCATGGCAAGCTGCTCGATCTGCTGATTTATCCAAGGCCACCAGACAAAGCTTCAAGGCAACGCTTTCATTTTGACCACGCCTAGGTGATCAGCATGTAGCTCCTCCAACTCTTTAGCTCTCGGCTTGTATGGTACAACAACCCCCAATCCCCACATAAGGCTACCCCCATCAAGGTCAGGTTCATTCTGGTGCTGGTGAAAATAGGGAAACTGGAATATCTGCTGCACTTTGCAGCCATTTTGGGTGGCCATGTAGACCTGAGACAGTGTGGAGACTTTTCTGGTTTCCCTTTGGATCATCACTGACATAATAGGGAGACTTCAACTTTGCGTTAGGGAAGAATACATCAAGAGGAGTGTCCTCTTTTACAAATTTTTCTGGTATTTCCTTTTCAAAGGATAAACATGACATTCTGTCAGCATTTCCATAATTAGTTATTCTTGTGGATTTGATCTTGTGGTTATGTTCTCCAAGAAACAAAACCCATCTCTGCATTGGTGCTGCTGCTGGTAGTGGAGCACCCTTCTGTAGGTTGAAAATGGACACTGGTGATTGATGATCAGTAATGAGGGTAAACCCTCTTCCATAGAAGTACTAGTTGAAATGTTTTACACCCCAAATCAGACTCAAGGCTTCTCTGTCAATCTGAGCATAATTTTTCTCTTCAGGGTAAGGGAACATGATGTAAAGGCTGTGGGGGTTCCCTTCCATCAGTCATAACATGTGACATGACTGCACCTACGTCATAAGGTGAGGCGTCACAGGCAAGCTTCACTAGACAATGTGGAACATGTATGTCAGTGCAGTGTTTGAGGTCAACATTTCTTTTACCTTTCTGAAAGCCACCTCACACTGCCTTGTTAATTGCCATTTCTTCCTGATCTGTAGTAATGGGTTCAAAGAGTGGAGCATGGTAGCCAGGTTTGGCAGGAACCTGTTACTGTAATTGACAAATCCTAAAAGTGACCACAACTGTGACACATCCTTTGGCCTTGGGCATCCACCACTGCTTGAACTTTCTCAGCACACTTGTGTAATCCTTGTGCATTGATGGTGTGACCGCAGTAGATGATGCTTGGTTTAAGGAATTCACGCTTATTGCGTTGTGCTCTGAGCTCATAAACTTCTAATCCTTTTAACACTCTCATGAGATTTTGGAGATGTTTCTTGTCATCCTTACTGGAAACAACGATGTGACCCACGTAACATTGAGTGCCTGGGCAGCCTTGCAGTACCTGATCCATATGTTTATGCTGGAGTGCAGGTGCAGATGAACTCCAAAAATAAGCTTATTATAGTGAAGAAGCCCTTTGTGAGTGTTTATAGTGAGAAACTTCTTGGACTCTTCCTCATCTGTAAGTAGGACTCAGCTAATCCACTTTCCTGAAGTGTTTCCTCCAGAAAAGTTCGCACAGATATCCTCTATTTTGGGCAGAGGGTGTTGATCTACATTCAGTACCGGGTTGATAGTAAGCTTAAGATTACCACAGATCCTGACAGACCCATAGTTCTTGGCTACTGAGACTACTAGTGCTGCCCATGAGCTCCACTCAGCCTTGGAAAGAATTCTGTCAGCCTCCATGCAACCTAGCTCATGGGCTACTTTATCACAGAGGTATAAGGAATAAGATGGGCTTTGCAAAACTTGGGCATGGCATTTTCATTTAACTCTTCTACCTGAATACGTTTAGGTTTTCCAATTCCATCTTTGAACACTGCTGTGGCATCATCCAGTACCCTTCTTGATTTGCTTTCAGTTGACTCTATTGCAGGGGGTGTGGAATGCAAATGGTGGATCGATCTCCAAGCAAGTTGTAGTTGTCTCAGCTAATCATGGCCCCATAATGCTGGCCCTACTGTTTTTTTTTTACCACATACAAGCACAATGTGGCTTTTTGGTTGTTATATTTTGCTGCTATAAATATCATTCACACAGGATTTATCTTTTCTCCAGTATAAGTTCAATATCTTCAAGATTCAGATCAATATCTTTGAAATGCCATTCAAACTCATTTTGTGGAATGAATGAAGCAGCCAAGCCAGTGTCCAATTCCATTTTAATTAATTTGCTGTTTATTTCTAGTGTAAGCCATATTGCATATCTATTGTTAGTTTTCACATTGTAAACTCTAAGACTACTCAGTCCTGTGTCACTCTTCTCATTATCAGATTTTTCGTCAACGGAATATAGATTAGTGCTCTTTTTGAAACTGCTTCTTATTTTTGTCTCTTCCCTGTGCAGTCTATTTATTTTTGTCTGCCCAGCATGCTCTTTATATGTGTCCTACTTTGTTGCTTTTTCTGCAATTTCCACCTTTAAAACTGCATTCTTTTGGTGTATGTGAGCCCCTGCCACAATGGTAACACAATTTGTTCAGCCAGGCAGCCCGTCTAGAAACTGCAACTTTGTTTACATGGACTCTCATTCCTGTCAGCAACTCAGTTACGTATCTGACTGCTATTTCCAGTGAAATAGTGATCTCAACTGATGTTTTAAATGTTAATTGTGGTTTAGTTAGGAGCCATGTTTGAATATTTATTGTAAGATTTCACAAACTAAACAACCTTTCAGTGCATCATTAAGTGCTTATGAAACCTAATGCAATCTGCAGTGAATAATGGTTTTAGTTCTAAATTACTTTCACAATATCAGCAAGGCTTATTTCAGCTGGTTTGGTTGGAGCAGTCAAAATTTAAAGCAAACTGTATGCTTTTCCACCTATTAGATTCAGGAAAACTGGCACTCGCTTCTCAATGGGTATTTCATTTGCTTCAGAATACTGCTCAATTCACTCAGTATACATATTCCAGATATCTCTCGTGCAATCGAGTGCATCTATCTTTCTGATGTAGTCTGCTATTCCTGTTTTTTTTAAATTTATGATTATTATCACCCGGTACTCACTGTTTATGAGCCTATGAATTCATCCATTTTTTACCTTTTTTTAAAACTCAAATGTCTTTCTCCTTTTGCGAAGGAAAAAGGAGTGCCGCGATTTAAAAAAACTCAAACAGGTAGATAGTGTTTCCACAGTTGTGTCAGTTTCATTTAACTTCCTTATCACCACTGTTATGTTTTGTAACTCCAAAACATAAAACTAATTGAAAGAAAATTCAGAGATAGGAATATTGAGTATGCTTCGTGTTTACTTTTAGCGAGATGCGAACTTAACGACGTGGTGGGATGATGATGATGTCATTCATGTACTTTTACATATAAACCATAATGAATTATTTAAACAAACAAAGAATGCTTAACCAAGCAATATATTTAGAATATTACTTAAACATTAAATACACAACAGTATCCGCTCTGACAAGAGAAAATCTGCAGATGCTGGAAATCCAAGCAACACACACAAAATGCTGGAGGAACTCAGCAGGTCAGGCAGTGGCTATGGAAAAAAGTACAGTTGATGTTTTGGGCCAAGAGCCTTTGGCAAGACTCAGTTCTGGCTCACTGGTAATCCCAGCGGCTCAGGCTCATAAAGTCATTGAGTCATAGAGGACAGAAACAGACTTTTTGGTCCCAGTGCCTGTGCTGGCCATCAAGTATCTTTCTACACTAATCACAATATCCAGCACTAGGCCTGCAGCCATCTATACCATAGCATTCCAGATTCCAGCCATCCTCTGGGCGAAAAGAATTCTTTCCGAAACCCACTCTGATCTCGTATCTCGACATCAGTGCAGTATTGAGGGAGTGCTGAAAAAACACTGGTCCTTTCCTTTGCATAAGGAGACAACTCAAAGCTCCGCTCCACCAAAAATGATATGATAGCATTATTTATTAGATGAATTCTACTTGGTGTTTCAGGCATCATTCATTCTCCAACCAGTGTCACTAAACTGAGTATAAGGGACATTATTGCTTGGTACTTGTAGGACTTCGCTAAATGAAAGTTGGCTCTTGTATTTGCTATGCTGCTGGAATGCCTCTACAGATTGGTTTCAAGCTGTTCTGGATACTCCAAGGCTGTGAAAGATGTTTTTAAATGCAACTTCATTGGTGCCAGTGGGAATCACTGCAGGATACAAGTCATTCCCAGCTCACTCCTATCTTACTTCAACTGCCAGTTTTAAGATTAATAAAAAAAAGCCAAAATGTCTTCAAAACAAACAACAGGAATTCTGCAGATGCTGGAAATTCAAGCAACACACATCAAAGTTGCTGGTGAATGCAACAGGCCAGGTAGCATCTCTATGAAGAGGTACAGTCGATGTTTCAGTCCGAGTCCTGACGAAGGGTCTTGGCCTGAAACGTCGACTGTACCTCTTCCTAGAGATGCTGCCCGGCCTGCTGCGTTCACCAGCAACTTTGATGTGTGTTGCTATAAGGGACATTATTACTTGGTACTTGTAGGACTTCGCTAAATGAAAGTTGGCTCTTGTATTTGCTATGCTGCTAGAATGCCTCTATAGATTGGTTTCAAGCTGTTCTGAATACTCCAAGGCTGTGAAAGATGTTTTTAAATGCAACTTCATTGGTGCCAGTGGGAATCACTGCAGGATAAAAGTCATTCCCAGCTCACTCCTGTCTTACTTCAACTGCCAGTTTTAAGATTAATAAAAAAAAGCCAAAATGTCTTCAAATCAGCTATTTAGTTAAGGTTTAGAAGCAGAATCAGATTTAATATCACTGATGTTACATTACAGTGCAATACAAAAACAGTACGATATAACACAATGAGAAATATACAGTATATTAAAAAAATAAATTAAATAAATAGTGGGGGGGGCGGTGGGGAAGAGAACCAAATAGTGAGGAAATGTTCATGGGTTGATTCATGGTCCATTCAGAAATATGATGGTAGAAGGTGTTCCTAAAACAGAATCAGAATCAGGTTTATTATCACCGGCATGTGACGTGACATTTGTTAACTTAGCAGCAGCAGTTCAATGCAATACATAATCTAGCAGAGAGAGAGAAAATAATAATAATAAATACAATAAAACAATAATAAATAAACAAGTAAATCAATTACGTATATTGAATAGATTTTTTAAAATGTGCAAAACAGAAATACTGTATATTAAAAAAGTGAGGTAGTGTCCAAAGCTTCAATGTCCATTTAGGAATCGGATGGCAGAGGGCAAGAAGCTGTTCCTGAATCACTGAGTGTGTGCCTTCAGGCTTCTGTACCTCCCACCTGATGGTAACAGTGAGAAAAGGGCATGCTCTGGGTGCTGGAGGTCCTTGATAATGGACGCTGCCTTTCTGAGACACCGCTCCCTAAAGATGTCCTGGATACTTTGTAGGCTACTACCCAAGATGGAATTGACTAAATTTACAACCTTCTGCAGCTTCTTTCGGTCCTGTGCAGTAGCCCCTCTGTACCAGACAGTGATGCAGCCCGTCAGAATGCTCTCCACGGTACGTCTAAAGAAGTTTTTGAGTTTATTTGTTAACATGCCAAATTTCTTCAAACTCCTGATAAAGTATAGCCACTGTCTTGCCTTCTTTATGACTACATCGATTTGTTGGGACCAGGTTAGATCCTCAGAGATCTTGACACCCAGGAACTTGAAGCTACTCACTCTCTCCACTTCTGATCCCTCTATGAGGATTGTTATGTGTTCTTTCGTCTTACCCTTCCTGAAGTCCACAATCAGCTCTTTCGTCTTACTGACGTTGAGTGCCAGGTTGTTGCTGTGGCAGCACTCTACTAGTTGGCATATCTCACTCCTGTACGCCCCCTTGTTACCACCTGAGATTCTACCAACAATGGTTGTATCGTCAGCAAATTTATAGATGGTGTTTGAGCTATGCCTATCCACACAGTCATGTGTATACAGAGAGTAGAGCAGTGGGCTAAGCACACACCCCTGAGGTGCACCAGTGTTGATCATCAGTGAGGAGGATATGTTATCACCAATCCACACAGATTGTGGTCTTCCAGTTAGGAAGTCGAGGATCCAATTACAGAGGGAGGTACAGAGGCCCAGGTTCTGCAACTTGTAATCAGGATTGTGGGAATGATGGTATTAAATGCTGAGCTATAGTCGATGAACAGTATCCTGACGTAGGTGTTTGTGTTGTCCAGGTGGTCTAAAGCCGTGTGGAGAGCCAATGGGATTCTGTCTGCTGTTGACCTATTGTGGCGATAGACAAATTGCAATGAGTCCAGGTCCTTGCTGAGGCAGGAGTTCAGTCTAGTCATGACCAACCTCTCAAAGCATTTCATCACTGTAGATGTGAGTGCTACCAGGCGATAGTCATTAAGGCAGCCCACATTATTCTTCTTAGGCACTGGTATAATTGTTGCCTTTTTGAAGCAAGTGGGAACTTCATCGGGACCTTCTGCCTTGTGAGGGTTCACTCTCTTTAAAGACAGTCTAACATCGGCCTCTGAGACAGAGATCACGGGGTCATCAGGTGCAGCAGGGATCTTCACAGCTGTAGTGGTGTTCTTCCTTTCAAAGTGTGCATAGAAGGCATTGAGTTCATCTGGTAGTGAAGCATCGCTGCCATTCATGCTGTTGGGTTTCACTTTGTAGGAAGTAATGTCTTGCAAACCCTGCCAGAGTTGCCGTGCATCTGATATCACCTCCAACCTCATTCAAAATTGTCCCTTTGCCCTTGAAATAGCCCTCCCCCCCCCCCGCATATCGTACCTGGTTTTCTGGTACAGGCCTGGGTTGCCAGACTTGAATGTCAAGATCCAGCCTTCAGCAGACGATGTACCTCCTGGTTCATCCCCGGCTTTTGGTTTGGGAATGTACAGTAAGTCTTTGCAGACATCCCACCCTGCAAAAACTCATTTCAGGGAGGTATCACCACCATTTCAGGTAGGTAGCACCCCCACCACCCCCACCACCCCCACCCCCCGCAACACCATATCCCCCCCCACCCCCCCAGCCCGTCGACCTCCAAGGGTGTATGTAATACTTTGTTTAGTGATTTTGTCTAATCTGTAAACCAAGTTGGATATATGCAGCAAATGTAACATTAAAATATGTGCTTATATTGTCATGTTTATTCTATTACAACTTTAAGCAAGTCTACAGGGAGTTTGGCCTCATCATTTAGGACATCAATAGTGTAGCTCCTTAGCAGCTAGCCAGCTAGTTTAAATAACATTAGCTATGCTGTAATGACACCTGTTAAACTCACCTCAACATGTCTTTTACATTTTAACCCACCATGGGCAATAGAAAAGTCACTGTTGCAAACAAGCAACACTGTCATTATTTTTGAGGTAAACTGTAAAGCCCGCCCACAGAGAAAACTGATAGGTCTACTTAGCAGGGGTCCCCAACATTTTTTGCCCTGCAGACTGGTTTAACGTTGACAGTATTCTTGCGGACCGGCCAACCAGTGGGGGGGGGGGGGGGGTGTTAGTCACAACCGGAATATAGGTGATAAGTCAATAGCATCATAACATTTTAAGTAATGTTTGGATATTAAACACACAGCGCATATTTTCCCCGTATGAACATATAAAATCATTGCAACACTCCAATATCGCTGAATCAGTACGAGCCCTGGGCTTGTTTCCCTACAACAAGATGGTCCCATCAAGGAGTGATGGGAGACAGCGATAGTCGAAGGGGGTTCCTTATGTCCAGTCTATTCTGCAATTTAGTTTTCATTGCATTCATTGCAGAAAACTCCGCTTCGCAGCGATATGATGTTGGAAATGGAAGCAACGTTTTCAATGCTTTTGCGGCTATCTCAGGATATTTAGCCTTGACTTTGATCCAGAATGCCGGCAGAGATGTTATGTCAAACATACTTTTCAGCCTGCTGTCATTTGCAAGCTCGAGGAGTTGATCTTTTTCCCACGCTGACTTGGATGACGTGTGGGTAATGACCTCGCATGCTTTCAAGCTCAACAGTGGGCGTGACAGGGAATGAGGAGAGGTGCAAATGGCTCATATCATTTCATATTGCCAAATCATATTGTTTCCTCACGGCCCGGTGGTTGGAGACCACTCTTAGCACGAAGAGAGACCAATCAGGATCCTCGCTCTCCCTCTCCCTCTCAAAAAAATCTATTTCCGGGATATTGTATATAATTTCCGGACATCAGGGAGCCACTATATGCGGGAGACTCCTGCAACTTCCGGGAGAGGTGGGATGTCTATCTTTGTAGGCACATACTCATCCACAGAGGTTTTAATGAAGTCAGTAACAACTGCAGCATACTCATCCAGATTCAAAGATGAATCCCTGAATACAGTCCAGTCCATCAATTCAAAGCAATCCTGTATGCGCTCCTGTGCTTCCATTGTCCAAACCTTCTTGGTCCTCACTACTGGTGCTGCAGTCTTCAGTCTCTGCCTGTAACTCAGGTTTAGAAGTACAGTTAGGTGATCATCCTTACCGAAGTGAGGGCGTGGAATAGCACGGTAGGCATTCTTGATGGTGGTGTAACAATGGTCTAGTGTGTTGTTTCCTCTGGTATTGCAAGTGATCTGTTGATGGTAATTGCCAGTGATTTTTTCAGACTGGCCTTGTTAAAATCTCCCAAAATGTTGATGAAGGCATTAGGGTGCGCTGTTTCGTGCATGTTGATCCCATTGCTCAGATCATCTAAAGCCTGCTTGATATTGGCCTGAGGTGGAATGTAAACTGCTACCGGAATGACCCCGGAGAACTCCCGTGGTAGGTAAAAAGGACGACACTTTACTGCTTGATATTTCAGGTCTGGTGAGCAGAATTGGGACAGCACTGATATATTAGTGCACCAAGAAGGGTTGATCATGACGATACTCCACCACCACCTCTGCTTTTGAGAGACTCTATAGATCTCAAAACGTTGAGTTTGTGTGACTGTATGTACTGTGTTTTCTACCTTGGCCCTCCAGGAACGCTGTTTTATTTAGCTGTGTACATGTGTATGGTTGAGTGACAATTAAGTTTGAACTTGAACCTTGGGCTCCTGTACCTCCTCCCCAATGGTAGTAATAAGAAAAGAGTATGCCCTGGGTGATGGAGGTGCTCCGCAGTATATTTAGATTAACCTACCTCACGAGACTAGGGAGGCCAGATCACTAGAGGAACTTAAAAAGGAGGTACCTGAATTTTTTAAAGGCAGAGGATTTCAGGAGAACTGACACTAAGGAGTTAAAGCCTGGGGTAGATCAACCATGAACACATTGAATGGCAGTGCAGTCTTGAGGGGCGAGGTGGCCTATTCCTGTTTGTGTTTCCTTGTGCCCTTGTGTGTAGCGAGTTACAACTAATATTGCAAGAAGGAGGGAGGAGAAGATGGTGGCGTGACGCAGCACGCGGGGCCTCTCCGGTGAAATGATATTGTATTTGTTAAATAGGGGCCGTGAACAATCCTGATTTGATGGAGACGGACGTGAGAAGCACGGAGGAACATCTGGAGAAACTTCTGAAATGCCCGGTTCGCTGCCGCTGCTACTGTACGATTGAGAATCTCCGGAGGGGAAGACCCCAAATCCTCGGCTTTGCCTGTTGCTGGCGGCCAGAGCTGGGGTCGAAGTGCTTGGCGGAGATGGTGCTCGATGCCTGGTGTTGGAGGGCTGGTCGGAGGCTCGAAGTTTTCGGACGGACTGAGAGTCAGACTGTGGTCAGGTGCTTCCAGGATGCTGCATTGGCAAGTTTGCGGCGCTGGAAGCTCATGGCAGGGAGAGTTTTCTTCCTTCTACCGTCTACGTGAGTTGTTGGGACTTTCGAGAGACTTTGAGATTTTTTACCGTGCTCATGGTCTGTTCTTCTATCAAATTATGGTATTGCTTGCACTGTTGTAACTATATGTTATAATTATGTGGTTTTTGTCAGTTTTTCAGTCTTGGTCTGTCTTGTGTTTCTGTGATATCACACTGGAGGAACATTGTATTATTTCTAATGCATGCATTACTAAATGACAATAAAAGAGGACTGCGTGTCCTCATAATCTAATCTAATAATCTAATAATCTAATAATCTAAGAGAGGAAGCTTGCAAGGAGTGAAGAGTAGATCATGGTAAATTTATTGATAAAGTAAACTGGAGTGAGCAAAAAGACACATAGTGGTGCAGCTGGTAGAACCACTACCTCACTGTGCCAGAGGCGTAGGTTCAATCCTGCTGTCTAGGAAGTGATCAGAATCAGAACTAGGCTTCTTATCACTGACATATGTCATGACATTTATTGTTCTGGGGCAGCAGTACAGTGAAAGACATAAAAGCTACAATAAGGTACAAAGTTAAATAAATATTGCCTCTGAATGCTCTAATTTCTTCCCAAGTCTACGTTAGTGAGTTAATTAGATAACACTAATATGTAGATGTGTGGTAGAATCTGAAGCGAGGAGTTGATAAGAATGTGAAGAGAATAGTATTAAATTACTGTAGGATTGGTGCAGATGTGTGGTTGGTAGCTAGTATTGTCTTGCTGGGCCAAAAGGTCTGCTTCCATTCTGTCTCTCTCTCTCTGAGTGTAAAGTGGAGAGGCTGTGGTTTACACTTGTTCACAGAAGCTTTAGTTGGGGAGAGAGAGATTCGGCTGATCCCAGTGACTGAGCTGACCGTCAGTACGTGGGAGGCAAACATAATCAACCGCATAAGTAAGTGTGCTGTAAGTGGTCACAGGAGACCATGGGTGTACCACTCTGAACCACTGCTGTAACTCGACATCCTGTCCTTTGTTGAGATGTCAGGCGAGAGAGGTGGAGCAGGGGTTCCCAACCCTCTTTTTGCCATGAACCCCGATCATTAACTGAGGGGTCTGCGGACCCCTGTTATGAGTTAAAGCTTGTAAAAGAAAGTACTCAAGAATTCCGATAGATGTAGAAGACTGATTTAATTGGGATACTTAAGGTAGTGGAAGAGAGAAATTAACCAGTGGCACAGTCGCTCAGCCCTTTACAGCACCAGCTGTAGGATCAGGTTTGAATGGTCTCTGCTGTCCATGAGGAGTTTGTATGCTCTCCCTGTCACTGTGTGGGTTTCCTCTGCCTGCTCCGGTTTCCTCCGACGTTCCAAAGATGTACAGGGTAGAGTACAGTTTTGGGGAAGCTATGTTGGTGCTGGTAGGGTGGGCCAGCACAATCTTCTCTGATTTGATTTGATGCAAAATGACGCATTTTCACTGCATGTTTTAATGTACTTTTGACAATAACGCTGAGCTTTAATTCCCCAGGTGGAGGGAGACCTGAAAAAGTAGACATCTTTGCAAAATGAAAGCATGGTTGTTGAGTGAAACCACCCTTCATACAAAAGGGAATGAATAACCAGAACTACTCATGTAGTCCATTAGAAGTTTAAATGCTGATTTCAGAATTTTGTTTGGCAGGAGGGTTAAGTTCCATGGGACCAAAGTGGGTAAAAGAGTAATAAAACAGATCAGACGTGATTGAGCTGAGTGACAGAAATTATAGTAGGTCTCTGGCTCTGAGAAGTGCTCTGTGAAAAGGTGGAGGTGTTGCATTTCCACAGCGTGCTGTCAAACTCTCGTCAGACTCACAGTGTAAGGTCAATAGGAATACCTGCAAAACTACATTCAGTAGCTATTTTATTAGGTACAGGATTTGAATGAGGTATGGTATTCTGCTGCAGTAGTCCATCCACTTTATGGTTCGACATGTTGTGCGTTCAGAGATGCTCTTCTGCACACTGCGGTAATGCATGGTTACCTGAATTACTGTCACCTTCCTGTCAGCTTGAACCAGTCGGGCTATTGTCCTCAGACCTCTCTCACTAACAAGGCATTTTCACCCACAGAGCTGACGCTCACCGAATTTTTTTTTTGTTTTTCGCACCATTCTGTGTAAACTCTAGAGACTGATGTGTGTGAAAATCCCAGGAGATCAGCCATTTCAGAATATCAGAATCAGGTTAATTATCACTGTCATGTGATATGAAACTGGTTAACTTAGCAGCAGCAGTTCAATGAAATACCTAATATAGAAGGAAAAAACAAAATAAAATAATAATAATAATAAAAAATAAATAGGTAAATCAATTACGTATATTGAATAGATTTTTAAAAATGTGCAAAAAAAAAGTGAGGTAGTGTCCATTCAGGAATCGGATGGCAGAGGGGAAGAAGCTGTTCCTGAATCACTGAGTGTGTGTCTTCAGGCTTCTGTACATCCTACCTGATGGTAACAGTGAGAAAAGGGCATGCCCTGGGTGCTGGAGGTCCTTAATAATGGACACTGCCTTTCCAAGACACTGCTCCTTGAAGATGTCCTGGGTACTTTGTAGACTAGTACCCAAGATGGAACTGACAAGATTTACAACCTTCTGCAGCTTCTTTTGGTCCTGTGCAGTAGCCCCTCCGTACCAGACAGTGATGCAGCCTGTCAGAATGCTCTCCACGGTACATCTATAGAAGTTTTTGAGTTTATTTGCTGACATGTCAAATTTCTTCAAACTCCTGATAAAGTATAGCCACTGTCTTGCCTTCTTTATGCCTACATCGATATGTTGGGACCAGGTTAGATCCTCAGAGATCTTGACACCCAGGAACTTGAAGCTGCTCACTCTCTCCACTTCTGATCCCTCTATGAGGATTGTTATGTGTTCTTTCGTCTTACCCTTCCTGAAGTCCACAATCAGCTCTTTCGTCTTACTGACATTGAGTGCCAGGTTGTTGCTGCAACACCATTCCGCTAGTTGGCATATCTCACTCCTGTACGCCCTCTCGTCACCATCTGAGATTCTACTAACAATAGTTGTATCATCAGCAAATTTATAGATGATATTTGAGCTATGCCTATCCACACAGTCATGGGTATAAAAAGAGTAGAGCAGTGGGCTAAGCACATACCCCTGAGGTGCACCAGTGTTGATCGTCAGCTAAGAGGAGATGTGATAACTAATCCACACAGATTGTGATCTTCCGGTTAGGAAGTCAAGGATTCAGTTACAGAGGAAGGTACAGGGGCCCAGGTTCTGCAACTTCTCCATCAGGATTGTGGGAATGATGGTATTAAATGCTGAGCTATAGTTGATGAATAGTATTCTGACATAGGTGATTGTATTGTCCAGGTGGTGTAAAGCCACGTGGAGAGTCATTGAAATTGCATCTGCCGATGATCTATTGTGGCAATAGGCAAGTTGCAATGGGTCCAGGTCCTTGCTAAGGCAGGAGTTCAGTCTAGTCATGACCAACTTCTCAAAGCATTTCATCACTGTCGATGTGAGTGATAGTCATTAAGGCAGCTCACATTATTCTTCTTAGGCACTGGTATAATTGTTGCCTTTTTGAAGCAAGTGGGAACTTCCACCTACAGCAGTAAGAGGTTGAAAATGTCCTTGAATACTCCCGCCATTTGGCTGGCACAAGTTTTCAAAGCCTTACCATGTACTCCATCGGGATCTTTGGCCTTCTGCCTTATGAGGGTTCAGTCTTTAAAGACAGCCTAACATCGGCCTCTGAAACAGAGATCACAGGGTCGTCAAGTGCAGCAGGGACCTTCACAGCTGCACTTATATACTCCCTTTCAAAGCGGGCAGAGAAGGCATTGAGTTCATCTGGTAGCGAAGCATCGCTGTCATTCATGCTATTGGGTTTCGCTTTGTAGGAAGTAATGTCTTGCAGACCCTGCCAGAGTTGCCGTGCATCTGATATCACCTCCAACCTCATTCGAAATTGTCTCTTCGCCCTTGAAATAGCCCTCCGCAAATCATACCTGGTTTTCTGGTACAGGCCTGGGTTGCCAGCATTGAATGCTACAGATCTAGCCTTCAGCAAACATGTACCTCCTGGTTCATCCATGGCTTTTGGTTTGGGAATGTACAGTAAGTCTCTGTAGGCACACACTCATCCACACAGGTTTTAATGAAGTTGGTAACAACTGCAGCATCCTCATCCTGGTTCGAAGATGAATCCTTGAATATAGTCAGTCCACCAATTCAAAGTATCTGAGATACTCAAACCACCATCCCTGGCACCAGCAGTCATTTCACAGTCAAGTCACTTGCTGTAGATCACATTTATTCCCCATTCTGATGTTTGGACTGAACAACAACTGAACCTCGTGACCATGTCTGCATGCTTTTATGCATTGAGTTGCTGCTACTTGATTGGCTGATTAGATATCTTCATTAACAAGCTGATGTACAGATCACTGAGTGTACATTCTGTTGAGAAATTGGGAGAACCTCCATGGACATCAACCTCTTTACATCCTTGGCCCATGTCACTAAGCATATAAGTGAACTGAATGTTTTGTAATTGAACATTGTTCTGAATTTTGTCAGATCGAAGAACAACACAGCAAATGGTGTTGGCTGAAGAGCTGCAGAGCTGGCTGTTACAGAAGTGCTTCCATGTTGTTGGGTGGAACAACATCTCAGGCAGCAGCTGAAAGACTGGGGAGATACTGGGTGTGGTTAGAGCCCCTGGTTAAGTTTCTGCAGTGGTAGCTTTATGGCTGGTTTCTGTGGACTGATCCAGCCTTCACACAGCATAGATTGCTTTGCTTATCAAATAAACTGAGTGAAACTTTTTAGTCCCTTCATTTGATCTCCACAAGTTCCTCTGAGATCGTCCGTGCATGACAGAACTTTTATTGTCCTATTCATTTGCATTAAATTAGTTCAAGTAGTCATGTGCCTGTGTGCTACATGGCTGCTGAAGTGTTCAAACTGGAAGCCAAGGACTGGGTCCAGAATGAAGCTGAGATCAATACCGGAGGCCATGCAGTGAAAGCAGTTCCTAATCTTGGCTCAGCATGAATGGTATTCCAGTGGAATAGTTCCTGGATGGATGCATCGACATACCTCTTACCAACAAAATATAAAAGGCAGGAGAAAAGTGAAACAGGCGCTTGTGAATGTTTTTCCCATGTGCATAGTGAACCACATTGTCACTTTGTGTTACCTAAGCAATGTGAAACACATTGTATGTTGAGTAATACCTTCATCAACTATATCACGTGGGAATTCCTAGTACAATATCCATTGAAGACATGCATACCTTGCCTTGACAAGAACACAATGAAATATAGGCAGTCCAATTGTTTAAAAGGAACATTTAACACATTCTGCTTTTATTGCCTGTGCAGTGTATTTTCCTCGTCTATCCTCTGCTTCTGAATTTGTTGGTTCTCCCAGGATTACATTTCTTCAGGCACCGTGCTTGCATTTTTATATTTGGGTTTTTAGGCAAATACTTTCACTAGTTTATTCAACTGAGGTCAGCAAAACTAAGGCTTATCCCTTTCAACTGCCCAATTTTAATATATCTGCAATTCCAGTAAGTATTACTAGAAGCTCTTTGTTCTCATAGCAAACTCCTCCAAATCCATTGGAAAGATAAGCAAATCAACAGCAGTGTCCTCTCTAAGACTAGTGTTCCCAGGCATAAGGCCAGTGTCATTCAGCTAGATTCAGATTCAGATTTATTTATCATTGAAACACACTGTGAAATGCATCATTTGCGTTAACAACCAACTTACCAAAAGATGTGCTGGGGGCACCCTGCAAGAGTCATCACACATTCCGGAGCCAATTTAGCATGCTCACGGTGCTTGGCATAACAACACAGAACACAACAAAACAGCACTCACAAGTGTCAAAACAACAACATCGAAACAAACCTCTTTTCTCCCTCCCTCCCACCCACCCACATGCACAGTCCTCCAACCCCAAGGCAACCCGCAGCCTCCAGTGGACTGGCAGACACTTGGCCTTTGACTTCCCCTGTGGACTCGCAGAGACTCACAGATTCAGGGTTTTGGCCATCAGGTATCAGCTTCCAGTCTTCTGATTGACATTTGGGTTTCAGTCGTTGCTTTGGTTAGCTCCAAGTTGTCATCAGACTCCTGATGCAGACTCTCTGTTCTCACTCCTAACATGAGAAATTATAACTTCAAAGGCAAAGGAAAAGATTCAAATACATCCTCAAAACCTCCACTTTAAAAACTGCAGCAACCTCCTGCGCTGTTGGGGACCCTGTAACCCACGACTGCTCAAAGCTGAGAACCTCAGGTCTGAGCCTCGGGAACTCTCACAAGCCTGACATAAGTGGAAGAAGGAGCGGACCACCTTACAGACTACGCATCCCTTGCCCAATCTGTGGAAGAGTCTCCCTCTTACAGCATTTGCCTCACTGGTCACCACACAACTCACAAAGCTGGAGTGGATGCATATCATCTTTTAAGGACAGATTCTGAGTGAAGTGGAGGGTAAGAGTCCAGAACATTGCAGGGTTTCTTGCCACAGGTACAGAGATAAGCATGGCAGGTTTTTGTTTCCATTGAGATTTTAATGACAATCTGGTAGTTTCTTGTAACAACACTATTGACATTGGCTTTTTAATCCAGATTTGCATAATTACTCTAATTTCAATTTCTCTGTAGTCATGGTGGGATTTGAGCTCCACGTCACTAAATAACATAACCACTCGGCTAATGTACAGATAGCAGCTGTTTTCCTCAGGTGAAGTGAAGATTTATCTCTAATAGAGTGATAAACCCATGAAATCCTCCGCAGAAGAAAGCAGATGAAGCCAAATCATTAAATATGTTCAAGAAGGAGATGGATATTGCTCTTAGGACTAGAGGGATGAAGGGACACGAGATGAAAGCTGGAACAGGCGTTCAGTTTGGATGGTCAGCTGTGATCATATTCAATGGCAGAGCAGATCTGAAGGGACATAAGGCCAACTCCAGCTCTTGCAAAATTTCTCCAATAATATTTATATTTCTCCAAAACGGTAATAAAAACAGCTACAGAGGTGTGGATAAGCTGGGTGAAAAGAATGCAGACAATAAGACATTTTGTGTAATCATATAGCAATAAACATTCAAAGGAAAAGAACACTGCCAAATCAATGATCAGTTAAATCAGAGCTTGTGTGCAGCAGATGGAGGACCATTTTACAGTGCCGTCACAGTACATGATGTGAGAGTATATACTGTGACTAAGGATGGGCTATAAGCCAATTGTCTGAGGCAGACTGGGTAATCGACATCAAGGACTACTCTGTAGAGTCAGAATTCCGTAATACCATAAGATGATGACACAAAGGATCAGAGTTAGGCCATTTGATCCATTGAGTCTGCTCCACCACTTCATCATGGCTGATTGATTATCTCTCTCAACCCATTCTCCTGTCTTCTTCCCATAATCTTTGACACCTTGACTAATCAAGAACCTATGAACCTCAGCTTTAAATATACCCAATTTTATTTCATTTGAATGTTTGTTATCAAAGTATGCAACTCTGAAATTTTTCTTCTTCAGATAACTATGAAGCCAAGAAAGAAAAGAATGGCAGCACAGTCATGAAACCCCCTGCACAAAAAATGAACAAAAATGGAAGGCATATCGACCCCCAAATCCCCCTTCCCTGCACACACACAAAAAAATGATAACGATTGGGTGAAAACAACAGAATACAAAAAAAAAGACTGAAAAAACGTCCCCAGTCCAAGTCTACATCGAAAACACAGAAAACCTGGGTTACATTCTCCTTCTCCATAGCAGAGCGATCCTCCAGCGATAAAAAGGCAGTCTCCCTTCTCCCTAGCAGAGTGATCTCACCAGTTATTAAAAAGGCAGTCTCCCTTCTTCCTAGCCAAGTGATAAAAAAGCAGGTAGCCAGCATTTCAATCTCCCTTGTCGCCTTAATTGGCAAATAATAGAAGCTTTAATCGGCAAAATGGAGTTGAATATCAGCTGGTAACCTTCCTACCACAAGGTTCCCGCACACTGCCTCTGCCTCCCACAATCCACTCGGAGATTGCAGAGCACTGAAATACCCAATCTCCAAACTGCAAATCACAGGCTCCAACAGTTGCAGAATCACATTAAAGATGAAAAACAAACGTAAAAGACATAAAAGAAGTGAAATATATGGTTTCATGATCTATCCAGAAAATGTCAACTGAAGGAGCATTGTATGTAGGCGCCATCTTGACTGGAAGTCTCCTAACAGAGTAGCTTAGCCTCCATAGCCATCTGTGGACAATGAATTCCACAGATTCACCACCGTCTGGCTAAATTAATTCCTCCTCAACTCTGTTCTAAAGGGATGTCCTTTTATTTTGAGGCTGTACACTCTGGTCCTCGACTCATTCATTATTAGAAACATGGCTTAAAGTTTCTGCACTAGCTGAGCTGATGCTGGGATTCATTCAAGCTTCGGCGAGCATCGGTTTCTAGTTCTACAGTATGTGGTCTGGCTTATCTTGTGTGGTATGTGCTCAGACAGATGCCAGAGAGAGCACTGATGCTGGAAGCCAGGAGCAACATGGATGGAGGAGGCTGATGACAAAGGTGTATCTTCCAACTTACTGGATCTCATGGAAGCAGTCTGAGAATGGTTGGATCTGGGAAGAGAAGTAATGGCTAGTGGATGATTCTAGATGCGAATGCATAAGGACAGGTTTAAGAGAGTGAGACCCAGAAAGGCACTAGTAGAGTTATGGAGGTTGGTGATGCGACCAAGCCTGCCAAAGGCTGCAGGAGGCTCAAGAGGGCAAGAATGGAGAAATTACTTCTATTGCAATCACATATAATATTATTTCAATACAATGGCCTGAAAGGCAACGTGACACAGGGAATTCAACAGAGAAGACCTCAAGAATGCTTCTTAAGGCCTGCCTTGTTGATTCAACATGCTTTTTTGTTCCCTTGTGTGGCTCAGTGTTTGTAAAACTGTGAAGTGCATTGATTTTCTAAAACCTAAAATAAGCGGAAGCTGGAGTTGTTGGATTATCTGCTTAGAGTGTGGTTATCTGTTGTTAAGCTTGGCTAGTGATCTGCAGGGTGGTTTAGCAGAGATATTGCCTTGTATGATGATACTTGAGATGGAAGCTCTTGGCTCTGATCTTCATCCAACATGATAGCTCGTTGACAGTGGTAGCTTGACTTTGCCAGATTGCTAATATTGTGGGCAGCATGAACTCTGGCCTCAGCTCCTTTAGACCATTGTTATTTTTTAGATTTTCAATCCATTAAGTGATAAACTTGGGCAGGTTGAACTTGAAGGCAGAGTTTCAGGATTATTAACACTGTGGAGGAATTGAGTGATCTTGGAGTCTACATCCATAGATCCCTCAAATTTGTCATGCAGATGGATGGCAGATGATGTCTTGACCTTCATTAGTTGGGGGATTCAAGAGCCATGAGGTAATGTTGCAGCTTTAAGATTTGGTTAGACCACACTTGGAGTACTGTGTTCAGTTCTGGTTGCCTCATTATAGGAAGAACGTGGATGATTTAGAGAGGATGCAGAGAATGCTGCCTGGATTACAGAGCATGTCCTGTGAGGAAAGTTTGAGCGAGCCAGGGTTTCTCTCTTTGGCACGAAGGAAGATGAGAGGTGATTTGATTGAGGCATTGATAGAGTGGAAAGGTCGTGCCTTTTTCCCAGGATGGAAATGATTAATGCGAGAAGACATAGATCTAAGGTGATTGGATGAAAGTATAGGAGGGATGTTAGGGTTAGGCTGTTTACGCAGAGAGTGGTGGGTGTGTGGAACATGCTGACAGGGTGGTGGTAGAGGCAAATACATGAGGGACATTTAAGAAACTCTTAGATGGGCACAAGGAAGAAAGCAAAATGGAGGACTATTGGGTGGAAGGGTTAGGTTAATCTTGCAGTAGGTTAAAGAGGTGACACAACATTGTGGGCTGAAGGGCATATATTGTACACTAATGTTCTATGTTCTCTGCTCTGTATTTTTCTTTTCCTTCGAAAAGAGTCCTCTAACTGTTATAATTACACTCCTTTTAACACTTTATGTGTCCTCTAGGTTCACTTAATATTGGGGTTGTTGAATTCTCCCATGTTTATTATTCTATATTTTTGTCTAATTTGACCACACACAGAATTTCTACTTGATGTTGCTGGTCTGGTTAAGTGCTGTGGAAATAGCTGGGCAGAGTGACTGCAGTGCATTTTGTAAGTGAATCACACTATATCCACTTTGCACTCGTTGTGGAGGGAATGAATGTGTGATGGAGTGCCAATCAAACATGTTTCATAATTTGTGATTGGCAAATATAATAATTTTCCTGTAATTAGAATTACGGTGCAGCTCCATTTTTTGAGTTGGAAGAACATTCAATGAACAATTTATACTTCTGGCTCATTGTTTAGTTGATTCCAAACCTTCTCAAGTCACTTATCATTAGGACTGCGTGTAGTTTGTCTGCTTCTGAAGCAAATTAGTTAACAGACTTAGAATGAAAATTTATACATTTTTGACTTATCTCTTTAAAAAATCTTCTCATATAATACTTTGAAATTCCAATGTACCAGTGGGAACATTTACTGAAAGGCTGGTAAATTGAAAGAAGAATTAATAATCATTAACTGATGCAAAAAGCACCCAGTCCTGGCAGGATCGTTTCGTCGCTTGTACACTGATTCACATTTGTATAGTAAAATTTGAGACTGAGCGCTATTGGGCACTGCTTATTGCAGTTGGAACTAAATGTTAATAGCTACTAATAGGTGTTCTGGTTCAATAAAGCTCTGGTTGGTAATTTGCCATAGTTACAAAGTGCTCCAGTTAATTATACCTGTGGGCTCCAAAGTTTAGGTTAACTGCAATCTATAGTGCTGGGTTTATGCCAGTATTTATGTTGTAATTAAACTGTTCTGGGTAAAAGCCTGCATTAAACATGAGCTAGATCTTATTTTTGGTGGTTTTACAGAGCATTGTGACCTATGTGCATCAATGATAACCCTCCTGTCTTGTCTAACCCAATGACAAATGATCTGGGACACTGAAAAATAATCTTTTAAAGGGCCTTATCTCTTAAAGGGAGACTTTGAAAAGACGCAGGATAAATCCTACAACAAACAGCTGTGGTTTTAAACATCTGGCTTTGTATGAGATGCACTTTGACCTGTTGTTTACAGTGTAATCCTAAAACATGTGCAGATTTTATTCTAATCCTTGTGTAGAATGCAACAGAGAATGATTCAAAGGGTTAGCTGCCTGATTATTGTGCTGGGTTTAATACACAACAGCAGCTGACGTGTGCTCTGTATGTCAATGCAAACCTTTGTGCATTATATTAAGAAAGCTTACTGCCCGTGGATTTTAGTCCAAAAGCCATTAATACCAATTTTCACCTTCTAATGTAGCAACAGTGGTAAATGTTTACACAACTGACAAAAATTATCAGCTACGCTAATTTTTGGGCTGGTAATTGTGCAGACATTAGAGATGATGAGATCCACATCTATGTGATGTGCTTTCACGTTCGATGTGGAGGACAGAAATATCTTCACATTAAATCTTCAGGATGATGTGACTAAAACTGGCTGTCTTATCCCAAAATCAGAATTGAGGTTCATGCATCGTTATCTCAAAGCATCACAATGGCACGTCACAGCAATTGAAATAATTTGTAAAATAGTTTATAGTCCAAATTGCAACAATAAATACACATAATGAAGATTCACAAGTAAGAATGTGATAATGATTTGTTAACCTGTTATTGGTGAATCCATATTCAACATGGGAGACAGTTCAAAGCAATTGATCAGAATTCAGAGCCAACATATTCCAGAGAGGAAGTGATTCAAGGATGACAAGGTCTTCAAACCTTGGATAGAAACATAGAAACATAGAAAACCTACAGCACAATACAGGCCCTTCAGCCCACAATGCTGTGCTGAACATGTACTTACTTTAGAAATTACATTGGGTTACCCACAGCTCTTGAAAGACCCTATTGTATCTGCCTCCACCATCATTGCCGGCAGCCCATTCCACGCACTCACCACTCTCTGCGTAAAAAACTTACCGCTGACATCTCCTCTGTACCTACTTCCAAGTACCTTAAAGCCGCGCATTCTCGTGCCAGCCATTTCAGCCCTGGGAAAAAGCCCCTGACTATCCATATGGTCACTACCCCTCATCATCTTATACACCTCCATCAGGTCACCTGTTATCATCGGTCACTTCAAGGAGAAAAGGATCAACCTATGCTGATAAGGTATGCTCCCCAATCCAGGCAACATCCTTGTAAGTCTCCTCTGCACCCTTTCTATAGTTTCCACATCCTTCCTGTAGTGAGGTGACCAGAACTGAGTGCAGTACTCCAAGTGGGGTCTGACCAGGGTCCTATATAGCTGTAACATTACCTCTCGACTCCTGAACTCAATGCCATGGTTGATGAAGGCCAATGCACCCTATGCCTTCTTAACCACAGAGTCAACTTGCGCAGCAACTTTGAGTGCCCAATGGACTCGGACCCCAAGATCCCTCTGATCCTCCACACTGCCAAGAATCTTACCGTTAATACTATATTCTGCCATCATATTTGACCTACCAAAATGAACTACCTCACACTTATCTGGGTTGAACTCCATCTGCCGCTTCTCAGCCAAGTTTTGCGTCCTTTTGATGTCCCGCTGTAACCTCTGACAGCCCTCCACATTATCCACAACACCCCCAACCTCTGTGATGATGAGAGAAGTTGTAAATTTGTCAAAAATAGAAGGAAGCATGTGAAAGGTTTAGGAAGCTGAAATTGGACAGGACCCTTGAGGATTATAAAGGAAACAGGAAAGAATATAAACAAGGAATAGGAGGACTAAAATTGCCAAATCCATATGTAGGGTCTCAACTCAAAATTGAGTTACTGTTATTTTTATGGACTTATTAGAATAGTCAGCATTGTTTTATGTGGGGGAGGTCATATCCTATGAACATGCTTAAGTTTTTCAGGAAGTGATGAAAATGGTTAATATGGAGAGGGGGGTAGATGTTGTATACATGGATTTTAGATATGATAAGTGGTAAAGAAGATGTACAGTGCACTTGACGCCTTCCAAGCAATACACATCAGTCAGGACATTGAGTATAAAGATTGACAAGTCATCTTGCAACTGTATAAAAACTCTGGTTAGGCTACATTTGGAATATTGTGTGCAGCTCTGGTATACAGAAAGTGGCAAGTCCGAAACAGCATTAATCTACAGAGAGATCTTGGATGTAAATTCAAAGCCCCTGAAAGTGGTAAAGAAGATGTACAGTGCACTTGATGCCTTCCCTGCAATATACATCAGTTAGGGCATTGAGTATAAAGATTGGCAAGTCATCTTGCAACTGTATAAAACTCTGGTTAGGCTACATTTGGAATATTGTGTGCAGCTCTGGTTGCTGAATTACAAGAAAGATGGCGATAGTGGCTTTGCAGTGGATGTAAAGGGTTCACCATGATGTTGTGTGGATTAGAGAGTATTAGCTATGAGATGTTGGGCGAACGTGGATTGTTTTCTCTGGAGTGTTCGAGGTAGATGGTCAAAGTCTTTTCCTCGGGGGCATAGGTTTAACATAGTAGGGGGAAAGTGTAAAAGAGATTTGTAAAGTGAGTTTTTTTTTACATAGAGCATGGTACAACACAATGCAAAAGTCTTAGGCACATATATATAGTTAAGGCGCCGAAGACTTTTGCATAGTACTGTATTTGTCAATGTGAAGTGGAGAGCGAGTTTGTAAATCTGGCGGGAGCAAAGGATGTTGGGAATGGTGAGGGTAGAGTGCTGTGGCAGAGAACGAGTGCCAGGGGTGGTGGGTGGCATGGCTGCAGACACACCCAGCCCTGAGACACGAGGCAAGGTAATTTGATTCCAAACAATTGGTTTATTGATCATTACAGAATGTCTCTCTGGTGCTTCCCACTCCCTCACCTCTCTCTTCCCTTTCTTCAACCATGATTCCCCTCTCCCTGCCCCCTTCCCACTCTCTGTCCACAACAGAGACCCATATCAGAATCAGGTTTATCATCACTTGATATGTCATGAAATGTGTTTTTTTTGGAGCAGCAGTACAGTGCAATACATAAAATTACTGCAAAAGTCTTAGGCACCCTAGCTATATATAGGTGCCTGGAATGCACTGTCAGGAGAGGGAGTGGAAGCAGAGATGATAGATACTTAGACAGATGAATGACCAGAGGGATATAGACCATGCAAAGGCAGATGTAATTAATGTAATTTGACATCATGGTCTATGCAGACATTGAGGGCAACATGTTTCTGTTTCTGTGCTGCATATTCCACGTTCTCGTCATGTTGGTTGTGGGCTAAATGTTTGCCAGAATTTCAGACTGAAGTTTGCGCTTCTTTTTCAAAATAGTTCTGCTACTTTTTTTAAAGGCTAGTTAGGGTTACAGAATTTCACAGCATCAAAATGGGCTCAGGCCATGACGTTTCCTCAGGGGGACAGCTCCAATACTTGACTCTCCCCAGGAATGGCTGCTGGAAGGATGCTGTCACTTTTATCGGGGTGGTCGAACCTTGCCTCAATCTAGTTCAAGGTCCAGGACCAGCTCCTGCTTGGACCCCACTTCCTCTGCTGGGGTGGCTGCCAAGCCAGCGAAGGGCTGATGCTGCAGGTATTGATGAGGAGGTACAGTGTATTGAGGATGTGAATGTGGTGTTGGGGTCGGGTGGGGTTAAGGAGGAGTGGAGGTGGGTAGCAGCTGGCCCACTGCCGTTGAGTGGACTAACCCGAGCTTTGCACAAAAGAACACGTCAGCAGTGACAGAGGGAACAAGGAGGAGAGTATGCGACCTTGGGGGAGTAGGGGGGGTGGGCAGATGTCTAGATGGTGTGACAGAACAGTGATTATATTACCAACATGGTAATCCAGAGCACTTGAGTTCAATTCCCACTCTGGGAAATGCAGAATTTGAATTCTTTTAAAGAAAATCTGGAAACAATAAACTACTATCACTAAGAGTGACCATGATGATGTCGGACTATTGGGAAGAAAACTTTCTCATCCATACCTGAGCTTGACTTCATTTGCAAATAAATATGGCCTTTGCAATGGTTCCCAGTCAGAACAATTACTGATGAAACTTGCACCAATTCCTGATAATAAATATATATATTTTTTTTAGAAAAGATGCTAACAAGGAATCCAAGGAAATGCAGAAGGAGCTTACAAGAGGATTCAGTCTCCCCCTGTGCAAATGAAATATAATGACCTCACCAGCAAATGTAAATCACATGTGACCTATGATCCTTCCCTACAGTGTACATATGTGTTAAGTAAACTATTTTTGAATGTCAGGCCCTCTTCGTTACGTGATCAAATGACACATGTCCATCATTATTAATAAATAACATATATTTCAATATTTGCATTATCTATCTAACTCTTTCGGAGCGAGCATATCATCAAACCTTCCACAAAGGCAGTGCTTGTCTGGGGAGAGGGCTGCACTCAGACCATTTGAAAATAAGCCATTCCACTATTCTGAAGAAGTAATTAATATCTGCTTTGCATTCTCCCACAGGCAATAAATGACTACATTTATAACTGGTTAAAAGTTGGAAATAGAATCCATTTGGACTGAATTAAGAGATGGCAAGTCCTCTTCCATTGTATGGGGTAAATGCAATGAACTTTGCTTTTGAATTTCGTGTCTATGCATATTGATAGGACTTGATTTCACAGGAGAAATTCAATGCAGAACTACAAGTATATCACACCTACAACAGAATATGCTGATATGTATTTTTCATAGTCATATAATGAATTGCATGGAAGATATAAAAGTGTGTCTGATGACTTTCAAAATAGACGAGAGGTAATTGACCGAAATTGCATACAATATTCCAAATTAGGCCTCATCAACATTTTATACAACCGCAGCATAGCATTCCAACTCCTGCACTCAATATTTTGGTTTCTGAAGGCCAATGCACCAGAATAGGGTGGCATGGTAGAACAGTGCTTAGCTCAACGCTTTACAGTACGGGCGACCAGGGTTCAATTCCCACTGCTGCCTGTAAGAGGTTTGAACGTTCTCCCTGTGACTGTGTGGGTTTCCTCTGGCTGCTCTTCCTCCCACAGTCCAAAGGTATAATGGTTTGGAGGTTAAGTGGCCTTTGCAAGTTGTCTCTTGATTAGACTAGGATGAATTTGGGAGTTGTTGGCTGGCGTGGCTCGAAAGGCTGGGAGGGCCTGTCTCACGCTGTATCTCTATAAAAATTTAAGAAGAAAGTTTTCTGTATGACCCCATCTACCTGTGACAGCACTTTCAAAGATATGAAACACAGAATCCAGAAGGTTGGTAAAGGTATTAGGTTAACTGAATTAAGGCAAGTAAGTAAGGAATTAGTGCCAAGAACACTATTGTCCACTATAATCAGGAATCAATGATTTCATTTCAACGTTAGTGACGCGAAATTGGGACTTTATTCGATATGTAACAGACTTTTCCATAAATGAGCTTGTAAATGTACAAATGAATCTATTTTTAGATAAATGTGAGCCAAGGCATTTTAGTGGCAAGAATAAAGGGGGAATATACTCTCAGGAAAATTTGCATTTACTTTTTCACTAAGAGCAGCTCTTCTCGTCCATCTCTAGCTGCTCTTGAACTGAGAAGACCATGTCAGATCAACCACATTTGTGAGCCTGTGTGCGTAGAGGAGAGAAGGAATTAAATTCCCCATGCTGGGACTGAAACTCCTGTCCATAGATAATGGTCCAGGACTCCTGAAAATTCTGCCTGTTCTTCTTAGTGCCTTGGTAACTCTCTCACTCCTGACGTTCTGTTTTATCCACGAGGCAGAAGATACAAGAGCTGTTTGGCTCGAAGACAGTTCATATTCTGTTGTTATAAGACGATTGAACTGACCTCTTGTATGATAAAATGGACTGTTGACATCACAATCTGCCCCGCTTTGGCCCTACACCTTGTTGTCTGCCTGTACTGCACTTTCTCTGTAACTGTACTGCCATATTCTGCATTTGTTGTTGTTTTAACTTGTATTAACTTGATGCACTGAAGCAAAGAAGTAATCTGCATGGATGACATTGCAAAGGTTCTCACTGTGGCAACAATAAACTAATTTAAATTTACCAATTTAACCTAGAAAACTTCACCTCTATGCTTTGTCATGAAACAGAAGGTTCTGACTTTATTAGCACGGAGTCGCTAAAAATGGTGAAGAAGATGAATTCTCTCTCTTGCCTTATCTCCTTACCTGCCATCACCTCCCTCTGGTGCTCGTCCCCTTCCCTTTCTTCCAGGGCCTTCTCTCCTCTTCTATCAGATTTCCCCTTCTCCTGCCCTTTATCTCTTTCACCAATCAACTTCCCAGCTCTCTACTTCACCCCTCCCCTCTCCAGGTTTCACCTATCACCTACTATCTCATATTTCTCTCTTATCTCTCCCCAGCCTTCACCTTCTTACTCTAACTTCTCATCTTTTCTCTCCAGTCCTGATGAACGGCCTCGGCCTGAAACATCGACTGTACTCTTGTCCCATAGATGCTGCCTGGCCTGCTGAGTTCCTCCAGCATTTTGTGTGCGTTGTGAAGAAAATGAATGTTTGCTAAAAAAAAATGTTGACAGAACCACTTGCGTTCATTTCTAAAGAGGGAGAATTAAAAACAACAAAGTTATATTAAATTAGTATAGAACTTAAATTAGACCAGATTTGGAATACTGTGAAACATGCTAGTCTGCATATATAAAAAACTACAAAGGCACAGAGCACACAGAAATATGAGCCTATACCTCTATCAGGAGAGAGTAAATAGGACTGATTTTGGCACTAAGAGGATCTTCAAGATTATGTAAGTGTTTTACTGGGGTAAATGTACAAATTATGGGCTAGTCCAAAACTAACAACATTAAATGTAAAATAATGTTTTATTTCTGATTTTATGCACTATTCAAGGATGAGAGATGGTCTTTCTAGTCCTCAAATAGTGACTGAATCTGAAAGGAAACTTTACAAACTGTTTTACACAGTTCTAATCGCCTCCAGGAATAATTGTGTGGTGGTGATTGCCTTTCTTATTTGCAGTTACTTTGCTGTGGGACAATTTCTCTTAAATCCTCACCACTGCATATTTATTGCTAACAGGTTCTTGTTCGTGGACAGAAAAGCTCAGATGCCCAAATCTATTTATTCTCTAATCTGGATGCTGTTAAGCAACAATATAAACCTTGAGCCTTGTGATCAATGTGGAATGTCACACTGCAAGAGTTGCTTTGTGAGAAAACGCAATGGTTTCCTGTAAATCTTAATTCACCGTTGTTTTATTTTCATTTACTTTTCCCCAAAGCCTCATAAATCTGCAAATATTTTCCCTTTGAAATGTAACCGGATATAAGTCTGTCTCCAGAGTTCTGCATGGAGGCCTCCTTGGGAATCATTGAGAGGCAGGATTATGTTGGATAGATCTCCAGCAAGAAAACAGACTTCTGTGAGGAGCTGATAGGGGATATGTATTCTGACATGGATATTGCTACTGGTTCTAATAACAATTGATAAATTAAATTTTGCAACTCTTAATGACATTCACATGACTCGTGACTTATGAAGTGTGCCAAATGAAGTAGTCATCTGCACAGATATTAAGCTGATTGACTGAACACAACCACAAACAATCCAAAGATGCACTCACAAAATGCTGGAAGAATCCTGAGGATGCAAGTCTTTTTTTAATATTTGTAAATATCCATGTTTGCTGACTAGAATTCTTAAAGAGTGATCCATTTTTGTGGCATTACACAAAGAATTCCACTGTGACGCACACAAAATGCTGGAGGAACTCAGCAACTCAGGAGGAACACTCCACCAGAAGCTGTGTTGCAATGGTTCCGACATTATGCTGTCCATATGTTTCAAATCTTCAAAATGCGATGTTTCAAGAAGGCAGCATCCATCATTAAGCACCCTCACCATCTGAGACATGCCTCTTCTCATTACTACCTACGGAAGGAGGTACAGGACCCTAAAGTCCCACACTCAATATTTTAGGAACAGCTCTCCCGCTCCGCCGTCAGATTTGTGTATGGTCCATCATGTCACAATGGCGGGGCATAGGGAGCAAGGGTGGACCCAAATGCAAGACACGTCTTGTGAGGTTAATTAAATTTAGTTTATTGTTCGATATCAGGAGAGCTAGGCAGGAGCAGGAGTAGCGAACTGGACAAGGACTGAGGATTACTACTAGGCTGGGACCAAGGGTCTGGGCTAGGACTCGGAATCGGCTCCCAGAACTAGAGGAGACATGAAGTGGACACGGTATGGACTCCGAGCCAGAGACTGGGCAAGGACCCAGTACCTGGGTCTTGCCTCGGGCTCGGACCCCAGAACCAGGCATGGACATGACATGGGCTAGGGAGAGGAGAAACATGGGAACACAGAGCCTCGATCTCGGGAGAGCAGGTACATGGAACCATGGACACATACACAGAACAGAGAATCGGGACCCCTCCTTGGGTACAGGACATAGGGCCAGGACTCATGACCCTCCGCGGGGCAACGGCAAGACAGCCTGACCTGCCCCACGGAGGCGAGGACAAGACAAGACAAGACATGACTCCCCGCGGGGCAACGGCAAGATGGCCTGATTTACCCCACAGAGGCGAGGACGAGACAAGACAAGACCAACACGAATGGACACCAGACAGTACCTATCTAGCTCCGGCGATGGAACTAGACCGAAGTGCAGGCGGGGACTGCAGACGAGGGCTAGAGGCGAAAGGGGCAGAGGAGGGATTCAGACAAGGGGGTAGGACAGGAATCACAGACCACCAAGGCCAGGACTTGACTCAGAACTGGGAAGCTGCCAGGGATGGGACTTGACTTGGAACTTGAGTGCCGCCAGGGTCAGGACTTGACTTGGTGCTTGAATGCTGCCAGGGCCAGGACTTGACTTGGTGCCTCCGGGTAGTGGCAAGCTCTCGACTTGGCCCGGGAACAGTAAACAGTGGTTCTTGATTCCCTCCAGCGGGTTAACTGATGGACCCACCTCAGTGAGGAAACTTTGCAGGCTCGCTTTGGCGACGTAACTGGACAGGGTTGCTCTGGTGAGGAGAGGCGAATTACCGGCACTCGCTTCAGCAGGGACTAGGCTTCCTCCGGCCAGATGACATCGGCACACTGTACCTTGGATGACTTTGCAGATGCTCCAGCGCCGAACGGCTGAAAGCCGGAGAATATAAACTACCGGTTCAGCCGAGTGTTAATTGCCTCTAATCACCAAAGTCGAGGGACACAGGAAAACAGGGAATCAACGGTCCAGATTGTAACATAAACAAGCTAAATTTAAAGGGACCCCGACACATAAACTCATAAACAATAGTGCATTATTTCTCTTTTGCACCTTTAATTAATTTATTTGTTTATTATTTATTTATTTGTTGATTGATTGTAACTTATAATAAATTTATGTCTTGCCTTCCTGCTGCCTGAAAACCACAAATTTCGTGACGTACCAATAAAGTAAAAATCTATTATCAAAGTACTTATATGTCTCCGTCTACTAACTGGAGTTCCATTTTCTTGCAGGCATTTACAAGAAAATAAAGACAAACAAGAGAATTTATGAAAAACTATACATAAACAAAGACTAGCAAACAACCACTATGTGCAAAAGCAGGCAAATTGTGTAAGTAAAAAAATAACATCATTTGCTAGTGATAATAAATCTGATTCTGATTAAATTGATTGATTTTCGTGTTGACAGGGCTTAACAACTGAACGAAATATTGCCAATAAAAGAGACCAGCTTGTGGCCTCACAAAAAGTATTTGTAGGATATATCTGCCACAGCATTGGAGTCGGGCAGCCCAAGGCATAGCTTTAATGGATTTCCCTGGAATTAATGCACGTTGCTTCTAGTACTGACGGCAACGTCTTTATCACAGTGTGAACACCTTGTATGAGATGTACGTATGCCCAAAGAATGAAGGACAAGTGCAAACACTAATGGTGATCTCCTGCTGGGTAGATTTGTACAGGGAGATGCAATCTAATTGCAAATCAGATTAATCAGCGGGGTTCACCACAAAGCAAACTCGACAAACATTTGCTTTATGTCAACATTCAGTACACCCCCCTCTGATAAGAGAGAACCATGCAACCCCCAGCATATGCCACGTGTTAAGTGTTGTACCTCTTTGAGGAATCAATGAATGATACAACAGCTGCTTGTATTATTTTGATCTTCGTGTGCTCGGAATCAGCGGAATTAAAGGAACTGGGGAACTGGCCTTGCCCACTGCTGATGGACTGATCATTGATGCCCATCTCTCTGACCTTGGAGTGGAGGAGATGCAGGTTGAACATTTTCCCATTTGCCTGTTAGATTCGCTCTAAATCCAGCAAGTGAGAAGAATTAAGTCCTGGGATGATGATGAGAACATTTGCCCTGAAGTTGCTTCTACTGTCAGCCCTTCGATTAAGATCATAACCTCATGCCTTTAAAAGAAGACAAGAGCACAAGAAGACAGGATCAGAGCCTATCCCACCTGGTCCCTCACTGTCCATCTTCATGCAGGCAGAGAACTGTCAGATCAGGTGCCAATGGAGAAATCCCCTTTCAGTGGTTCTGTGCATCTTGTCCCACAGAAAGAGGGAGCTCATTTGGGCCACAACTATACTGTGAATGGATAGTTGCTGAGAAGTGGAAGAATGTAACTCCTACTACTTTCATGACCTCGGGTCATTGATTGCCTTCCAGCCAATGAAACGCATTAGAAGTTTATTCATGATAAGACCACAGGTGCAGAATTAGGCCATTTGGCCCATCAAGACTGCTCCACCATTTCATTATGGCAGATCCATTTCCCTCCCAGACCCCATAGCCCTTCAGGCCCTGACTAATCAAGAACCTATCAACCTTTGCCATAATTATACCAAAGAATTTAGCTTCCGCAGCTGCCTGTGACAATGAATTCTGCAGATTCACTCTGGCTAAAGAAAGTCCTCCTCATCTCCCTGTGCAAATCTACCCAGCAGGAGAACACCATTAGAGTTTGCACTTGTCCTTCATTCTTCAGGCAAAGATCCACCGATTCTCCTTTTTCTGTCCTGCTTACTATTTCTTCAAAGAAATCTAACATAGTTGTCAGCTAGATTTTTCTTTAAGGAAGCTATACAGACTCAACCTATTTTATCATGTTCCTCCAAATACCCCGAAACTCCATCCTTAACAATCAACTCCAACATTTTCCAATCACAGAGGTTAGACTAACTGGCCTACAATCTCCTTTCTTCTGCCTTTTTCGCTTCTTGAAGAGTAGAGTGATATTTGCAATTTTCCTGTCCTCTGGAACAATGCCAGAATCTATTGAACCTTGAAAGGTCATTATTAATGCCTCCATGGTCTCTTCAGCCACCACATTCAGAATGCTAGGGTGCAGACCATCTGGTCCAGGTGACTTATCTACCTTCAGACCTTTCAGTTTCCCAAGCACCTTCTCCCTAGTAATGGCTACTTCACTCAGTTCTTCCCCCTGAACTTCTAGCACACTGCTAGTGTTTTCCACAGTGAAGACTGATGCAAAATACTACTTCAGTTCATCCACCATTTCCTTATCTCCTATTACCACCCCTCCAGCATCATTTTCCAGTGGCTCGATATCTAATCTCTCCTCTCTTTTACACTTTATATACCTGAAGAGACTTTTAGTATCCTCCTTAATATTATTGGCTAGCTTTCCTTCGTATCCCTTCTTTTCCTTCTGTATGACTTTCTTAGTTGCCTTCTGTTGATTTCTAAAAGCTTCTGAATTCTCTAACTTCCTACTAAATTTTGCTCTACTATATACTTTTATGTTGGCTTCAACTTCTTCTGTTAGTCACAGTTGGGTCATCCTATAAATACTTCTTCCCTGGGATGTATCTATCCTGTGCATTTCAAATTGCTGCCAGAAACTCCAGCCATTACTGCTCTGCTGTCATCCCTGCTAGTGTTTCCTACCAATAAATTTTGGCCAGCTCCTTTCTCACGCCACTTCATTTCCTTTACTCCATTGTAATACTGATACATCTGACTTTAACTTCCCTTTCTCAAATTGCTGGGTGAATTCTATCATTTTATGATCACTTGTCCCTAATGGCTCCTTTACCTTAAGCTCGTTAACGAATTCCAGTTAATTGAACAACACCCAAATTCAGAGTAGCTGACCCCCTTGTTGGTTCAGCCACAAGTTGTTCTAAAGTGCCATCTCATAGACATTCTACAAATTCCTCCTCTTGGGATCCAGCACCAAGCTGATTTCCCCAATTGACCTGCATATTGAAATCTCCTATACATCTTCGTGCATTTTCTATCTTCCATTGTAATTTGTAGACCACTTCTTTGCAACTGTTTGGTGGTCGGTATATGCCTCCTATCAGGGTCTTTTTACCCTTGCAGGTTTTAACTCTACCTACAATGATTCTCTACCTTTCGATCCTATGCTAGCTCTCACCAATGATTTGGTTTCATATTTTACCAACAGAGCCACACCACCCCCTCTGCCTACCTGCCTGTCTTTTTGCTTCAATCTGTATCCTTGGACGTTAAGTTCCCTGCTGTAATCGTCTATCAGCCATGATTCAGTGATGCCCACGATGTCATACATGCTAATCTGTAACGGTGCTGCAAGTTCTTCTACCTTATTCCATATACTGAGTGCATTCAAATATAACACCTTCAGTCCTGTATTCATCATCCTTTTCAATTTTGTCCTCAGATTTACATTTTGACTGCAATTTTGCCCTGTTATCCTCCTCTCCTTTCTAGCAGCTTACTACACACTGCCACTGTATACCAATTTAATAATTTCAAGTAAACAGTCAGCAGCTTTTGCACTGCAATGAACTTGCCTCTGTGACTTTTTTTGTGTGCTAAGGAGTTTCTTTTGCACAGGCTTTTCTTCTCTCTGTCTTCAGTGTCTTGTATTTTGCTTGTTGGCTGTACCTAGGTGCCAATGATGCTGCAGCAAGCAAAGTTTTTCTTTGTACCCTTACCTCACGGTACCTGTGCACATGTCCCAGCTCTGAAATATTGACAACACCTCAAGCACTAGGAATGAGCTTTCTTTTTCCACCCTATAGAAGTTTTGACTGCATCAGTTGAGTGAGGATTGGAAGAATCCTTCTTACATTTGCTTCGACTTCATCTTACTTCTATTTCTTACTTACTATTTAAAACCAAGTTGCAAATTTCCTTTTTACAAAGGAATCTCTGTTACTTCTCTACTGTAGAGAGTCATGGAAGACAAATTATTAGAAGTATTTAAGATGAAGGAAGAGAAACCTGTTTGGGATTGGTGAATTCAGGGCTAGGTGGATCTGACACAGGGGAAGAGTTGAGGCCTGGGGTAGAGCAGTCATGATCATATTGAATAATAGGGCAAGACTGCCCTAGGTCTTCTATTTTCTCAGACCAAAACATCAGCTGTTTATTTCTAGTCATAGATGCCGCCTGGCCTGCTGAGTTCCTCTAGCATTTTGTATGCGTTTCAATTTTCTTGTAATCTTGTGTTCTTTCAAAGGCATGCAAATTATGATCTTAATCTAAAGGTCCACAATAGGACCATCCTTCGGCAAAATGATGTCAAGCAAACTTCTGTCATCATCCCAGCATTTAAAGGTGCTTTCATCAAGCTTCTTGTTGGATTTGAAGGGATATAAAGGACAATTGGGAGATCTCTCAACCCACTTCATCTCCACCCCAGAACCAAAGTAGCTCCAAATTCAGTCACTGAGTTACATTTTGCAGACAATTCTTGTCTGGGCCTATAAGTTATTGTGCACCTCTTCACTAAAACATACTAGATTATATGAATTACACTCAAAACACCTGCAAAATAAATATCCTGTATCACCTATTGCTACTTCCTCAGTGACATGCATGGCAAGGCTATGAAGAACATTGACTACTTCTCATATCCTGCGAAATAAAAAAAAGCAGGTACTGTTGATGACATTTACCATCACCTTTGTTGTACCAGCACAGCCTTTAAATGTTTGAAGAAATGTCCCTTTTGAAGATCGAGACCTCAAAACCAGCAGGGAGCTGATGGTGTGTGGTCCTCAGTGATTCCTGATCTCCTGTTCTCTGAGATAAGGACTACTAACAGCAAGCATCTCAAAGCATTAGAGAATTACCTCCAGCAATATTGTATCTGTAAAGTCTAACAATTCCACTGGTAGGAAAAGCCAACCAACATCAGTAGCTTCTCCTTGGTTATCAATACCAACACCAAAACTGGAATTGCATCCATTTATTCCTAAAAGCAGGCCACTTCACTTCCATTCTCCATGCCAGCACCCAGCATTCTTAACTTTTAGTGTAGTAACCAGAAATTCGATTATGCAACTGGACTGCTTCTTAAGTTTGAACTCTGGCAAGCAAGAGGCACAGGCTCATTACAAGCCAGATCATCCTGCTGGCAAAGGACAATGACCCTTCAGTGACTCACCCTGAAAAACTTGTCTCTATGTATACAATATGAAACATAATGTTTATTTGATGCTCTCACCACTAGATTTCATAACATATCAATTTAAAGTAAATATGTATTAGCAAAACTGTAAATGTCTCCAAATACTAACCTGAGTTTCATTTTCTTGCAGGCAATTACAGAAAAATAAGTACAATAGAATTTATGAAAAGCAATACATAAATAAATGTGGACAAACAGCCAAATAAGTAAAACTGTGCAAATAAGGAATACTACTGAAAACGTGTGTTGTAAAAGGTCCTTGAAAGTGAGTCTGTAGGTTGAGTTGTATTGAGTTGTGGTGAGTGGAGTTATCCACACCTGTTCAGGAGCCTGATCGTTGTAGGGCAATAAGTGTTTCTGCGTCTGGTGGTGCGGGATCGAAGCATCCTGTGCCTTCTGCCTGACAGCAGTGGTAAGAAGAGAGCATGGCCTGTGATGGTGAAGATGAACTCATGAAAGGGTCGTGTAGCCCGGTCCAAAGTGGTGAGGCCTGGAGTCTCATTGCCATCAATGAGCTGGGAACAGCAAGCAACACATCGTCAAAGTCATCAGGCCAACATGAATAGTTCGGCAAGTGATAGGAGAAGGCAAGGGAGACAGAGGCTAAAGTATTTAGAGAAAGAAACAATGGCAGGTCTTAGGTCAGCAAGAGCTGCACTTTACTGCTCCATCAGGAAAGCAGATGAAGATTATTCACAGAGAATTGACATTTCTGTGACACCAGAGACGTGAGGGGCACGCAGACCATTACAGACTACAAGGCCACCCTGAGCATTGGTGACAGTGACACCCTGATAGGCTGAATGTCTTTTACTCGTGGTTTGATGCACAGAACAATGGGCCAGCAAGGAAGACCGCCTTACCCCCTGACTGGCTGCAGCTGACGTGAGCTAGGGTCAACCCATGTAATGCAGTGGGGCCTGATAGCATACCTGAGACTGTGCAGCCCGGTTAACAGTGGTTATAACAAACTTCTTGAACATCTCACCAGAACATTCCACTGTCCCTGAAGGCTTCAAGGCAGCTATCTGTTCCCAAGAGGGTGACAGTAACTTGCCTTAACGATTACCATCCAGTGGCACTGACCTCAACTCGGGTCGTGACCCCGATGAAGGGTCTCGGCCCAAAATGTCGACGGTTTACTCTTTTCCATAGATGCCACCTGGCCTACTGAGTTTGTCCAGCATTTTGTTTGTGTGTGTGTTGCTTGGATTTTCAGCATCTGCAGATTTTCTTTGTGCTTCAACAATGATAAAGTACATTGAGTGGGTTGTTATGGACTGCATTAAGTCCCATCTTCCTGCTTCGATGGATCTTTTCCAGTATGTTTATCACTCAAGTCAGTCCACTAATGGTGTCATAGCCTCTGCCCTCCATCCCTTTTGTTCCACCTAGAAGATGGTGCCTCATACGCCAGGATGCTGCTTACCGTCTTTAGCTCGGCATTTAAGACGATCATCCCTCAGTCGGTGGGTAACTTTTCCTTGATGAGTCTCAAAATGTCCTTCCGTAACTGGATCTTAGACTTTTTAACAGAAAGACCACAGTCAGTCAGTGTTGTCAGCAAAGTCTCTAGCTCCATCACACTGAATACCGGCACCGCCCAGGACTGCATGCTCAGCCCGCTGCTGATGCATCACTGTACTGCGGGATCCAACTCAAACCAAATCAAGTTCAGTGGTTGGTCTCATCAACAAGGCGGCACACAAAGAAGAGGTGGAGCAGCGTGTAGAATGGTGCAGCCACAACAACTTGAGTCCCAATGAGGACAAGACTAAAGAGATGATTATTGACTTTGGGAAGGAGCAGGCTGACCACTCCTCACTGCATGTAACTGGCTCGCCCATGGAGAGAGTTAGGAGCACCAAGTTTCTGGGAGTGCACATAATGGATGATCTCACATGGTCCCTCAACACTACCTCTTTAGTGAGCATAGCACAGCAGAGTCTATACTTCCTGAAGAGATTGAGCTGAGCGAGGTTCCCCTCCCACCCCCTCCACCTACCCATTCTAACCAATTTTTACTGTAGCACCATTGAGAGTGCCCGATCACCATCTGGTATGGGAATGACAAGGCTCCTGACCGCAGGAGCCTACAGAAGATTTTGAAGATCACTGAGGGGATCATCAGGGCCTCTCTTCCACCCATTCGAGATATTTATTGGGAGTTTTGCATTCACAAGAACGTTAGCATTGTCAAGGATCCTTTACATCTGTCCCACAATCATTTTTGGCCTCCTGCCATTAAGCAGGAGGTGCCATAGCATTAGGTTGGGGACTGTCAAGATGGCCAACAAGTTCTTCTCCAAGGCTATGGGACTACTGAACGCCATGCTGCCACCCAGGTCTCGTTACTTATGAGGCACCAATACTGTTATACTGTTTATTTTTAACTTGCATCGTAAATGCATCTTATGCTAAATATCTATATTTTGGAATATTTTATTATGTGTTAATTTATCAATGTTAATATTATTTTATTAACATTCTACTCTTTAAGAAGGGAGAGGGGCAGCAGAAAGGAAACTATAGGCTATAGGTAGCATAGTTTCCTGAAGGGAAAATCTTGCCCGACAAATCTGTTGGAATTCTTTGAAGAAATAACAAGCAGGATAGACAAAGGAGAATCGGTGGAAGCTGTATACTTGGCTTTTCAGAAGGCCATTGACAAAGTACCACACATGAGGTTACAAGCCCATGGTATTACAGGAAAGATTCTAGCATGGATAAAGCAGTGACTGACTGGCAGGAGGCAAAGAGTGGGAATAAAGGGAGCCTTTTTTGATTGGCTGCCAGTGACTAATGGTATTCCACAGGGGTCTGTGTTGGGACCGATTCTTTTTATGAAATATGTCAATGATTTGAACGATGGAATTGATGGCTTTGTTGCCAGGTCTGCAGACAATGTGAAGATAGGTGGAGTGGCAGGTAGTTTTGAGGAACTAGAGAGGCTCCAGAAGGATTTAGACAGATTAGGGGAATGGGCAAAGTGGCAGATGGAATAGTGTGTTGGGAAATGTATGATCATGCACTTTGGTAGAAGAAATAAAAGGGTAGACTTTTTAAGTGGAGAGAAAATACAAATATCTGAGATGCAAAGGGACGGGAATCTTTGTGCAGGATTCACTCAAGGTTAATTTGCAGGTTGAATCTGTGGTGAGGAAGGCAAATGTAATGTTAGCATTCATTTTCAAGAGGACTAGAATATAAAAGCAAGGATGTAATGTTGAGACTTTATAAAGCACAGTGAGGCCTCACTTGGTATATTGTGAGCAGGTTTGGGTTCCTTATCTTAGAAAGGATGTGGTGACACTGGAGAGGGTTCAAAGGAGGCTCACAAAAGTGATTCCAGGATTGAATAGCTTGTCATATGAAGAATGTTCAACGTCTCTGGGCCTGTATTCACTAGAATTTAGAAGAATGATGAGTGACTTAATTGCAACCTATTGAATAGTGAAAGGCCTTGATAGAGTGGATGTGGAGGGGATGTTTCCTATAGTGATAGAGTCTAAGACCAGAGGACACAGCCTCAGAATAGAGGGACATTCTTTTAGAAGAGAGAGGAGGAGGAATTCCTTCAGCCAGAGAGTGATGAATCCATGGAAATTGTTGCCACAGGAAGCTGTGGAGGTCAAGTCATTATGTATATTTAAGGCAGAGGTTGATAGATTCTGGATGTTTAGAGCATGAAGGGATATGGGGTGAAGGCAGAAGATTGGGGCTGAGGGAAAGAATGGTTCAGCCATGATGGAATGGTGGAGCAGACTCGATGGGCCAAGTGGCCTAATTTTGCTCCCACATCTTATGGTCTTATGGTTGCTATGTGTTGTGTGTGAGTTACATGCAGTGTGTTATGTTGGTGTAGAGGAGCATTGTTTCGTTTGGCAGTATACTATACATGCTGAGTGACCATAAGCTTCAACTTGAGCTTGTCTAGTAATCATAGGCACAAGTATGGTGAGGTACAGATACAATGACACTCTTGTGGCAGCATCACTGACTACAGTATAAAGATAAAAGAGTTAAAGAATAGAAACATCAAAACATACGATGAAGTGCATAGTTTGAGCCAACGATCAACACAGCCTCAGAATTGCGATGGGACAGCTGGTTTCTGGCACCGACATAGCATGCCCACAACTTACCTACTCTAACCCGTGCGTCTTTGGAATGTGTGAGGAAACCGGAACACCCGGAGGAAACCCACATGGTCACAGAGAGCAAGTTCATTCTCAGGCTCAGATACCAATATAGGTAGCATATGTTATCTGTAAGTTATACATTAATTATACAAGACAGTGAAGGAAGATAATGATTATCGGTAAAAAAAATGCAATTAGAGATACGCATATTGGTGCAAGGGGTGGCCGTAGAGTTCCATTGCTGAGGTAGGGTTAGGGTTGTATGAGTCAGTTCAAGAACTTGACGGTTGTGGGGAATTAGCTATTCCTTACCCTGTTGGTTATAGAGCCATAGAAAAATACAGTGCAGAAACAGGTCCTTTGGCCCATCTTGGTGTGCCAAGCCATTTAAACTGCCTGTTGTAGTCGAGTGCTGTTGAGCCACATAGGGCAAGTCGCGACCCTGTGGAAAGTGTAGTTGTCCTTAGGGTTTTCATGGCAAGGAGCCTGCCAGGCCAAACTTCCTCTTCCACACAGATACTGCTGTTGCCCAGGATGGGACCTGACTGGATTCGAACTCTGGACCATCTGCCTCAAAGTCCAGTGCTGATGCCACTACACCACCGACTGGCACAAACAGCCCACTGGTGTGGAATTTCAGGCTGGAGGCGGAGGCATAATTCACAGCAGCAGATTTTCTGGATGATTTTCAAATGTTTTGCCTTCAGGTCAATTCATTTTCAAAACATATCTTTTTGGTTGCAGCTCCAACAGACAACCTATCAAATGCTTCAGGACGATTAATCTAGCCATGGGAGCCTCAGGCAGGCAGTAAACTTTATATTTGCTCAAGCAAAGTGATTAGCACATTCTTCAGGCATGGTCACTGAACGGTCATTGGCATTTGCCAATCTGATGAGGACGACGTTCTAGACTGTAATGAGCGTGTGCCAGAATTCAGGTTTACCAGACCGTCTAGCACCTGAAAAACAGCTGCTGCGTGATTAAAGGCTGCACTGCAGAAGGTTGAGATGGCGAGAGAGAAAGTGCAACACAAACACAGGCAGGAAATGGTAATGATTGTTGATTTTTATTTTGACAAGGATCAAGCCTTGCTTTCTTCCATAAACAAGTAGTTTGCTGGGATTCGAGTTGTGTCACCCTCAGGATCACGTACCACATGTTGCTTGCAGTACAATGCCTGTCCTGCTGCCATCTGCTGTCTTTGCAACAGCGAGACCGACACTGCAGCAACATCCCTTCCACCCTCCTTCATTTCGACAGGAATATTTGCCCCAACTGCATTCAGCGTTCGAGCACGGGTGCCAAGTAAGAGATGAGGTGAAGTGGTCTGTGCTCTGCATCCACACAAAATGCTGCTATTTGTTATTAAGCTAATGTGGGGGTCCACAAATATCACAAGCATGCTGGGAAATAGAGTGGTCAGGGCTGAATTTTTAAGGTTCCACTGTGGGGCCTTCATTCTTTTAAGCCCTGAAGCTGAATCTTACTACAAAAAAAAAGACAGATAATACAAATCTGGAAAAAAAAATGCTGGAACACAATCACTACAAAATCTGTGTAAAGAGACAAATAGTTAATGCTTCAGGTTGAAGTGGGGGGGAGGACGTAACAAATAAGTTAGAACATAGAACTAAGAAAGTACAGTACAGGAACAGGCCCTTCAGCCTAACATGTCCGAGCTGACCATGATGCCATATTAAGCTAATCCCATTTGCCTGCTCATGGTCCATATCTCTCTATTCCCTGCCTACTATGAGTTTAATGCCCCTTAAACATTGCTATCATACCTGCTTCTGCCTTCACTCCTGCTAATGCATTCCAGGCACCTGACACCTTCTGTGTAAGAAGCTTGCCTGACACGTTTTAGAACACAGAACAAAAAACATACAACGTAGAACAATTATGACAGGGAAAGGTCCTTCAGCCCATGACGTTTGTGCTAACCAGGATGCTAATCTAAACTATTCCCATCGGCCTGCATATAGTCTGCATCCTCCATTGCCTGTCCAAGTGCCTCCTAAACGTTGCTATCTTCTTTAAACTTTCCAACTCTCACTACAAACCTAGTGAAACAAAACTGCTGGAGGAAACCAGTGAGTCGAACACCGTTCAGGCAAAGGAATAGTTGATGCCTTGGGACAAGGACTGAGGGTGTAGGGGGGAGGTGGCCAAAGAGGTGAGAGGGAAGAGTGAGGCAGAGGCTGGCTGGTGAAGGGTAGATTCAGGAGAGGAGAGAGATAACAGGCAGATGGAGCTGTGTGAGTGAGGGAGAAGAGTGGAATCTTAATCGAGATAATCTAAAAATAGATATCTTTGTAAAATATCATGAAGTACTTTAAGTAATTAAAAAGAATGTCGCAGACGACAGATTAGCAGCTGTTATTGCATGCATTAATTTTTGGGCTCTGGAGAGCCAGGAATTACACAGGTAGCAAGGGCAACACAGCCATTAACATGTATAACTATTTTATTATACATCCAGTGACAGGAAAAATCTGAGGTGAAGCAATGATATCAAAACCTGGAGGTGGAAATGCATGCATGGTGTAGCAATGGGGTGGCATTTTGTATTGTTACAGTGTCTGGGGAGAATATTTTACTCCCCACTAATCTTATCAAATTGAACAGCTATTGAACATCACCAAACTCAAGGCATTCCTTTCATTAGCACAATTGGGGAGTGTTTGAAATGGAAATTTCTTTACGGAAAACTTGCTTTTATGAAAATTCCTTGAAAGAGTGAAGAACAGAAATGATATTGTTTGATGAATATGGTGTAAGATGGTACAATCACTTTCTTCTTTTTTAAGGCTCCTTTGTTTCCTCTTTCACTTCTGTTCTTAACACTGAGATTGAACCTAAAAGTCAAATTTACAGATATTCTCCATAATCTAATAAACCACGAGTGGGAGAAAATCTGTGACCGACTCCTGATAGTACTCATCATAAGTGCCTTTTACTAATTCACTGATCAGTTGAGATAATTTTATGGCAAATAAATTCGCTAACATTGTTAATGCTATTAATCCTCAATGTTTCAGTGATAAAGATCTGGTTTTCAAGTAGCTATGATGGAATCAAAATATGGCGGTATGGTTGTGTAGTGGTTTGTGCAATCACTTTACAGCCACAGTGATCACCGATGGTGTTTAGTTCCTGCCACTGTCTGTAAGGAACCTGTATGTTCTCCCTGTGACCACGTGGGTTTCTTCTGCGTGCAGCGGTCTCCTCCCACATTTCCAAGACATACAGGTTAGGGTTAGTGATTTGTGGGCACTGGAAGTGTGGCGACACTTGTAAGCTTGTCCCAATGCAACATTCACAGATTTGTTTTGATACAAGTGTTGCCTGTTTGAATGTACATTCAAGATTCAGGATTCAGGATTTAAGGTAGTTTAATGTCATAATGGTAAAGAAGAATGAAATAATTGTTACTCTGGATCCGATGCAGCATAAAAAAAACCCAGTAAGATAGAGAACACAGTAATAATAAAAAACAATAAATATAAATACGAAGGTAGATTATATAGGCATACACTGATTGTCTGTAAAGTGACGCTAGGCAAAGGAGTGTCTGCACATAAGGTGACTGACAGAAAATGATAAAAGTAGTGGTGGTTGGGGGTGTGGAGGGGTGGGTCAGCCTTACTGCTTGGGGACTGCTTTTGAGTCTGGCAGTCCTGGTGCGGATGCTACCTAGCCTCCTCCTTGATGGGAGCTGTCAAACAGTCCATGGGCTGGGTGGGTGGTATCCTTCGTGATGTTACTGGCCCTTTTCTGGCACCTTTCTGAGTATATGTCCTTGATGGTGGGTAGAGTGGTGCCAGTTTTGACTACCCATTGTAGAGCCTGTCTGCCGCTGCAGTGCAGTTTCCGTCCCAAGCAGTGATGCAGCTTGTTAGAATGCTCTCTACTGTGCATCTGTAGAATGACTTGAGTATAGATGTGCAAAGTCCAGCTCTCTTCAGCCTCCTCAGAAAGTGGAGGCTTTGGTGAACTTTCCTGACTGTGTAGATTGTGTTCTGGGACCAGGAGAGGTTGTGTGAGATGTGCACTCCCAAGAGTTTGAAACTGTTCACAGTTTCTACTGCTGTGCTGCTGCTAGGAAAGGGGTGTGAGTGGGCGAGTCACCTCTTTTGTTTTGTTGACATTGAGGCTCCAGACCTCGAGCTTTTCCGCCTCCTTGCTGTAGGCAGTCTCATTGTACTTGATGGTGAGCCCCTTCACTGTCATGTCATCAGCGAACTTGATAATGTGATTACTCAGGTGTTTGACCGTGCAGTTGTGCATGAGCAGAGTATACAGCGATGGGCTCAGCACACAGCCCTGGGAGGTGGGGGGGTACCTGTGTTGAGGATGATGGGGAGGGAGGAGCGATTGTGCATCCTGACCATCTGAGGTCTGTTGGTTAGGAAGTCCAATGCCCCGTTGCACAGTGGTGTATTTAGACCGAGGAGTAGGAGTTTGTTCACCACAATAGGGTGGAATGCTGAATTGAAATCCAGAAACAGCATTCTGACATAAGCGTCCTTGTTTTCTAGGTGTGTCAGGGCAGGTGCATGACAGATGTTATGACATCTGTTGTAGAGCGATTCCATCAGTAAGCATCTTGGTGAGAGTCCAATGCGGCAGGAATTGAAGTTTTGCTATCATCCGGTCAAAGCTCTTCATGATGATTGGCATCAGTGCCACCGATTGGTAGCTGTTTAGTTCTGACGGTGTTGAGTTCTTTGGAATAGGGATGATGGTGGTCGATTTAAAATATGTGGGGACAGCAGCCTGGTTGAGTGCAGTGCTGAAGACGTCCATGAAGACATCAGTGAGCTGCTGTGCACTCTCCCTGAGTCCTCAGCCTAGCCTGTCTGCCTTACGGGGTTCGGCTCTCTGCAGAATCCTTCTCACTTCTGCTGCTGTTACAGACAGTGGCTGCTGACCTGTGAGGTGAGTAACTTTCGTGGCCAGCGTTGTGTTGCGTGTCTGGAAGCGTGCATAAAAGTTATTTAGAGCTTCAGGGAGGGAGGTGTCGCTGGTACAGTCAACACTGTTTTCCCTTGTAGATTCAGCAATGCCCTTGATACTCAGCCACATACACCGGGAATTGTTTTCAGACAGGTGTTCCTGAAGTTTTTTGAGTGTGGGCCGCCTTTGCCCTCTTGCTGCCTAAGATGAAATTTCTCCTGGTTCTTCTGAGAGCTGCTCTGTCGCCAGAACTGAAGGGAGCGTCCAGGGATTTTAGTAGGGAGCGCAGCTCAGCATTCAGCCAGGGCTTCTGGCTAATCTTTAATAAAGATAATAAAGCTGACCTGTAAGTATCTTTAAATATTGGTTTAGTCATTTGTGGGCTCCAGGTGATGTGAGCAAATGCACAATCATTATGAACCGATACATCTCTCACTGAGATGCTTTACAACAGAAGATCAGCACATAATGGCCATGTTGGCTCTTTGTACATGCAAACAAGATGCTTATCACATTTTAAAGGCTTTAGATTAGCGGTAGCATGTTCAAAGGTCATTGCAGCACTTGCACCCCAAACCTTCTGCCACCCTGTTGTCTCCTCTAACATTCCTCCTACCACCACCCTTACTGGATCATATCCCACTCCTAATTCCAGGTCGCTGCATTCCCTAATTTATCTCGCACCCTCTACAAAACCAGCTGGCGCCCAGTCGTCGGTCCAGCCTTCACAGACAGTTCATACGTGTTCTCATGACCTCACTTGTTTCATTAATATAGCATACAATTCCAGCCTTGCCATTTAGTGTGTGAGAATTATTCCTATTACTCAAAAGGAGGGCGCGGTCGTGAGGTGGTTAGCACAACGCTTTACAGTACTGGTGACCCAGGTTCAATTCCCACTGCAGTCTGGAATTTGTACGTTCCCCCTGTGGCCATGGGTGCTCCAGTTTCCTCCCACAGTCCAGGGACCTTCCATTTGGTGGATTAATTGGTCAATGTAAATTGTCCCATGATTAGGCTAGGATTAAATCAGGGGATCGCTGGGTGGCGCGGTTCAACGGGCCAGAAGGGCCTATTCCTCGCTGATTCTCAATAAATAAATAATATCAATAAATGGATATGCCTGGCTTTGAAGACTGCAAAGCTGCATTGCATTCACATTACTTTACATGAAGTATTAGCCATGGTCACCTCAGTTGGTAGCACTCTTGCTTCTAAATCATAAAATTGTCTGCTTAATTTCCTTCTGAGGACTTACACTTCAATGGGGGGAGGATGCTGCACTGTTCTCTCCTAAATTTCGGGGTCCTCAATCCGGGTCCTCATTTGTCGTCCTGGGCCAGTCGATACCAAAGGTCGAAGCCTGAAGATCAGTCGGAAGCCCTAAGTCCACTGTGAGTCCACTGGGAAGGTTGAAGCACAGTGTTTGAGAATCCACGAGCCCATTGGCCTGTGTATGTGCATGGGTGGGTGGGAGGGAGCAGCAGGGCTCACTTTGCTGTCGTTTTGTTGCCTGTTGTGTTCAGTGTTGTTCTGCTGAGCATTGTGAGTATGAGGTTTTGGTGCCGGAATGTGTGTCGACACTTGTGGGCTGCCCACAACATATCTTTTGTTTGTGTTGCTTGTTAACACGAACAACGCAATTCATTGTGTGTTTCGATGTATGTGTGATAAAGAAATTAATCTGAATCTGAACCTGTCAGATCAGATGATATATTAAACTAAGTCCATTCTACCGTTTCACCTTTCAGGTAAAGTATCTCACCTTGAAGTTCAGGAGCATGTTTTTGCCAGCATCCTGTAAAGTACTTAACCAGCATCCAATACTAAAACAACAGCTTAAGGAATCACAGAAAGGTTACAGCACATTCAGCCCACATTGGTTCGAAGAGGAATCCAGCTCTTCCCAAACTTCTGCCTTCTTTCCAGATACTTTCCCAGCTCCTCCGAATGCTGTGTGAATCTGCCTCCACCACTGCCTACAGTAACACACTTCAAACCTCCCTGTTCATTGTAAATAGAAGTTATCTTAAGTCACTTTTGGGTTCTCCTTTGTCCATCGCCATAATTCTAATCTCCTTATTTTTGACCAATGGAAACTGACTACTACACTGTTCTGTTTCATGGCGTCATATATCTGTATCGGATCTCCTCACAACCTCCTCTAGTCCAGGAAGAAAACCAACAAAATAACTACCTGGCAACTACGGAGATAAGCTGATGCATCAAACTATGGACTCCGTTGCACAAATGGACTCCTTATGTGACTCACGTTCATATTCACTTACGTATCAAGTTCAGTTTTATTGTCCCTCAGCTGTACACATACATACGTGCAAAGAAAACAATGTTGTCTGGACCTAGGTCCACAATACAGTGCACATAACTCACACACAACATAAAGGTAATATTACCACAAATAATTTAACAAATTCTCAGGTGCATTTTCAACACAAGTCCAAAAGTAACTTATACTCTACTGGGGCTTCATATGTGATGAGACCTGGCTGGTTGCAGGGAGGTCAGTAGTCTCACGCTCTGAGTGAAGAAGCTGCTTCCCATCCGACCAGTCCTTGTCCTAATGATACTGTACCTCCTGTCCGATGGTAGAGGGTCAAAGAGCCACTCTACCTCCCTTCTGAACGCCATCGCATCATTGCTGTTGATGAGGCCAACCACTGTAGTATCATAGGCAGACTTGGTAACTTGGTTTGAGCTGGACCTAGCAGTATGATCATGTGTGCACACTGTGAACAGCAGTGGGCCAAGCACACAGCCCTGAGGGGTGCCGGTTATCTGCATGATGGAGTGAGAGATGTTGCTGCCAACTCGGACTTACTGTGGTCTTTCTGCCAAGAAGTTCAAGGTCCTGTTACAGAGAGAGGTGCTGAGACCTAACGAGGACAGTTTACCCACCAGCGTCTGAGGGATGCCTGCATTAAACACTGGGGTGAAGTTGATTACAGCATCCTGGCGTATGAGGCACCATTCTCCAGATGGGACAGGACAGAGCGGAGTGCAGAGGCTATGGCATTATTAGTAGACCGATTTGAGCTATAAGTGAACTAGAAAATGTCCAATATAGCAGGAAGTTAGGATCGCACATGTACATTGAAGCATACAGTAAAATGCATTGTCTGAATTAACAACCAACACAGTCTAAGGATGTGCTGGGGGCATCCTGCAAGTGTTGCTGCACATCCCGACACCAACATAGCATGTTCACAAAGCTTGGCAGAGCGGCACTGAACACAAAAAAATGGGACAGAAGTAACAGAACAACAACAGTAAAACAAAACCCCGTTTCCCCCTTCAACACACACACACACACACACACACACACACACACACACACACACACACACACACACACACACACACACACACACAAGTCCTCCAACCTCTGGGCCTCCAATCTCCAGGCTTTTGGCTATTGGATTTTGACTTCTGGTCTTCTGATCAAACTGCTTCAATCTTTGGTATCAACCCCAGACTAGTCAATGATGGGACCTCGAACTCCATTACAGTTCTATGATTCTGCAATTGATACTAGTCAGCTGCCATATAAAAAAAATGTAAAATCAGACTCAATGAACCAGTGGTACTCTTCTCCAATACCATTTTTCACCTCTGCAGTCAGATGCTGACCACTGACAATAACATCCTGACTCAGGTTTCTGTGTCACAAATATTAATCAGGTGACATAATAGTGCGGAATGCTCCACTGTGCTTTCAAACAGACACTGCAATGGGACCAGTAGAACCGTATCTCAGCAGTTCTCATTCAGTTCGTGAACTCCCACCTGATAACCCAAGCACTATCATGGAATAAATATTATGTACAATAGGATAGTCAATATAACATAGAAATACAGTTGCATCAGCATGATTTAAGCAGTCTGATGGCCTGGTGGAAGAAGCTGTCGCAGAGCCTGTTGGTCCTGGCTTATATGCTGTGGTACTGGATGGTAGCAGCTGGAACAGTTTGTGGTTGGGGTGAGTCGGGTCTCTAATAATCCCACGGGCCCTTTTTACACAGCTGTCTTTGTAAATGTCCTGAGTAGTGGGAAGTTCACATCTACAGATGCGCTGGGCTGTCCACACCACTCTCTGCAGAGTCCTGTGATTGAGGGAAGTATAGTTCCCATACCAGGCAGTGGTAAAGCCAGTCAGGATGCTCTCAATTGTGCCCCTGCAGAAAGTTCTTAGAATTTGGGGGGGCCAAACTTCTTCAACCATCTGAAGTGGAAGAGGTGCTGTTGTGCCTCTGATGGCAGATGGAAGAAACTGTTTCTAAAACATTAAGGCTCCTGTACCTCTTCCCTGATGGTAGTAATGAGAAGTGGGCATGTACTGGGTGGTGAGGGTCCTTAATGATAGATGCCAGCTTCTTAGGGCACCAGCGTTTGATGATGCCCTCAGTGGTAAGGTGGGATGTGCCCATGATGGAGCAGCCTTACAGATTAAATACTCTATATTCATGTGAGAAGAAGTAACTTGGGCAGAATGCCTGAACAGTTTCCAAATTCTTCTCAGATTCTTCACTGTAACAGTACTTAACTAACATTAGCAATCCATTAAGAAGAATGGTTAGTAGATCCTGATTATGAATTCCACTGACTTTAGAAATTCCAATTTTTACCCCCTCAAGTGCAAATCTATATGAAATTGTCCTCCTGAAGTCAGTGACCAGCTCTTTCATTGACAATGAAGGAAAGATTTTTCTCATGACGTTGTGACAAGAAAAGGCAGCAGACCTGTGATTTTGGAGTGCGGAGTGACTTGGGGAGGCAGTTCGTCAAAGCTTACTTTTTTTTCCACCGTCTTGAGAGGGGAGTGCTTGCAGTTTGATTGGTGAATTTCCAGAGTAAACCTGTCTCACCCTTGCTAGTCAATCTGAATAAATCTCTCATTTCCCTTGCCTCAGCCGTTAAATAGTTCAATAAGATCTTAAATTTGATTTATTATCATTGCTTTTTATTACTCTTGGGTGAACATTGCTCTGCTTCATCCATGTGAGGAGTCTTGGAAGACTTCCAAGATGCAGGCTATGGTCCAGTGAAGAACAATAACAAAGGAGAAAGTTTCATGTAAAACACACAAAATGCTGGAGGAACTCAGAAGGTCAGGTAGCATCTGTGGAGGTGACGTTTCAGCACAAGGCCCTTCACCAGGACTGGAAAGGAAGGAGGAAGAAGGGTGGGGGGAGGGGTGAAGTAAGAAGCTGGGAGGTAATAGGTGGAAAAGGCAAAGGACTGAAGAAGAATGAACCTGATAGGAGAGGAGAGTGGACCATAGGAGAACTAGAAGGGTAATCTAAGATGCGGCCAATCATAAATTATGAGCAATCTCAGTTTTTGCAGTGAAGACGAGTGCAATTCATACTCTGAGGAGAAGGATCATACTGGTGAACTGCACAGGTTTGTAGCGTGAATGGATTCGTCCTTCATATGACTGACAGCCCATGGGAACAGTGACCTGCATCAAAGCCCACAGGTTAATCAAATGCAAATCTATAAACAAACAGATGCCGGCGTATTAAGCAAATGAAAAGTGTGGGGGGGGGGGAGGGAATTCATTTCAAGTTGCTTTTTTGGTTTTGCAAATGCATTAATTAAACTTAAGACTATCAAACTACATCATTCTAGCATTTAATTGAATATAGCATCTTCTAAATAGGTTGCAACAAGCAGAATAATATCTCTGCAACAGCTGCACAAAAAAGATTGGACTTTGTAATCAATGGCATTTCAACTGAATACAAATATTCTAATAAAAGAAATCTTTCAGGAAAAAAACTAAATTCATCAGATTTCCAAACTAATTGTGCTTTGGAGCTGAGCTGTGCGCTAAATGATATTGTTTGCGCTGGCTGCTTCTGGCAAAATGCATGAAAGTGTTTTCAATTTACATAACAAGGTCTCTGCATGGGGTTCCTCCACTTCCATTCAGCTCATCGCATTCAGCACCATGCACGTGCATTATTGAACAGCCTTTGTACCTTTTCTGTGAGCTGTCATCACAGAAAGGAGTGCTTTTTCTCTTACGCTGACACAGAATAGAAGTACGCTATTGAAATTAATTGTTAGTCACCTGAAGCTATTTACACCAAACCTCCGCCAAATTCATCCCTGTACAAATTCTAACCACAATGCCCTGACCCTTCAGGCATTTGGAGTAGAGAATTCAAAAGCACTTGGCAATTGATAGGAAGGAAAGACAGACTGTACAAGGTGTCACTTTCATTATAGATCAAAAGGGGAGTGCAAAACTAATATCTCATTCCCAGAACATACAGGCAGAGGAGCTCTCCTGTCCAAGAGGTTGCTGCACTGGAATACAATTATAACGTAATGTAAAATGAAATTTGCAATTAGTAAGAAAAAGATGCCTACAAATTGGATTGCACTTGCAATAAACTTCCAATAGCTTACTATGCAGACATTTGGAATTCCTGACAGTTTGACTTCCGTCTCATGAGGTAATGCGGTCAAAATCCATTCACTTGGGCTCCCGGTGCAGCTGGGGCCCTGGTTCCTGCATTCCCTTTTAACTCACCTGGTTTAAGCCTGATTTATACTTCTGCGTCAACGCGACGCCATAAGTACTGCGTCGCTGCAAAGCCAACGCGGATCCCTACGCCAGAGCCTGCGTTGCTGCGATGTGCACCTCTCCCAAAATGTAGCCACGCGTCGCGGCAATGCAGAACGCAACAGCTGTGATTGGTCCACTTGGTAGCATCGCATTTCATCCTACGCTGCACTAGCTTCCCATTGGCCGACTGAAGGGCAGGGAAGGAACTCTGGCTGCAATGCTTTCCATAAAGCTTTACAGACCTCCGAAATTATGGAGGACACATTTCGCTTTTACGAAAAAAGATGCTCGTTTCTTGTTTACCCCGAGAAAGACTACCATGACCATGAAGCCTTGCACGTGCAGGTGTGTGCGCATGTGTGACGTGCGCGAATTGCAGAGCGACGCAGACACACCAACGCACAAGTATAAATGCTCACAACGCGCGTAAACCACTTGCGTAGGTTACCGTGTCAAGTTAACGCAGAAGTATAAACCAGCCTTAAGTTGTTTGCCTGCCTGCTTCTGCTCCTGATGTTCCCTTTAATCTCACCCATCTCACTGAAATGTAACTGTGTAACTCCTTTGAAGAAAGTGAGTTGAAAGTAAAAAATAACATCCGATAGTCCTGTAAATCTGCTTGCTCAGTTCCACCAAAGTCCTGAACGTGTTGGATTAAAGACACTTTATTGTATTTTCTATTCATTAAAATGTTGTCAAGTGTTAGTGAATTGAATACTCTCCAAAATTATGCAGATTGGCAAAAACAAGTGTTAAATTCTATCAGGAAACTTTATTATCTATCTATCTATCTGACTATCTATCTATCTATCCTATTAAATGAACAATTATTGTAAAAATATTATTTTAATAATCAAAACATAAATCAATTAAATAATCCAAATTATTAAATAATTATTTATTATTGTTTTGTATCAATGTTTACTATTTAAGTAGGTACATAATTTATAATTGGATGCATTTAAATTGATACCTATTCTCCCTCAAAGTGGCAATGGTCATGGTGCTTTTGAGAGCTCATTTAGAACTGTTGCTTTGATCTTTGGCAGTTACCATTTTGGCTAATCTCTCTGTGTTTTCGGACATGTATGTTCAACAGGTTCACAGAGCATAAAATAAACTTCTTAAAGGATAAAACTCAGCATTCTCCTATTTTGTATGTTAATAAATTACATATTGATGACGATTGTCCCGGGTATGACTCTAAACTGCAACCGGTGATGAGGCTCTGATTGGGGACTTCCAGAGCTTTGGGAAAATGGAGTTACCCCATAGTCATTCATTGCTCCCAGGGCCGCTCTGACCCGGAACGGTAGCACCTGCAAGGGTTCCTGCTCAGGATACGAGCGAAGGCCAACGGCAAATCCGGCAGGTTCAGTAACTGAACTTATGACGGAGAAGGCGGATGAGCTATGACAATGTCAATGGCTATAGTACAGGCGGATGAACATTTGGGAAGAGAAATGGCGATTTTTTTAGTTTGCCCAACAGTAGGCAATAGCAAACCACCGTTGCTAGATACTAGGTTTCCTAGAATCTATTTGCTAAGAAAACCATGGTCAAAATCACAAAATGTATCGCACAACAACAGTGTCAAGAGGATCTTCAAGACAATTCTGAAGATGCTTTGCTCGGTCGGGTTGATTCTGGGCAGCAGGGGATCCCCGACCGTCATCAAGCTACTGCTCATAAAATTCAAGTAACACAAAAGAAAATTATTGCCACTTGGAATGCAAGAACCCTATATCAAGCAGGAAGATCGGACAATGTGATAAATGAAATGGGAAGTCTAAAAATTAACATCATGGGAATTAGCGAAGTTCATTGGACAGGTGCTGGAACATGTCAGAATAGAAATAAAACACTAATTTATTCTTGTGGAACATCCCATACTAATGGAGTAGGAATTCTTATGGATGAAAACATGGCAAAAAGTGTTTTAGGGCATTGGGCAATATCAAAAAGAGTGCTCCTTGTTAGATTCAGAGGACAACCATTTGATTTAGCAATTATACATGTATATGCACCAAAAACAAATGGAACAAATGAGGATATAGATAAATTCTATGAAGAGCTTGAACAAGCAAAGAATGGATGCAAATCTCAAGACATGGTTATCGTCATGGGAGATCTAAATGCTAAAGTAGGACAAGGTGCTGATGGAAATACCATAGGAAAATTTGGACAAGGGGAAAGAAATGAAAGAGGTGAGAAATGGGTAGAATGGTGCAAGATGAATAATCAGGTCATTGTGAATACCTACTTTAAAAACCATCCAAGATGCTTGTGGACCTGGAAAAGTCCAGGTGATAAAACTAGAAATCAAACTGACTTTATTACTATAAACCAAAGATTTAGAAACTCAGTGACTCAATGCAAAACATATCCAGGTGCAGACTGTAATAGTGACCATAACCCAGTAATATGTCACGTAAAAGTAAAACTTAAAAAACTAAAGAAGCAAAAACACCTGAACAATCCCTTGACTACTCGCAATTAATTAAAGAAGGAAACTTAAGACAAAGAATTTACAGTTGAAGTAAGGAATAGATTTCAAAGTCTAGAAATAGAAACTGTTGAAGATGATAGCAATCATGTAGAAATTAAGTTTAGCTCTCTAAAGGGTGCCTTGGTAGAATCAGCAAAGTGAGTGATTCCTAAAAAAGAAAAAAGCACAAATAAATGGATGACAGATGAAATCAAAAATCTAATGGAAGAAAGGAGACTGAAGAAAGTAAATCCTATAGAATATAAGTCCTTAGATAAAAAAGTTAAAAGCCTATGTCAAAAAGCCAAAGAAGAATGGTTAAACCAGGAATGTGAGCAATTAGAAAGAATCCCAATTACTGATCCAAAAAGGTTACATCAAGAAATCAAGAATATTACCGGTAAAAAGCTCTTCTGTTCTTCAGGTGGATGTTTGAAAGCAAAGGATGGTACCATTATCATGGAAAAAGATGAGATTATGAATAGATGGACTGAGAATATTCAGGAATTGCTTGAAGATGATCGAGGTGAAAAACTAGAAATTAAAAAGAACATTGAAGGTCCAAGTATTTTAAAATCTGAAGTTCGTAATGCAATAAATAAGACGAAGAAAGGAAAGACAGCAGGTCCTGATGAATTAGTAACAGAACAAATTATTGCCCTTGAAGATTATGGAATTGAAAAACTTACTTATTTAATCAATGACATTTATGAGACTGGAATAATACCAGAAGAGATGAAAAAATCAGTATTTATCACTCTTCCTAAGAAACCTGGAGCAATAGAATATGAATTACATAGAACCATAAGTTTAATGAGTCATATCACTAAGATACTTCTAAGAACTTTGATGACAAGAGCTAAAAGTAAGATACAAGCTGAAATAGGTAAAGAACAATGTGGTTTTGTGAAAGACAAAGGTACAAGAAACGCGATATTGATGTTAAGGATACTATCAGAACGAGCTATTCAAGTGCAAAGGCACTTGTTTGTTTGTTTTATCGACTACACAGAAGTATTTGATAAAGTGAGGCACAATAAATTATTTGAAATATTACAGGAAACTCTGGATCTAGATTCAAAAGACCTCCGCCTGATCAGAAATCTGTACTGGGAACAAACTATCACTGTAAAAATAGATGGAGAAGTGAGTCAGTTTGTGAAAATCAAGAGAGGCGTTAGACAAGGGTGTGTTTTCTCCCCTGATTTATTTAATGTGTACAGCGAAACAATATTACAAAAAATAAGAGACATCTTGGGAATCAAAGTTGGCGGTGAAAACATCAATAATTTTAGATATGCGATGACACTGTGCTAATTGCAAGTACAGAGGAAGAACTACAAAACTTAATTGATATAGTTGTTGAAGAAAGTGAAAAAATGGTTCTATCCGTCAATCGCAAAAAGACAGAATGTATGATGATATCCAAAAAGCAGGAGAATCCTATCTGCAGGCTGAGAATAAACAGGGAAGACATAAAACAAGTACAGAACTTTTGCTACTTAGGAAGCTGGGTGACATCAGATGGCAGGTGTGACATGGACATCAAAAGAAGAATAGGGATGGCAAAAGATGCCTTTACGAGAATGAAGAATATACTGAATGAAGAAAACACTAAACTAGGCATGACAACCTGCCTCAAAGTACTGAAATGTTACGTTTATCTACTTCTGTTATGTGGCTCAGAATGTTGGACAATATCTAGTAACATGAGGAAACGAATTGAAGCAGCAGAGATGTGGTTTTTGAGGAGGATGCAAAGAATATCATGGACGAAACGAATATCTAACGAGGATGTCATGAACAGAGCAAGCACAAAAAGAGAAATAATGTATGAGATCATGAAAAAGCAACGTAACTTCATTGGACGTGTGATTAGGAAAGAGGAGTTAGAATGCACAGTAATTATGGGAAAGATTGAAGGGAAGAAAGCAAAAGGAAGGCAAAGGCAAATGATGATGGAGACAGCAGCCAGAGAACTGGAAATGAATACCAATGAATTGATCCACTTGACCCAAAACAGGAGTGTGTGGGCCATGGCAGTCAAAGCTCAAACTGGGCACGGCACCTGATGATGATGATGATGTTGATGACGAGGAAAGACATTCCCAGAGCTAGGAAAGGCTAAAGAGAAGTTCCTCAAACAAAAAAAAAACAGTGAGAGAGAAGAAAAGTCTAACTGGGGTCTGCTTAAAAAAAATAAGGAAAATGGGATCACATTGGTAGGTTCATTTCAACACACACAGAACGCTGGAGGAACTCAGCAGGTCAGGCAGCATCTATGGAAATGAGTAAACAGTTGATGTTTCAGGCTGAGTACCTTGTTCAGGACTGAGAAGGCAGGGAGAAGATACCAGAATAAGAAGGAGGTGGGAGGGCAAAGAGAATAGTTGGAAGGTGATAGGTGAAGCCAAGTGGGTGGGAAAGGTCAAGGGCAGGAGAAGAAAGAATCTGATAGGAGAGGAGAGTGGACAACAGGAGAAGGGAAAGGAGGAGAGGACCCGGGGGAATTAATAAGCAGGTGAGAAGTAAAAGGCCAGAGTGGGGAATACAGGAAAGGGGGTGGGGTGGGGGGGCGGGGTGGATTTGATCACCGGAAGGAGAAATCGGTATTCATGCCATCCCAGGTGGAATACAAGGCGTTGCTTCTCCAATTCAATTGCAGAATTCGACTCTCAAAACTGCAGATGGGAAGAATACTGTAAAATATTTGACTGATGCTATTTTTCATATACATTAATGATTTAAATGTAGATGTCCAAGATACAATTAGTAAGCTTTCAGATAACAGGGAATTTGTTGGTATTACTGATACATTCAACTGCTGCCTTATAACACTCCATATTGGAATCTTCCATAACATGGAGCCACACCATTTACATTTGCCTCAAGTTGAAAAAAAAATTTGAATTATTTACTTATTTTCACACAGATTCCATGGGTGTGAATTTTATTCCATATCTCAAAATTTTGGGTAGTGATCTGCAAATACGGTAAGGCCAAATGTCTGTTACCTGAAAATCGAACAGTTGCAATGAGGGGGTGGCCGGCAATGAAGATAGTCAATAGTCTTAGGTTACAGAATGATACTGATCAAATGCTAATTCAGGAAGAGCAATAGCAGAAAGTATTTAATCCCAAAAACCATGAGGTAATATATTTGGGTGGGGGGGGGTCCAATTGCGTTGGACATATGTAAATGGTAGGATCCTCCATGGTAATGGTATATAGTCTTAAAACTGACAGAACTGGTAGATTAGCTAGTGCAGAAAGCATATATAGAGAATGCTGACTTCAATTAGATTAAATTAAATTTATTTATTAATCACATGTACATTGAAACATTGAGTGAAATGCTTCATTTATGTTAACGACCAACACAATCTGAGAAAGTGTAGCAGGTAGCCCTAATGTGTCGCCATGCAACCTGGTACCAGCATTTCATCAGCCAGGACATGGAATATATTAGATTGAAGGCCATTTTACTGCTGAATTGTGAGTGCAGTTCTGGTTGCCACAATATGGAAGGATGTGATTGCACTGGACAGAGGGCAGAGGAGATTCTCCAGAGATGTCACCTGGGACTGAATGCTTCAATAATGAGGAGAGACTGGATAAACTCAATTTGTCATCTGTGGAGTAGAGGAGGCTGAGGGGAAACCTGATAAAATAATGAGGGACATATATACGGTGAATAATCAAAACTTACCCCGTATCAGAGGTACCCAAAACTAGAGGATATAGGCTTAAGGTGAGAAATAAAATAATTTCAGTACTGTGCAAGAATCTTAAGCACATGTAAAAAAGTTCTTAAAGGAAAGATACTTTCAAAATAATGAAATTAAAAGTTTCTAAATATCAAAAAAAAACTATAAAGAGCAGAAAACAGTAAAATCAGATGAATTTAGTGTGACCATCCTTTGTCCTTAAAACCGCATCAATTCTTGTAGTTTGATAAGAAAATCAGCTGTTAGGTTGTTCCAAGCATCTTGGAGAATTTGCCACAGTTCCTCTGCAGACTTTGGCTGTCTCATTTGCTTCTATCTCTCTAGGTAATCCCAGACAGCCTTGATAATGTTGAGGCCACACCATCTGAAGTCATGTACCAAACCTAAGACTTTTGCACAGCACTGCAGAAGGAATCTGAGGAAGTATCTGGTTACAACCTACAGCACCATTGTTGGTCGAATCACAGATTGTGATGAGGCAGAATACACGAGTATTCTGAGGTCATGAGGTCAGCTGGTTCAGTGTTGTAGTGTTGTAGGGTTCAGTGTGGTGTTGTAACACAGTAGCAGTGCGATCATTCAAGTCGAGTATGATGTTCTCCTAAAGCGTTGTCTATTGGTGGGTCCTGAGATGGCTGTAGAGGCTGATCCAAGATTCACATATTCTGTTGCTCTGCAGGCAAGAGTAAGTGGTGGCTGTGGTCAGTGGTTGGCTCAGTTTCTCCTTTTGCAGCTGCTGCTTGTTGTCTGCGGATGAAGCAGTTAGAGTTTGTCATTCAGTGCTCCTATAGTGAATTATTATACATGGAAGACTTGGGTTCAGTGTTTCTATGAGAACAAGACAAATCTGTATCTTTTGTGTCCTTTGATTTCCATGAAGGGAGCGCTGTCAATCACCAAAGATAATAATGCAGAACGGGCCAGAATTGGCCAAGATCTCAAGTATCTGCAGAATTCTCTCTCAACGAGCTAATCAGTTGGCACCAAGAATGATGATGATCTTTCTGTGTTTTCTTGTGACACAGAAAGAGGCCATTCGATCCATCAGTTGTGGTTGGGTAGGATAGAGGTGGGGGGGCCTAGGGGGTTGGAATTGACATAGGGAGACACAAGAGGCTGGAGATGCTGGAATCTGACAAGAAAGGAAGGTAATGAAGGAGGAATAATGCGCAGGTGAAACCAGTTGGGGGAGGGGATGGGAAACTCAGTAGTTATAGTGCACAGCTGTAAGATGGAGGGATCACTTCATCCGAGCACCTCCACTAAAAGCGGAACTTCTTGGTGGCCCAACATTCTAATTACGATTTCCATTCCCGCTCCAACATGTCGGTCCATACCCTCCTCTCGTGTCATGATGAGGCCACCCTCAGGGTGGAGGTACAACACCTTATATTCCATCTGGGTAGCCTCCAATTTGATGGTATGAAAATCAATTTCTCCTTCCAGTAAAAAATCCCTTTCACCACCCCCACTTCTTCTATTCCCCACTTTGGCCTCTTACCCCCTCTCACCTGCCTATCTCCTGCCCTCCTCTTTCCCTTTCTCCTGTGATCTACTCTTCTCTCCTATCAGATTCCTTCATCTCCAGCCCTTTACCTTTGCCATCTACTTGGCTTCACCTATCACCTTCTAGCTATCTTTCTTCTCCTCCCCACCCCACCACCTTTTTTTTTTGACATCTTCCCCCTTCCTTTCCAATCCTGAAGAAGAGTCTTGGCCGGAAATGTCGACGGTTTGTTCATTTCTCTGGATGCCCCCTGACCTGCAAAGTTCCTCCAGCATCTTGTGAAGGTTGCTTTCGATGGATGGAACCATTGTGGGGAGGGGAGAGTTGAGGTAGGGAAGGCTGAAAAGTGAAAAGTAGAGGCACAAGACAATGCAAATGTCAGAATTTTCAATTTGATAAACACAAGAGATTCTACAAATGCTGGAAATCCAGAGCAACGCATACAAAATGCTGGGGGAATTCAGCAGATCAGGCAGCATCAATGGAGAGGAATAAACAGTTGACATTTCAAGTCGAGACCCTTCATCATGACTAGAAAGGAAGAGGGAGAAGAAGAACTAAGAAGATGGGGGAGGGCTTAGAGGTACAAGCTGGCAGGTGATAGGTGAAGCCACTTGAGGGAGAACATGTGCAGGTGGGGGGAGGGGTTCTAAAATAAGAAGCTTGGAGGTGATGTGTGGAAAAGATAAAGGACTGAAGAAAAAGGAATCTGATAGGAAGGGGGAGTAGACCATAGAAGAAAGAGAAGGAAGAGGGGCACCAGAGGGGAGTGATGGGCTGTTGAGGAGAAGACGAGGGGTAAGAGGAGAGCCAGAAAGGGAATGAAAAATGAGAGAAGGGAGAAGCAGTGAGAAATTACCAGAAGTTAGAGAAATCGATGTTCATGCCATCAGGTTGGAGGCTACTCAGACGGAATATGATGTGTTGCTCCCACAAAAAGACAATAACCTCATCATGGCAATAGATATAAACCTTCAGTTTGAACTAGAAAAAGGTGTTCTGATGCTGGACATGCAGAAGAAGTAGTTTGGCCAATCTAGCTGCCTGAGTATGAATGGGCCTCAGTGCTGGGAATGGTGTCTGGAAAGAACATTGATAACTTGCATACCTTACCAGAGAATACAGAGGGTTTTGCAGCATCAAAACAGTATTGGTGGCAATTCTTATTCAGTAACCTTTCTTCACTACTACTAGTGCAGGTCTCAAAGTAAAGTTATTATCTATTTTATACACACACACACACACACACACACACACACACACACACACACATACAGTAGTCATAGTCATAGTCATACTTTATTGATCCCGGGGGAAATTGGTTTTCGTTACAGTTGTACCATAAATAATAAATAGCAATAGAACCATAAATAGTTAAATAGTAACATGTAAATTATGCCAGTAAATTATGAAAACGTCCAGGACCAGCCTATTCCAGGTATCTGACCCTCCAAGGGAGGAGTTGTAAAGTTGTAAAGGCAGGAATGACTTCCTATGACGCTCTGTGTTGCATCACGGTGGAATGAGTCTCTGGCTGAATGTACTCCTGTGCCCACCCAGTACATTATGTAGTGGGTGGGAGACATTGACCAAGATGGCATGCAACTTAGACAGCATCCTCTTTTCAGACACCACCGTGAGAGAGTCCAGTTCCATCCCCACAACATCACTGGCCTTACGAATGAGTTTGTTGATTCTGTTGGTGTCTGCTACACTCAGCCTGCTGCCCCAGCACACAACAGCAAACATGATCGCACTGGCCACCACAGACTCGTAGAACACATGTATATATATGTGTCACCATATAGTATCCTGAGATTCATTTCCTAGCAGACATTCAGAATCGTATTGGAAGGTGAGTGGACCTGTGTACCATTAGCTTTGTACAATTTCTGAAATATTGGAATTCAAATATCGTTTTCTTAGCCAGTAGAAAGCTGTGATGATGCATTGAAAGTACTGATGAATTTCAGCAGTGATGTCTGCCTTTGCTGAGTGGTGGCTCCTGGAATATGGAAGTGGTTATTGCTTTCCTGAATCAGGCTAAGATCCATTGTCAGAGGTCAGTGTTGTGGAACAGGGGAAGGTCGATGAAAGATCTTTGCCTTCCTGATGGTCCATCCTTTTGTGTATATTTTAATGATGGTAAATTAAGTAGATCTAGAGAGAGCAGCTTCCTGTGAGTGGCCACAATCTGGCACTATCTTCCTTCTTCTGATGACCTTATGACGGTGCTTTGGAGCTTGGTTCCAGCCTCTGAAAACGCAAGTATTGACTGCACGTTGTATTTAACTGCTGAAGTTTGGAAGACTTGATTTCAATGTATGTGATGAGTTTACTATTAGTTCTGGAGATTAGGCCCATTCTTGTGTGAAATTGGTTGGCGGTGAGGTGCCACATTGCAGCAAGAAGATTAGGAAGTATTAGGGCATTGACACAGCCGGTTTAATAGACTATAGTTTAAGTCGAAGATTGTATTTGTTAAACCCCATCAGTTTGGAATGTCGCTGACACTGTAATGAAACAATAGTTAAGACTGAAGATGAGCTTACTGTCATAAACATAAGTCCATGTGTGGACAGGTGCAATGAAAAACTTACTCGGAGCAGCATCACAGATTCATAGCACCCGATAAGCAGGATTCACAAGTAAAACTACAAATTAGTTTTAAGTTATGCAACACAATTTTTATAAGAAAATACATAATTAGAACAAATTAAAGGCCCACTGTAATGAAAAGTGATGAAAGCTGTCACAGAGCTGCTATAGTGGTTGGGTTGTGCAATTTGGTTCAAGAACTGAATGGCTGAAGGGAAGTAACTGTTCACGAAGCTGGTGGCATGGGACTTCAGGCTTCTGCTCCTTCTGCCTGATGGTAGTTGCAATAAGGTAACAAGGCTCAGATGGAGGGGATATTGTATGATAAATATTGCTTTCTTGAGGCAGTACCTCATGTAGATGCTACCTATGCTGAGGTCGCTACTCTCTGAAGCTTCCTTTACCACTGCTGCAGAGCTGCAAAACATCCTACTGTCTGAAACAACCACATTTAGCTTTGCTGTTCTTTCTTAACCTTCTATCATTATTCAGCCACAAGAATGCCTCATGTCAAACACATGATAAGGATGAAGGCAGCTTATAGAAAGCAACATCAATGTCACAATAGTTGAAAGTACTACGCTTGTCAAATTTATTCTTGGTTTTACTGACAATGTTGTGCCACTGCCCACTGTTCGTCTTGGATCTTCTAAAGGTCTTGCTTTGTATCAAATCGATCAATAGCATAGTTTCAAAAATTCACTAATATACAGTACATCCATCTTCTTGCTTATGCTGAATGGGTTAAAATGATTACCTACGTATGTTAACCTGAAGTTTTAGGTATCAACAATTATGGGGCAATGGGGATTTGAACATATTGGTGTTTAAATCATAATATACTTTATACTTTATTGTCGCCAAACAATTGATACTAGAACGTACAATCATCACAGCGATATTTGATTCTGCGCTTCCTGCTCCCTGGATTACAAATATTAAATATTAAAAGTAGTAAAAATTAGTAAATATTAAAAATTTAAATTATATATCATAAATAGAAAATAGAAAAATGGAAAGTGAGGTAGTGCAAAAAAACCGAGAGGCAGGTCTGGATATTTGGAGGGCACGGCCCAGATCCAGGTCAGGATCCGTTCAGCAGTCTTATCACAGTTGGAAAGAAGCTGTTCCCAAATCTGGCCATACAAGTCTTCAAGCTCCTGAGCCTTCTCCCAGAGGGAAGAGGGACAAAAAGTCTGTTGGCTGGGTGGGTCGTGTCCCTGATTATCCTGGCAGCACTGCTCCGACAGCGTGCGGTGTAAAGTGAGTCCAAGGACGGAAGATTGGTTTGTGTGATGTGCTGCACCGTGTTTACAATCTTCAGCAGCTTCTTCCGGTCTTGAACAGGACAACTTCCATACCAGGTTGTGATGCACCCTAGAAGAATGCTTTCTATGGTGCATATATAAAAATTAGTGAGGGTGTTAGGGGACAGGCCAAATTTCTTTAGTTTTCTCGGATTGTATTGTATTATTTCATAAACTGAATTTTTGTATTAAATTATACCCAGCAGAGATCCCACAGCAGCCAAATTATATACCTCAAAGACACACTAAGGGCATGCCTCAGGAGAAATGACACAGGCCCTATGATCAGGGCAGAGATGTTGTCCAGCCAATGTCTGACCACCACCAAAGAGGGTTTCTGATCTGAAGAGGGGCAATTTGTTATTGAAACTGAAAAGAAGAAAGTGCCAGAAATCTCAGCCAGTGGATATCCTTCCATAAGGAGATGTGCATTCTCTGAAGACACATCAGTTCTGCTGAGGATCAAGTTCTTTTTCTTTTCTCTCTTGTATAATTTGTATTCTGTGTTGTCTGATTCTACATACTTGTGTTATTGTTGCAGACACATTTTTTTGTCATGCCTGTCCCTTACTGTAGATGTACTTGTGCATATGACAATAAAATCGGCTTGACTTGAGTCACCACTGGATCCTTCAGTGAAATGTGGAAGCGTACCCAGGCATACCCTTCATACCCAGGCATTGGCAACAATTTCATAAAATGCATCTGATTTTTCTTTTCTCTCTGAGAATTTCTTCCTTCATTTCGTCTGCTGATGGGATTGTTCCCCTGGAGGAGTCTCACTGTTGCCAAACCCGAGAGGCCATTATTCATGTGGGAGCCTTGACAGTGAGTGATGAGATACTATTCCACTGTGAAAGACATCACAGATTTGGCCCAGTCCTGACCTTGCTGTACCCAGGCATGCATATTTTAAAATCTGGGTTGCGTGGGAACAATAACCTGTGCTTCCTCCCCCAACCAGTTGCTTTAACTGTAGTGCTGGTCTTGCCGAGACTGGACGTCTTCTGCATTATCTTATGAGCTCTCTAATTCAGACTTTGTAACCTCGAGGGCAAGAAACCAAAAATCTATCCTAAATCATAATCTTTTTTCAACTTGTGAGATCAAGCCCTCATCCGGATTTTAAGCGTGAATCTAAATTGTCATATCCAAGCACCCAGAAGAGAGGTTACTTTAATGAAATGCTGCCTTTTGGATGAAGTGTTAAATTGAGGACTAATTTTCCCCCCAAAGTAGTTTTTAAGAAAACATGAGGAGTGATAAAGGGCAAAAAAGGAGATGGAAGAGAAAATGTTATGTTTAGCCGAAGGGGTGGGTGTGGGACATTGGTTACATTACAATGGTATCAGCACTACAAGAATAATTCATTAACTTGCTTGTGAAGTTCCTGATGTCAAGGGGATGTGATAAATTGCCAACAAAGGCCTCAAGTTAATCTGATGTGTATTTTAAACTAAATCTTAAAAGTAGTGCAGATAGAATGTGTTGACCTCACACAGGCAAAATGCCGGTTTAATTAAATGAATTTACATTAAGCGCTAATATTCAGTGTATTGCTTATTCGTCATTCCCAGTTTTAATGATAGAATGAAAGTATTTACCTTTGATTCCTGTTCATCTCAAAGCCCTGAAAACTTATGAATAATATTTACTTTGAACATAAATCATTATTTGCACTGAGCCATTTATCTTACTCAATGTATAAAATAACAATCTCTCAAGATGACACCGTCTCCTTGACATCGAGGCAGTTGACCTGTGAACGGCGGTGGTCTGAAGTCAGCCACATGCAGTTATAGCAATTGGAGTTAAATTGTAAATTCACAAAGAGAGATCTTTTCCTCAGCACCAACCCCCTTCCCCGGCTCACTCCGCCTTTGACATTCCTTATCAATGCTGTCCATTTTAGCTCCCAACAGAGGCAGAGCGCATCAAAGTGGCCTTTGTGCTAGAAAAAACAGTTTATTATTCTCCAGCAAACATCATCATTTAGCTGAAACAGCGGGAATTGAATGGTTTCAAGCTAGGAGAACCAGATGTATTTGGACTTCTGTCAGGCAATTTCATCGTACCACCTGATCTGTGGCAGTAGACCAAAAAGGGTCACTCATATTCCCATTGGGTATGCTCACAGGAGAGCCGCAAATCATTCGAGTAAAATGTTATGCAGAATGTGTCTGGGTTATTGATGGGCCTGAACTGTATATTTATTAAATAGACCGGCAATGTTCCACATACATGCATTTACACTTTAGAACAAATAGTAAATGTGTTGGATATATCAAAGGGCAGCAATTTAATTCAGAGTACTCTAATGATATTGATTCGGATGGAAGAGGCTAATGCAAACGTGGCTTGCAATTTAAACAGGGAAGCCTGGGAGATTTGGGGAAATATTTTCACCGGCAACAATCCATGTCCATTTAATTCTCTCTCTCTTTACTTCTCTTCGCTTCCTGTGACAGGCCATGGACCCGATTCCCATATGACTGAGGCCAGGCATGCTTTGGGCTGTTGGCTGTCCACAGGATGTGCTTGCTGCACCAAGTTTTTAAATATGACCAGCTTACAGTGGTCAGCAATACTGTATGGGGAGCTCTTTCAGAGCCTGTTATCTGTTCTTGGGTCCTACCAACTTCACTGCTGCAGAAACCAAATGAAGTTTCTTCCAAACACCCACTGAAGTTATGATTACATACTGCCCGTTACGCTGCTGGAGTTTACATGTCCTCCATTTCGTTTGTTTTGGGTTTCCTTCATTGTGTCAGTAGCTTCCTCTCATTTTTCACTACTGTCAGCTATGCAGGTCTGGGGTGGAGACTCAGGAATACCATCACACACAGATGTAGAAAGATTCTTCATTGCTGTTTCTGTAACAGTTCTGTTTTACCAGTCAGGGTTGTTAGCCCTGATCTGAACTCATGAACCTGGAGGACCGGTGGACCACTCTTTATTTGGCTTCTATCCTTTGACCTGTTTGGCATGGGAAATCCTACCAAGAACCAAAGCACCAGGCCCAGACTCCGACCAACATAGATCTCCAGGTCACTGAGGTGAAGTGACACTGGAGGAATTGGGGAAATCTCAGCTCTGCATCTCTGGGATTATGTTATGTTTACTCAAAGCACATCTGTAGATCTAAATACTGTAACGGGATGTGGGTTGGTGTCTGAAATCCACTGAGAAACCAAGCTGATGTCTGTTACCTCCTGACCAGAAACTTAATTACTTGTTCACTTTCACAGAAACTTTGACCACAGGGTTCCTTCTGAGGCCTCTGTTGTTAGTGGAATTTATAAATGACAAAGATGAAACATGGAGAGGTTGGTTAGAAATTTTGTAGAGAATACAAAGGTTGGTGGTGTCGTGGATATGCAGGAGATTGCTGAAGGACAGACCTGGATATAGGTCAATTGCTGATGAGAAGTGGCAGCTGGAGATTAACCAAACCAAGTCTGAGGTGTTGTGCAAATGTAATGACAGGACCTGTAGCAGTGTTGATGTGCTGAGCATCTTGGGATCCAATTCCATCACTCCCTGAAAGTGGCTGGACAAGTTGATAGGGCAGTAAAGAGGGCATATGGCATGTTTACCATTATCAGTTAAGGTAATGAATTAAAGATTCAGGAATTTGCTTTGCAACTCTATAAAACTCTGGTTAGGCAGCATCTAGAAGAGGGATTCCCAAGCTCTTTTATGCTATAGATCCTTACCATTAACCGAGGAGTCCGTAGACCCCCGGTTGGGAACCCCTGATCTGGAACATTGCATTGAATTCTGGTCACCCCATTATAGGAAGATTGTGGAGTTTTTGGAGAGGGTGCAGAAGATAGCTGCCTGACTTAGAGGGCATGTGCTATGAGGAGAGGTTAGACAAAGTAGGGCTGTTTCGTGTGGACTAGTGGAAGCTGAGGGGAGACATGACCGAAGTTTATAAAGTTATGAGAAGGATAGATAAGAGCATCTTTATCCTGCGGTTGAAATGTCTAACACTAGAAGCCATGCATTTAAGGTGAGTGGAGGTAAGTTTAAAGGAAAACAACAGGAATTCTGCAGATGCTGGAAATTCAAGCAACACACATCAAAGTTGCTGGTGAACGCAGCAGGCCAGGCAGCACCTCTTCCTAGAGATGCTGCCTGGCCTGCTGCGTTCACCAGCAACTTTGATGTGTGTTGCGTAAGTTTAAAGGAGATGTTTTTTTTACACAGGGAGTGGTGGGTGCCCAGGGAGGCAGTGGAGGCTGGTATGACATGGACATTTAAGAGGCATTTAAATAGGAACATAAATGTGCAGAGAAAAGGGGAATACGGACATTGTTCCAGCAGACGGGATTAGACTAGTTAAGCTTTAATTACTAGTTTAGTTAGTTCAGCACAATATAGTAGGCTGAAGGGTCTGTTCTGAAACTGTTCCATGGACTTCTCTTACTCAATTCAGGGGACTTGGTGACTATGTTCCAGAAATACCTGCACAAAACCCTAGCCAGGTAAAGCAGGGCAGTATAGAAGAAATATCTTCTTCTGGGTGGGGTAAGAAGCCAGGGTCAAACCTTTTGACTTGGGTGTCTATAAGAGATCCCATAGTATTGTTTCGAAGAGGTCCATGGGTGCTACCTCCAGTGTGCTACAACCTTCATCCCTTATTACCAGAGCAATTTATTTGGGCATTATTACTTTGCTGTTTCTGGGAGCCCGCATTGCAGCAGTAGATGCTGGAAATACTCCAGCCTGCTGTGAGTGTAGTAAGAGCAAGGTCCATAGCTGACCATTTGTCCTTCGAGAGCAGACCCCATCCATCTCACCACCCTGCTCAAGCTGGATTAGCAGGAAAGTGATGTTGGTACACAGTGCCCCAAATTCTTGTCTCCCTCCCTAAAGATCCTCCTGTCGTTTTGGCATCTCCTATTCATTCCTCCCCTGTTCTGTGAATTGTGACCTCTTTATAATTACATGGACTATTAAAGCTGCATATATTTAACATAATGAGGCTTACTGTTTAATAAAACATAATATTATCACAGATTGGGCGTATTCTAAAATCTGTGCCCAATACTAACACTGTCCTGACCATCCAAGCCCTTATCCGGCCTTCATAAAATTGAAGGGTTTGGCAAAATGAAGAAAAGAAATTTTCAGAGGATTTAAGCTGAAAGAGTATCTATTTTGTTTCAATTGAAATGCAATGAGATTTTGTATCATTTTGAGAGTGCACTCCAGTTTTTACCACAAAACTTTTCCTTGTGGATTACTGCATACTTCTTTAAGTTAAAGACAAATAACTAACACCATAATTATTTCATTTTAAGTTTATCCTATGTTTAGTCTTTGAAGATGATGAATGTCACAGTACTGTCCCTGAAGTCTTGAAGTACTTTTTTTAAAAAAGAGCTTGCAGTTACAATTGAGAGACTAAACAGGAGCAGAGTTAGGCCATTCAGCCCATCGAGTCAGCTCTGCCATTCCATCATGGCTGATATATTATTTCTCAACCCCATTCTCCTGTCTTCCTGACGCACTTACTAATCAAAAACTTACCGATCTCTGCTTTAAGAGCTGAAACTAATTCTGGACAAGTTTTATAAATGTGGGTGGTTGTACAATCTTTATAGTGTGTGGAAGTTACTTTACTCCTTTAATACTGGTAAAGCATTCATCTGGTCATTATGTCAGGCGGCATCTTTGGAAAAGAGTATCGTCAATGTTTTGGGCCAAGACCTTTCATCAGTTCCCTTCATCAGTCCCGAAAAAGGGTCCCGGCCTGTCACATCAACTGCAATCCTGTACTCTTTTCCATAGATGCTGCCTGGCATGCTGAGTTCCTCCAGCATTCTGTGTGTTGCTTGGGTTTCCAGTATCTGCAGATTTTCTCTTCTTTGTCATCTGCTCATTATTCCTGTTTGCAGGAGGCGGCTATGAGTAAAACTGGCTGCTCATTTCCATCACTATACAATGACTTTTTGGTACTTTGCAGCACTTTAGCAAATTCTGCAATTTTATTCTTTCATTTCTTATAGTGCCATGCTCCATAAATGGCACATATGGAGTCCATTTGACTGGCTTCCTCCTGATTGTCCAGTCCCTGTTTTGCTTGTTGATTGTGATTGTCCTGAGCCATGCTCCCAGCTGCTGGAGTAAGGACATCGACCTCCTCCAATCCTACTCCTGCTGGACTACAGATTAAGTGAAGGTGCTACTGCTGACTTGCTCTTTCCCCATGACCATGCAGGAGGTGTGACTGGTGGGCTTTCAGATAGTAGTGTGGTGCGCAAGGCTGTCTGAGGTGACAGCAGGACATGGATCGGATGGAAAGTTGGTCAGAGCATTGACTTTTGGAAAGTAATCCCACCAAGTGTGACGTGATGCATCTTTAGAAGTCAGGTATGGTTGGATACAAACATTAAATGGTAATGTTCGAAGGAATTTTGATGAACAGAAGGCCTTTGGGGTTCATGCCCATTGTTCCCTGAAAGTGGCAACAGTTAAATAGAGTGGTGAAAAAGGCATATGGAATGCTTGCCTACACCAGCCATATTAAAGAAAGGAATATCAAATATAAAAGTTTGGGAGTTTAGGTTGCAGCAAAACAAAACACTGGTTATATAACCATATAACCATATAACAATCACAGCACGGAAACAGGCCATTTCGGTCCTTCCTATCCGTGCCGAACGCTTACTCTCACCTAGTCCCATCTACCTGCACTCAGCCCATGACCCTCCATTCCTTTCCTGTCCATATACCTATCCGATTTTTTTTTAAATGACAAAATCGAACCTGCCTCCACCACTTCTACTGGAAGCTCGTTCCACACAGCTACCACTCTCTGAGTAAAGAAGTCTCCCCTCTTGTTACCCCTAAACTTTTGCCTCTTAACTCTCAACTCATGTCCTCTTGTTTGAATCTCCCCTACTCTCAATGGAAAAAGCCTATCCACGTCAACTCTATCTATCCCTCTCATAATTTTAAATACCTCTATCAAGTCCCCCCTCAACCTTCTATGCTCCAAAGAATAAAGACCTAACTTGTTCAACCTTTCTCTGTAACTTAGGTGCTGAAACCCAGGTAACATTCTAGTAAATCTCCTCTGTACTCTCTCTATTTTGTTGACATCTTTCCTATAATTCGGTGACCAGAACTGTACACAATACCCCAAATTTGGCCTCACTAATGCCTTGTACAATTTTAACATTACATCCTAACTCCTATACTCAATGCTGTGATTTATAAAGGCCAGCATACCAAAAACTTTCTTCACCACCCTATCCACATGAGATTCCAGCTTCAGGGAACTATGCACCATTATTCCTAGATCCCTCTGTTCTACTGCATTCTTCAATGCCCTACCATTTACCATGTATGTCCTATTTTAATTAGTCCTACCAAAATGTAGCACCTCACACTTATCAGCATTAAACTCCATCTGCCATCTTTCAGCCCACTCTTCTAACTGGCCCAAATCTCTCTGCAAGCTTTGAAAACCTACTTCATTATCCACAACGCCACCTATCTTAGTATCATCTGCATACTTACTCATCCAATTTACCACCCCATCATCCAGAGCATTAATGTATATGACAAACAACATTGGACCCAGTACAGATCGCTGATCACACTTTTAGAGAGTTGTGGGCACTTCCGATTGCCACACGATAAGAAGAAGGTGGTGGTGCTGGAGAGATTGCAGGGGAGATTCACCAGGATGTTTCCCAGATTGGAAGACTTTAATATGAGGAGAGGTTTGAAAAGATGGGCTTGTTTCCCTGGAATGAAAGCAGTATCCATCACTGAAGACCTTCATCGTTCAGGATACGCCCTCCCTCTTCTCATTGCTACTGTCAACGAGGCTTAGGAGCCTGAAGACTACAATCAAAGATTTAGGTATAACTTCCTCCCCTCTGCCAACAGATTCCTGAATGGTCCATGATACCCATGAACACTACTTCATTATTCATTTTCTTACATTATTAATTTATTTTGTAATTTTTAGCAATTTTATGTATTGCCCTATACTGCTGCCGCAAAACAACAAATTTCATGACATATAAGTCAGTGATAATAAACCCGATTCTAATTCTAATTCTGACCAAATAAAGATATATTTTCTCTTTCCTCTCTCAATAAGTTGCGGTATATCCCATTAGGCCCAGGGGATTTATCTATCTTAATGCTCTTTAATAGACCCAACACTACCTCCTCCTAAACGTTGAAATGCCTTAGCATATCAACACGTTTGGCACTGATCTCTCTATTCTTCGCGTCCTTCTCCCTAGTAAAGTACTCACTGAGGGCCTCACTCACATCCTCCTCATCCAAGCAGGTTCTCCCCCCTTTAAAGACGATCCTTCCAGTAAAATGGTGGCACTTTCAGTTGCAGTGTCTTCTATGGGGCCAGCAAAAGGTGCTACTGTCGCATTTAAACATATTTTTAATGATCGCAAGACGCTGCTGAATGTGAAGAACTTAACGTACTTCAGGTCCAACCCATCAGTGAGATGCTCGTCGGCAGAGAAAATGAAGGAGCTGCGCATCATGCTGCTGCCCGAGTCGAAGGAGACTTACAGTCTAATGGTGATAGACTGCCTTAGTCGCTTTCCTTGTGATCCAAAAGCAAGACGCTTTTGGACGTTGTTAATGTGGAATGCCGCAGGTTCGATTTACTGTTTCGTTGGCAGAGAGCAGGGCCGGCTGGCAGGGGAGCTGCATAGCTTTGCTGGTAGTAAGGACTAGGCCTCAAGCCACCGTGTCACCTGTCCACACTCTACAGCCACCGGGAGAGAGGAGTCAGTGTGGCAGGGCGTCCGGGCTGGAGTCAGTGCTGCTCCCCCGCGTTCGCTCGGTAGAAGACAAGATTTGTTGTGATTGACTGCAGAATTCGGTGACGTTCAGTTGGACTCAGGGCCTCAGGCCACGGTATTGTCTGCTTACAGCTGCCCGTAAAGGAGACATCAGACGCAGTGCACTCCACCGGGGGTGGTGTGGTGCAACATCTGGCTGGAGTTGGTGTTGCACTTCGAGATGAGGAGATGAGTCCATGGTCAGATCAGCCCATGGTCAGATCAGCCATGATCTTGTTGAATGGCAGAGCAGGCTTGATAGGCCTGTTGGCCCACTCCTGCTCCTATTTCTTATGTTCTTGTGTCCTTGCCACCCCCTGCCACCTCACACTCCACTTATTCTCTCCTCTCCCATTGGGCGGAAGATACACAATCTTGAGAACATGTGCAAGGTTCTGGGACAACTTTTATTACAAAGTTGACAGACTTCTCGTACTCTAAAAGACGAGTACTTGATTTCCCAATCTAACTTGTGCCCTTGCACTTTATTTGTCCATCTGCACGGAATGTCCTCTTTGACTCTAACACTGCATCCTGCATTCTATTTTCCTTTTTACTACCTTGATATACCTGTGTATGGAATTGTCTGCCTAAAAGGCAACACAAACAAAAGATTGTCACTCTATTGTTGTGTGTACGTGACAATAATTATAAACCAAACCAGGACCAGTTCAAAAACAATAAATGTCCTTCTTTCCCACTTCATTCTGCAAGACCATTGCTTAATTTGTGGATATTTTTCACCAAGGTAGCAGCACTCAATTAACTTTCACTCTCACTTGCTTGAATTTGCTGAAGTTATAAGACGCCTATTGGAAAGAATGAACTTTGAGGAGTTAAATGAGATCATTTGGTCACTTCACTACTGAGAGGGACAAAGAAATATAAACCAGCAATCTGTTCAGATTGCTTTGGCTTAACTGGATGTCACATAAATTAATAATTTAGTTGTCAATTGTCAAAATTATTACACTGATTTGATTTGCCAGTCTAGCGTAGCTTTTCACAGACAGCTGAAGATTTCACAAATACGCTGATATAATATGTGTAGAATGAACTGTACATGGCAACGGAAAAGGTTTGAACTACTGATGGATTAATTTGATGTAAGATATACCCACACCTGTTCCTGTTACCCAACAAGTACTAACTTACCCCTTTGAACCAAAAGCACTGTCAGGGTTGTAAAATTTATGTTATTGCCAACTTACTTGAGAACGAATGTGGCTTTAATGAGTAGATGCACATACTCTGTCCATTAACTCCTTCTAATTATGACTCTATTACAACAGGCACTCCAATGACATAATTATGTAGCTGTCCCACAAGAGAAAAAATAGGTAGTCCGGAGGTTAATGGGTATGAAGACAGAGTCTGAGTGAAGTAAAGGCTTTGACGTTGCCCTGCTGTGAATGATTTTCACAGTCTTTTATTTCACAGACCTCCCTTCACAGTTTTGACCCTGGCCATTGAAACAGCAACCAGAAACCCAAGGCACTCAAAATCACATTATAGCTCATGCAAGATTTCCTATTGAAGACCATGAACTGAGCTGTGAAACTGCACCTCATTATCAAGCAGCCTGTAATATAGTGGAAGATTCAAGTAAATGAACTAGACACCCCATTCCTCCCTTCACTGGGATTGGGAAGAAAGAGGGAAGAAGCCGGAATAAGAAGGTGGGGGAGGGGGAAAGGAGTACAAGCTGGCAGGTGATAGGTGAGACCAGGTGAGGGCAAAGTGGGTGGGGGAGGGATTGAGGTTAGAAGCTGGGAGGTGATAGGAGGCAGAGATAAAAGGCTGAAGAAAAAGGAATCTGATAGGAGCAGAGAGTTGAATATGGGAGAAAGCGAAGGAGAAGGGGCACCAGAGGGAGATGGTGGGCAGGTGATGAGAAGAGAAGGGGTAAGAGAGGAGCCAGAAATAGGAAACGTGAAAAAGAGAAGGAGAAGATAGAGAAATCACTGAAAGGTAGAATCAGACTGAATGGGGTGCATAGAAGGATTCTTCTCCTGGTTGTATGCAGAAGAAATTTCGCTTATTCTAGTGAGCCTCTTTGTTATTCCCAGCATCCAGTCTCCTCCGTCCACTGTACAGGAAAGATGGAAGAGCAATTTGTCCACTCCACCTCCTACTATAATGAGTTGGGATCACTTTGACATGCTTAAACCTATGAGGTTGATGTCACCTTTTGATTGCAGTGAGCAGTTAAAATGGTGGCTTGCAGATTTCTCAGGCTCCAGGACATTAAGGGAAATGGCTCCATTTTATAGAGGTCTCTACCATGTTCCTTTCAGTACAGAATTGGTCACAGGGCACTCAGGGCTGAGCTGCAATGTCAAAGCAAATTCCTTTTTACCCACTTGTTTCTCTGATGTCTTCTTTCTTGCTGCTGGGGTTGATTCTCACATCCAAATCAACACTGAAAGTTGCCACCGGTGAATGGTTCTATTTCTGGAGGTATCATTACAAGTAACAGATTGGGTAATGGAAATTTACCCATACAGAATCACAAACCACTATCAAAAAATACAGGACGCTGAATAAAAACTCATGCTTATGAAATTCATATGAAAACAAGAAAATAAACAGGAAATTTACATTTTTTTCAACCTGCATATCTTGGCGTATATGCATGGATTCACGTTAAGGTAAATCGTGATATGTACCATTTTGCAGGAACACAACCCATATGATTATAAGATGTGGGAGCAGAATTAGGCCATTTAGCCCATCAAGTCTGTTCTACCATTCCATCATGGCTGGTTCATTACCCTCTCAACCTCATTCTCCTGTCTTTTCTCCTTAACTTTTCAAGCCCTGAATAATCCAGAACCTATCAACCTCTGCCTTAAAAACACCCAGTGGCCTGGCCTCAACATCTGCCTGTGGCAATGAGTGCCACAGATTCCACTGGCTAAAGAAATTCCTCCTCACCTCCGTTCTAAATAAACATCCCTCTATTCTGCAGCTGTGCCCTCTTGTCCTAGACTCCCCCACTATAGGAAACATCTTCTCCACATCTACTAGGTCTACCAACATTTGATAGGTTTCAATGAGATCTCTCCTCATTCTTCTGAATTCCAGCAAATACAGGCCTAGAGCCACAAAATCCTGCTCTTATGATAAGCCTTTCATTCCAGGAATCATTCTTGTGAGCCTCCTCTGAACTGTTTCCAATGTCGGCAAATTCTTTCTTAGATAATGGGCCCAAAGCTGCTCACCATAATCCAAGTGTGGTATATTCTAATCCTCTGGAAATGAATGTTATCATTGCATTTGCCTTCCTACATTACATAGCCCCGTATGTAATGTAGACGTAGCCAGCAGCAATCAGTTTGAGACAAAGAGTCCACCTTTCTCCCTCACAGTTATTTTGTAACATGTAAATAAAAAGTTTTGAAAGACAATGAGGAGAGCACAATCTTTTTTTTTTGGCCTTATGATTTACTCCTGCATTGCTGTCACCAGGTTGCTAGGAATTAATATGCTGTTCCCAAAAAGACCGGGAGGATTTAGGATGGTTTGCAACTCTGTGTAGTCTTGTCACCTATACATTAACCAATAAAAGTCAGTCTCATTAACCCAAGTTCAATATTCAATGCAATCAAACATGACTCTTCTTTACAGCCACCTCCCCTCTTCTCCTTCCATCTGGTTCTAGTCCGATATTCCCTTCACCTCTGATGGTTGACATTATCACCTTCTTCACTTATCAGATTCCAGCAATGGTAGCATTTGTCTTCTGGCTTATCACCTTCCAAGCCGTCTCTACCTTCACCCTTTACTCCCTCCATCTGGCTCCATCTGCCCTTTGTTTTCTTTGCCTTCATCTATCTATCCTTCACCTCCCTCTGCCTCCCAACTCCACCCCTCGGCCTCTGCTATCTGGCGTCATCTGACCATCACCTTTCACCCCTTCTTAGTCCACCTCTCTCCTGCAAGCCCCTGACTCACCGCTCCCCCTCTCCTCTTTGTACTGGTGATCTTCGCTCTCCATTTTTGGTTTTGATGTATGGTTTTGAATCAAAACATCAACAGTTCCACTCCTCCACCGCTACAGATGCTGCCCAATCCACAGAGTTCCTCCAGCAGACTGTTTGTTACTCTAAAGTCCACCATCTGTTGTCTCTTATGTTGCCTTTCTTTACATTGTTGAATTTTGTTCAGGAAGCTTGTTGTCCCCAAAGAAAAAAGAAACAAAATATAAGATCATGTGTAGAAAGAGAGATGTGTAATGCCTGCAGAAATACTAATTAATCTGCTCATAGTTAGCCACTTCTATTGCTAAACCAAGAGCACAGAATAATGGAAACACTCAGTAGGTCAGGTAGCATTGATGGAGCAAGAAACAGTCAGTGTCCAGGACATTGACAGCCTGATGAAGGGACTGGAGCTGAACTGTTGACCGTTCCTCTTTCCATGGATAATACCTGGCCTGCTGAGCATTCCCAGCATTTCCTGCTTTTGTTTAAGTCTGCTCTGTTAAGCTGATGAACGGACAATTTTTTGAAGAATAGTGAAGAGTTCTTCAGTACCTTGCCCACCATTTATTCCCAAGGAAGACAAAGAAATTATTTTAGCATTTGTCCCATTATGTTCGTTGTCAGTGTGCAAATGAGATCCCATGTTGCCCGTGTTACAAAATTCAGTACACGTCAGAAGAGCCTGATTAGTTTGGAAACATGTTTACCCTGTAGTGAAGATACTGAAGACACAACACAGTGCCTGTCATTTTGTGTATTTCCTCCAGCATAATCACACACTGAAGCTTTGGACTGAGCACTTTGCTGGACGTATCAAGTAAAGGAAATCTTCACAACTTTGTTTACCAGATGAACTTGTGCTCCAGGGAGAAAACAAAAGCAATACAATCTGAGGCTGATTTCCAAGGAGTGATGATGCTGTTGGAGACCCCAGGCAATGAGAATAGCCAGGATGAAAGTGCATTTCAATAACTGAATAAAGCTTTACACCATGTGGATGTTTGTACACAGACGTCAGTCTGATGTTACTGGCTGTGTTGGCTTTTCTCTTTTAGTGAGTAGTAATTATTCTGAGTCACTAGAGTTGTTGCAACAATTTTAACATTTAATGTAATGAAAGTCATCTGAGCTCTGAAATACCAGGAGTGAGGAACAGAGAAAACTCAGGCTCAGCTGGGATTAGTAAGAGCTTCCTGGAAGACAGGACTTTGGACGGCTTGGGGGCTGTTTCAGTTGTAAGGAACAAAATGCAGCTATCAATTTGCGCACAACTCAAATTGTTGTACATGACTTGGACAAGCAGGAATGTGTTAAGGAAAGGTTAGACTGACCTTTTGGGTAGGTTAAAAGGTCAGCACAACATCATGGGCTGAAGGACCTGTACTGTGCTGGAGTGTTTTATGACCTATGTTCATAACCAGAAAATCTGCTTAATAAATGTAGATTGAGGGTAAATATGGGCCAAGACACTAGGGAAATTCCATTATCCTTCTTCAGAAGAAATGCTATGCAAACTTGTACATGCAAGATCCTCACTTCATTTGAAGCACAGCCGTAGAACTTCCCCATCCAATGTACATTCGAATGTCAGACTAGATCGTTGTTCAAGTTAAATAAATGGGACATTAACCTGTTGATTCAAGATTAGTGTTCAACTCCCTCCCCACTGAGCTATTGGTGACACCACAGATAATTGCCTGTACTTCGTACTTCTCATCCCATATGCTCATGACTGCAATTGGAAAAGAACAACCAAAGTTTTGAATAACAATATCCTGTTTTGTTTTACAGTTTGAATTTAATGATTTTTATCATTGAATTTAATGTTCCAGACTCTCATTCACTAAATGTGAACAGGAAAATACACAAGCTGGCCCTAAAACTGCACCATGGGATGTATGTACAACTGTCTAAAACCTATCCGTCTGCCATTTTAGCAGGATGTTAATCGAAGCGTCACTAAAATAATGGACAGAATTTCAGACATTTGCTTAAGTGCGTGCCTAGCATTCTTCCTCAGTGCAGCTTCAAGGGCTGGCTCTCTTTAATGCAGTATGGCATCTCAATGGCGGTTCCGGCCTGAAATGTCGACCGATCTTTTTCATGGATGCTGCCCGACCTGCGGAGTTCCTCCAGCGTGTTGTGAGTATGGCATCTGAGTGTGAGTTCACTGTGATCTCCACTGCCATTCCCATCAATCACATGGCAGGACACAAGCTCATGTGTGGAGAAAGGGCCAGTGGCATGAATTTAGTGCAGGCTGAGTGTAAGTTCCCTAAAGGTGCCATTAGTGGGGACCAGGTGAAGGGGAGAGCTCTTTCCACCATTGTTTACAGTAGAGTGAATGCATTTTCTCTGAATCTTCCAAGCTGGACTCAATGTCAGAACTACCCAGCTACAGATTTGGATGTGGATGCCACTTGACCCAAGAACTAGAAAGCACATGAAAGTGGAATTTTAAAGTGACGGGAAAAACTAAGGTGTAATTTACCAGCAGAACTGAAAGTCTTTGAAAAGACTTGACCCGTTTATCAAAGCTGAAAGGATTGGCGGGGTGGGTGGAGGGGGAGAGTCTGAAAATAATGAAAAAAAAATGAATCCCTGTGCTGTTGATGAGGGTCTCCAGACAATAGGGGGCGAAACCTTGTCACCCAACGCCCTGACTGATCACTGTCGCACAGGAGGTGGAGCTCCATGATTTATCTGAAAGGAAGGTTGTCCCTCAGAGCTGTTTTCCTGTCAAAGGTGAATAAAACTAAAAGATGTAGATTTATCAGAATCAGAACCAGGTTTGATAACACCAGTGTACATTGTGAATATTTTTTGTGGCAGCAGTACAGTGCAATGCATGAAAAATTACTAAGTTACAGCAAGAATATGCTCAGTTGCCTCTTTATTAAGTACACTGTTGACCTGCATGTTAATTCAAATATCTAATCAGCCAGTCATGTGGCAGCAACACAATGCATAGAAACATTCAGACGTGGTCAAGAAGTTCAGTTATTTTTCAAACCAAATATCAAATTGGGGAAGAAATGTGATCTAAGTGATTTTGACCATGGAGTGATTGTTGGTGCCAGACGGGGTGGTTTGAGTATCTCAGAAACTGCTGATCTCCTGGGATTTTCATGCACAACAGTCTCTAGAGTTTACAGACTATGGTGTGAAAAATGAAAAACACCTGTAAGTGGCAGTTCTGTGGGTGAAAATGCCTTTTTGATGAGAGAAGTCAACGGAGAATGGTCAGACTGGTTCAAGCTGACAGGAAGATGACAGTAACACAACAGCTACAACAGTGGTGTGCAGAAAAGCATGGCTGAATGAACAACATGTCGAACCGTAAGGTGGATGGGTTATAGCAGCAGAAGACGGCAAACATAAACTTAGCGGCCACAGGAGGTACCTAATAAAGTAGCCACTGAGTGTGTTGAGAAAATAAATAAGTAAATAGTGAAAAAAGAGGGCAAGATAGTGAGGTAGTGTTCATGGGCTCATGAACTGTTCAGAAGTCTGATGGTGAAGGGGAAGAAGTTGTTCCTAAAACGTTGAGTGTGTGTCTTCAGGCTCCTGTACCTCCTCCCTGATTATAGTGATGAGAAAAGAGAATAAAGGATTTGGGGTAAGAGGTAAGAGATTTAGAGGGATTTTGAGGGGATCTTTATCAGCCACAGAGTGAGGAGTACCTGGGACACATTGCCAGAGAGAGTGGCAGAAACAGAGTCACTTGCAATGTTTTAAGTGTCTAGAGGAGCACTTGATTCACTAGGCTTAAAAAAGTTACAGGCCGAGCGCTGGAAGATGGGACCCATACGGGTGAGTGACCTCTGCTTGATGTAGACACGATGGGCCAAATGGCCTGCGTCCATGCTGAGTGCCTGTATGTTTCGATAGTTCTGTGAATCTGACTCCCCGGCCATTGCCAAGTATGTGGTCCATGGAGAAGTGACATCCACCAACACATTAATATTTAAACAAAACTTGTGTGTGTTTGAAGCCAACGCTTCTGAAATCGACGTGATGTAAGATGGGTGGGGATTTGGCAAGATAGATTGCTGCCCATTTTCCAGCTGGAAAGACCATGGTAACATCATGATGGGTTCAGCCAGAAGTGTTGTATGCTAGTTACCCTGGGAAATTTTATTTCATGCTGTGCCACTGAGAGCCATGTGTACTGCAAGAGATGCTTTTCTCATTTGCTGCACGCAATTAAGTACGGGTCCTCATTTCTTCACAAGCCATCCCATCTGCTTGTCCCTTGGGAAGAGGGACCTCTCCCTGTATTTATCGAGTCAAAGTGCTGAATTAAATTAAAATGCAGATGTGAGTGTGCTGAGGAAACAGAGCCAAGCTGTCTGACATTTTTCATTTGTCTTTCCTCTTCGTCCAAGCACCTCAGGAGGGATGAGGTGGAGTAGTGGGGATGATTGATGGATTCTGATGAAGAAGTTCAATGAAGCCAGCAATGGTTCTATTGGCGAAAGGAATGGATGGCTATGATACACACATCAGTGTATATGCATACTCAAGAGACTACAGACGCTGGGAAAGCAGCCTCTTTTTCATTTCCACCTCTCACCCTCCAGTTTCTTACCTCATTCTTACTCTCCTCCCACCATCCCCTGCCCTTCCGCCACCCCTTCCCCACCAACTCCCTTTATATCGGCTACTTCCTCTCTTTCTTTCCAGTCCTGATTAAGGGTCTCGACCCAAAATGTCGGCTGTCCATTTCCCTTCATAAATGATGCCTGATCTGCTGAGTTCCTCTAGCTCCTTTGTGTGTTGATTCGGTGTCTGAAAGGATGGTGGAGGAGATAATAATTCATGGAGTATCTTTCGGCTTTACAATGGCACGTTTCCAGAGATAGAGCAGGGAAGTGATGTTGTTCAAACTGTTTTTATAAAGACCCTGCAAAGAGACTTTAGGCAAAATAGCCTCCTTCTTTGGTTCTATGGTTCTAAGGCTTTAACTATTTCTTTAAAGACTCATGATATCTGAAATACATGTATAACACTACTGTGTCCTTTGTATAATGATCCTCAACATTACCATGACGTAGCTCTCTTGGGCCTTGGTTTTATATTGCTGTGAGATAATAACCATGTCCTGCATTTGCACATGAAATTACCTTCACAGTGTTTTCTCTCTAGCAGTGAGTTAATACTTGCAGCTTCAGTCTGTCTGAAATGAACACTTTGACACCAGAATTTCCCTACCCCAGGGGAAGTCCTTGTGATGTAAGATATGTGGCAAACATGCACAACAGATTTTTTGCCAAAGTTTCTGACAGAAAATTAGTCAGTCAGAAGCATGTCAGTCAGAAAATTCGCACTAAAGCTTTCTCCACCCTTGCAAGGATTCCTTTTCACAAAGATAATCATTTACTATTTGCACTGACAAAAGGAAGGCGATCCAGCACCTGCTCTTTCCAGCTAACTATCATAGCAGGCAAAGAGGGCAAGCGGGTCAAAAGAGTAAAGGTGACCGTTCACACAGGACTCTAAACATTCTCCAAGCCCCCCTGCTACACCTTGTCCTTCAGTTATTGTTTACGCACTGAAACTTTCTCTCAAAGTGCAAGCCATCTGCTCTTGGGCTCAAGGCTGGGATTTGCTTTTAATTTGCTTAAGCCTGGAAGGCAGTCCACTCCAAACTTCATCAACGTTGCACTAGAATGAATTCACCTCACCGGTTCAAAATGTCACACAGTTTTCAATTTTATTGAACTGCAGTAGATGTTGTACGAATGTCCAGGTCTCCATGAGTGGAAAGATAATTTCTTACTCATGAAGGGCAAAGCTGTTAATTCCATCCTTTATTCAAAAGACACATTTTCTCGACTCTGGAACAGATTTCAGTGCACCCCATCACAGTGGGATGAATGGTGAGTAAGGGTGAATGGTGATTATGATTTGTTTTCATGTGGCTTCTTATCTTCAACTGCCCTGCTCATCAAATAGCGAATAAATAAAAATATTCTAATAAAGTTAAGACAAGACAGTCAAAAAAAATCTTTAAATACCTTTCTGTGTCTCTTTTGCTCCTTGACTCTAAGGATTAATCTTCAGTTCTTGCAGATGCCAGGACTAGTTTACAGAGTTACAACTTGAATGTAAGTGGAATCTCCAGGTATATTATGGATTCTGGAATGTTTCCAGAAGACTGGAAAATTGTAAATGTCACTGCACTCTTGAAGAAGCGAGAGGGGCAGAAGAAAGGAAATGATAGACCAGTTAGTCAGACCTCAGTGGTTGGGAAGATGTTGGAGTCTCTTACTAAGGATGAGGTGTCAAAGTACTTGGAGGCACATGATAAAATAAGCCATAGACAGCATAGTTTCCTTAAGGGAAAATCTTGCCTGACAAATCTGTTTGAATTCTTTGAAGAAGTAACAAGCGGGATAGACAAAGGAGAATCAATTGGTGTTGTGTACGTGGATTTTCAGAAGGCCCTTGACAAGGTTCCACATATGAGGCTGCTTAACAAGATACAAACCCATGGTATTACAGGAAAGATTCTAGCATTGATAAAGTAGTGACTGATTGGCAGGAGGCAAAGAGTGGGAATAAAGGGAGCCTTTTCTAGCTGGCTTCCAGTGACTAGCCATGTTCCACAGGGGTCTGTGTTGGTACCGATTCTTTTTATGTTATATGTTAATGGTTTGGATGATGGAATTGATGGCTCTTTTGCAAAGTTTGCAGACAATATGGAGATAGGTGGAGGGGCAGGTAGTTTTGAGGAAGTAGAGAGGTTATAGGAGGACTTTGTCAGATTAGGAGAATAGGCACAGAAATGGCAGATGGAATACAGTGTTGGGAAGTGTATGTTCATGCACTTTGGTAGAAGAAATGAAAGGGTTGACTATATTCTAAATGGAGAGAAAATACAAAAAACTGAGATGCAAAGGGACTTGGGGATCCTTGTGCACAATTCCCTAAAGGTTAATTTGCAAGTTTAGTCTGTAGTGAGGAAGGCAAATGCAATCCTAGCATTCATTTCAAGAGGACTAGAATATAAAAGCAAGGATGTCATGTTGAAACTTTATAAAGCACTGGTGAGGCCTCACTTGGAGTATTGTGAGCAGGTTTGAGCCCCTTAGCTTAGAAAGGATGTACTGAAACTGGAGAGGATTCAAAGGAGGTTCATGAAAATGATTCCAGGATTGAATGGCTTGTCATATGAAGAGCGTCTGATAGCTCTGGGCCTGTATTCACTGGAATTCAGAAGAATGAGGGGTGACCTAATTGAAACCAATTGAATGGTGAAAGGCCTTGATAGAGTGGATGTGGAGAGGATATCTCCTATGGTGGGAGAATCTAAGACTAAAGGACACAATCTCAGAATAGAAGGGCATCCTTTTAGAACAGAGATGAGAAGGTATTTCTTGAGGTGGTAAATCTTGAGGTAGGTGTGGAATCCTTTGTCCCAGGCAGCTGTGGAGACCAAGTCTTTATGTATATTTAAGGCAGATTCTTGATTGGTGAGGGCATGCAGGGATACCGGGAGAAGAAAGGAGATTGGGGCTGAGAGGAAAATTGAATCAGCAATAATGAAATGGCAGAGCAAACTTGATGGGCCAAATGGTCTAATTCAGCTCCTATATATCTTACAATTAAATAATAACATCAATGGTAATAGACTTCCGGAACTCAACTTCAGTAGGTTCAAATGTCTTTCAATGAACCTGGCAATCTGTGTGCTATAACATGGGAGACGATACTAAATATAGCCCGATTGTGCAAGGTGTTGGAGTCAAAGAACAGAGCCACTTGGCCCAGACTTTTCAAAAAACAAGAGCTACTTAAACTGTTGAAAGAGCAATTTTCGATTAATTCCACCTCTCAGCTTTTTCCCAGAGCCCTTCAGTTGCTCATATGGGTACATTTAGAATGTAGAGTTTCTGCCTTGACTATAGTTTATTGATTTATTGAGATACCTTGTGGAACAGGCCCTTACAGCCACCCAGCAACCCCAATTTAACCCTAGCCTAATCACAGAACAATTTACAATGACCAATTAACCTACCAGCCAGTATGTCTTTGGACTGTGGGAGGAAACTGGAGCACCCAGAGGAAACCCTGTGGTCATGGAGAGAGCGTACAAACTCCTTATAGGCAGCGGTGGGAATTGAACCCAGGTTGTTGGTACTGTAAAATACCATGCTACTGTGGCAGAGATTTCACTGCTCCTAAGATGAACTTATGTTTTTCAGTTCTCCTTTGAACATTCTGCAAATGATCTCAACTCTATTCCTCCTGGTTATTAAATTCACTGCTAAGGGGTTACCCAATTAGAAATTTCCATGCCTCAGATAATGTGATGCACCTCCACCCACATTTCAATCTTTCTCCATAACTGAAAAACTTCAAAATAAATTCTGGAAATCCTCAGTGAGTCAGGTAATATCTGTGAAGAGAGAAGCAAACTTAATGGTTCAGATTGTTGAACTTCATCAGATCTGGGATAAATTAGAAGGCAAGCATGTCTTAGTTGCTGGTAGGTAAGTGGGGGTGGGGGAGTGATTTATGTGGTAAGAACAAAGGTGATTAGGAGAAATTACTGGAGTATAGAAGAATGAGGGAGGATCTCATTGAAACCTATTGAATTGTGAAAGGCCTACACAGAATGGATGTGGAGAGAATGCTTCCTATAGTGGGGGAGTCTAGGACCAGAGGATACAGCCTCAGAATAGTGCACAGTTTCCAAACTTGGGGTCTACAGACCTCTCAGTAGGTGTCCACGGCAGAAAAAGATAGGGAACACCTGGAACAGAGAAATGTACAGATAAAACAGAGATGAAAAGGAATTTCTTTAGCCAGAGGGTGCTACTCTATGGAATTTTTTGCCACAGATGGCTGTGGAGGCCAAATCACAAGGTGTATTTAAAGTGGAAGTTGATAGGTTCTTGATTAATAAGGGCATTAAAGGTTCCAGGAGGAGGCCGGAGAGTAGGGTTGAGAGGGATAAGAAATCAGCCATTATGGAATGGGGAGCAGACTCGATAGGCCGAATGACTTAATTCTGCTGCTTTGTCTTGTGGTAGTATGGTCTCACTGTCTTATTGGAGATGTCAGTGACCGTGCGAGAATCAATAGAAGCATCAAGGCAATAATGGTGGTGCTGGCTGAGCCTGAAGACTTACTGATTGTAGCTGCTAGTGGTATACACAGAGGGAAATGAATGAGGACAGAGGGGGAAAAACAAGCAAAAACTGGGAGATACTTTACATAACACCCTCATTCATTCATAATATCACATATGTCATGCAATTTGTTGTTTTGCAGCAGCAGTACAGTGTAATACATAAAATTACTATAAATCTCAGTAAGAAAAGTACACTATATATTAACACACATAAAAGTTGCTGGTGAACGCAGCAGGCCAGGCAGCATCTCTAGGAAGAGGTGCAGTCGACGTTTCAGGCCGAGACCCTTCATCAGGACTAACTGAAGAAAGAGCTAGTAAGAGATTTGAAAGTTGGAGGGGGAGGGGGAGATCCAAAATGATAGGAGAAGACAGGAGGGGGAGGGGTGGAGCCAAGAGCTGGACAGGTGATTGGCAAAAGGGGATACGAGAGGATCATGGGACAGGAGGTCCGGGAAGAAAGACGGGGGGGGGGGGACCCAGAGGATGGACAAGGGGTATATTCAGAGGGACAGAGGGAGAAAAAGGAGAGTGAGAGAAAGACTGTGTGTATAAAAATAAGTAACAGATGGGGTACGAGGGGGAGGTGGGGCATTAGCGGAAGTTAGAGAAGTCGATGTTCATGCCATCAGGTTGGAGGCTACCCAGACGGAATATAAGGTGTTGTTCCTCCAGCCTGAGGGTGGCTTCATCTTTACAGTAGAGGAGGCCGTGGATAGACATGTCAGAATGGGAATGGGATGTGGAATTAAAATGTGTGGCCACTGGGAGATCCTGCTTTCTCTGGCGGATAGAGCTTAGGTGTTCAGCAAAGCGGTCTCCCAGTCTGCGTTGGGTCTCGCCAATATATAAAAGGCCACATTGGGAGCACTGGACGCAGTATATCACCCCAGTCGACTCACAGGTGAAGTGTCGCCTCACCTGGAAGGACTGTTTGGGGCCCTGAATGGTGGTAAGGGAGGAAGTGTAAGGGCATGTGTAGCACTTGTTCCACTGACACGGATAAGTGCCAGGAGGGAGATCAGTGGGGAGGGATGGGGGGGACGAATGGACAAGGGAGTTGCGTAGGGAGCGATCCCTGCGGAATGCGGGGGGTGGGGGAGGGAAAGGTATGCTTAGTGGTGGGATCCCGTTGGAGGTGGCGGAAGTTACGGAGAATAATATGTTGGACCCGGAGGCTGGTGGGGTGGTAGGTGAAGACCAGGGGAACCCTATTCCTAGTGGGGTGGCGGGAGGATGGAGTGAGAGCAGATGGGTGAGGACCAGGGGAACCCTATTCCTAGTGGGAGGACCTGGGGAACCCTATTCCTAGTAGGTTAATAATATATAACCCTTGCCCATCCTCTGGGTGCTCCTCCCATCTTTCTTCCCGGACCTCGTCCCCTGATCCTCTCGTATCCCTTTTGCCTATCACCTGTCCAGCTCTTGGCTCCATCCCTCCCCCTCCTGTCTTCTCCTATCATTTTGGATCTCCCTCTCCCCCTCCCACTTTCAAATCCCTTACTCACTCTTCCTTCAGTAAGTCCTGACGAAGGGTCTCGGCCTGAAACGTCGACTGCACCTCTTCCTAGAGATGCTGCCTGGCCTGCTGCGTTCACCAGCAACTTTGATGTGTGTTGCTTGAATTTCCAGCATCTGCTGAATTCCTGTTGTTTACACTATATATTAGATTAGATTAGATTAGATTCAACTTTATTGTCATTGTGCCGAGTACAGATACACAGCCAATGAAATGCATTTAGCATCTGACCAGAAACGCAAAGAATAGTGTTATTTACAAAATAACTGTGAATAAAAAGTAAGTGCTACAGAACACAAAGGTAAAAGTACTGAGACAGTACAATACGGGTGCAATACTGCTTAGCGCTGTGATGTGAGGCTCAGCAGGGTCACAGCCTCAGGGAAGAAGCTCTTCCTGTGTCGCAGTGGGGGGGCATAGGGAGCAAGGGTGGACCCAAATGCAAGACACATCTTGTGAGGTTAATTAAATTGGGTTTATTGTTTGATACCAGGAGAGAAAAGCAGAAGCAGGAATAGCAAACTGGACAAGGACTCAGGACTACGACTAGGCTGGGACTAGGGATCTGTGTTAGGACTCGGAATTGGATCCCAGAACTAGCGCCAACATGAAGAGGCTACGGTATGGACTCCGAGCCAGAGACTGGGCAAGGACCCAGTACCTGGGTCGTGCCCCAGGCTCGGACCCCAGTACCAGGCATGGACATGACAAGGGCTAGGGAGAGGAGGAACATGGGAACACAGAGCCTCGGTCTCGGGAGAGCTGGTACATGCAACCATGGACACATACACAGAACACAGAGTCGGGACCCCTATTTGGGTACAGGACGTAGGGCCGGGACTCACACACAGATCAGAGAGCTGGGACCCCTCCTTGGGTACAGGACATAAGGCCAGGACTCATGACCCACCCCCCCGCAGACCAACAGCAAGACAGCCTGACTTACCCCACGGAGGCAAGGACAAGACACGACAAGGCATAACCCCCCGCGTGGCAACGGCAAAACGGCGCGACTTACCCCACGGAGGTGAGGACAAGACACGACAAGACATGACCCCCCTGCGGTCAATGGCAAGATGGCCTGACTTATCCCACGGGGGCGAAGACAAGACAAGACCAACACGAAAGAACACCAGACAGTACCTATCTAGCTCCGGCGATAGAACTAGACCGAAGTGCAGGCGGGGGCTGCAGACGAGGGCTAGAGGCGAGAGGGGCAGAGAAGGGATTCAGACTGAGGGGTAGGACAGGAATCATAGACCGGCAGGGCAAGGACTGGACTCGGAACTTGGATGTTGCCAGGACTGGGACTTGACGGTACTTGAATGACCCCGGAGCCAGGACTTGACTTGGAGCCTCCGGGTAGTGGCGAGCTCTCGACTCGGCCCGGGAACAGTAGACAGCGGTCCTTGATTCCCTCCGGCGGGTTAACTGACGGACCCACCTCGGTGAGGAAACTTTGCAGGCTCGCTTCGGCGAGGTATCTCGACAGGGTTGCTCCGGTGAGGAAAGGTGAGTTACTGGCACTCGCTTCAGGCGGAGACTAGGCTTGCTCCGGCCAGATGACATTGGCATGCCGTACCTTTGGTGACTTTGCAGACACTCTCGCACCGAACAGCTAAAAGCCGGAGACTATAAACTACCGGTTCAGCCGAGAGTAAATTGCCTCTAATCACCAAGGCCGAGGGACATGGGAAAACAGAGAACCAAAGGGAAACAGGGAGTCAATGGTCGAGGTCGTAACATAAACAAAGTAAATTTAAAGAGACTCCGATCCGGACCATGACATCCTGTGCCTGCTGGTGCAGGAGCAGAGGCTCCTGTAGCGCCTACCGGATGGGAGGAGAGTAAAAAGTCCATGGTTCGGGTGAGGTGCATCCTTGATAATGCTTTTTGCCCTGCCCAGGCAGCATTTATGGTAGATGTTCTCAATGGTGGGCAATTGGGTGCCAATAATCCGCTGGGCAGGTTTCACCACACACTGGAGTGCTTTGCGGTCCGATACGGGACAATTGCCATACCAGACTGAGATGCAGTTGGTCAGTATGCTCTCAATGGTACAGTTTTAAAAGTTCGTCAGTATCCTGGGACAGAGGTGAGCTCTGTCATAGGTGAAAAGCGAGTACAGAAGAGGGCTCAGCACACAGCCTTAAATAGTTAAAAATATATATAGTCCAGATTTCTAAATGGACAATGAACACTACCTCACTATTTTTGCACCACTTATTTAATCATGGATTGGTTTATTGTACATTTGGAAATCTGATAGTGGAGGGGAAGATGTTTTCCTAAAACAATGAGTGAGAGTCTTCAGGCTTCTGTACTTCCTCCCTGATGGTAATAATAAGAAGAGAGCACATCCTGGTGACTGGGGTCCTTAATTATGGATGCCGCCATTTTGAGGCATTAGTCCTTGATGCTGGGGAGGCTGGTGCCCGTGATGGAGCTGGCTGAGTTTGCAAACCTCTGCAGCTTTTCCTGCTCCTGTGCAGTGGCCCTCCATGCCAGCCGGTGATGCTCCAGATGCTGTAATATGGAGAACTACAACAACCGTCAGAGGAACACATTTTTCCATTCCGCACTCATTTTGACCTCCCAGCCCTCTTACACTGTAAGCTTGAGAATCTCCTCTTTTTAGCTCCCAGCCCTTGGCATCACCTTTGAATTGGAAATATTCAGATAAACAATCTTTTCAGTTTATACCAGAGCTGGCCAGTTCTGATAACGGGACATTACTCTGTAATATTAATGTACTGTTCTTATATCCACAGATACTGTCTGAACTGTTTGGCATTTACAACATTCTTTGTATTCAAGGTTTCCAGCAACTGCTGTATCTTGAACTTCACAATTCCTGCAGTGTTTTTTCTCTTCCTCTGTTCTCTTTCAGATTTTTTTCTTTTTCATTACTGAAATTCTCTAATTTGACAACATAAACTTTTGAGTGAAAATTACCCATCAGATCCCCATTAAACATTCTTCTTCTCACCATAAGTCGTGGCTGACTAATTTTAGACACGACTGCCTGGGAAGCATACTCTAGCTAACCACCCTATTTATGCATATCATAATTTTATGTGATCCTATCACACCTCCTCTCCATTACCTTTACTCCAGAGAAAACAGACCCGGCCTATTTAATCTCTCCTTGTAGAGCAGTTAGCCTGACTTCAATGGTAGGAAGGATGATGAGGCTTTGGGGTGCTTGAAGGCACATAATAAAATAGACCGAAGTCAGCATGATCTCCTAAGGCAGGAGATCCCAACGTGGAGTCCATGGACCGCTTGCTTAATGGTATTGGTCTATGGCATAAAAAAGGACGGGAAACCCTGCCTTAAGGGAAAATCTTGCTTGACAAATCTGTTGGAATTCTTTGAGGAAATAACAGGCAGGATTGACAAAGGAGAGTCAGTGGATGTCGTTGACTTGGATTTTCAGAAAGCTTTCGATAAGGTGTCGCAATAGATAAGCCAATGTCATTATAGAAGAGGTAGTAGCATGGGCAGAAGGTAGGCAGACTGGCAGAAGGCAACGTGTGTGGGAGTAAAGAGGACTTTTTCTAGTTGGCTGCCGGCGACCAGTGGTGCTCCGCAAAAGTCTATGTTGGGACCAATTCTTCTTATGTAACATGTTAATGATATGGATAACAGGATGACAGTAAAGGCTTTGTGACAATGTTTGCGGACAAATCAGTGACAGATGTGTGACAGTTATTGTGGAGGAAGCAGGTAGTCTGCAGAAGGACTCGGACAGATTGGAAGAATGGGCAAAGATAGAATACAGTACAAGAAAGTGTACATTGTTGGAAGGCGTAAAGACATGGACGATATTCTAACTGGGGAGTAAATTCAGAAATCGGAGGTGCAAAGTAACTTGAGAGTTCACGTGTAACTTGCAGAAGTAGTTAGGAAAGCAAATGCAAAGTTAACATCATTTTGAGAGGTCTAGAATATAAAAGCAAGGATGTAATGCTGAGACCTTATAAGGCATTGGTCCAAATTTAATTATAGTGAGCAATTTTAGGTCCCATATCTAAGGAAGAACATATTGGCATTGGCGAGGGTCTTGAGCAGGTTCAGGAGAATGACCTCAGGAATGAAAGTGTTAATGTATGAGAAATGTTTGATGGCTCTGGAACCTGTACCCACTGGAGTTTAAAAGAATGAGGGGAATCTCACTGAAACCTACTGAAAGAACTAGATAGGGTGGATGTGGAAAAGGTGTTTCCAATAGTAGAGAGAGCATAGCTTCAGAATAGGACGTTCCTTCAGAACAGTGCTGAAGAGGAATTTCTTTTACCAGAGGGTGGTGAATATATGGTATTCATTACCACAGACAGCTATGGGGGCCAAGTAATTGGATATCTTTAAAGAGGAGATTGGCAGGTTCTTGATTGATAAGGGTGTCAAAGATTATGGGGAGAAAGGAGAAGAAAAGGATTGAGGGAGAAAATAAATCAGACATGATTGAGTGGTGGAGAAGACTATGTGCTGAATAACCTAATTCTGCTCCAATATCTTATGTCTTTTGTTCCTATAACTCAAATCCTCCAATTCAGACAACATCCTTGATAATATTTTATATGCCCTCTAGATTACTCCCATCTTTCCTGTAGTATGGAAACTAGAACTGCACACAGCATTCCAAGTGTAACCTAACATATATTTTGTTATTTTTCCATATGCTATTCTGGCTCCACTCTTAATACTTCTCTTCTTCTCACCTGCCAATCATCTTCATCTGGTGCTCTCTTCCTTCCCTTTTACCCATGGCCCTACCAGATTCCTTCTTCTTCAGCCACTTTTCTTTTCCACCTATCACCTCCCAGCTTTTCATTTCATCCCTCACTCACTGACCCACCTACATTCCCCCTCACCTAGTTTCACCTATCATCTAGTTTATACTCCTCTTCATCCTGCCCCCACCTTTTTATTCGTGCTTCCCCCCCCCCATTTCCTTTCCAGTCCCGATGAAAGGTCTTGGCGTGGAATGTTGTTTCTTTGTTCCTTTGTCTGGCCTGCTGAGTTCCTCCAGCATTTTGTGTATGTTACTCTGGATTTTCAGCATCTGCAGAACCTATTGTGTTTCAACAATCTGTATAGCTCTCACAATGTCTCTGTTAAGGAAGGCCAGCATGTGGAACCTTTCCTCACCTTGTATCCTGAGGTTTGGTTATTTAGCAACACTCCTCATTCAGTGTGTACACCCTGCTTTGGTTTAACCTTCCAAAATGCATCAACTAACACTTGTCTATCTGCCATTCCTTTGCTCACTTTCCCAGTTTCTTACAACCTTCTTCACGGCCCACTTCACTATCAGTTTTGGTGTCAGCTGCAGACTTGCTAATCATGCCACTGATATTCCAATCTAATTGTTAATAAATCTAATAAGCAACAGAGGACCCAGGGCACAGCGTTGGTCATGGGTCTCCTGTCTGAAACACAATCATCTATCACCACCAACATAGATAGATGGATAGATATACTTTATTAATCCTGAGGGAAATTTGTTTTCTTTACAGCCGCACCAACGAAGAATAGAGCATAAATATAGCAATACAAAAAACCCCAACAATCAAACACCAAAATGCAAACTATGCCAGAAGGAAAATAAGTCCAGGACCAGTCTATTGGCTCAGGGTGTCTGACCCTCCACGGGAGGAGCTGCACGTTCGATGGCCACAGGCAGGAACGACCTCCCGTGCCGCCAAGTGTTGTATCACGGTGGAATGTGGCCGAAGCCCAACAGTAAAAAGTTCAATATCCGGTCTACAAACACGTTCCTCGATCATAATATAGCCCGGATTGCACCATCCGTTGTTAGCCAGAACAGTAAGCACCCAACTCCTTTACGCTTACCGCTCTCAGTGCACTTCCTGTCGGCCGGAACGGTATTACCCACCGAACTCCTCTTCTCCAAAAGTCTCTGTTGTCTCGACCCGGTCCTCTTTCCTCGGCTTTGTGATCTCCCTCTGTGTGTTTTCCTCCGGATTTCAGCAGGGTGTCCGCCGCTCTGTTCGCTAAGCTGGCCAGTCTTTGCTAGTCCGTGGAACACACAATGCGACCTTGCTTCTGTCCCGCGTGTCGGGATGTAACCATTTCCAGCGCTAAAGAAAACCCAAATAAAACTCTCTCTACCAGCATGTTAGAGAGGGTGCAGCTTCGATGTGTTACTGTGAGAACAAAAATACAAAAAATAACGTAAATTGAAAAGTAAGAATAGATCAGAACGGCTGTACCAGGCTGCATGCACGACCAGCGCATGAGCACTATGTCTCCTTCCATGAAGCAAATATTCTATCCAATTGGCTTCCTCACCCTGGATCCCATGTCATCTGTCCTTCTGGACCAATCTACCTTAAGATTATAAGAATTAGTCCATTTGGCCTATTGAGTTTGCTCTATAGTTTCCTTTCTTCTGTCACTCTCCCTTCTTGAAGAGTGGAGTGTCATTGCAACTTTCCAGTCTTCCAGAACCATTCCAGAATCTAGTGTTTCTTGAAAGATCATTACTAATACCTCCACGATCTCTTCAGCCACCTCTGCCATGCGTGATCTTGTCAAAGTCCTTGCTGAAGTCCAGATAGATGACATCTACAGTCTGACGCTCATCAGTCCACCTGGACACCTCTTCAAAAAGCTCCATCAAACTCATGAGACATGACTTCCCTCCCATAGCCATGCTGATGATTCCTAATCACGCCTTGTCTTTCTGAACACAAAGAAATCTTGTCTCTCAGAAAGCCTTCCAATAACTTTCCTACCACTGATATAAGATTCACTGGCCTATAGTTCCCTGACTTATCCCCATTGCCCTTCTCAACTAAAAGATTGAACAGTATTTGCCAATTATTTTTCTGCCACTTGTCCATTTAAGGAATGAAAAGTTCTGATGAAGATCCTTGACCTGAAACAGTTGCTCTGCTTCTTTTTCATGTTGTAGATTTGTGAAATGGGAATTTTTTAAAGAAACAATTCTTCTCTACAGCTTCTGGCTTTGAAAGTTATGGATAAGTAAGTAGGCACTGTTATAATGGCCAGATATAGGAGAACAAGAAGATTTGTACAGGGACCTTCACACTTGATAACAATACAACAATGTTACAATGAGGTATTTGCTACTGGTAAATAATTAATGATCGTACCAGCTCATCTAAGATGAGTGGAATCAGCAACACCCCATAAAGAGATGATGGAACAAACAGAGTAATCACTTACCATAAGACCATAAAATATAGGAGCAGAATTAGGCCATTTAGCCCAGCTTTAATTACCTTGGCAGTTTTATATCACAAGATGCTAGAAGTAAAGTAGAAATAAAAAGAAGAATTGCCATTGCCAAAACAAAGATATGGACACTGTGAAAGAACTAACAGATCTAAGTGTGCGAAATATCATTGATGTTGTGTGGGATCGTTTGATGTGGAAAGCCATGGTCGCCCAAGCGTGTAACGTATAAGGTACATGAAGAAGAAGAAGCCCATCGAGTCTGCTCTGCCATTTCATCATGGCTGATCCAATTTCCTCTCAGCCCCAGTTTCCTGCCTTCTCTCCGTATCTCTTCATGTTCTGACTAATCACAAATCTATCAACCACTACCTAAATATACATAAAAACCTGATCTCCACAGTTGCTTATGGTAAAGAATTCCACTGATTCATCACTCTCTGGCTAAAGAAATTCCTCCTCAGCTCTGTTCTAAAGGATACCCCTCTATAATGAAGCTGTGTCCTCTGGTCATAGACTCTCCCACCATCAGAAACATCCTCTCAAGGCCTTCCACCATTCAATAGGTTTTAATTACGTCACCGCTCATTCTTCTGTCCTATATTCTATCTCGTCCTCTTAAAATGAATGCTAACATTGCATTCACCTTCCTCACCACAACCTGCAAATCAACCTTTAGGGAATCCTGCACAAGGACTTCCAAGTCCCTTTGCACCTCAGTTTTTTTGAATTTTCTCTCCATTTAGACTATACAGTTCCCAATGCTGTATTCCATCTGCCACTTCTTTCCCCATTCTCCTAATTTGTCTAAGCCCTTCTGTAGCCTTTCTACTTCCTTAAAACTATCTGCCCCTCCCACCTATCTTCATTGTGTCTGTAAACTTGGCCACAAAACCATCAAGTTCATAATCCAAATCACTGACATATTACGTAAAGAGAATCTGTCCCAACACAGACCCCTGTGGAACACCATTAATCACTGGCAGGTAACTTGACAAGGCACCCTTTATTCCCACTCTTTGCTTCCTGCCGATCAGTCACTGCTTTATCTGTGCTGGGATCTTTCCTGTAATACCACGGACTCGTAACTTGTTGAGCAGCTTCAAGTATTGTACCTTGTCAAAGGTCAAAGGTCTTCTGAAAATCCAAGTCCACAAAATCAACTGATTCTCCCTTGTCTGTCCTGCTAGTTATTTCTTCAAAGAATTCCAACAGATTTGTTGGGCAAGATATTCCCATAAGGAAACCAAGCTGACCACGGCCTATTTTATCCTGTGCCTCCAAGTACCGTGACACCTCATCATTAGTGATCGACTCCAATATTTTCCCAACCACTGAGGTTAGACTAACTGGCCGATAATTTCTTTTTTTCTGTCTCTCTCCCTTTTCTTGAAGAGTGGAGTAACATTTGCAATTTTCCAGACTTCCAGAAGTAAGTTCTCCTTAAGACTGTTACACCTAAGAATTACTTAGAGTTTTGCCTAAGGGCATTTTTGCACAGTCCATATATACCTGAAAGTATTCTATTATTGACATCCTTTCATGCATTCATCCTACAAGAGCCTTGCAAAAAAGTGTAATTGCCCAATATATTCACTTGTCATCATACTAATTACGAACTGCCTGTTAACAACTGAGCTTCACAGAATGTCTGTTGGACAAAAGGTAAATCCTACACTTCACATTCTTTTGTGAGGAGATGACAGCCCATAATATTATGGAAAGATCAACAACAATAAAGCTCCTCCGATGTACTGCAGCTGCTGTGGGATGCTTCTGCTGAGTCGTAGTGTCTCAGAACCGTACAGCATGGAAGCAGCTCTACAGCCCAGGGCATCATGCCGACTGTGTTGCCCAGCGAGCTCGTGCCCACTTTTGGCCCTTCTGAACATCTCCTATCCATGTACTTACCTAGTTGACTTTAATACGTTGCTCATGTGCCCACCATTTCTGGCAGCTCATTCCAAATATGCCTCACCCCTGATGTCCTTTTTAAATCTCTCACCCGTGATCTTTAGCACCCTCTCGCTAAGAAAAAGACCATGTGCTTTCACCCCATCAATGCCTCTCATAATCTTGTACTCCTCTTGTGGTCTCTTATGTTCCAGGGAATGAAGTCCTAGTCCTTGTAACTTTAGGCCCCCAAGTCCAGGGAAAAAACTGGTAAAACTTTTTTTGCATTCTTTATAGGTTAATAACATCTTTCCTATGTTAGGGTGACCAAAACCGTATGCAACACTCCGAGTGCAGCCTCACCAATGGCTTCCACTGCAGTACTCATGAGAACTCCTGTCTGAAGTCACCCCACCACCCAAGCCCCGTCTGAGAAGTGTGGGTGGGCAGGGTAAGAGTGAGGAGTAGATAGTTGCCAATTCCCACAAATGAACAAATTCTTTTCCTGCTGTCTCTCATCTGCAGGAAGATGTCAACTGCCATCAACTGGTTTGGAGGAATTGCCCAGGAATGGCTGAGTAGATCTTTTGCTTGGTAGAAATAAAAAAGGATTGGCTGTTAAATCGAACAAGTTCCTAGACTCCAAAACTGGATGAATAGAAGTGTTGTGGATTTCTCCATGCTGTTATGGGCCGTCATGTCCTCAAGCTCAAAGCAGATTATTTTTGTTGGTAAGCTTCAGTTCAACACCTCACCTTGTGAAATGAGGCTGAGGAAAGGAACTCAGCAGGGCCAGGCAGCCTCTACGGATGCAAAGGGATAGTCGACGTTTTGGACTCAGACCCTGCTTCAAGACCTTGCAAACGGATCTTTTTATTGCGGCAATTCCTTCACAGCTGCACAAGGAAATGATTTTAAATATGCAGCTCAGCCTCGAGCGTCGATGAACTCCTGCCCACACAGGATTTAACATGCTGCATCTTCTCTACCTTTGAACTGTGTAGAAGTCACCATTAGTCTGCCCGAGCACAAGGCACTCAATCGTTGCCTTGGGCCACAGACATGCAATCTACATATTTAGCATTAAAATCTGAAATAGAAAATTACTTGGGCACTTTTCTCAGGATTATGGAGTTGTTATAAGGATCAATTATCTTTGACATGGCTGTTTCACCAGTTCAAGTCAGAGGTATGTAAAGAAGCAACAGAAATAAATATTGTTTCTTCATACTGAGAGAAACAGACCCTTCAGCCCACCGAGGTTCTGCAGACTATCATGACACTTGCATTAATCACACATTATCATGTCTACAGTCTCATCTACTCCCGCCCCCCACCCCAGATTCTATCATTCACCTACACAGTAAGGGCAATCTGCGGCGGCCAATTAACCCACCGATTTGCATGTCTTTGTGATGTGGGAGGAGAATGGAGTACCCTGAGGAAGCCCAGGCAGTCACAAGGGAAATGTTTGCATTCTGCATGGACATCAGCAGAGGTCAGGACTGAGCGTAGGTTGTGGGATCTGTAAGGCAGCAGCTCTTCCAGCTGACCCACTGCTTTCTCCTTCTTGATGCACTTCACCAGTACAGGAGGCTGCAGTCAGAATTGAGAAACGAAAGTTTTCTGTCTGAGATCAAGATTTATCACATTCAATTACTTTAGAAAAAGAAGCATGATTAGACCTTTTGACTCCCTGAGTTGGCTCCACCATAGCTGTTTTGATATTGGCTTCAACTCTACTTTCCTGTTTGATTCCCATAAATCTTGACACCGTAATAGTCCACAAATCTCTCTCAGTCCTCAATGTACTCAAATGGAGATATTTCAAGTGGGTAGGCTGCAGTATACCTTGATTCAAATTGTGGTCTACTTTATACTTTATTTTGGGCCTGCTAATGATCTTTAATTGCTGCCATGAGCTCTTAAATTCCATTATCCTCCTCCTGATTCGCAAGTCTCAATCAAATCCTGAAATCTACAGTTCCATGCACAATTATTCTTGCAGAAGTGAAGTAGTACACAACAACTTTCTAAATCTCACATGTCAGAAATCTTTTCCTGTACAACCGCTCCATCCAACATTCAACATTCTCTTAAAGCTTCAGTAACCTGTGCAAAACTTCCCTCCAATCTATCCACAGGCACTGAATGGTGGTTCTCTTAGGCTGCGAACCAATTCAGATTGGCATAATGCAATTCAATGAGAAGTAGAACTGATGAACAGAAGAAAAATGGAGGGCAAACAGGGTGACTGAAAATTAAACATCAGCAATGGTTCTAAATGTACTCGCTTGGAATTACTTCTCATTTGGTTTACTACTGTGATGCAATTATTTGGGTTAGAGTTCATTCTCAAAGTTTAAAATTCAAAAGTTCAAAGTAAGATTTATTATCAGAGTATATACATGTCACCACTTACAACCCTGAGATTCTTTTTCTGTGGACATACACAGTAAATTTATAGATCAGTAACTAAACATCAGGAAAAAACTGTAAACAAATTGTGCAAATACAGACATAAATAATTAGCAATATACTGAATATGAAATAACAATATAACAGAGTCCTTACATGAGTGTAGCTATCCCCTCTTGTTCAAGAGCTTCATGGTTGAGGGGTAGTAACTGTTCTTGAACCTAGTGGTGTGAGTCCTGAGGCACCTGTACCTTCTACCTGATGGCAGCAGCGAGGCAAGAGCATGGCCTGGGTGGTGAGGAACTTTGATGATGGATGCTGCTTTTCTACGGCAACGTTTCATACAGATGTGCTCAATGGTTGGGAGGGTTTTACCCGTGAGGTACCGGGCTGAATCCACTACCTTTTGTAGGATTTTCCGCTCAAAGGCATTGGTGTTCCCATACCAGGCCATAATGCAGCCAGTCAGCACATTTTCCACCACACATCTATAGAAGTTTGCCAAGGTTTTTGATGATATGCCGAACCTCCACAGACTCCTGAGGAAGTAAAGGCGTTGTCGTGCTTTCTTTGCAATAATATTTATATGATAAGTCTCTCGCCGTTCTGTAACATGCAGAAGCCCAGTAAATCAATGTTAGCCAATTTCCAGAAGTAATTTGATTCAAATAAATAACATTTTTGAAATAGGAAATAATGGATCATGCTTCCCTTTATTTACTTGGAGCAAATAAGCAAATAAGCCTGCAAGTGGAAGATAGCTACCAAGAAGCTCATTATATACTTACATTCTGAAAACAAATGGTACTGACTGAATCAAACAACATTCTTAGGATTGTCACTCAATACCTGATGGAGGGTTGGAGGCAATTCCTCTTGTCACATTTAGATGAACACTTGGAGTACCATGTATTAGAAGGACAAGAGTGGGGAGGAATTGGAATTGACATAGATAGTTACTTGATGGCTGGCCTGGACATGACGGGCCAAATGGCTTGCCTCTGTGATGTATGACTTCATGACTATGACCGATGGGAAACCTTTTCACTGCAAAGACGGCAAAATTTTGGAATTCTCTACCTCAAATGGCTTCGTCAGGGACTGAGAAATTGAGATCAGCAGATCTCTGAATACTGGAAGATTAAAGGGTACGAGAGGGTAAGGAGTTGAAGTCAAAGATCAGCCGCGATCTTATGGTAGATTTGCCATTATGGTGAAATGGTGGAGCAAGCTCAACAGTCAAAGCAGCCTGAATGACCCTTGATTCTTATGCTCTTAATGTGGAGTCCATTTGGGCATATGGCACACTCGGACTACACCGGTTGGCCAACCTAACCTGCACAGCGACTTCCACAGCCTCCAAACCTCGCCTCATTTAAATGAGCTTCTGAGCTGGGCCGGTGCAGTGCCCCAGCAAGGTGCTTTGAGAGGGTTTTGTGAGGAGCTTGTAATCTGGAGGGAGAGGTAGGATTTATTTATCGGCATTTAACTTTGTTTGGCCACTTGGATTTTATTGTCTGTTTCTGACGTAACACGAGAATTAGCCTTCCTTTCACATCACATTCCAGTTTCTGTATCACACTCTATAATCTGAGTAATAGTTTGTGGTCAACCACTTGGTCTACTGACCCAGCAAGGTACCAATTTGAATTCCACATCGGCCGGAGATTTTAAGTTCAAGTAATTATGTAAATCTGGAATAAAATGTTGGTATCAGAAATGGTGCCTTGAATGGTTCATTAATCTTCTTCAAGGAAGGAAATCTCCCATGACGGTACAGAGGCACAGCTAGTAGAACTGCTACCCCACAGCTACAGTGACATTTTTTAATATCCTGACCTTCAGCACTGTCTGTGTGGAGTTTGCATGCTCTACCTGCGAATGCAATAGTTTCCTCTGTAGCAGACAGTAATTCCTTACTAAATGGTGTAAAATGCTACCAAAGTAAGTCCTATAGTTTCATTAAGGAGGCAAAGGCAACCGGCTGCGTTCACCAGCAACTTTGATGTGTGCTGCTTGAACTTCCAGCATCTGCAGAGTTCCTCGTGTTTGCGTTTTTAAATTCACTACTGCGAAGCCTCTTCCGGTGATGCCTGCACTGAAGAAGTTTAAATCTTCTCTTCGACAGGAGTTCAGTGAAACCATCTCTCACTGCTCCCCATCCGTAATTTCTTCAGCTCTTCAACTTTTCGACCACATTTTGACTCAGACTCGCTATCTCCATCCCTCCCCCTCCTGTCTTCTCCTATCATTTTGGATCTCCCCCTCCCCCTCCCACTTTCAAATCTCTTATTAGCTCTTCCTTCAGTTAGTCCTGACGAAGGGTCTCGGCCTGAAACGTCGACTGTACCTCTTCCTAGAGATGCTGCCTGGCCTGCTGCGTTCACCAGCAACTTTGATGTGTGTTGCTTCAATCTGACCCTGATGATTGAATTAGAAGCTGGCAAATATAATGTGACACTTGAGGTTTTACATCAGTTTATTGGTGTTCTCAGGGTGGGGTGATTTCTAATATCAGGGAGTGTTTTGTTGCATGGGCTTAGACCAGCAATAATGCTGAGAGAGTACTTGCATTGAATGATCTCCTACTGGCCTCACACTCATTGCCCAACATGTTGGGATACATTTGCCTCTGGTTCCTTGTCATGCAAAATGGTTGCTGCAATGTCAGGATAAGTTTCCCAGGTACAGGTAAGGGGGCTGGAGTTTACTTTGTGCCAAAAACATGTTTACTGTAAAGCTTAAGGTGAATATATTGTTGCAGATCTAGAAACTTCATGCTCTTTTTCCCAGCATATAGCTATTCAAATGGTATGAAGAGTGACACTGAGATGCTATAAACATCTTAACTTTCCAGCAAACACATTATTGCACACTGCACAACAATTATGCATAACAAAAGATGCAAAGCAAATAGACCATGTAAAGACTTTATGAGATTTAAAAGACAACTGCAAAGATATATTTTCTGGTTGATTAAGCTGCAGTTAGAAACAAGGAGCTGATTGCCGTTTGGCGCAGCCTGAAGGAAAAGTGGCATACTGTCCACATGGAGAGTTGGCATTACATCTAGATCAGGGACTGGAGTGACCGTCTTCTCTCGCTGACCACTTGGCCAATTCCATTTAGCCTACTTCTAATGCTGAGTTTGTGCACTATGGTTGTGGCTTTCATTTGGGAGTTGACACCTTTTTTTTCCCTGCTGGGCTACTTTGGCAATTAGACACCTTCCCATGAACATGGGAGTGTCCTGTTTTATGGTGACCTGTCCAATAAGCAGAGCTACTGTTATTGGAAAGAAAACTTGGCGAAGTCACTCCCAAAAGCGAGCAATGCAAAACTAGGTGGTAGTGGAAAGTTCAAGGCTAACACTTGGAATTAGTTCCACATTCCTATTTTGACTCCAGTCCTTGTGAACTGGAATATGCGCTATGTACTGTTGAGCAATCTATGGAGAAGAATAAATAGTTGATAAATTTTACCAGGACCGATGGAAGTTCCTCTAGCATTTTGTGTGCACTTCTCTGGATTTCCAGCATCTGCAGAATCTCTTGTACTTCCAAACAATCTGCTGTGCATCTTTGTTCTTTGCCAGGGTTACAAAAGTTAGTTGAACATAGTACTGGGGCGCCAGCTACCCGTCCCAAAAACATAATACTTAGGTGGAGTGGTTGAGGTCTCAGCAACATGCCCACCAAAGGTGAATAGACATTTCCATTTCTTTGGTACAGTAAATCTATACTCTGTACACCTGCTTGTTAATGAAAATATCAAATCAGCCAATCATATGGTAGCAACTAAATGCATAAAAGCATGCAGATATGGTCAAGAGGTTCTGTTGTTCAGAACAGACATCAGAATGGGGAAGAAATGTGATCTAAGTGCCTAACTGTGGAATGATTGTTGGTGCCAGACAGGGTGGTTTGAATATCTCATAAACTGGTGATCTCCTGGGATTTTCATGCACAATAGACTCTAGAGTTTACAGATAACAGTGCGACAAACATAAAAAATCTAGGGAGTGGCAGTTCTGTGAGTGAAAATGCCTTGTTAATGAGAAAGATTAGAGGAGAATGGGCGGACTGGTTCAAGATGACAGGAAGGCAACAGTAACTCAAACAACCACATGTTACAGTGGTGGTGTACAGAAAAGCATCCCTGATCACACAAGACATTGGACCTTGAAGTGGATGGGCGACAGCAGCAGAAGACCACAAACATTTACTCAGTAGCCACTTTATTAGGTGCAGGAGATACATAATAAAGTGGCCACTGTGTGTAAGTTGCCACAGGACAGATTTTATTACCAGCTTGAATTAATGATTTGTAAAAGATCAAGTGACTTTTCTCCTCTGGGTGACCAGTAGTCCCATGGAGATTAAACTTTAACTCTTGAGGCATCAGTAAAATCCATTTCATATGTTGATCCTTCAGGGGACCCCACCACAGGTTTCTTGTCAATGATTGAAGCTCCTTCTTAAGGGAAAAAGTCAGAGTAATTGGGCCAGCCATAGTGCTGTCCCATGATCCTCTTCTCTCACCCTCTTTCATACCCACTGTGACCCTTCCACCTGGAGTATTGTGCACAGTTTTGGTCTACTCACCTACAAATGGATATAGTTGCTACAGAGGGAATTCAGCCTGGATTCACTAGATTGTGACCTTGTAAGGCAGCCTTGACACTTGAGAAGGAACTGAGAAGCCTAGGAGAATGAGAGGCTGCCTCATTGAAGCCTACAGCATACCTTAAGGACTCCATGAAGTAGATGTAGGGAGAATATTTTCCCAAGCTGAGAAATCTAGAAACAGAGGTCATAGTCCCAAAATAATGGATGGATCATTAGGGACCGAAATGAGGAGAAATTTCTTCATACAAAGGCACTTTAAATTTTATCTTAGAGATATTGCATGGTAGCAGGTCCAAGGAATCACGCTACCCAATTACACCCAATTAACTTAATAACCCATATGTCCTTGGAATATGGGAGTAAATCAGAGCACCCTGAGGAAACCCACGTGGTCATGGAGAGAATGTATACAGACAGTGGCGGGAGTTGAAACCAGGATTCTGGCACTGTAAAAGCATAATGCCCACACTTTGCTACCATACAGCACCTAACTTGGAATTCAAATTCCATTTGGAATTCTCTACCTTGGATGGATGAGGCGGCTCAATTATTGGAAGCATTCAGTATCACTACACTTTGAAAATGATCAGGTGAGCTTTAAATCCCTATTTGCCTCATAGGTAGGATATTCTTATATAATGATTGGCACCTTTGGCAAAATAGCACCATCTTAACATTAGTAATAATGTTTAATCTTAACAGAGTGAAGAAAAGTGCATGGAGTTGGCAAAAACAAGCAATTTGCCTCAAAGGGTCTTCACCAGAATTTCTACAGTACAGGCACCTTTTCCCATCTTCCTTTATTATGCGTTAAGCCTCTTCGTAAATGTACCAATACAAAACAATTTCCTCACTATGGCAGTTTGGGTTATAGAAATTTGTCCTTACAGAAATCACAAATCACTGTCCAAAAATTTTAGATACAGAACATGACCTGGGTATGTCCTCAAATGGAACGTAGTAGGTCAGCATTAAAGTGCAAAAAGAAAGAGGATTTAGAACTGAACAACACACACAAAATGCTGGAGGAACTCAGCAGTCCAGGCAGCACCTGTGGAGAGGAATAAACAGCTGACAGTTCAGGCTGTGACCCTTCATTAAAAGCCACTGTCTGATTTTGGTTGGGAAAGCATAAATGGTGAGTGACCTGACTGCTTGTAAGAAATCTCCCAGTGGCCACTCATTTTAATTCCACATCCCAATCCCATTCTGATATGTCTATCCACGGCCTCCTCTACTGTAAAGGTGAAGCCACACTCAGGGAGGAGGAACAACACCTTATATTCCGTCTGGGTAGCCTCCAACCTCATGCCATCGCATGAACATTGACCTCTCAAACTTCTGCTAATACCCCACCTCCCCCTCGTACCCCATCCGTTATTTATTTATATACACACATTCTTTCTCTCTCTCTCCTTTTTCTCCCTCTGTCCCTCTCACTATACCCCTTGCCCATCCTCTGGGGTTTTCCCCCCCCTCCCCCTTTCCTTCTCCCTGGGCCTCCTGTCCCATGATCCTCTCATATCCGTTTTGCCAATCACCTGTCCAGCTCTTGGCTCCATCCCTCCCCCTCCTGTCTTCTCCTATCATTTTGGATCTCCCCCTCCCCCTCCCACTTTCAAATCTCTTACTAGCTCTTCCTTCAGTTAGTCCTGACGAACGGTCTCGGCCCGAAACGTCGACTGTACCTCTTCCTAGAGATGCTGCCTGGCCTGCTGCGTTCACCAGCAACTTTGATGTGTGTTGCTTGAATTTCCAGCATCTGCAGAATTCCTCGTGTTTGTGCTTGTAAGAAATGGTCATTTAACCAATGTAACAAAACCATTGAGCAATGAATTACAGGGAAAGGTTTCCAGGTGTCAGGCAGTGAGCAAACCAGCGACAAGAGTCCGACCGTGATGGCTGGATCCACAAGGTGAGTGCTGCTGCACCTACAGGAATAGGAGATGTTTTACGCAGAAACTACAAATGACCACCTTTCCTCCCCCCTTCACCCTGAACTCAGCAACTGAACCATCTGCCTGCTCTCCTATCACAAAGATGGGATAAGACTATAAGACTATGGGACTTAGGAACAGAATTCGGCCATTCACTGTTTCAAGTGCACTCTGCCATTCCATCATGGCTGATTTATTATCCCTCTCAACCCCTTTCTCTTGCTTTCTCCTCGTAATCTCTGATGCACATACTATCAACTTATCAACTTCCGCTAAGAACCTATCAACTTCTGCTTTAAAATACCCAGTGACTTGGCATCCACTACTGTCTGTGGCAATTAATTCCACAGATTCACTATCCTCTGGCTAAGAAAGTTAATCCTTATCTCTGTTCTAAAGGGCCATCCCTGTATCCTGAGATTGTGACCTCTGGTCCTAGACTCCCCCACCACAGGAAATATCCCCTCCATGTACACTCCATCTAGGCCTTTCAATACTCATAGGTTTCAATGAGACCCCCCTACCCCGGCCACCCCACCATTCTTCTAAACTCCAGGAAGTACAAGCCCAGAGCCATCAAATGTTCCTCATACGTTAACTCTCAGCATCACACTCTTGCTTTTATACCGATCTGATCAGGAAGCGCATAATCCCTCTTACTCACCTTCACACTGTGCCATCCTGCTTTCAGAGGACATGGCTTTGCGGAGCAGGCTCCCAGCCTACTAGCCTGAGATCTAAAGGTTTATGTGAATCTTGCTGACTACACATACAAAAAATAGTAAAAGGAGACTTAGTTGTCAAAAAAAAATCTTTTTGGACATTTGGAAAGCCTGTCTTGTGTCTTTCCTGATTTCATAATAAACTCCCTCACACAAACCTGCTCACACTCATCCCCCTCCCCACCTCTGCGCAGAACTCAGCTCCTGGCTAAACTCCAGACAAGTTCCTCTCTTTCTACTCTACTGAATACTTCCAGAAAATATTAAACAATACGAAAAGAAAATATTATTGGTTCTCTTTGTCTTTATGACAGAAAAATCCCCCTCGCCCGCTAAATCCTGCTGATGGCTGCATTCTTTCAACAATCTTTTCCATGCTTTTTCAAGAGGCTCAGAGTTCTTTTTGTAACACAGAGACCAGAGCTATGTAAAACGCATCCTATATTGTATAATCTAGCATGCTTCTACACTAATTTAACATTATTTTCCCTGCTTTCGGGAACTTTCTGCTTTGGAATGTGCCCCAGTACTTAGTGAACTTTATTGCTGTACTGATCTGTTACTTTTAGTTCTTTAAACAATTTACATCTCTGTTCTCCAGACCTCCTTGCTCCTCTATTCCATTTTATTTACCATCCAGGGAAATAATTGCCTTCCTTATTCATGTACCAAATGAACCATTAATATTTAATTTAATTTCCTCGCTATCCTCCCACACTGTGAGCTTGTTTGGGCTTTACTGTGTTCTAGTGTGGTCCTCCACATTACTATCAATATCACCCCACCCCTCACCAGATTCAACTGCATACTTCAACACAAAACCTCCAGTTTCTGAGTCCAAATTAAAATTTATAGTCTCAACGGAGTGCTGAAATGGACTTGAACAAACTAACTCAGGGGCACACAAACAACTGAGCCAAGCTGGGAAAGGATCCAAGAAAATCCCACCCCTGCCTCCGTGCTTTTACCAAGATCCCCCTTGTTCTATAGGATTATTGCCTTGGTGTTAGTTTTACACACTCCCCCTTTTCACAGCTCATGCTAATGTGGCTGCTTTTGGTTATTCTTGTATCAGCTTAAAAAATAACAAGCTGGAGACTGACCAAAAGAACACTTCTTTTGCAAAGTACAATTCTTTCATTGCAGGCTTGTTTCAGCTTGGTACCTGACCATATTTGGTCATTTTATCAGTTTGCATAATCACTCCCGATACCTGCGAGCTTATATACATTTCTTCCTGACTATTTCACAAGAAGGAATATCAGCTCGATTCTGTAACTTGAAAATACTTTTCTCGATAATGGAACATCACTCCAACCTTGGATAAAGCTTTCAATGTTTAAATTTGTGCAGGCAGTGTGGAGATGAGGTGTGGGAGAGGACTTCAATAGGAATGTCATGTGGGTATTCCATCTATAGTTCAATAATAGGCTATCAGATAAAGATCTTTCTACAATGTGGAATTAAAATTTACCATAAGTTGTCTTATTCGTTCTGGCTACCCTGATGTTCAGGTTGGAGGCTAGCCAGATGGCATGAACACCAATTTCTCTAACTTCTGATAATTTTGCTCTCTTCCCCCTTTCCCCTTTTTCCATTCCCCACTCTGGCTCCCCTCTTACCTCTTCTCTTCTCACTTGCCTCTCACCTCTCTCTAGTATCCCTCCTCTTTCTCTTTCTCCATGACCCCCTGTCCTCTCCTATCAGATTCTTTCTTCTTCAATCCTTTACCTTTTCCACCTATCACCTCCCAGCATCTCACTTCACCCCTCCCACCCATCCACCTGGCTTCACCTATCACCTTCTAGCTTGTACTCCTTCCCCCTCCCCCACTTTCATATTCTGGCTTCTTCCTCCTTCCTTTCCAGTCCTGATGGTCTTGGCCTGAAAAGAGGACTGTTTATTCCTCATAGCTGCTACCTGACCTGCTGAGTTCCTCCAGTATTTTGTGTGTTTTGCTCAAGTTTTCTAGTATCTGCAGAATCTCTTGTGTTTACCATAAGTTGTGGTGTGTTCATGCTCTGAAATAGCACTAAGCTTTCAGATTTTAGCGGCTCTTACAGTTGTGGAGACCTACGTAGTTCAGCTCAAAGCAATGTAGGCAAGATTCTGGGTCATGCTTTAAAAAGTATGAAGGGAAGCTTCCCAACAGGTAATAGCAGAATGTAGTTAGTCGTGGTCCTCTGCTCTACTCTCCCTATACCTACAGATGTGTGGCAAAGCATAGCCCCACCACCATGTACAAATTCACCGATGACACAACAATTGTTGGCAGACACATGATTAGTGATGAGGAGCCGCACAGGACAGAGAAATTTGAGTGGTGTCATAACAACAACATTGCGCTCAATGTCAGTGAAACCAAGGAACTAACTGTGGATTTTAGGAAGGGGAAGTCAGGCAAACTAGCTCCAGTTCTTTTTAAAGGGTGTGCAGTGGAAATGGTGAGCAGCTTCAAGCTCCTGGTTACCAACATCTCAAAGGCCCTATCCTGGGCCTAGTGCATAGATAGATGCAACAATGCAGAAGGTGCAATGGTGTCACTACTTTCTTTGAAGTCTATGCAAATATACTTCAGCTCTGGGCCTGTACTCATTCTTGAGGAGGGATCTTATTGAAATATACCAAATATTAAAAAACTTTGATAGAGTGGATGTGCAGAGGATGGTTCCAATGGTGGGAGAGTCTAAGACCAGAGGGCACAGCCTTAGAATAGAAGGACGTCCCTTTTGAACAGAGGAGAGGAGGAATTTCTTTAGCCTGAGGATGGGGAATCTGTGGAACTCATTGCCACAGAGGTTGATGAGTACTTAATTAGTAAAAACATCAAAGGTTACTGGGAGAAGGCAGGTGAATGAGGTTGAGTGGGAAAATAAATCTGCCATGACTGAATGGCACAGCAGACTCAATGGACAGAATGGCCTAATTCTGCTCCTTTGTTTTATGGTCTATGGAGATTTGTCATGCCATTGCAAACACTGACAAACTTCTACAACTGTACAGTGGAAAACATTTTGACTGGTTCCATCACAATCTGGTTTGCACCTCCAAAACACAGTAACACAAGAGGTTACAGAAACTGGAGGCTCAGCCAATTCAATCATGGAACTGCTCTCCCCAACGTTGAGAACATCTGCAAGAGACAATGTCTCTGGAAGGTAACATTAATCATTAATGACTTTCACCAATCTCTCACTTAAACCTAAATTTTAGTTCTCCTTTCCTGGGCAAAGACTGCTCTATCATCCAATATATATCTTTCATGATTTAATACACATCTATGAAGTCTCCGCTCAATCGCTTATATTCCAAGGAATAATGTTGTAGACAGCCCAGCCCTCTCCATAACTCTGTCCCTTGAGTCTTGGCAGCCTCCTCGTAACTCTTTCCAGTTTAATGATGCCTTTCCTATAAAAGGGTGTTTGAAACTGTCTTATCCTGAAATGTCGACTGTACTCTTTTCCATAGGTGCCCCCTGGCCTGCTGAGTTCCTCCAGCATTTTGTGTGTGTTGCAATGTCTCAAGTTTGGTCATACCCACATCGTGTACAATTAGTGCAGTACGTCTGGTCCTAGAGAAAGAGTACCAGTCAATAACTTAAGGACTACTTGGATCTCTTCTCCAATATCTAATATTTCACTTTTTCCTTCACTGTCCTGGCAAATACCCACTTGGGGAGGGCACTGTATAATGTCAATCCTTGTTAGTGTGAAAAATGTGATGAACTGTGCCGATCTGAACTGCAGATTATTTTTGGAAATGAGTCCCTTTGAGAGGCCATGTACTTAAAAAAAACTGACCTCAAAACTTCTACGGTCCACCCTGCGGAGGTGCACAGCAGTGGTTCAGACTGCTGAGTGTATGTCTGCCAGCCACGTCTCCGCTGAGCTGCGTGTACATTCTGTCCCTGGCTATCTGTCAGCTTCCAACATATCATCACAGTCTCACAGTATAAATTAGTCTCCTGACCTTCACATTCTTCAAGTAATCTGATTCAGCACATTCTTTTATTTACTTTTGACATAAATGGCCATCAGATTCTTTTTCTTGACTTTACTTCACTTCAGTGTAAAGTTAATACACAGGATATTTAGTTTATAGTATTATTGTTGACAATCTGTACAAAGCTGTTCTAATCCAGCAAGAATATTAAAACACCATGACATTTCAGAAGCATCGTAAAATAGGCTTATATTGTATATTTAAGTATACTAATGTATATTACACTGTATTTTCACAGACTACAATAAAGCTCCAATAAACTGCAGACTGGTCTTTGGGAAGTGTGTCTGACTGGGTGATGTTGGGTGATGTGTGCCACCCCTCGTCAGTCTCTTCAGTATGTGCTGCTTCCCCTGCTCCCTTCCCACTCGCCAGGGCCCCTATACCTGGGCTTCATTTCTGCTCACCTGTACCCCTGTTCTCCTGCTCCCTTCCCACTTGCCAGGGCCCCTATACCTGGGCTTCATTTCTGCTCATCTGTACCTCTGTTCCCCTGCTCCCTTCCCACTCGCCAGGGCCCCTATACCTGGGCTTCATTTCTGCTCACCTGTACCTCTGTTCCCCTGCTCCCTTCCCACTCGCCAGGGCCCCTATACCTGGGCTTCATTTCTGCTCACCTGTACCTCTGTTCCCCTGCTCCCTTCCCACTCACCAGGGCCCCTATACCTGGGCTTCATTTCTGCTCACCTGTACCTCTGTTCCCCTGCTCCCTTCCCCGGGTCTCAGTTACTGGGCCCCAGTGCTGGTGTTCCCTCTGAACTGGATCACCAGGCATATCGCGTAAAATTCCAAATTATAATTAAAAGCATTGCGGTCTTAATAAAAGCAACATCTCACAGACTGGAAAATGTTCTAAACTGGTGCCAACAATGTCCTGAGTATATTGGATTATAAGAATGTTATTAAACATTGTTTAGCCTGAATTACATTTCCATCTATTCTACGGAAGAATGGAAGATTATTATAAAGTGGGTATGAGCAGTATCTGTCACCTTCTCACTTTAACACTTAGAGGCCTTTTACTCGGTCCATCCCCTTTATGTCTTTTGTTCCTGTGTCTGAATTTGATTTTTGCTGCTTTAGACTGCACACTGAAGTCACTGTGACTAATGCTGAGGTTTGGAGACTCACTCTGCCATGTGAGTATATGATATGACCAGTTTTTTTTTATCCCCTCCTCAGTGCAGTGTAATGTATACACACCCCTGTTGTGGGCTCCTAGTGGAGGGGTGCACAGAGTGAGTTGTGCCATATGTGAATTCAAAAATGTGTGTCTTTCATTCTGGTTTCTTCTCCACCTACACAAGGAAACAGGTGATCAGACACAACGTCAGTGATGACGCATTTATGTTTTGCTCATTGAAAATACTAATATAGTCAAACCTTTTTGTGAAATTGTCTTTGTCACAAAATGGACAGTAGTTGCAGAGGTGTTTAGAAATAGGAGCCACGGCCTTAAAATAAAGAGTCAACTATTTCTTCACACAAAGGGTAATGAATCTTTGGATGTCTCTACCCAAGAAAGAAGTGAATATTCAATTAAAGAAAGATAGATTCTTGATCTTAAGGAAATGAAATGATATAAGGAATATTTCCCTGAGGTAGATCTGGCGTGATGTTTCTGAATGACAGCATGGCCAAATGCCTGTTCTTGCTTCTGCTGCTTATGTTTTGAATTGGATGGTGTCGTACTGCCAATGAGAAGAAGCTATTTCTATTAAGCTGTGCACAGTGCTAATGCAGTGGGAATGACAGAGTCAGAAATAAAAGGTTATGGACATTCTTTCCAGGATTTCGAGGAGCTGCATTGATGCCTCCTAATCTGTCACAAAAGCATATCATACACCCATGACTAAGCGTATTAAAGGCAGCCTGGAATTCCACGGTTGAAAGAGAAAGGGGAATAAACCTCTAAAACTGAAATTTAAATAAATGAGATATGCAGACAAATGAGTCTGGAGCGGAAAGTAACAGTGCAGAAAAGGTCACTCAACAAACTAAATGAAGGGATCGGCCGAGGTGTCAGTGCAACATTAAACTGGACTGTGCAGTGCTTAGTAGTCAAACTGAAGCTAAAGACCAGTTGGTATTTTACTGCAGAGTTAGTAAATCTGATTTAGATCATTACAGAGAAGAGGTTCCTATGTCTTATTTTAATCTCTTCCACTTGATCTACTTTTTTTGTGTGTGTGGAACGAGGCAGGCAATTAACATTGGTTGACTACTGTTGGATGACCCATTTGCTCAGGGTATGCGCAATGTACTACTTCACCTCATTTTAGCAAAATCTTTAACATTTAAATGCATTCAATACAGTTCAAAAGTATTAAGGTTTAGGTTATAGGATTAGTAAATCAGCACTCCATAGATTGTACATGTCACAGTTTGTAAATCTGTAAAGCATGCCAATATGAGCCTAAAGTGCATGTCCTGGGTCAGCACTGATATGTTTCCCATGACATTATGTCTCCCCTTAAGCCTGATGCAATGCCATTGGATTTCCACACAAAGCAGTTCTTCTGGCTGAAAGGAGCAATTTACCTCAATATTTTGGCCTGGCAGTCAGCTTTCAACACAAGCAGTGACAGAGGCTTAATGTTTTTCTTATTCTTAATCAGAATGAAGATAGGATCATATAGGGTGAATGTTAAATGTACCATGGGTTGAACAGGAAAACAGTCCCAACATGCTCTGTCTGATTCACATCAACACCTATTTTCTCTTGCTGGTCAAAGGTTCATGAATCTGACAATAGTTCCCAAGGACTGGAGGTCTTGACAAATCTTGCAGAAGAATTGTGGGTTTGGTGTGTAAATTGAATTACGGTACGCTTGGCCTGTGGTTGTCAGGGAGATCCTGAGACCTGTGAATCACTTCTTGGTAATTTTTCATAGCATCTTGAAAACTGTGTTATTGAGGCTCAGTGGGTTGCTGCCTGGGACAAGGCCTTAGTTTAAATTTTGTCTTAAACAGATATGGAGCACAGAAGAAGCATGGAATAGAGGGCAAATTTGTCTGAAATAGATATGACAAATCACATTGATTTTCAAACAATTTAATTGATGGCTGTATCATGTTTCAATACCTCTTTATTCTTGGATCGGCGTATATAAAATGTATATCTTTCTTGGCCATTCTAAATGTGTGTGTGGGCTAAATATTATACAACAGCTATATCCAATCTCCTTGTTTCTTAAGGAATTCTGGGACTAGTATAGTTTCAGGCTGCAGTTCAAAATATATAGTTCATATAATTTTCTTTGCGTTTCTTTGAAAGCTGCTTTTATATTAGGCTAACTGCTGTTTTTGTACTGGGTTTCCCTGGCTAAAGGCCTTAACAAATCTAAGTTTGCCTTGAAGCTGCTGCCAGTACTGGTTTTGCACAATATAATGGCACCTAAAGATAAGGTTGGTCCATAGGTGTTGGCTTAAGATGGCCTTGTACTGGTAGCAGAGTTTACATTTATATGACAGCTTTTGCAATCCTACATGGGCCCAAAATGCTTTCCAGCCAATGAACTGTGTTCTCTGTTGTAAAATACTGCAGCGAAGCTCCAATAATCTGGCACCCTTGGAATTGAGGTGATGGCAGACAGGCAGAATTTCCAGGATATTGGACATTCCTCATTTTTATGTTCCTTTTTAAAAAAATGCAGGACAATAGAATAAGTTTTCCAGTGAACCTGGTTAAGTATGAAAGGATTGAACACCCGTGATTTTAAAAGGAGCGTAGGAAAAAGAACCAAATGTGTTTTGGCTTGTACATTTTAGCTTGTCAAACGATTAACAATATATTGTTTAAGAACTCCTGACCCTAGCCCACATTCTGGGTTCTGGATCCAGCCATAAGCCTGCCCATGTTCCTGACCCTAATTCTGACACTGGCTGAGAGCCCTCCCTTATTCCAGATTCTGACCCTATCTCCAGCTCCAAACCTACCCTGACCCCAGGATGAACCTGATTCCGACTTTGCAGCTCTGGGGCTGAAGAGTTCTTCGTCTGCCATGGAGTGAGTCAGTGGCCAAACCGTTGGGATTTCTGAGCAATTGGATACCGGATTACCGAAGTTTTACTGTAATTGGCATGGGCACACAGAACACAGCAGGATCCCACAGACTGTGATGTGATAAGTATTGGGTAGTGACAGTTAAAACCTGTGCTGAAAACTTGTTTTCTCTTGTCCCCCATGATGGCACTTCTGAAGCTGTGATGGCTTCAACACAAGAGTTTCTGCAGATGCTGGAAATCCAGAATCCAGACTGTGCCCATCCTCCTTCTCTTTCTCCTCTCTTATCAAATTCCTTCTGCTTCAACCCTTTACCTTTTCCAGCTATCACCTCCCAGCTCCTCATCTCAACACCCTTCTTCCACCATCCCACCTTCCCCCTCACCTGGCTTCACCTATCACCTGCAGGTTGTGCTTCTTCCTCTTCCCCAACCCCACTTTCTTATTCTAGCTTCTTCCCCTTCCTTTCCAATCCTGATGAAGATCTCAGCCTGAAATATCGGCTGTTTACTTCCCTGTGTAGATGCTGCCTGACCTTCTGGGTTCCTCTAACATTTTGTGTGTTGCTTCTAATGGTGTGGTACTTCTTCAATCAGGAGCAGCCAGCTGGAGAAGAGCATATCTGCCCATCCAAAAAAAAGAGAATAGATCTTTAGATACTATCAGCTAAATCAGAGCAATGAAGAAAATTATAACCACTTACCACCTATCAACTTTCTAATCCAGTTCAGCACTATCACAAGAAAGAGAAAATCTGTAAATGTTGGAAATCCAAGCAACACACAAAGTGCTGGAAGAACTCAGCAGGCCGGCGGCATCTATCGAAAAGAGTACCGTCGACGATTTGGGCTGAGATCCTTCAGCAGTACTGGAGAAAAAAAGATGAAGAGTCAAAGTTAGAAGGTAAGGGGAGAGGAGGGAGAAGAGCTAGGACATTGATTGGTGAAAGCGATATATGTCCAGAGAAGGGCAGAAAGCCATGGAAGAAAGAAAAGGGGGAGGAACACCGGAGGGAGGTGATGGACAGACAGGGAGATAAGGTGAGAGAGGGAAAAGGGGATGGGGAATGTTTAGGGGTGGGGGTTGGTCATTACCGGAAGTTTGAGAAATCAATGTTCAAGCCATCAGGACAGAATACAAGGTGTTGCTCCTCTGACCTGAGTGTGGCCTTATTACAACAGTAGAGGAGGCCATGGATTGACATGTTGGAATGAGAATGGGAAGTGGAATTAAAATGGGTGGCCACTGGGAGATCCCGCTTTTAAGGTGAACAGAGCATAGGTGCTCAGCGAAACGGCCTCCCAATCTACATTAGGTCTCACTAATACACAGGATGCCACAACAGGAGCACCAGATACAGTAGATGACACCAACTGACTCACAGGTGTAGTTTCACCTCACCTGGAAGGACTGCTTGGAGCCCTGAATGGTAGTGAGGGAGGAGGTGTAGGGGGCAGGTGTAGCTCTTGTTCTGCTTGCAAGGATAAGTGCCAGGAGGGAGATCAGTGTGGAGGGAGTCGCGTTGGGAGTGATCCTTGCAGAAGGCGTAAAGTGGGGGGGTAGGAAAATATGTGCTTGGTGGTGGGATTCCATTGTAGATGGCATAAGATGCCACAGAGGATTAAGTGCTAGACATGGAGGCTGGTGGGGCAGTAGGTGTGGACAAGAGCAACCCTACCCCTGGCGTGGTGGCGGGAGGATTGGGTGAGGGCAGACGTGTGCAAAATGGAAGAGATGTGGTTGAGGACAGTGCTTTTTTCTCCAGTCCTGCTGAAGGGTCTCAGCTCCAAATGTCGACTGTACTCTTTTCCATAGATGTTGCCTGGCCTGCTGAGTTCCTCCAGCATTTTGTGTGTGGCTGCACCATTAGCACGATATTCTGAGTCACAAAGATCAGCTGACCCTATGGCTAAAAATGAATATGTTCTAATCCCAAAGATGCATGTGTACCGTAGAGTCATAATCACAGTCAGGTTTAATTTCACAGATGTATATAATGAAATCCATTGCTTTGCAGTAGCAGTACAGTGCAATAAATAAAACAAAAACTCTAAATTACGTAAGAAATATACAGTAGATTCCAATTAACTGGGCCATTGGTTAATCAGGGCAGCCACTTATTTGGGACAAGTCCTAAAGAACAAAAACTAATTAAGAAAATTACCAGAATTCCTTTCATTTACTTAGATCATAAGGCCATAAGACATAGGGAGCAGAATTAGGCCATTTGGCCTATAGAATCTGCTCCACCATTCAGTCATAGCTGATCCTTTTTTCCCCTCCTCAGCTCCACTCCCTGGCCTTCTCTCTGTAACCTTTGATGCCATGTCCAATCAAAAATCTAATAAGCTCTCACCCAATCAATGCAGCCAGTGACCTGGCCTACACAGCTGCTTGTAGTAATAAATTCCATAAATTTACTTCCCTTTGGCTAAAGAAATTTCTACTCATCTCTGTTTTAAATGGATGTCCCTCTATCCTGATGCTGTGCTCTCTTGTCCTAGATTCCCCCATCATGGGAAACATCTTTTCCACATCTACACTTTATAGGCCCCTCAACATTTGAAAAGTTTCAATGAGCTACCCCCTCCATCCTTCAAAGTTCCAGCGAGTATAGACCGAGAGCCATCAAACGTTTTTCATATGATAACCCTTTCATTCCTGGAATCATCCTTGTTAACTTCCTCTGAACCCTCTCCAATGCCAGCACACTTTTTCTTAGATGAGGAACCCAAAACTGTTCACAATACTCAAGGTGAGGCCTTACCAGTGCTTTATAAAACTTCAGCATCACATCTCTGCTCTTGTATTCTAGCCCTCTTGCAATGAATGCTATTTGGGACACTATGCCACTTAATTGGGACAGGAAACTTTTGCCAATCATGTTGTGCATTTAATATTTTGATAATAGTTGACTAATGTTGTAAATATATTGTTTTATTAAGTTTTCTTTGGACTTACATAATTCATTACGGGTTATGTGTAAAAGTATATAAATGGCATACATCATTATGTCACCATGTCATATGCATGTACCTGCTTAAAAACGAAACGAATCAACACATGTATCTCCTGGCTCCATGTTTTTCTTTCAATTAGTTTTATGTTTTAGAGTTACAAAACATAACAGTGATAATGAAAAAGTTTTAAACGAAACCGCGATGACTACCTACCTATTGAAGTGCAGCAAAAAATGGTGAAAAAACAGTGCAGCACATAGTCATAGTCATAGTCATAGTCATACTTTATCCATCCTGGGGGAAATTGGTTTTCATTACAGTTGCACTATAAATAATAAATAGTAATAGAACCATAAATAGTTAAATAGTAATACATAAATTATGAAATAAGTCCAGGACCAGCATATTGGCTCAGGGTGACTGACACTCCAAGGGAGGAGTTGTAAAGTTTGATGGCCACAAGCAGGAATGACTTCCTATGATGCTCTGTGTTGCATCTCGGTGGAATGAGTCCCTGGCTGAATGTACTCCTGTGCCCACCCAGTACATTATGTAGTGGATGGGAGACATTGACCAAGATGGCATGCAACGTAGACAGCATCCTCTTTTCAGACACCACCGTGAGAGAGTCCAGTTCCATCCCCACAACATCACTGGCCTTACGAATGCGTTTGTTGATTCTGTTGGTGTCTGCTACCCTCAGCCTGCTGCCCCAGCACACAACAGCAAACATGATAGCACTGGCCATCACAGACTCATACAACATCCTCAACATCGTCCGGCAGACGTTAAAGGACTTCAGTCTCCTCAGGAAATAGAGATGGCTCTGTACCATCTTGTAGACAGCCTCAGTGTTCTTTGATCAGTTCAGTTTATTGTCAATTCGTATCCCCAGGTATTTGTAATCATCCATCATATCCACACTGACCCCCTGGATGGAAACAGGGTCACCGGTACCTTAGCTCTCCTCAGGTCTACCACCAGCTCCTTAGTCTTTTTCACATTAAGCTGCAGATAATTCTGTTCACACCATGTGACGAAGTTTCCTACCGCAGCCCTGTACTCAGCCTCATCTCCCTTGCATCCAACTATGGCAGAGTCATCCGAAAACTTCTGAAGATGACAAGACTCTGTGCAGTAGTTGAAGTCTGAGGTGTAAATGGTGAAGAGAAAGGGAGACAAGACAGTCCCCTGTGGAGCCCCAGTGCTGCTGATCACTCTGTCGGACACACAATGTTGCAAGCACACGTACTGTGGTCTGCCAGTCAGGTAATCAAGTATCCATGATACCAGGGAAGCATCCATCTGCATCGCTGTCAGCTTCTCCCCCAGCAGAGCAGGGCGGATGGTGTTGAATGCACTGGAGAAGTCAAAAAACTTGACCCTCACAGTGCTTGCTGGTTTGTCCAGGTGGGCATAGACATGGTTCAGCAGGTAGACGATGGCATTCTCAACTCCTAGTCGGGGCTGGTAGGTGAACTGGAGGGGATCTAAGTGTGGCCTGACCATAGGCCGGAGCAGCTCCAGAACAAGTCTCTCCAGGGTCTTCATGATGTGGGAGGTCAATGCCACCGGCCTGTAGTCATTGAGGCCACTGGGGCGCGGCGCCTTCGGCACAGGGACGAGGCAGGATGTCTTCCACAGTACAGGACCCCTCCGGAGCCTCAGGCTCGGGTTGAAGACATGGCGAAGTACTCCACATAGCTGAGGGGCACAGGCTTTGAGCACCCTGGTACTGACACCATCCGGTCCTGCAGCCTTGCTTGGGTTGAGACGTTTCAGCTGTCTTCTCACCTGTTCAGCTGTGAAGCCCACCGTGGTGGTTTCATGTGGGGGAGAGGTATAGTCATGAGAGCAGGGTGGGGGACTGTGAGGAGGGGTAGGAGGGGAGAGTGGAATATGTGTTGGTTGGGGGCCGACAACAGATGGCTCATGTGGGAGATGGGCAGGGGTCACAATGTCAGATCTGTTAAAGAACAGGTTAAGTTCATTGGCCCTGTCCACACTGCCTTCAGCTCCTCTGTTGCTACTTTGCCGGAACCCAGTGATGGTCCTCATCCCCCTTCAGACCTCTGTCATGTTGTTCTGCTGGAGTTTCCACTCAAGCCTCCTACATGCTTCTCTGGGAAGGAACAGAGACAGTCAAGGAAAAAAGGCAGAAAACAAATTAATTCACGGGTTGAAAAACATTGAGTACTGGGTGATAATAATCATAAATGAATGAAAAGACAGAAATATCTGAATACATTAGGTACATTCGAATTTACAAGAGATAACCAGAATACGTATATTGAGCGAATTGAGCAGTATTTTGAAGCAAATTAAATAGTTGATGAGAAGTGAGTACCAGTTTTGCTGAGTATAATAAGTGGAAAAACATATAGTTTGCTGAGAAGATTAATTGCTCCAACCAAACCAGCCAAAATCAGCTTTGCTGATATCATGAAAGTAACGCAGACAGATTTAGGACTGAAACCATTGTTGATTGCAGAATGCTTTAGGTTTCATAAGTGAAATCAGAAGGAAGGGAAGTCCATTTCAGCTTATGCGGATGAATTGAAGAGATTGAGCATTGACTGTTCATTGATGGGCTTAATGATGCACTGAGAGATCAGTTAGTTTGTGGTACCTTGTGAAAAAGCGTTCAAAAACTTCTAACTGAAACACAACTCACATTTAAAGGAACAGTTGAAATTGCTGTATCAATGAAAACAGCGGACAGAGATGCAATTGAGTTGCAGTCAGGAATGAAAATGAATGTGAATAAACTGGCCTGGCTGAACAAATTATGGCAGGGGTTTGAACAATATTTCAAAGATACTTCAGACCAATACAGTTTTAATGGCAAAACTTACAGAAAATGCAACAAAGCAGTACACATACAAAGAGCATGTTCAGCAGAAAAAATAAACAGAATGCACAAGGAAGAGAAAAAGATTTTTAAAAAATCTAGTCGCATTTTCAAAAAAAGCACTAATTTGCATCCTCTGGATGAAAAATCTGATAATGGTGAGATTGACACAGGACTGAGTAGCCTTAAGAGTTATAATGTGAAAACTAGCAGTAGACAAGCAATATAGCTTACACCAGAAATGAACTGCAAATTAATTAAAATGGAATTGGACACAGGCTCGGCTATTTCAGTTATTTCACAAAATGATACTAAACGGAACATTTCAAAGATACTGACCTGAAGCCTGCAGATAGCCAACTAAGAAGTTATACAGGAGAAAAGGTAACTCCTGTGGGAATAACATTCGTAACAATGAAATACAACAACCAACAAGCCATATTGGGTGTGTATGGAGTAAAAACAGAGGGCAAACATTGTAGGGACATGTTGAGCTGAGACAACTACAACTTGCTTGGAGATCCATCTACCATTTTCATGCCACATCCCCTGCAACAGAGTCAACTGAAAGTGAATCAAGAAAGGTACTGGAAGATGACACAGCGCTATTCAAAAATGGCATTGAAAAACTCAAGCAGATCAAGCATGAACATGTTAATTGAAAATGCCACACCCCAGCTTTACAAAGCCCATCCAGTTTATACCATCAGTGATAAAGTAGCCAGTGAGCTAGATCGCATGGAAGGCGAAGGAATCCATTCCAAAGTTGTGTGGAGCCGCACACATCTAAGTTGCTGGTGAACGCAGCAGGCCAGGCAGCATCTTTAGGAAGAGGAACAGTCGATGTTTCGGGCCGAGACCCTTCGTCAGGACTAACTGAAAGAAGAGCTAGTAAGAGATTTGAAAGTGGGAGGAGGAGGGGGAGATCCACGGGCAACCCTCGTGGTCCCAGTAACCAAGAACAATGGGTCTGTCAGGATTTGTGGTGACTTTAAGGTTACCATCAACCCAGTACTCAAAGTAGATTAGTAGCCTCTGCCCAGGATAGGGGATACCTTTGCAAAACTTGCTGGAGGAAAACACTTCAGTAAAATGGACTTAGCTGACGCCTACCTACGGATGGGGAGAGAGAAGAAAAATGCGAAGTGTTTCTCACACTCTCAAAGGGCCTTATCACTATAATTGGCTTATTTTTGGAGTAGCATCTGCACCTGCACTCTGGCAGAAATCTATGGACCAGGGGCAGCAAGTCTGCCTAGACACTCAATGTTACATGGATGACATCATTGTTACCTTTAATGATGAAAAGGAACATGTCCAAAATGTCAAGACAGTGTAATAAATATTAGAAGATTATGGGTGCAGTGCATGATGTATGGTGATATCCAAAAAGAAGAATAATCCTATCTGCAGGCTGAGAATAAATGGGGAAGACATAAAACAAGTAAAGAACTTTTGTTACTTAGGATAGCAGATGGCAGGTGCGACTTGGACATCAAAAGAAGAATAGGGATGGCAAAAGACACCTTTATGAGAATGAAGAGTGTACTGACCACCACTAAACTAGGCACGACAACCCGCCTCAGAGTACTGAAATGTTACATTTATCCAGTTATGTTATATGGCTCAGGTTGTTGGACAATATCTAGTAACATGAGGAAACGAATTGAAGCAGCAGAGATGTGGTTTTTGAGGAGGATGCAAAGAATATCATGGACGAAACGAATATCTAACGAGGATGTCATGAACAGGGCAAACACAAAAAGAGAACTAATGTACGAGATCATGAAAAGTCAGTGTAACTTCATTGGACATGTGATTAGGAAAGAGGAGTTAGAATGCATGGTAATTATGGGAAAGATTGAAGGGAAGAAAGCAAGAGGGAGACAAAGACAAATGATGATGGAGACAGCAGCCAGAGAATTGGAAATGAATACCAATGAATTGATCCACTTAATCCGAAACAGGAATGTGTGGGCCATGGCAGTCAAAGCTCAAACTGGGCACAGCACCTGATGATGATGATGATGGTGCATGATGCAACAAGTGGGAATTCTTTAAACCAAGCATCACTTACTGTGGTCACATTGTTGACGCACAATTATTACACAAGTGTGCTGAGAAAGTTCAAGCAGTGGTGGATGCTCCAAGGCCAAAGGATGTGTCACAGTTGTGGCCCTTTTTAGGATTTGTCAATTACTATAACAGGTTCCTGCCAAACCTGGCTACTCTGCCCCATCCCTTGAACTCATTACTACAGATGAGGAAGAGATAGCAATGGACAAAGCAGTGTGAGGTAGCTTTCCATAAGCTAAAGGAAATAGTGACGTCAGACATTGTGCTCACATATTACAATCCACATTGTCCAGTGAAACTTGCCTGTGATGCTCTGCCTTTTGATATAGGTGCAGTCATGTCACATTTTATGAGTGATGGAAGTGAACACCCCATAGCGTTTACATCATGCCCGTATTCCCCTGGCAGAGGACTCATGCAGAGGATTCACAGGCACAAATTTCTGGGTAGTAGTGGGTGCAGCTACAAAGTGGCCACAAATGTTCCCAATAGACTCCAAAACAGCCTTGCACACTGTTGATGGGTTGAGAAGCCTCTTCTCAAGGACTAGTGTTCCAGATCATTTAGTCAGTGACAGTGGACCATAGTTTGTTGCGGAACAATTTCAGTCACTCCTGAAAGTGAATGGAATAAGCCATATTACATCTGCACCATACCACCCAGATCCAAGTGGCTGAGGAGAAAGGTTTGTCCAGAGTCTAACAAACGTACTGTGAACTATGTCAGCAGAACACTCTAGACTAACACTGAATCAGAAGCTTACCAACTTCCTTCTTGCACATCTCAATGTAGCACGCTCCACAAGCAATAGCTCACCAGCTATGTTGTTCCTGGGTTGTCTTTGCACACATGCTTGGATCTCCTCAAACCCAATCTCAGAAGGAGCATGCAGGGCAAACAGCTAAGGCAAATTGAGAGTTCTTCAAGCAAGGAGGTTTGATGTTTCACTCCTGGACAAGTAGTCCTGTTTAAGGACTACAGAAGTGATCAAAAACGGGTACTCAGAAAAGATAGAACAGGCCCATTCTCCTGCACAGCAGAGAATACTTCTGATGTCAACTAGAGATGACACATAGATCAGTTGAGGAGGACAGAGTCAATTGTTGGAGAATAAAGGTGTCCAGAGATGTCAGAACCCCTTCCTGCAGTCCCGGAGTCAACTCCTACACCCATCAAAGAGGAGGTTCCAGAATGTGAGATTATTTCATAGCCACATCTCACACCTTTGTCAGGGAGTAGATTATCCCAAAAGAGTAGGAAAGCTTTAGGCCTGAATGGGAGAATTTAATGCTTATTATGTTGTGGAAGTCTATATTGTAGTTGTATTATATAGTATACAGTTGAGATGTATTCTCTACTGAGTTGGAATTTATAGCAAAGCAAGCAGGAGTATGAAGTATTTAATATCGCAATAATATCCCAGTAACATTGTAAATATATTGGTGATTAAGCATTCTTCGTTGTTACATGATTCATTAAGGGTTGTATGTAAAAATACATGAATGGTATACGTCATTATACGACCATGTCATATGCTCATGCCGTTCTAGAAATTAAACAAACCAAGACAGGTATCTCCCGGCTCCATGATTTTCTTTCAACTTATCTTTGTGTTTTGGAGTTACAAAACATAACAGAACGGTTTCTATCTAGTGTCAGGCAAGAGACCGCAGATGCTAGAATCTGAATCAACACCCAGTCTACTGAAGGAACTCAGCATCTGTGGAGGGAAAGGAACTGTCAATGTTTGTGGTCAAAACTCTGCATCACCTGCAATGTAATTTAAGGTTTTACTGTTTGAGGAGTTTGAGCATCACTGGCAAGATCAACATTTACTATCCATTCCTCGTTGTCCTCAGGAAGATGTTCATGTGCCATGACCAACCAAATATTGAAATGCCTAGACAGAGTGGACCTGCAAAGGATGTTTCCTAAAGTAGAAGAGTCTAGGACCAAAGGGCACAGCCCTTTAGAACAAAGATGAGGAGGAATTTCTTCAGCCAGAGGGTGGTGAATCTGTGGAATTCATTGTCACGGACATTTGTACGGCAAAGTCATTAGCAATACTTAAAGCAGGGATTGATATTTCCTGATTAATAATGGTGTAAAAGGCTATGGGGAGAAGGTAGGAGAATGGGGCTGAGAGGGAAGATAAATCATCCATCATAAATGGCAGAGACGACTCGACGGGCCGAATGGCCTAATCTTGCTCCTATGTTTTATGGTCTTACGTGCCTCCGACTTAAACCATTTACACGCCGCCTGATGAAGATTCTCCCCTACGCTGTTGGCTGGGGAGATCCAAGGTTCAGACTCAGTCACAACGAAGATCGATGCATTTGCAGATCTGGGTTGTTGCTGCATTGCAAAGGGAAATTAGCAACTGGTTGATCATTGTGACATAGAATATCAACCAGCACTGCACAGGAGCAGCTCCTTCTGCCCACAATGTTTTGCTGAACTGAGTAAATTAGTAATCAAATGCCCAACTAAACGAATCCCTTCTGCCTACACTGTGTCCACGTCCTTCCATTCCCTGCATATTCTTGTGTCTGCCTAAGAGACTCCTAAATGTATTTGTCTCCCCAGAACCTCAGGCACTCACCACTCTCATGTATGAATTTTATATTTGACGTTTTAAATTTGCTTTTTAAATGTTATGTAATATGATAATAATAAACACAAAGGATGCTGAAAATAGAGAGTAACACCCAAAATGCTGGAGGAACACAGCAGGTTGGGCAGCATCTATGGAAAGGAATAAAGAGTTTACATTTTGAGCCGAGGCCCTTCATCTGGACTGAAAAAGAAGGGGGCGAGAAAGAATTCAATCTGGAAAGTTATAGGTGAAATCAGATGAGGAGGAAGGCAGGCCAGTGTGGGAAGGTTAATGAAGTCGGAAGCTGGGAGGTGATAGGTGGAAAAGGTTAATGAAGTCAGAAGCTGGGAGGTGATAGGTGGAAAGGGTAAAGAAGAAGGAATCGGATAGGAGAGGAGAGTGGACATGAGAGGAAGGGAAATAGGAGGGGAGAAAGATACTCGCTTTCTACTCCATGCCTCTCTTAACCTCAATCAGATCTTCACTTAGCCTTCACCACGGCAAAGGAAACAGCCCTAATTTGTCCGAGCAATTTACCAATGTACAATGAAAAACATGGCTTTGCACACCATCCATTAGATCATTACAACATATAAGTACATCAAAGTAGTGCAAAGGGAATTACAATAACAGAACACAGAATATAATGTTACAAGATCCAAGATTCAATATTGTTTAATATGATTTCAAGTAAAGGAGAATGAAATAATTGTTACTCCAGATCTGATGCAGCAAAAGAAAACACAATAAAATAAAGAACCCAATAATAATGAAAATCACAATAAATATAAATATGTAAGATTGCTTATATACAGTTACAGTGAAAGTGTAGGGCAGGTAGAAAAAATGTTCAAGGGTCACGATGAGGTGGATTATGAATTCATCTTATTGTATTAGGAGTTGGTTCAAAAGACTCTCACAGCAGGGTGGAGGCTCTCTTTGAGCCTGGTGGTGCATTTCCAAGTGTTTGTGTATTCTGCTTGATGCAAGGGGAAAGAAGAGAGAATGACCAGGTTGGAGGGGTCCTCGATTATGTTGGCTGCTTTCCCAACAGAGGGCGAAATGTAGACAGAGACCATGAAGTGGAGGCTGGTCTTTGTGATGGACTGAACTGTCTCCACAACTCTCTGCAGTTTTCTGCTGTCTGGGCAGATCAGTATTCATACCAAGCTGTGATACATCTGGATAAGATGCTTTCTGTGAGCTTTGCTGAGGGCCAACATGGACATGCTGACTTTCCTTAGCCGAGTGAGGAAGTAGAGGCGCTGGTGTGCTTTCTGGCCATAGTATCTACATGCCTTAGTCCAAGACAAGCTATTGGTGAACCCAAGACTGAGAGGCACACGCTACAGCCTGTGGTTTGTGTGGGTGGTGGAGGGAATGAATGGTTAAGGAGGTAGAAGTTGTTAATCAAAGGAGTTACTTTGTTACATGTTGTTGCTGGCGTAGTGAGTTCAAATTCCTGAAGAGGAAACTGAGAACAGCATCTGGACTATGCTGCAGTACAGGGGATGGGAACATGTGCAAAGGTTTAAATTTGACTGGCTTTGGAAGAGCACATAGGTATACCTGGGTGATATATAATCCAGGATCTCATAATCAGAGGATCGGAAAAATGGTTGTAAGCTCCATTGCGGGCACTAGCCTCCGCACCATCAAGGATGATGCCTCGGAAAGGTGATATTTATGATTAAGGACCCCCATACCCAGGACGTGCCCTGTTCTCATTGCTACCATCGGCGAGGAGGTACAGGAGTCTGAAGACACACATGCAATGTTTTAGAAACAGCTTCTTCCCCTCTGCCATCAGAATGTTGAGTGGGCATTGAAACAAACCATGAAAGCCAGCTCAATATTTTTGCATTACTTACCTAATTTGCTGCTGAGACCTCTGTCAGTCAGAGTCGGCCATGGATATTGCACCCCAGCTGTCTACATACGCAAGCCCGGGCAGTACGATATGGAGAGCAAGCTGTTGCCCGACTAGCAAACTCCCTGTCTCCATGCAACTGATGAACCCATAGGAATGGCAGAGACTGATACAGTTTGGTACCAACAGCGTCGCAGGAGCTACCAGTCGGCATTGAACTCCATGTAAGACTGAAGTGATTAATTTTAAGGTGTCGGTAACCCACATTTGGCCCTACTCCTGTCAGCAGAAACAGTTCCGCCAACCTTAGTAGCTAAGCCACACTTACTTTTTAGAGGCAGTTAAGAGTGGACCACACACACATCAAATGAAGTTGTTCTCAGAAGAGCCCAAGCAGTTTGATCACTCATATCAACAGTAAGAGAAAGACAACTCAGATTCCTAGGACACACCATGCGGAAAGATGAACTAGAAAAACTCATACTCTCTGGAAAGATCGAGGGGAGCAAACCTGGAGGAAAACCTCGGCTTATGTACATTAAAAGCCTAGCCAGGTGGCTACACATCGAGGAAATGGAAGTCATCCAAAGAATAACGGATAGATTTATATGGAAAACCATGGTCACCAACGTCCGCGTCGGATATGGTACCTAGACAGGCAGAAAGGCGGACCTTAAATTAAGTTTTACCACCAAAACTGAGATCCCACAAAGTATCTGAAAAACGTGATAGAATATATATCTAAATTCATCCAACACAGCCTGGTAACTTTAAAACAGAACAGCTGGGTGTTTTCAGAAGCTAAGTAGTTATATATTTTGCCTCATGTGTAAGGCCTGTGCTGTGCATCGTGCGAGCTGCAACGTGTGTATTAATTAGAAGGCAGCGAACGCATTGAGTTGCCACCCAATATTGAACATCATCTGGAAGTGTTATGGTTGGATCACAGCTATGCATGAGTCACAGGTTCTAGAGAATTGCAGAATTGCCTTGTGTCAGTGCTTTAACTACATTCCCCCTTTATTCAACTATTCAACCACACCATGAAAAATGAGAACAGAGTGGCACTTAACCAGGCCACAGAAACTAACACAAAAAGGAAGGGTTTAATTTTACTTATTTTAATTTTTTCCATCTTCCTTCTCCTTGTGCCAGTTTCATCTTGCCCACTCACTTTGAGGAATTGCAGGATGCTTCCTGACCATATTTTTTCATGGTTGAGGCGTGAAAAGAAAATTATTGTTGGACCCTTTGACCGATGAGACAATAAAACCGATAAAATACAGCAGCAGAGTTAGGCCAGTTGGCCCATTAAGTTTGTTTTGCCATTCAACTATGGCTGATCAAAAACAAGAGAAGATCTGCAGATACTGGAAGTCCAAACGACGCACACCAAAATGCTGGGGGAACTCAGCAGGCCAGGCAGCATCTATGGAAACGAGTACGGGTGACGTTTTGGGTTGAGACCCTTTGGCAATTATGATTGATGTTTGTTTTTCAACCCCATTCTCCCACCTGCTCTCCATGACCCTTAACCCTCTCACCAATCAAGAGCTTATTAATTTCTGTCTTAAATACACCCAACTGGCCTCCACAGCCGTCCATATAAACGATTCCAAACGTTCACCATCATATGCCTAAAGAAATTCCTCTATGTTTCAATTCTAAAGAGATATCTCTCTTTTCTGAGGCTGTGCCCTCAAATTCTTGACTAATGACAGACATCCTCTCTGTGTCCACTCTATTCAACACTAGGTTGGAATGGCTCCTGGGGTGAAACCATCAATTTTCTGGAAGGGCAAGACCAACTTGAGCTTTGAGTCATCAGAGCAAAGAGCATTTTCAGAGGAACACAACTACACAACTGTCTTTGGCATGTTTGGGGATTCCCCATCAAAACCTCTTCACCCTCCTCTGCTCTCAAATGCATCTCCCCCATTTCACATACATTTGTTCTCACTCCATCCTCCCACTACCCCGCTGGTCCTCACCTACCACCCCACCAGCCTCCGGGTCCAACATATTATTCTCCGTAACTTCCGCCACCTCCAACGGGATCCCACCACTAAGCACATCTTTCCCTCCCCCCCCCTGCTTTCCACAGGGATCGCTCCCTAAGCGACTCCCTTGTCCATTCGTCACCCCATCCCTCCCCACTGATCTCCCTCCTGGCACTTATCCTTGTAAGCGGAACAAGTGCTACACATACCCTTACACTTCCTCCCTCACCACCATTCAGGGCCCCAGACAGTCCTTCCAGGTGAGGTGACACTTCACCTGTGAGTCGGCTGGGGTGATATACTGCGTCCGGTGCTCCCGATGTGGCCTTCTATATATTGGCGAGACCTGGCGCAGACTGGGAGACCGCTTTGCTGAACACCTACGCTCTGTCCGCCAGAGAAAGCGGGACCTCCCAGTGGCCACACATTTTAATTCCACATCCCATTCCCATTCTGACATGTCTATCCACGGCCTCCTCTACTGTAAAGATGAAGCCACACTCAGGTTGGAGGAACAACACCTTATATGAACAATACCTCCGTTTGGGTAGCCTCCAACCTGATGGCATGAACATCGACTTCTCTAACTTCCGCTAATGCCCTACCTCCCCCTCGTACCCTATCCGTTATTTATTTTTATACACACACTCTTTCTCTCACTCTCCTTTTTCTCCCTCTGTCCCTCTGAATATACCCCTTGCCTATCCTCTCGGTTCCCCCCCCCCCCCCGTCTTTCTCCCCGGACCTCCTGTCCCATGATCCTCTCATATCCCCTTTGCCAATCACCTGTCCAGCTCTTGGCTCCATCCCTCCCCCTCCTGTCTTCTTCTATCATTTTCGATCTACCCCTCCCCCTCCCACTTTCAAATCTCTTACTAACTCTTCCTTCAGTTAGTCCTGACGAAGGGTCTCGGCCTGAAATGTCGACTGTACCTCTTCCTAGAGATGCTGCCTGGCCTGCTGCGTTCACCAGCAACTTTAATGTGTGTCACCTTCCTCCAAATGGGTGCATATCACTTGCCATGTTCTGTTCTTTTCCATCTGTTTGCAACCAGGACACCATGTCCAATGTATCACCTCCCTGTAACTTTGCCTTTACATCAGCTGCTTTCCAAGGATCTGTGCTCTGTCCCCTGACCTTTCTCATCTACGTTCTACCCTTGAGCATCATCATCTGAAAACGCAACATCAGCCTACAGATGTGCACTGAGGCAACCACTCCTCCTCACTACCGTTCCCCCAACACCTCCACAATTGTCAACCCGTTTGTCTGATGATCAATACGAGGAAAGTATAAATTTCCTCTGACGAAAGACTAGGAAGGCAACATCCATTGCCTTTGATGTCTAGCATAATCTTTATTCACCAATCATTGACTCCAATCCTCTCAGTCTAGTGTCTGAAACTGAGGCGGCCATCTGCAGTCCTAATGTTCAAGAACAGCTACTTCTCTTCAACCATTAGCTTCTTGAACCAACTAGCACAACCCTAATCACCACCTCAGTTTAGCAAAACTATGACCAATTTGATCACCTTGCTCCGAAATAGACTTCCTATTTTGTGCTTAAGAACTTTGTTAAAAATTGTGTGCTTTCTTTGTGTCTAATTGTGCCTAATTTATTTTAAATTATATTTTCTTGTTAATCTTATCTGATGCCATGTGCCTGTGATACTGCAGCAAGCGAGTTTTCCATTGCTCCTTGGTCGTCGTCATGGCTATCCCTCAAGGTCGAGGATGATGGTCTTCGTTCTGAAGAAGTGGCCCACAGAGCGTGTATTTGTTTAACGTGTACTTGATGTTGCACTCCAAGAAGCACACGATACTTCACAAATCAACCAACTGATTCCAGTGGCATGGAAACCACGACGATTGGAGCTGATGGATTTGTTGCAGCCTTCATCCGCCTTCACAGCCGTTGAGTTCAAAGTAACTTCATCTGCCTGTTCCACTGTTGAGGTCTTGGTTGGATTGTTCTTTGTCAGGGACCTCACCCTCGACCTTACCGCCATGGGTGACCCTACCAGGAGCATAGCTCCAGATGGCATCGCTCTCAGGATCTCAGGACCACCCAAGCTTCTCCACCACGACAAAGTGACAACCCACGGAGAAGGCTCCTTGGTATGAACATCACCAGTAGCCTGTCCTAATCCAGCCACATTGAAATCATGGCCAAGAAAGTTCTCCTTCCTCTGGAGGCTGAAGAAAATCACTTTGTCCCCATTGACTTACCAATTTTTATCAATGCATCACAGACTGTTTTCTGCCTGGATGCATAATGGCAACTGCTCTTCAGATGACCACAAGAAAGTGCAGAGAGTACTGGACACAGCTCAGCCCAGCATAGGAACCAACCTCCCCTCTGTGGACTCTGTCTATATTTCTTGCTGCTAAATTCTGGAGTTATGTCTGTAAACCCTCTCTCTATCTTTATTCACTCTAGACACTTCTTGAAATCTATCTCTTTGATCAGGGCTGTGGCCATTCACGTAACACCTACAAATGTGGCTATGTTGAATTTAGTTTCATAGCCCTGGGATGGTTTTGCATTTTAAAAGCTCTGTGAGAACGGGGAGATGAAGGTTATTTATTTATTGAGATACAGCGCAGAATAGGACCTTCGAGCCATGCAACCCAGCAATCCCCCCGATTTATTCCTAGCCTAATCACAGGACAATTTATAATGACCGTTTTACCTTCCAATTGGTATGTCTTTGGACTGTGGGAGGAAATCGGAGCACCCAGAGGAAGCCGATATGGTCATGGGGAGAAGGTGCTAACTCCTTACAGGCAGAGGCATGAATTGAACCCAGGTCGCTTGTAACCACTGTGCTAAACACTACGTGCCAGGTTTTGACGGCGACCATGGTCACTTCCATAACTTCTGAACTCAGAGAGAATGTGTTATTGACCACAGATTATTGGTTCCATATTAGAGTGGGTGAAATGTTCCAGACTTGTCCAATTAAACCATAAAGGGAGGCGCTGAGGTGCCTGACGAGGCAAAGCTCACCTCACAAGGATGATATTCCTTTTCCAGCTTGCCCTTCCAGACGAAAGAAATTATCCACCAATTTATTCATTGACATGGCCACCATGATGTCACTGTTAAAGAGGCTGACAGCAGAGAGGCATTTAGGTTCTGGAATTCCTGTAGCAGTTTTTTTTTTACTCTCCTTTAATCCCTAAATGATGCTGTTAAATCAGGATAAAATTTGGAAGTAGTTTCACCATCCCTAGTGTGCTGACCATCCAGAACAGTTAGTAAACATTTCACCCCTGAATCGGGATTTTGTATTGAAATGTTATCCTTGGATCAGGCCACCTGCTTAATGAGAGTAAACGCCTGGCGCTTGGGGACATTGGAACTCGACGCTTGGGTGTTTTGCTTGGATCAGGTACATATTTATGTATAGAGCATTAATACGTTATTTTCAGGGAGAAAGGTACCTGAGTGGATTGGGCCGTACTATATATTGATAGTAGTTTAACTCAGTTAAGTTGAAGTCCACTCGGGGTATAGTGGGGAAGTTGTGGCTGAGAGTGGGTGTGGTTCATATGGAGTAAGAGCACATTCGGCTCGATGTCGGTGCATGCTGAGTGAGCTATTCTCAACCTCGGCACCCGATCTGCAGACGGCACGGCTACTCCCGCCTTTCCCACTCGTCTGGGGACTGGTCTCTACAGTGGGGGAGCTGGTCCAGTTAAGCCCGACATCAAAGCCATTGCACTTAGAATGTAGAACATAGAAAGGCTACTTCCCTTCATGCATTTGTTTCTTAAACCAAACAGCAGAACCCTAATCTCTAGCTCAGTATAGAGTCAATATAGTAAAGCACAACACAGGCCCTCCAGGCCATCATTTCGTGCTGACATTTTAACCTACTTTCTGATCAAACTAACCCTTCCCTCCTACATAGCTCTCCATTTGTCTTTCGTCCACGTGCCTATCTATGAGTCTCTTAAATGTCCCTGATTTATTTTCCTCAGCCACCACCCTGGTAGCTCATTCCATGCACCCACCACTCCCTGTGTTAAAAAAAACCACCTACCTCTGACCACCCCCCATACTTTCCCTCAATTACCCTAAAATTATGCCCTGTGGCATTAACCATTTCTGCCCTGGGAAAAAGCCACTGTGGTCCACAGATAACAAGGACCTGGTGGTTTATAGAGGATGGTAAGAGGGAATTTGGAAGAGGATTGTTTGGGAATTTTTGAGTCTATATAGTGGACTTCCGCTGATCCTGTCCATCTGTTTACCGCTGCATCAATGACTCTGTCCTGCCACTGGGATAGGACGTGCCCAGTGACTGCTCCATGTATGGGTAGATGCAATGAAAGACGTACTCACAGCAGCAGACGGGCACATAGCGTAGCACAGGGTAAACCAGGTTCAATGAAAAGGGCAGAAGGGCATGCTGGGTATAGAACCAGGCCTTTCTGCTATATCTGCAGAGTGCAGATAAAAAATACATGCACTAGACAGAGCTAAGTGATCCCACAAACAAATGATCAGATTAGAGTTCTGCAGACCTAACAGATCTAGTTGTGAATGATTGGCAGAGGAAGAGAAGATCAGGGCAGTAAGTAAACATCTAACAGAAGGAAGGAGACTCCAAAAATATTCTCATTCCTCTTCCTCCCTTCCCCTTGCCCCCCTCCCCTACTTTCTTACTCTGGCTTCTGCACATTTCCTTCTACTCCTGATGAAGGTTCTTAGCCCAAAATGTCGACTCCATAGATATTGCCTGGCTTGCTGAGTTCCTCCAGCATTGTGTGTGTGTTGCTCATTCACTTTAATACTGCAAGCAAAAGCTGCTGTAGCAGCTTATCACCTCCCCCTGGTGCCCCTCGTCCTTCTCTTTCTCCTGTGGTCCACTCTCCTCTCTTAACAGATTCCTTCATCTCTAACCCCTTGACCTACCCACCCACTTGGTTTAACCTATCACCTTCGGGCTATCCTTCTTCCCTTCCCCCAAATTTTTTATTCTGGCATCTTCCCTCTTCCTGTCCTGTTTTGAAGAATAGTCTCAGCCTGAAACGTTGACTGTTTGCTCATTTACAAGGATGCTGCCTAACCTGCAGAGGTCCGCCAACATTTTGAGTATGTTAATTTGGATTTCCGGCATCTACAGAATTTCCTGTCTTCTGTGAAATAGGTTTTATATTTGATAAAGTATCCCAGTCAATCATGGTTCCAACACAAACATGCCAACAAATGAATTAGGAGAGGAAGTAATAGGCCATTTAGATACTCAAGCCTTGGAAGAAAACATGAAAAGCATGAAACAAGGCTTTAAGCATGAACTCTGTTCCTCTTTCTGCAGAGGCTGTCTGACCTGCTGAGTGCTTCAAGATTTTTCTGTTCTTATTTTCAGAAACCGTTTTTTTTTAGATTAAATGGCGTGACAGTGGCCAGTTAATAAGCAGTGTTTAAAGAAATAAAGCACAAATTGCAAAGAATTTCTGCTCCTTTAAAGTACAAAACCCCAATGGGAAAGTGAGTCACCTGTGACAGACCAGTGAAATTAAAGGTTGCATTAAATCTATCGAGTCGCTATGAAGGGCTATAGGTTATTGGGATTGAGAACATATCAGAGCTCTGCAAAGGACCATAAAATTGATAAAGAAAGACAAGAATGTGAGATTAGACTGGTGGGAAACATAAAAATGAACCGTAAGAGCGTTGATAAGTTAGCAGAAATGCAAAGACTGGTGAGGGCATGTAGAGACCCCTTACCAATAAAGACAGAGTAATTTCTAAGGATATGACAGAGGAATTAAACAACTACTCTGCACTTGTTGTTCATAGAAGAGACACATAAAACCTGTATATATGTTAGAACATAACAACATAAGAAATAGGAGCAGGAGTCGGCCATCTGGCCCGTTGAGCCTGCTCCACCGTTCAATAAGATCATGGCTGATCTGACCATGGACTCATCTTCAAATACCTGCCTTTTCCCCATAACCCTTAATTTCCCTACTATGTTAAAGATTCAAAGGTTCCAGTAAAAGTGAGCAAATGAAGGAAATAACTATTAACCAAAAATAGCACTTGCAAAGTTGGTGAGATGGAAAGCTTGAAAGAGATAGACACAAGAGATTTTTCAGGTGCTGTAAATCTAGAATAAGACATACAAAATACTGGAGGAACTTAATAGGCCAGACAGTATCTGTGGAAAGCAATAAACAGCTGATGTTTCGGACTGAGACACTTCATCAGGACTGGAAAGAAAGGGGCAAGAAGCCAGAATAAGAAGGTGGGGGAGGGGAGGTGTTAAAGCTAGAAAGTCATAGGTGAAGGGGGATGAATTGAGAAGCTGGGAGGTGATAGGTGGAAAAGGTAAAGGGCTAAAGAAGAAGGAGTCTGATTGGAAAGCAGAGTGGACTATGTGAGAAAGGGAATGAGGAGGAGCACAAGAGGGCTTATTTCCCATCTAGATGAAGGGCCTCAGTCCAAAATGCTGACTGTTTAATTCTTCCTGTAGATGTTACCTGACCTGCTGAGTTCTCCAGTATTTTGTGTGTATTAAGCTTGGAAGCGACTCTTGCTGGTTTGGTTTATAATTATTATCATTGTCACACGTACCAAGATACCATGAAAATCTTGTCTTGCATACCGCTTATACCAGTCAGATCATTGCACAGTGTATTGAGTTAGAGTAAGGTAAAGCAATAACAATTAGCATAAATTGCAAAAGCTACCAAACAGGTAAATGATAAAGTGCAAGTTCATAAAAAGGTAGATTGTGAGGGCAAGTGCCCACATTACTGCACAAGACATACATAGAACACGGAGCAACTAAAACTTAGAAATTTACTGGCCCTTCGCCCACAATGTTCTGCTGACCATGTAACCTACTCTAGAGACTGCCTAGAATTTCCCTAGTGCATAGCCCTCTTGTTTTTCTGAGCTCCATGTACCTACCTAAGAGGCTCTTAAAAGACCCTATTGTATCCACTTCAATCACTGCCGCCGGCTGTGCATTCCACACACCCACCACTCCCTGTGGGAAAAACTTACCCCTGTCATCCCCTCTGTACCTACTTCCAAGCACCTTACAACTATGCCCCCTCAAGTTAGCCATTTCAGCCCTGGGAAAAAAACCTCTGGCTATCCACACGATCAATGCCCCTCATCGTCTTATACACCTCTATCAGGTCACCTCTCATCCTCCGTCGCTCCAAGGAGAAAAGGCCAAGTTCACTCAATCTAGTCTCATAAGGTACGCCCTCCAATCCAGGCAACATCCTTGTAAATCTCCTCTGCGCTCTCTCTATAGGTCCATTCAAGAGTCTGATAACAGTGGAATAGAAGCTGGCCGTGAACCTGGTGGTACATGCTTTCAGGATTTTGTGTCTTGTGGCTGTTGGGGGGGTGGGGGGGGAAGGAGGATATCTGGGGTGGGTGGTTGCGTAGCATTTAGCGTGACGCTATTACAGCTCGAATGTTCTGGTGTTCAGAGTTCAGTTCGGGCACCATCTGTAAGGAGTACGCCTTCCCCGTGATTGCGTGTGTTTCCTCTGGGTGCGCTGATTTCCTCCCATAGCCCAAAGACGTACCCTTCAGTAGGTTAATTGGTCATTGTAAATTGTCCTGTGATTAGGCTAATGCTGAATAGGTGGGTTGCTGGGTGGTGTGCCTTGTTAGGCCAGAAGAGCCTGTTCCATGTTGTATCTCTAAATACAATAAATTAAATATTACCTTCTAAGGTTCACTCGACACTGGAATTATTCCTATGGGTTAAAGGGTAGCAAATATTACCCCAGATTTTAAGGAGGGTGAGAGAAAACAGAACTACCAACCCATTAGCATAATATCAGTGGTAGAGAAAATACTGACGGATGAAATAACAGAACACCTGAGAAAGAATATAAAGGTTTGAGCAGAGTCAACATGGATGTTTGAAGAGAAGCTCGTGCTTGATTAATCTGGAATAATTTGAAAATGTGACCAGAATAATAAATAAGGGAAACTACTGGGTATATTAAACAGTACTTGAATTGACAGAAGATATTTGACAACAGGTCTCACACAGGAAATTGGTTGACAAAGTTAGAACACATAAAATTGGGGCTAATACACTAAAATGGATTGAGAATTAGCATTGGACAGAAAGCAAAGAGTTGGAATAACTGAAGGACACAGAAGACTACAGACGCTAGAATCTGGAGCAACTAACAATCTGCTGAAAGATAGTGGCTCGAACAACATCCATGCAAGGGAAGGAGCTGTTGATACCTTTGGTTGAAACCCTGAATCAGAGTTCAAGTCCTGATGTAGGGCTTTGACCTGAAACGTCAAGAGTTCCTCTCCTTCCACAAATACTGTGTGACCCATTGAGTTCTTCCAGCAGATTGTTTGTTGCTTGACATAAATTGATGGTTATCACACAAGCAGATTGTGACTTGTGGAGCTCCAGCCAGTCCTAGTCTACATCAATAAAATGATTGAGATAGTTTCAAGCTTGCTGATGATATGAAATTTGGTGGAGGAGGATGTAAAGAGGCTTCAAGGGGACTTTGGCAAGTCGTGCGAGAAGGCAAGAACATCTCTGATGGCATATAAGGTGAGCTCATTTACATTTGTGTCCAAAACAGAAAACCAGCGTATTGGTTAAAAGTTGAGAGAATAGATACTGTCAATATCAAAGGGATCTAGGTATACTGGAACACGAATCACTGGAGTTAGGTAATTATGAGGCACTTGTGGGCTGCCCCCAGCACAATCCCCAAAATGTGTTGGTTGTTGATGTAAAATAATGCATTTTACTTGTTCTTTTAAATGTTTTGATGTACATGTATAAAATAAAGCTAATCTTTAAAAAAAATTTGAAGAAATCATATATTAGCTTTTAATACAAGACATTTTGAAATTTTATATTCCGCCCTGTATGCGTTGCTGATTCAGTATAGTCGATGTCCTCTGATTGGAGCAACACTTAGTATATCATCTTCCCAATGCATATAACAATACAGGAGTTTGGATTATTTCATATCACTTCATTACCATGTTCGCCAGGGTGAAATGAAATTCCTCGCTTGTGCAAAGCTAACAGAGTGAACAAATGCAACAATAAATACAGTGACAAGTGCAAAGCAGCAGAGCATTACAAATACATTGGTATCATCTGAAGTAGAACAAATAGGGACGCTAAAATGAGAATAATAAAATAACTGAGAGAGGAGGAATCAGGGGTCCGAGAAAATGGCCATGCCATCAGGAAGGGGTTGTGAGATTGGTTCAGAAGTCCAAAGGCAGTGAGAAAGAAACTGTTCTTCAATCTGGTTATCCAGGTTTACAAGCTCCTGTATCTTCTCCCAGAAGGTGGGAGAGAGAAAAGGGAACAGCCAGGTTGGCTGGCATTTTTGACGATACTATAGTTCTTCCTGACTCAATGAGCCATGACGATGGACTGGGTGGGAGGAAGTAACAAGCCTGTGGTGGGCTGGGCAGTATTTACCTCTCTCTGCAGGTCCAACCAGTCCAGAGCAGAGCAGTTTACCATCCCAGGCCAAGGTGAAACCATAGCAGGATACTTTATGTGGCACAAACCCTCACTGACATCCGGAATCTTCTCAGGCACCTAACAAGGTATATACTCTAGACCAGGATTTCCAACTGCGAGAATGCCATTTGCCAGTATCCCTCTGGCATTCAACATCAATCTGGAGTTGCAAAATCTAGAGTTATGGATGAAATCTTATGAAAAGCCACCTGATTTATGAAAACTCTTAAGGAGAAGAAATCTTCTGTCCTTACCGGATACGGGCTTTATGTGATTCCAACCTGTTACAATGTGTTTGAGTCGAAAATGTCCGAGTGAGCAAGCCATGGGTGATTAGTGCTATAAATGCTAGCTATTCCAATGATATCCATGTCATGAATAATGAATAAATAAATAAATAAATTGTATCCAGCTTTCTTCTGGGAATCTGTTAGTATCATCCTTGTAAGGTTGCCAACTGCCTTACTCAAACAGTTGGTGTTTAATGGCTAAGGCATGGGGGGTGGGAGGATGCAAGAAATGTATTGTATAGAAGAAGAATGTGCGGGAATAACAGAGAATTACTGTGAGTAATAACAGCACAAGAGGGCAAAGTAGAGGTTATTTGCTTTCACAAGGACATTGAATTTGTTTCAGCATCACAGCATGGTCTTTGATGAACGAAATCCCACCTTTTACCTCAGTGATCTCTCTACCGGGGCTGAATTGGGGAATGTTTTGTTATCCTTTTGCGTCCCCTCACTATCAGTGATGTCGCGGCATTAACACCAGACCATGAGGCAAGTGATCCTAGGTTTGGATCCAGCGGGCCCCTTGCACACTTTCCACCCGTGTGGGGTTGAGCATCGAGCTAGCAACCCGGCCTGGTAAAAAATAGACAAAAAGGCGAAAGAAACAGCAAGGTTGCCGCCTGATGCGCCACAAGGTGCGGAGAGGAACAACGAACACTATCCCTGGGGAGATGCAGGAGTTGCCACCTGTTGTTCACTGTCCACTTTGGCTGAGGGCTCATCAAGGAGGCTTACAGGCCAAAACCCTGACCACAAGTTCTAATTTAATTCCCCAGTGCTGTTTTTTGATTGAGATATTTACCTAAGTTTGTCCTCACACTTAGTTAAAGACAACCTTAAGTCCTTGTATGCAGAATTTTCCCGATGACCTGGCCGAAATTTATCTTTGATCAACAGACTGTCATCTCTTTATCAACACTGCTTGTGAGAACACACTACGTGCCCCTGAACTGTTGTGGTTCCTGGAGTACTTCAATGGATTGACAGAACAATTAGTTGATAGGGGGCAAAGTTGACATTGAGTACAAGCGCTATCTTTGTTTATTCGTTTCTCTATCATCTTCCTTCTTGCCTCCAGGAAGAAGGTCCTCCTCTTCTGGAGGTGCTAGTTACCTTTAAATGTTCCAATATTTTGTATCTAGTGATCAGTGCCAATGGCACCTCGAACTCCTTAGAGTGAGCTGCCATGATCGTCATTCAGAGGAGGTGTATTGTAGTCCAGCAAATGCCCATCCCATGGGTGCAAGAAAACTTCTATCTTCACAAAGTGGTTCTGTAAGTCCTTATGTCTTTCAAGATATTGAACAAAGCACACGATTTAGAACACCTGTGACATGTAATTATTACAAAACCTGCTTTAATAAACAACTGTGCTACCTTTCAGGACGTCAACAGATTCACGTTGAGTATTTACATATATACTATGTAGTGCTGTGTAATGCATCTGACCTTGCCGTGAACCTTGCTTTAATCAATTCAGAATCAGGGCCCTGGGCCAGGGCATGGAGAAATAGCTGCTAAAGCTCAGTACAGTTGCCTGAAGATTGCATATCTACGGACCTAGTGTCACAGGGCAGCAATAGGCTGGACCTAACTTCTCCTTCCCCAGATAAACGGAACTGACCACACATTCTCACTGACTGAGCTGCTGTGTGCTGTCTGTCACTGTGGGGTGAAGCTGTTGATCTTTGCCGCACTGTGAGGCACTGCCTTTAGCAGAAAGAGAGTTCATTGTAGTTTTAAGAAACTCCTCTAAAAGTAAACATAATCTTTTAATTGATAGGATGACTCATGAATTAATGAGCAGTGACACAGTCCATGTGCTCATATCCCAGTGCCAACTTCAATGTTGAATGCTTAACTGAGGTAAAGCTGTTACCACTGCTGGAACTGTGATGGCTGCCACAGCTGAACTAGTAAATACTTATCCCTCGATCAACATGGCTAAAGACGACGATCTGGGAGTGTTGCTTGTGGGATCTTGGTGTGAATCCATGAGATGTCCTCAAGTTGTCTTAGAGCTCAAAAAATGCAATATTGGCTGCCCGTGATCCAGCAGAACATATGGGGAAGAGTTCAGAGGGGTGCAGGGTCATTAATATGCATCCTTTGATTTCCATGGAAAGTGAATGTTTTACGCAGAACTGACTCCTGATCTTTCCTATAATTTAATCATTATTTAATATTATCATCATCATTATTAAAATTATTTTTCTCTCTCCTTTTTCTCTCTCTATTTCACTCCCTTTCTTTTTTCTCTCTCTCTTTTCTTTCTCTCTTTCTTTCATCAAATGAAGGCTCTTCAATCTGAAACATTAACTCTGTTTCTCTTCCCACGGATACATCCTGAACTGCAGAGTTTTTCCAGCATTTCCTGTTTTGATACATGGGCAATTTTCTCTTTGTTCCGCACATCCCACCTCTGCAGTCCCTCCTGTTTGCATCCCGCTCTTCCCCAGTTCTCACCAAGGGCCACAAAAACATTGACTGTTTTACTCACCACTGACGCTGCCTGACCTGCAGAGTTCTGCCATGGTTTTCTTACATAGCAAGATGTCATTGTAAAATAATTCCTACCTTCTCCGGTCCCAACCTTTCAATTAGGATTTGATCAATAATGACTTCGTAAGAGCATGCTGAGTGAATGTATTATAATTGACGCCAGTTAAGTGCAAAAATGCTGGAAAGTGAGATACAGCCTTGACTAATTCTGTATTCTTTCATAGAAACATCCCTGCTACCTCTATTGAATAATGCTGCCATTCATATTACATATTACTGTAAAAAGAGATAGATGGGCTAAATGTGTGAATTCATTTTCAAATTATCTGAATGCATAGGTTGGAAAATAGAAATTCACATTTGGAGATAAGCAAAAACTTGTTGTGATTTAAAGAAGTTGAGATGGAATCCAGTCATCCACCTCCCTGGAGACCGAATATGTTGAACAGATAAACTCCAAAATCAATCTGCACACCATCCGAAAGGCAAAATACTGTAGGGGATAGAAATGTGAAATAGTCCGTGAGCCAGTAGGACTGGTCGGTACCATCTGCGGGGAATAATGCTCATAGGGATTTTTGGCAAGATAGACATCTCTAGAGTTAGAAAGTATGTGATAGCATTACACCAGTGGTAACTTTATTACTTCAAATAAGTAATCACTTTTTGTATATATTCCATATTAACATCAGTACAGCAAAAAATGTTATCCCACCCCCCAAAAGGTAAAAAACCTCATTTGGAGAGATTTCTGGAATTTTATCAATGTCATGATATTTTCCATATTGTATCAAATCAAAGCAATCTTAAGCTTTTGTCATAGAATATAGAATTACAGTACAATAATTCAAATGTGGGGTTCCACACGGCCATAACCTAGGCCCCATTTGGTTGTAAGATGAATATATTCAATCAAAGACTGCTTTCCATACTTGGTTTTCCATACTTTCATAACCTATTAATAATCATAATAATCTTCAAAGTACTTCCATGTCTTCCACATCTTCATCTGAACTTTCCACACTCTCTGAGGTGGAAGCCTGGTTCTCACAGTCTGCCATCTACACATGTCAGTACACCTGAGGCCATTTGCAACACACATACATCTTGGGAGTGAACGTTTTTTTGGACAGTTACAGGCCAGTAGATCCAGGACGGCATCGGGCGCTGGCTGGCCTTCCATCCAGTGCACTGCCAACTGTTCAGCTTCCTCTCCATCTTCCATCCTCTGCCAACAGGGCTTGGCACTTGTGGGTCCTTCTCCAAGCATCTTCTCCATATACCAGCCTGGTAGTTGGCTGGCTGTGCATGTTTTGTTAAGCAGCCTTTGCATGGTGGGAGTTGATGACTTTCGATTTCACCTTTTTTGGCACAGAAAAGGTGATACCTGAGCTCATTGACCTTGGTGGTCGATGTTTTTGGGGCATACAGGAGACATGTAAATGCCTCCAGTTTGTCCATCAGTTCTGGGGAGAGGTCCCACTCCTGACCCAACTCTAAGAATATGTCCTGAGTTTCCCTGTTGCTGGTCTGAAGTTTTAGGGCACTTGTCTTCCCTTTGCCTGCAAAAGCACTTAGTGTATATGCGTGCAACCCGATGAGAGCCCTACAAACCTCTATGCTGACAGTTGCAGCAACCTTCCTGATGTCTACAAGCCTTGTACGGGTTCTAGTGTCACACTTCTGGAACAATGGGGCCTCAATCTTGTCAGAAAATGCTAAAGATGATAAAGACATATGTGTCTTCTGAACAGATCAATACAGATTGGTATCGCTCTCTTGTGGCATGGGCAGCATGGAGAAGTAGGCGGCCATCTGCTTCTTCTGGTTGACACTGAAGAGCTGACACCTCCTCACTGTCTTGAGATGTGATTCTGTAACATTTGTCATTCACAGTTGCATACAGAATCTTCTCCTGTAACTTTGCTCTGTACTCCGCCTTCCTCCATTCATGGACTATGAAGCTAATGAGACTATTTTTGTTACTGATTTTGGTCAGGAAGCTCCTCCACTTCCTCACCATCTGTGTGTCTGTGATACCTTGCAACTCGTGACCAATCTCTTCACCCCGTAGAGATCTTTCACTATTCTTGATAGAGTTCTCCTTGCATGTGTCAAACACAACATCTATTCTGCTACTCTGACTGCCTTCCCTCAGAGCCATACCCAGAATTGTTGTGGCAACATCTCTGAAAGTAATTTGATCACCTTTCACTCTTTGGACCAAGTTCATTCCATCAACCACTGTAGCAGAGTTTCCTGGGAGTTGCTCTTCTACTGCTACATTTTTCTGCAAGGTTGTGGCTAAAGTAGCTTTATTGTCTTTCTCAGCAATCCTTCTGGTGTGGACAGGGCCCAGGGCAATGGTCCAAAGGGATGAGAAAGGATATCCTCCATCCATAGACTGCGCCCTTGGGCCATCACTATGTTGTGTCTAAACAAAGATCTGTCTGCTTTCAAGATGATCACCCTCCCATTTGATTTCACTTCTCTCTTCTTACACATATTGCTGAATGCTTTCTGCTTGTTGGTTTTCATTGGGTCATGGAATTCCTTTGCTGGTGGGTCTTCCTCTAGTCTCTCATGCTTGAAGCATTGCTCACCAATTTCATATGCCTTTATCAGGTCAGAGGCAACGTCCTTGGGGGCTGCCTTTGCCGTAGAGATGATAATAAGGTTCCAGTTCTCTGCAAATGGGTTGACCCATTCATGTACGAGGCTAACCACTGCTGAAACTGCTTCCTCATCTTTCTAGATTCTTGGCTGCTGTAGCTCCGCGTGACAAAGCTCTGATTTGTTGCCTTGCACCATCTCCCTTGACTGTCCCAGGAATGTACTGCGGTGCTCAGCTGTTATGTAGTAACACTGGATAGCTCCAGTGTTCAGGCTGAACTGTGATGTGCCTCCAGGAGTCTGTGTGTCTTTGTTCACTGTGGCTTCAATAGTCCACTGGTCCACAGGGATCTGCCCAAAGGGGTTGTTAGTTGACAGCTGCACTGAGAATTGGCCTGTCTTGAAGGCCTCATACACAGAAGGATTCTCTGGGAGGTTCATCATCTGAGCAAAGTAAGGGGACAGGTACCTGGCATAATTCATCTTATCATAGGCAAAGCACCATGGATCATGATTCTTATAGCATGGAGGTTACCATGCAAGCTACCACCACTGCAATGCTATCACATATTTTCTAGCAATAGGGGTGTATACCTTGCCAAAATCACTATAAGAATTATTCCCCCCAGATGGTACCAGTGACCCAAATTTGGAGTCCTGGCTCACAGACTACAATAATCAAAAATGCCTGGCTTCCTCATGGGGAGAAAACAGAATTAATATTTCAAGTCAACGAGCTTTCATGAGAACTGATATGACTTTGACCAGAAATAGCAACTCTGTTTCTCTCCTCATGTTTGATTTATTAAGTATTTTCAGCTGTTCTGTTTTTATTTTTCTGCAAGTACACCCTGGTTTTAACTCCATAGAGCTAGAAAAAGAAAGAGGAATCTCAATTTATTTTCTGATGACTCTTTGCTATTGACAATATCATGGAATCAGTCATAGACATGGAGTCATACAGCATGGAAAATGGACCTTTGGCCCATCTCATCTGTACTGACCAAGATACCCATCTATGCTAATCCTTTCTGCCTACACTTATACCTGTCCAAATGCTTTTTGAGTTATTACAACCTCCTCTGGCAGCATGCTCTATATGCCCAGCACTATGAAAAAAACTTTCTCCTCAAATCTTATTTAAGTATTTCCCCTCTCGCTTTAAGTCTATAGATTTAGTTTTTTTAGATTCCATATTCCCTTAGAGAAACACTGGTTATCTGCTTTGTCTTTGCCCTTGCTAATTATATGAACCTCTATGTGGTCAGCTCTCAGCCTTCTGTACCCCATCCTATCCAATCTGTTCATAGCCTGCCCTGGTTTAACTTCCCAAAATGCATCACTTTGCACTTATCCAAGTTAAATCCCATCTGCCATTTTCTTGCCCATCTTCTATCTTGCTGTAAACTTTGATAAACTTCTTCACTGTCCACCTTACCAACAATGTTGATGTCATCTGTAAACTTACTAATCATGCCAACTACATTCTCATTTAAATCATTGACAAACACCTAAGCCTGCTCTGAATTTCATCTTCACCTGAGCTGGGTGTCCAATTTTCATTATAAGGACTGCATCAGAACTGGTAGGTAGATAGTCCATAGTTATCTTTCTAATTTCCATCCATCTTCACCCTCTTCATCCCTGTCTTCAATCCCTCTTGCTCTTCTTCTCTCTTTCCGTCTTTCTCTCTACTCAACCCCTACCTCTTCCTTACTCCCTCCCCAGTTCACAATGCTTTTCTTCACTCTCACCCTCCATTACTCCTTCCATCATTCCCCTCTTTCCACCTCCCTCCCCTCTTGCTCCTTACTTGATTCACAAAAATTCACTAATCTGTCAATTTGCCGTCTTTGTGAAAGTAACAAGCAGGGCACATTCTTTGTGTACCCTGCCATTGAAATTCTGTCCATTGGTTCCAAAATGGAATGAGTGTTGGAGGCAGGGTCGATGCAGTACACTACAGTAACGGATAGCAGGGCAAGACAAGGTGGCTCTTGTGTTATCGGACAGTATTAGAGTTAGTGCAGCAGTTTTTTGAACTGAGAGACTTGAGTTTTAAGAACCATTTTTCACTGTAACTAATTACTTCATTGTTAAATAACTTTGTCTGACGGGTTAAGTCATGTCCCGGTGTTGTGTTATTGCTTCTCAAAGTTAATAAAGGTTAGGTGAGGGTATGTGGTAAAACCAGTAGGGAGGAGTAAGTCACAATGATTACTTTGTGCATATTAGCAATTTCCCTGCACATTACAGCAAGTCAAAGCATTCTTTGCAGCAGAGGCTTTAGCCTCGCCTATAGGGGTGGAGTAAAATATCAAATGATAAAGCAAAAGGAGTATTGCATACATTAAATTGTTAATTGTAAAAGTAGGCATCTACTAGTAATTCAACTGGTCAGTCAGGCAAAATGCACATTGTATTGCAACTCTGAATCTCCGTCCATTGATTTCAGAGCACAGTGCGCGAGGCTACTATCGAGTGAGTTTGGTACAGTTTAGGACAGAAGAGAACTCCCAAGATTGCACATTTCCCTCAGCACCACATTGGATTCTTGTCCTCAAATCATTGGAGAGGGATTGGAGCAGAAGGAATAAGGAGAGAAATGGTACGGCAAGAATAAAGTCAGGTCAATGAGCAGTTGGTGGGGTGGGGTGGAGGCTATTTTCAGCAAGACTTTCTGTCAAGGGTTGAACAGCTTCTCTGTAAATGGCAGTCATAAAATGAGTGAAATCTGGCCCCCCCACGGTAGCTGGAGTGTTCTCACGAGAGGACGGAGGACGGAGGAAGCTGAGAAGAGATCCCAGCAGTGGCATACAGAGGGTGAACTGTATCTTCTTGCTGGCTTTGGAAATCCTCTTATTGAGGGTAAGATTCTATCAGCAATTTCTCAGCCTGGTCATTGTCCATCCCTGGCTCATCGCTTCCTTCCCTACAGCCCACCTTCATAGTACGTTGCTTTGGGAAGGCGAACGATATCATCAAGCTACCCTTGCCATTCCCTTGAACCCTTTGGGAGAGGGTACATGACCTTGAAAGTCTGAACATCCAGATTTATAAGGAACTTCTTCCCCACTGCCAAGGTTCCCCCTAAGGTGTGAGCGTGTATGCGTGCACACATGTCTTTTGCTACACAAAGGAATTTAAACTGTCCACAAAAGGTTGCCACCCTCTACCTCACTGGCATGTTAAGGATATTTCACAATTACACACTATCACATTTCCTTTTCCGGTTTCTGATGTGGATGGTGTTGACAACATGGAGTTTGTGATAATTTGTCTGCAGATTTCAGAATTGGCTTATTTAAACTGTTTTTATTTTTTATTTTTTTTACTGGTGTTACCTGTCGTGTCATGATGCAAAGGTTGCTGGAGAATTTTCAAGTGGGAAGAAGTGGGGTGATATCTGGAAACATGACTTTTTAAAGTATCATTTAGCAAGAAAATCACATATGGACAGTGTGCAAAAGCTCCAGTGAGGAAATCCTCCATTACCTGCTATAGGCCTGCTACGTATATTTTGTGAGAGTGCAGATGAATGAGAGCAAAGACCATCAAATGCGGAGGAGATCAAAGTTCTTATTGACAGTGATTTGCAAGCTGTTGAATACCGGTATATATAAAATTCAGTGCACACATGTTGTTGTCACTGGGCAAAGAATTGCACAGCATAAGATTTTTGTGCACACTGGTCATTACAAATTGGAGGGGCCATTGCGGCCACTATCATTGGATTTCTGAACTAATCACTTCTTTCACATCCCATTCCCGGTGGCGTTGCCATGTTGCAGTTCTGCCTCCTTTGGTCATTGTATCACTGGCATTTTAGCGTTCTTTTGCTGTGCCACCTCAGACTGCGTTACTATCGTTGTGGCCTGTGCTTGTATTTACATTCATTGCTGGATTTATTACTATCATTAAGCCATTGTAATATAATCTAATCTGATCCTGTGAACCCTCTCGCCACCGTGATCTCCATCTCAGTGGCTGCTGTGTGTACGCAGGCAGGTGGGTGGGGGGGGGGTGACACAACTCAAGGTAGAGGCTTTGAACCTATGACACGGAGGGGCTTGCCTGCTGCACTTCGCATAATATGCAGATTACTTTTCCCCAGAGTGCTGTGGATGCTTTCTCCTTTTGCGTCAAGGTGTTATATAGCATGGAACGGGCCAAGTGCCCTTGTGAACCCTTCTGCCCCTCTGCCCCGTGGAGGGAGATGCATTTTTAAAAATGGAGTGAGGGCTATGAGGTTCTGTCCCAGAGGAGGAGCTGAGCCATAAGCGTACAGATTGGCGGGGCAAGCTTGAGTATCCTGGTTGTCTTCTCCGGCTCCTATTTCCTAGTGCTCTTGTGTGAGTTATGTACGTTCTCCTCCAACCTATAAGGACACTAAATGATAATCAGAATGAAACTTAAGTGGAAAGAATGAATGGGAAATACAATAAAAATGTAAAAATATTTTCTCTCTCTTTCTCTCTTTCTCTTTCTCCACCTACACAGACACCGACCATGTTGCTGCAGAGCCACCTGCTGGTTAGGGAATGGAGTGCGGGTAGGCTGACATCAGAGATATAGTTTCACCAAACCAGCATTACATGGCAGGCAATTTTAAATACTGTGCATCCTTATCCAAGACTACTGCTAGAGGTAAGTATTTAGGATCTTTTGAAAGAGAGTCCGTTGCCTTAGTCTTTTGCAGTTTAGTCTATGTTCGTCAAACATCTTATACCCTGAAATGAGTCAAAACAATTTCCCTCCATTTATAGTGATAAAGAAATGCTGAAGTGGCTTGCAATTCAGACGGAGGCTTCACTTACAAGATGTTAGGGAAAAGAAAAGGCATATTCATAATATTCATTTATTTCTACAGAGAGGGTTAGACAAGGGGGCAACAGATTTATGAGTCGCATTAGTCTGGAACTTGAGGTAAAATCCTCTCCACAGCAGTGGTTAGCAAGTGAATTAGATTTCCATAAGGAAATGTGAGGCCAGAAATGCCACAGTCTTTCAAGGATAATTCAGAGCTTCGAAATGAGGGGATTTTAAAATCTCAGCGGATAGATAATTTAAAATGAGCTCATTCACCCAGCTTTTTTTCTGATCTGTGAGCAATGACAAGGAAACATTTTGGTTCTGATTTAGTATTTTATTTTAATGCTTAGCTGTGATAAGGAAATGAGCGTATAACGACATAGTTGGCCTCCTTTGTTGGTTTGTGTCAGGCTTTGTCTGGTCACATATAGTTTTATGTAAAATCCAATCACATTTCTTTTATTTCTCTGGAAATGCTTGCAAGAAAACATTGTAACCTATATGCACTTTGAAAACAAATCTACTTAGTTTATTATTTATTGTAATGCCTGCACTGTTTTATGCACTTTACGCAGTCCTGGGTAGGTCTGTATTCTAATGTAGTTTCTGTGTTGTTTTTATGTAGTTCAGTGTAGTTTTTGTATTGTTTCATGTAGCACCATAGTCCTGAAAAATGTTGTCTCGTTTTTACTGTGTACTGTACCAGAAGTTATGGTCAAAATGACAATAAAAAGTGACTTGACTTGACTTGAACTTTGAAGGCAGTGTGCGCACAAAATCCAAATGCAGAAGGACGTCCCAGTTAAATACAGTGTGAGAGAAGACAACCTGCAGCTTGAAGTTGTGATGAGGTGACATCAAGCTTAGGTTTTGTTCTTTGATTTCAAGCAGCTGGTATTGACAGGTTGATGTGTGATATGTAATATTGATTGGTTGACAAGATTTGTTGCTTTAGTGCTGACGCCCCTTTAAGGATCAACTAAATGTCCTCTGCGATGCTACGATACATACAGTGTGGGAAGCAGCCTGTTCAGAAGAAAGTTGCACTTAAAAAAGTTGTATTTGCTTTTTTGTTCATAGAATACACTTATTATTAATTGAAATGGTCACTAACTTTCCAGTTTATTAGAGAGGTGTGTGAGAGCTGTTCCTATCCTTAGAAACAAGCCCAGAATAAATTAAAGCTGTTTCACTCCTTAGCTCGGTACGTGGACCTTCTTTCAGACAGAGGAACAATCTACCTGTATGGACTAAAATTAGCTTAGAGTCTAAAGTCTAGTCTAACACCCAGTCATTGTACAGGGGAAAGCAGCACTGACAGAAGTTCTAACTTTCAAATGAAATATTGATTTGATGTCCCACCTATTCCCCAATACTTTCCATTGCATCATTTGGAAGAAGAGAAAGTTACAGCAGTGTGCAAGCAAATATTTTGCCAACATTATTGAAAAACTGCATGATTTAGTCAGTAAATCATAAGCGTGAGAAAGTCGGCAGATACTAGAAATGCAGAGTAACACACAAAAGGTGCTGGAGGAACTCAGCAGGTTGGGCAGCATCTATGGAAAAGAGTCAACAATTGATGTTTCAGGCCGAGAGCTTTCTTCAGTATCATGTTGCTGTTGTGGGAGTTTGCTGAATGTAAATTCCTGCATTACAAAAAATAACAGCACTTCAATGTACAATAAGGATGTGAATCCTTTTCCTTTTCCGAAAACACCTTGGAGTACTTCCCTTTGAAGTGTGCATATCCATTGAATGAGAAAGTCAGTTTGCCAATCTGAGCCGGCGTGTCTTTATTCCGAACTTTATCAATGAGAAGGCCCAATACTCCAGCAGATACATCAGGATGAAAAGGAAATATTTTTAACCTACCGTAGTAATTCATGCAGGGCAGATCTATAGCATATGAATGATGTTTTTGTTTAGTCTAATCATTACAGTGATTTAGCACTATTTTGTTTACCCTTCAGTACCTCATTTTCATTTTTATTGCTTTGGTTCAAGTTCCTTTCCACAGAATTCTGACTCATTCTATTTATAACAGACTCATGTTTGTTTAGGAGCTGACCTGCTGTGGAAAGTTACACAACACATTAAGGAAGCAAGGGGAGGCCATGGCGATAGCATCTTACCCAAAATGGGACCAATATTTAATGTTTCTCAGACCTGAGGCACTGTATTCAGTTTCAGAAGGTCCACCCCTTCAGCCTGCCCGAGGCAAACAAGGAACACAGAGCTCCCATCCATTAATTAAAGGGCTAGTGTTCATTGTAAGTGCTTACTGGAAGAAGCAGAGATTGGTCAATCTGATTCCTATTTCTGCCTATTTCGCCACAGAGACCCAAATTAAAGTTAGTTTGCCACCTCCCCTATTCAGCGCAGCCACTTGTCGCATCTCAAGCCCATGAATAATATGTGCTGAAGCTAGTTCAGAGTCTGGAATCTAGGCTAATAGGGCAATGCTGAGGTAGTGAAAAGCAAATTGCTGAATGATCCCAGTGGGTGAAGGAGTATATGTGAAGGCACAGGGATGATGGATACTTTGGACTGAGACTCAGAATTGATACAGAGAAGTGGTCGGGAAGGGATTGGGCTGGTTGGTGACAGGAGGAAGTAGGTGAGTGGGGAACGATGGGCAGATGCACCTTGGCTTGGTATGGCAACTGCCAGAAACCACAGAATGTTGTGGAAAAGCTCAGCACATCATGGAAAGCAGGCTCCCCCTCCATGGACTCTGTCAGTAGTTCCATCAGGCAGGAGGAGCAAAAGCCTGAAAACATGAACCAGGCTCAAGGACAGCTTCAACCCCACTGTTAGAAGACTATTCAACAATTCCCTATTATAATAAAAACTTATCCGTGGATTGTCACCTTGCCATGGTGGAGAAGCTTGTGTGGTCCTGTGATCCTGAGAGTGATGCCGTCTGGAGCTATGCCCCTGGTAGGGTCACCATGGCGGTGAGGTCGAGGGTGAGGTCCCTGACAAAGAACAATCCAACCAAGACCTCAACGGTGGAACAGGCGGATGAAGTTACTTCAAACTCAACGGCCGTGAAGGCGGGTGAAGGCTGCAACAAATCCATCAGCTCCAATCGTCATGGTTTCCATGCCACTGGAATCAGTTGGTTGATTTGTGAAGTATTGTTGCTTCTTGGAGTGCAACATCAAGTACACGTTAAACAAATATACGCACAGGCGTCTTCAATCTGTGGGCCACTTCTTCAGAACGAAGACCATCATCCTTGACCTCGAGGGATAGCCACGACGGAGTATAATAAAATAGATCTCTTGACCTCACAATTTACCGGTTAAAAATCTTGCACGTTATTGTCTACCTGCATTACACTTCCCTTGTAGGTGCTACATTTTATTTTGTATCCTGTTGTTCTTTGAACTTATGCTATCTCAACGCACTGTGTAATGAATTCATCTGTATGAACAACGTGCAAAGCAAGTTCCTTTTCACTGTATCTTGGTACGTGGGACAATTATAAAGGAATTCCAATTCCAGATGGAGCGAAGTGTGGAAAGAGGGAGTTTGACACAGAGGCTGGATGGTGGTAAGTGAAAGCCAATATGGAAAAATATGGGCATGTGGAGCCAGGTGGAGGGAGGGAGGGGGGAAACTAATGGGCTGGGGGGGGGGAATTGAAGGAGTGGAAATGGAGAAGGTGAACAAAAGAAAGGCAAACCAAGGAGAATGAGTAGGATTAGACAGGAACACATAGGTTAGCCAAAATGAGAACATTTTATGTTCATACCATTGGGTTGTAGGCCACCCAAGTGGAATAATTGGTAACACTGGACAGCAAGTTTTTTTTAAAAGTATTGCTTCCTCAGAATTTTTTTCTTGTTTATGATAGTCCACTTGAAGCTGAACACAAATATAATTTCAGACTACTTGCATCACGTAGGAATTTGGAGAAACAAGAAATTCACTTTTATCGACTATTATGCATTTAATAGCATAATGGCGCTGATGCTTTGAATTGAATTGAATTGAATTTATTATTTACATCCTTCATATACACGAGGAGTAAAAATCTTTATGTTACGTCTCCGTCTAAATGTGCAATGTGCAATTATAGCAATTTATATAAATATTATGTACAACAGGATAGTCAATATAACATAGAAATACAGTTGTATCAGTATGAATTAATCAATTCGATGCCCTGGTGGAAGAAGCTGTCCCAGAGCCCGTTGGCCCTGGCTTTTATGCTGCGATACCATTTCCCAGACGGTAGCAGCTGGATCAGTTTGTGGTTGGGGTGACTCAGGTCCCCAATGATCCTTCTGGCCCTTCTTACACACTTATCTTTGTAAATGTCCTGAATAGTGGGAAGTTCACATCTACAGATGCGCTGGGCTGTCCACACCACTCTCTGCAGAGTCCTGCGATTGAGGGAAGTACAGTTCCCATGCCCGGCAGTGATGCAGCCAGTCAAGATGCTCTCAATTGTGCCCCTATAGAAAGTTCTTAGGATATGGGTGCCCATACCAAACTTCTTCAACTATCTGAGGTGAAAGAGGTGCTGTTGTGCCTTTTTCACCACACAACCGGTATGTACAGACCATGTGAGATCCTCCATGATGGGTATGCCTAGGAACTTAAAGCTGTTCACTCTCTTAACCCAAGAACCATTGATGTCAATAGGGGCTAGTCTGTCTCCATTCCTCTTGTAGTCCACAGCCAACTCCTTTGTTTTTGCGATATTGAGTAAGAGGTTGTTTTCTTGACACCACTGTGTCAAGGTGATGACTTCTTCTCTGTAGGCTGCCTCATTATTATTTGAGATTAGGCCAATCAATGTAGTGCCGTCAGCAAATTTAATCAGCAGATTGGAACTGCGGGTGGCAACACAGTCATGTTGCAATAGTTCAACTAAGGTAAAGATGTTTTGTTGATGATTTTCATTTGTTCTCAGTGTGTGAGGCTTCTCGCTTAAGTATCAACAATAATCAGCCAGCATTGATGGATTCCAGTTGCCCTGATACTGTTTCTCCATGACCGCAATGTCCTGGTGAAACCTTTCACCGTGCTCGTCACTGACAGCGCCAAGATTCGCAGATAGGGAGTCTAAATAGGAAGGCAGAAAATGTATCTTTAGTGACATGTTGCCCTTTATGGTTTTGTATGCTTGAAGTATGTTGTCAAACAACTGCTCATAGTTTGGTGCTCTGTAGTTGCTAAGAAAACTATCAGCAACATCTATGAATGCCTTCCATGTGATTTTCTCCAGTCCCACCAGAAGTTCTTCGAATTGCTTGTCAAACACAACCTGTTTGATTTGTGGATCAACAAAAATGCCTTCCTTTATCTTGGCATCAGTTATTCAGGGAAACATCTGTCTTAAATATCAAAATCCTTCACAGAATTTTTTGTGCTTGGTGACAGCAGATTCCACCCTTACAGTCCTGAACCCAGTAATTCTGCTTTTGCTTTTGACAAATCCAATCTCTGACCAGGTCATTTAACTCAGATTGAGTTATCAGATGAGACGCACGCAACATAAAGAGTTCAAGGTCTATATCAGTATCAGTGTCATTTTCCATTCTTGATTCAAGCACCATGGCATCTTCATCTGTCTCCTCTATACTGCATGACCTGTTTTTCTAAGATCTTTTCTGCCTTGCAGCATCCACCCTGCCTAAGCATGCCCAGACAAGGTAGAAAATGTTTCAGCTTACATTGTGGGCAACATTTTAGCTGACTTGAAATAAGAAATAATATAAGAAATAAGGCAATTTCAAAAATATGGTGATATCCATGATCATCAGCCCAAAATCAATAAGATAGACCAAGAAGTATTCAGGAAGCAAAATCTTCATTGTCCAATATAATCGGTTCATTATGGTCAAGTGTATTTATGAAACACAGTGAAAACCTTTTACTTGTATGCCATCCATACAGATTCCAATTATCCAGTGTGTTTGTCCTCTCTGTGGCAATAGAGAAGGCCGAGGACAGACAGGCCAGTGTGGGGATGGGAAGGGGAGATGAAATAGTATCTCCCCTTGATGGTCATTACAGACAGAGTCTGGTGCTCCGCAATCTGTTCACCAGCATTCTCTGGGTTCTGGAATTCCAATAAGTGATTTCAAGCATGTAACACATCTTCCAGGAGATTATTACAAGCACAAGAGACTGCAGATGCTGAAATCCAGAGTGACACACACAAAATGCAGGAGGAACTCAGCAGATCAGGCAGCACCTATGGAGAGGAATAAAGGGTAAATATTTCAGGCTGAAATCCTTCACAAGGATTGGAATGGAAATGGGGGAAAAGCCAGAATTTTCTTCTTTTCTCTTCCCTATTCCTTTCTAGTCCTGAGTCTCAGCCCAAAACACTGATTGTTTATCTATGGAGAGGAATAAAAAGAGTTGACATGTCAGGCTGAGACACTTCATCAGGACTGGAAGGTACTCCTTCCCCTTCTCCCACCTTCTTATTCTGGCTTCTTCGCCTTTCCATTCCAGTCCTGATGAAGCGTCTCAGCCGGAAACATCGACTCTTTATTCCTCTCCATAGATGCTGCCTGACCTGCTGAGTTACTTCAGCATTTTGTGTGTGCTACCCAGGAGACTATTTTCTCCTTTGCTTTTTCCTGTAACCGGTTTAGCCTAACCCAACATTTGATACTGTAATTACGACGGAACTTTATTTTCCCAGATTGGATATCATCTTCCAAAACTTTCATTTTTCATGCTGGGCTGGTGCTGTATTATTAACCAAAAGCTTACTTATTATAAACTGTAGTGGCTTTCATCATGGTGCTTCGTGATCCTTCAGAACTGCCCTTAGATATGTGAAAAATCCAGTTCTTAATCAGCAGGGACAAGAGATTGAATTTATTACAGTTTTACATTTCTCGCTAAATGCATATTTCTACAGCGTCACTCATTTTCCACATGCCCAGTATTTAAAACAAAGAGCCAACACAACTAGTAAATTCCATCATATCCTCACCACATAAATGTCAGGATGACGGATGTCTAATCTATGTTTGTGTTGTCTAATGGCAGTAGTAATCAATAATTTAATACTAGGTTGGCTGATCTATAGGCTATGTGAAAGGCTGCATAAAGATGATAAATAAACTCCTTGGAGGCTACAGCTGTATGTTGAGAGATGCTTCTTGAACTCTTGAGGAACAGGCTGGTGGAAACAAATAAAAGAGAGCCAGATTACCAATTGAATAGCACATTTGCACTAATGTTCGATCTATCACACTCCCCTCAGGACTTCAGAATCTGCTTCACAACTAATGGGATAATGCAGGCAATGAGGCAGCAATTAGCCCTGCAGATAAACTAGAGTTGACCAGATAATGAGCCGCATTGTCCTGGGTGTGGCTGTTATTTACACACTCCCATTCGAGGAAGTTCAGAGCTGGGTAGTACATGCAGCACCCACACCATATCGTGACACTCCGTACAGCATTAACCTGATGAATGTTCCGATGGAAAAGTTTATATCTAATGTAACACCCAAAGCCATCAACTTCAGGTAGGTTTCTCCCCTCTGCGCTGTTTCATAAGACCATAAGACAAAGGAGCAGAATTAAGCCATTCAGCCCATCGAGTTTGCTCCTCCCTTCCATCATGGCTGGTTTCAAAGTTCAAAGGTCGAAGTAAATTTATTATCAAAGTACATATATGTCACCATATACAACCCTAAGATTCTCTTTCTTGTGCGGATACTCAATAAATCTATAGAATAATAACGATAGCAATCACTGAAAGACCGCCCAACTTGGGCATTCAACTGGAGTGCAGAAGACAACAAGCTGTGTAAATTACAAAAAGAAAGAAATAATAACAATAAATAAGCAATAAATGTAGAGAACATGAAATGAAGAGTCCTTGAAAGGGAGTCCATAGGTTGTGGGAACATTTCAATGATGTGGCAAGTGCAACTGAGTGAAGTTATCCCTTTTGCTTTAAGAGCCTGATGGTTGAGGGGTAATAACCATTCCTGGTGTGAATCCTGAGGTTCTTGTACCTTCTTCTTGATGGCGACAGTGAGAAGAGAGTATGTCTTGGATGGTGGAGGAGAAGGAAATTACATACTGCAGACTATTATTTATTATTCTTCTGAATCCCATTCTCCTGCCTTCTCCCTGCAACTTTTGATGCCCTGACTAATCAAAAATCTATTAAATATACTCAAAGACTTGGCATCCACAGCCATCCACAGATTCACTTTGGCCAAAGAAATTCCTCATGATCTCTGTTCTAAATGGACGTACTTGATTCTGAGTCTGTGCCCTCTGATCCTAGCCTCCCTCACTATTAGAAACATCCCCTCCACATCCACTCTATCGAGGCCTTTCAATATTCTATAGATTTCAATGAGGTCCTCCCCTATTCTTCTAAACTCCAGTGAGTACAGGCCCAGAGCCATCAAATGCACCTCACACATTAACCCTTTCATTCCCGGAATAATTCTCGTAAAACCTTCTTTGGACCCACTCCAGTGCCAGCATATTTTATTTTAGAAAAGGAGCCCAAAATACTCACAGTTCTTCAAGTGCAGTCTCACCATTGCAGATCCTGATGAAGGGTCTTGGCCTGAAATGTCAACTGTTCACTCTTTTCCATAGATGCTGTGTGGTCTGCTGAGTTCCTCCAGTATTTTGTGTGTGTTGCTTAGTCTCCCTTTATTCTCACTCTTTGCCTCCTGTCAGTCAGCCAATCTTCTATCCATGTCAGTATCTTTCCTGTAATACCATGGGCTCTTATCTTGTTAAGCAGCCTCATGTTGTGCACCTGGTCAAAGACCTTCTGAAAATCCAAGAAAACGACATCCACCAATTTTCCTTTGTCTACCCTGCCTATTATTTCCTCAAAGATTTTAGACAGATTTGTTAGGCAATATTTCCTCTTAAGGAAACCATGTTGACTTTGGCTTACTTTATAATGTGCCTCCAGGTACCCTGAAACTTCATCCTTAATAATGGACGCAATATCTTGCTAACCACTGAAGTCAGCCTAACCGGCTTATAATTTCCTTTCCTCTGCCTCCCTCCCTTCTTAAAGAGTGGAATGACATTTGCAAATCTCCAATCTTCTGGAAACATTCCAGAATCCAGTGATTCTTGAAGGATCATTGCTAATGCCTCCACAGTCTCTTCAGCTACCTCTTTCAGAACCCTGGGGTATAGTTCATCTGGTCTAAATGACTTATCTACCTTCAGACCTTGCAGCTTCCCAAGCACCTTCTCCTTAGTAATAGCATCTATATTCCCTTCTGCTCCCTGGCATTCTCAAATTTCTGGCATGTTGTTAGTTCCTCCACAGTGAAGATCAATACAGAGTACTTATTAAGTTCATCTGCCATTTCTTTGTCCCCTATTACTATCTCTGCAGCATCATTTTCCAGCTGTCCAATATCCACTCCTGCCTTTCTTTTACTCTGAAACATCTGAAACATCTTTTGATATCCTCTTTTGTACTATTGAATAACTTACCATCATGTTTCAACTCTTCTCTGTTTATGGCCTTTTTAGTTGGCTTCTGATGATAATCAACTTTGGCCAGCTCCCCTTTTGTGCCTTTGTAATTCCTTTTACTGCACTGTAATTCTGATGCATCTGACTTTATCTTCTCCCTCTCGAACTGCTGGGTGAATTCTATCATATTATGATCACTGTCTCCTAATGGTTCCTTTACCGTAATCTCCCTAATCAAATCTGGTTCATGCACAACACCCAATCCAGAATTGCCTTTCTCCCAGTGGGCTCAACCACAAGCTGCTCAAAAAGCAGACGTACAAATTACCTTTCTTGGGACCCAGAACCAATATAATTTTCCCAATCTACCTGCATATTGAAAATCCCCCATGACTATCATAATATTTCACTTCTTACATGCCTTTCCCATTGTATTTTATGTCCCACATCCTGGTTACTGTTTGGAAGTCTGTATATAACTCTCATCAGGGGCTTTTTACCCTTGCAGCTTCTGATGTCTACCCACAAGGATTCTACATCTTCTGATCCAATATTTTGTTTTACTAAGGGTGTGATTTCACTTTTTACTAACAGAGCCACCCCACCCACTCTGCCTACCTACCTGTCCTCTTGATACAATGTTCTTCCTTGGATGTTAAGCTCCCAACTATAATCTTCTTTCAGCCACAATTCAGAGATGCCCGTAACGTCATACCTGCCAATCTCTAACTGTGCTACAAGACTATTTACCTTATTCCATATACTGCATATATAACACCTTTAGTCCTGTATTCATCATCCTTTTCAATTTTGCCCCAATGTTACACTTCAACTTAGCCCACTGACTGAGAAGACAATTTTGCCTTATCATCTGGTCTCCCTCACAGACTTACTACACAATGCATCGACCAGTAAACCAATTGCCCCATCCTCAGGCCTCTCACTCCAGTTCCCATCCCTCTGCCAACTTAGTTTAAACCCTTCCTAACAGCTCTAGCAAACCTGCCCGCAAGGATATCGTCCCCTCTCAGGATCAGGTGTAACCCGTCCTTTTTGTACAGGTCATACCTTCCCCAGAAGCGATCCCAATGATCCAGAAATCTGAAACCTTGCCCCCTGAACCACTTCTTCAACTTTCTCAGCCACTCTATCATCTTATTCCTGCCCTGACAAGCACATGGTACTGGGCGTAATCCAGAGATTACTGGCTCGAAGCTCCTGCTCTTCAGCCTCTTCCCTAACTCTCTATACTCACTCTGTAAGACCTTTTCCCCCTTTCTGCCCACGTCATTGGTGTCAATGTGCACCATTATCTCTGGCTGCTCACCTTCCCTTTTGAGAATCTTCTGCAGGTGCTTTAAGACATCCTGGACCTTATCACCTGGGAGGCAACACGCCATCCTGGTGTCCCTTTCACAGCCACAGAATCTCCTGTCCGCCCGCTTAACTATTGAGTCTCCTATCACTATCGCTCTGCCTGGCTTTACCCTTCCCTGCTGAGCCTCAGAGTTGGTCACAGTGCTCCTCCATCTGCTATCACTTGCTTGCATTTTTTATAAGCGGCCTATCTCTATCTTCCAGTCCAGATGAAGGGTCTTGACCCCAGATGTCAACTGTCCACTCCCCACCACCACCCCACTTCGACAAATGCTACTCGGCCTGTTGAATTCCTCCGGCATCTTGTGGTTCGCTCCAGATTCGAACATCTGCAGTCTGTCTTGTGTCCCCAGATGTCAGATAAGTAATCTGACAATACTGAGGCGGAGTGGAACGGTTGAACAGATTGCGAAGAGGTGGAGCTGAGTGTCATTATTACAAGCTATGCCCACATCTACATATGATGTTGTGTAGGTTGGCACTGCCTTGAGAGGAAGGGTGAATAAGGATCGATCATTATGGGCTTGAGAATGTGGCAGGAGAAGAGACAAAGTCTTGTTTTCATTGTAAAGTTCCAGCCTTTGTAAGGTGTTCCAATAGAGGTGTTACCCTCCTCCCTCTTTTCCTTTAAGCACTGTGCCATTCCAGACATTTCTGTTTTCACTCAATTTCCATGTTGTGGATTCATCTGAAATTTGAACTGCTTTCAACCCAACCTAAAGAAAAGATTTCTTTCACGCTGACTGTTTAGAGTGAGGAAGTGGTGGTACTTTGCACTCCCTGTCCTCACCTTGCACTGATTGGTAGCAGTCTCCAAGCCTCAGTGTTTTCCTGCTCACAGCTGTATGTACAACTGCAACCACTCCTGAAGCCTTCCCTCCACACTCTGAGATCTTCTATTAAACAAACCCCCACCTCAAAGCCTCTGCAGATACGCCAACAATACTCATGGGTGTTTTTGGAACTAAGGACCCAACAGAAATGTTTGACATTCTGTCTGGCCCACATTGCTTCTGCCGTCACAGATAGGAAAACATCTCCTGCACCTCCAAGGGATGGACATGGTCATGAAAAGGTGTGGAGTGGGAATCGGGAGAAGGGGTTGCCTTGGATTTATAGTTGTTTCTGTCTATGTGATGCTTTGACAGAAGTACAAAGACTGAATATGCTTGTCTCTGCAACATCTATTAGACTCTGGGCAATGTAAACACACCACATTGTATATAGTCGTTAAGAATTCAGCAATTTGTTGTGTGCCTTTGTCTGTGGTGATGTCATAATGTTAAGAGATGTATGGACCACTCTCCCAGAAACTGATCATCCTGGAAGAAGGGTCTCAGCCTGAAGTGTTGACTGTATATTCACATCGATAGATGCTGCCTGACCTGCTGAATTTCTCCAGCATTATTGTGTGTATTGTTTGGATTTGAAGCATCTGCAGAATTTCTTTTGTAACTGATTATCCTTACCTCAGTTTCTAAGCAATTAGTGTGTTTTGAAGGGCTTCTGATATAAAATCTTAGTTCTCTAGTAATATTACAGAACAGAAACAGGCCCTTCAGCCCATCTAGTCTATGCTGAAACATTAATCTGCCTAGTCCCATTGACCTGTACCTGGACCGTAGCCCTAAATACACCTTCCATCCATATACCTATCCAAGTTTCTCTAAATGTTGAAATCGACCCTCATCCATCACTTGTGCTGGCAGCTCATTCCACACTCCCACCACCCTCTGAGTGAAGATATTCCTCTTTATGTTCCTTTCAATTGTTTCACCTTTCACCCTTAACCTATAACCTCTAGTTCTGGTCTCACCCAATCTCAGTGGAAAAAGCCTGCTTGCATTTACCCTGTCTACACCCTGTCTACACCCTGTATAAATTTGTATAAATTTCCCCTCAATTTTCTATGTCCTGGGGGATAAAGTTCTAACCTATTTAACCTTTCTCTACAACTCAGGTCTTAAAGACTCAGCACCGTCCCTGTAAATCTTCTCTGCATTCTTGCAATCTTACTACATCTTTCCAGTAGGTAGGTGACCAAAGCTGCACACAATATTCTAAATTAGGCCTCCTGCAATTAGTTCTTATACAATTTCAACACAACATTCCAACATTTTAATACATTGACTTATGAGGACCAATGTGCCAAAAGCTTTCTTTACAATCCCATCTACATGTGACACAACTTGCAAAGAATTAATGATCTATATTCCCAGATCCCTCTGTTCTACCACATTCCTCAGTGCCCGACCGTTCACCGTGTAAGACCTACCCCGGTTGGTCCTCCCAAAGTACAATGTCTCACACTTGTCTGCATTAAATTCCATCTGCTATTTTTCGTCCCATTTTTCCAGCTGGACCAGATTCCGTTGCAAGCTTTTATAGTCTTCCTTGCTCTACTGTGCACCACCAGTCTTGGGGTCATACGCAGATTTGCTTACCCAGTTTATCATATTTTCATCTAGATTGTTCATATAGAATAGATGACAAACAACAATGGATCCAACACCAGCACCACTATCACAGGCCTCCAGTTAGAGAGGCAATCACCTTCAACCGCATACTGGCTTCTTCCGTGTAGCAGATGTCTAATCCAATTTACTTCCCGATCCTGAATGCCAAGAGACTAAACTTTCTTGCCCAACCTTCCATGCTGGAGTTGTCAAATGCCTTGCTAAAGATCATGTAAGTGACATCCATTCCTCACCATCAACTTTCCTGCTAACTTCTTTCAAATCTATAAGATTGGTGAGGCACAATCTACCACACACAAATGTTGACAGCATGTAGACTATCCTTCATCAGTCCCAAATACTTACAGTATATATCCGGTCCCTTAGAATACTTTCCAATAACTACCAGTGCTGAGGTCAGGTGCACTGATCTATCATTTCCTGGCTTGTTCTTAGAGACATCCTAAAGCAACGGAGCAAAATTAGCTATCCTCCAAACCTCCGGCACCTCACCTGAGGATAATGATGTTTTAAATATCACTGCTAAGGCCCCTGTGATTTCTGCACTAGTCTCCCACAGGGTCTGAGAGAGCACCTTGTCAGGCCCTTGGAATTTATCCACCCTAGTTTGCTTCAAACTCTGCAGCATTATTCTGTATAGGGTCCATGACCTCAATGCTGCGTTGCCTCACATCTATACACTGTGTCCATCTCCTGAGTAAATACAGATGCAAAAAATCCATTTAAGATCTCCCCCATTTCTTTTGGCTGCACACATAGATTACAGCCTGGTCTTCCAGAGGACCGATTTTGTCCCTTGCTATCCTTTTGCTGTGAATGTATTTGTAGAAGCCCTTAGGATTCTTCTTCACCTTGTCTGCTAGCGCAACCTCATGTTTTCTTTTAGCCCTCCTGATTTCATTTTTAAGTGTCTCTCTCATTTCTTATATCCCTGAAGTGCCTCATTTCTTCCTGCCTGCCTACATCAGCTCTACACCATTTTTCCTCCAGTCCCACTGAAGGGTTTCGGCCTGAAACATTGACTATACTTTTTTCCATAGATGCTGCCTGACCTGCTGAGTTCCTCCAGCATTGTGTGTGTGTGTTGTTCAGCAACAAGCTCCTTCTTTATTCGTAATCAGGGCTTCAATATTTCTCAAAGACCATTGTTCCTAAACCTGTTGTCCTTGCCTTTTATTCCGGCAGTAACATACAAACACTGCACTCTCAAAATTTCACTTTTGAAGGCATCCTATTTGTCAGTACACCTTTGCCAATAAACAAACTCTCCCAGTCCACATTTGCTAGATCCTTTCTGATACCATCAAAATTGACCTTACATGCTCATCCCAAGGATCAGACCTATCCTTTTCCATAATTACCTTGAAACTAATGGTATTATGATCACTAGGTTGTATGATATACTACATTGTGTCATTCTTTAATGCATGCATTTCTAAATGACAATAAACGAGGACTGAGTGTCCTCATAATCTAGATGCAAAGTGTTCCCCTACACAAGCATCTGTCACCTGCCTTGTCTCAATCCCAGTAGGAAATCCAGTATTGCGCTCTCTCTAGTTGAGACTTATTAGTATTGATTAAGGAGAATTAGATTAGATTAAATTAGATTCAACTTTATTGTCATTGTGCCGAGTACAGATACAAAGCCAATGAAATGCAATTAGCATCTGACCAGAAATGCAAAGAGTAGTGTTAATTACAAAATAATTGCAAATAAAATGTAAGTGCTACAGTACACAAATATAAAAGTACTGAGACAGTACAATATGGGTGCAATACTGCTTAGCGCTGTGATGTGAGGTTGAGCAAGGTCACAGCCTCAGGGAAAAAGCTCTTCCTGTGCCTGCTGGTGCAGGAGCAGAGGTTTCTGTAGTGCCTACTGGATGGGAGGAAAGTAAAAATTCCATGGTTAGGGTGAGATGCATTCTTGATAATGCTTTTTGCCCTGCCCAGGCAGCGTTTATAGTAGATGTTCTCAATGGTGGGCAATTGGGTGCCGATAATCCGCTGGGCAGTTTTCACCAAACGCTGGAGTGCTTTGCGGTCCGATACAGGACAATTGCCATACCACACTGAGATGCAGTTGGTGAGTATGCTCTCAATGGTACAGTGGTAAAAGTCCGTTAGTATCCTGAAGCAGAGGTGAGCTTTCTTGATGCTCCGCAGGAAATAAAGGTGCTGTTGAGCCTTTTTAATCAGGATGGAGGATTTCAGGGACCAGGTGAGATCATCAGAAATGTGGACACCAAGAAATTTGAAGCTTGATACATGCTCCTCTACAGCTCCGTTGATGTAGATGGGAACGTGAGTGTGACTCCTAGCATGCCTGAAGTTCACAATGATCTCCTTGGTCTTCTGGGTGTTATGGGCCAGGTTGTTATCGGCACACCACGCGGCCAGGTGCTGGACCTCGTCCCCGTAGGTTGTCTTGTCATCCCCTCTGATCAGACCAACCACTGTGGTACCTAAACACAATTGACAAACTCTTTCCCATCTGCCCTTTTACAGTATAGGAGTCCCAGTTAATCTGCACAAAGTTAAAATCACCTACTAACACCACCTTATCTTTCTTGCAACAGCCTGCGATCTTTCTACAAATTTTCTCCCCTAAGTCCTGTGTACTATTAGGTGGTCTGTAATATAATCTCATTAATGTAGTCATACCTTTCTTATTCCTCAGTTCTACCCATAAAGACCCGGATCTGGGCCGTACCCTCCAAATATCCGGACCTGTCTCTCGGTTTTTTTTCACTACCTTACTTTCCCTTTTCTATTTTCTATTTATGATTTATAATTTAAATTTTTAATATCTATTGTTGATTTGTATTCCAGGGAGCGTGAAGCGCAGAATCAAATATCGCTGTTATGATTGTACGTTCTAGTATCAATTGTTTGGCGACAATAAAGTATAAAGCATAAAGTAAAGCCTCACTAAACAAGCTTCTTGGTCTGCCCCGACTGAGCACTGCCATGACATTTTCTCTAACTAATAATGTCAGCCATCCCCCTTTAATCCCTTCCACTCTATCACGTCTAAAGCAATGGAATCCCAGAACATCCTGCTCCTGCTGCATCTTAGTCTCACTAAAGGCTACAATGTCATAAATCCATGTGCTGATCCATGCCCTAAACTCATCTGCCTTTCCTACAGTACTCCTTGCATTGAAGTATTCACAGGTCGGAACCTTAATCCCACCACACTCAACCATTGATTCCTGATCGTGTATGGAGACTCCATAACCACTCCACTATCTGTTCCGGCATTCTGGTCCCCATTCCCTGCAACTCTAGTTTAAACCCCTCTTGCACAGCACCTGACCACCAAAGCTGTCTTGTGGGACAATTTGGTAAAATGGCTTATTATTGTCACATGTACACTCAGCGGCCACTTTATTCGGCATCTCCTGTGTCTGATAAAGTGACCATTGAGTGTATGTTTGTGGTCTTCTGGTACTGTAGCCCATCCAGTTAAAGGTTGGGTATGTAGTGCATTCACAGATGCTGGTTTCCACACCTGCTGTAACGAGAGGTTATTTGAGTTACTGTTGCCTTCCTGTCAGCTTGAACCAGTCTGGTCATTCTCCTCCGACCTCTCTCATTAACAAGGCATTTTTGCCTGCTGAACTGCATTGGTTGGATTTTTTTTTTGTTTTTCGTACTTTTCTGTGTAAACTTTAGAGATTGTTGTCTGTGAAGACCCTAGGAGATCAGCAGTTTCTGAGATATTCAAACCACCCTGTCTGGCACCAACAATCATTCCATGATCAAAGTCACTTAGATCACATTTCTTCCCCATGTTGGTGTTTGGTCTGAACAACTAATGAACCTCTTGACCATGTCTCTGTGTTTTTATGTACAGTATTGAGTTGCTGCTACTTGATTGGTTGATTATATATTTAGCACAGGAGCACTTTTAGTAATAGACTAAGTTAACTGTGCTGCTCCAAAGAGTGCTGTATGAATTCATTCTTACCCTCGGCCATTAGGCTCTATAATGAGTCAACCTATAGCTGGGGAAGTGATGACTCTCCCCCCTCTTATTAGACTGTTTGGGGTAGCTTATTTTTAAATCTTTTTCCTTCTCTTCTATTTGTATATTTGTATATCTTTGCATTTGTAATGCTACTGTGACTCTGTAGTTTCCTATGGGATCTCTAAAGCATCTACCTATCTATCTATTTGCATTAACGAGCGTGTGTACAGATATACCTAATAAAGTGGACACTGAGTGTATGTCACTGTAATGGTACAGTGAAAAACTTGTCTTGCATATCGGTCATATAGATCATTACAAAAGTGCATTGAAATAGTAGAATGTAAACCATTAAATACATTTGACTGTGGGCAATCTAAACCCAGCACAGTGCATATATTCAGTATGCCTCTCTCTATGATGGCGTCATAATGTTAAGAGATGTACAGAATAAAGCATCACAGTTACAGGGAAGGTGTAGTGCAGGTAGAAAATAAGGAGCCAGATCAAACCAAGACAGGTTTTGAGATCAAGAGTCCATTTTATCATATTAAGGAACATCTAATATCATATAAGTTCATGGTTGAAACATTCTACAATCTCATAATGATGGGATAAAAGCAGTATTTGAACCTGGTTGTATGTGCTTTCAGGCCTTTGTATCTTCTGCCCGATAGGAAGGTGGAGAAGAGAGAATGTCTGGGGAGAATGAGATCTTTGATTATGCTAGCTGTTCTACTGAGGCAGTGAGAAGTGTAGACAGAGTCTATGGAGGTGAGACTGTTTTCCATGAAGTGCTGAGCTGTGTCCACTACTTTAAGCAATTTTGCATGGTCACAGGCAGAGCAGTTGTCATATTAAGTTGTGATGCATACGAATAGATTTCTTTCTTAGATACAGTACACTGATAAAATTTGATCATAGGGGACATAACAAATTTCTTTATCCTTCTGTGGTAGTAGAGCTTCCTTGGCTATGATGTCTACGTTGGTCAAACAGGCTAGGCAATTGATGATTTTCATTCCAAGTGGATTTGAAGCTCTCAACCTCAACACCGCTAATGTAAGTAGGAGCACGTGCACCAGCCCTCTTTCTGAAGTCAATAACCAGCTGACATTGATTATTGGCATGACTCTACGTTACTAATTTACATGCCTCCCCGTGACTAAGTGGATTTTTTCTGGATACTCCAAGTTCCTCATACATCCCAAAGATTTGGAGCCTGCCTGATCAGTTAATTGGCCCTAAGTGTGTAGGTGATTGGTGTGCGGGGTGGGTGGGAGTGGTTGGAGGGGTTGAAGTGATGAGAATGTGGGGGAATTAAATGGGATTTTATCTAATCTATATACTACTAAAACTCTCATGCTCTGTCTGTCTGTTTGTGTCCTCCAATTAACGCAAACGGTGCATTACAGCGGCACTTTTTTTGGCTAAATCGAATTAAAATGCGCTAACTTACAGAATGCAGCCAAAGTTCAGGGTTATATATTCGTATAAAATTTCTCATTTGCCAAAATAAACAGGCTCCCTTTTAACCCGAGACCCGAATGGCCATCATGGAAACCGGGATGCGACAGCCCGACGCATGATCACGGCCAGCCTCAGCGGCGACACCTACCGGAGCAAAAGGGCAGGGCAGCTCTGTTTCACGGGGTCACATTCCGCTAATCCCCACCATCAACATGTGCAGGATTGGGACAGATCTAACTGCCACCCATCAATAGAGATAATTAAATCTTATTGTAATGACATACTTCGAGACACCCATAAAACCCTTTGCTGCAGTCAAAAGACAGTGGTGACTATATCACATCCATTTAGGAGAGTGCCAACCACATCATCAAGAATAATCAGTATCCTTTGGTGTTACTGATTCGTATCTTCTTCCAGCATTAGGGTAAAAAAAATGGTCAGCCTTATTATGCCGCATGGAGAGGGAAGGGGGACATTATAGTCAAGAAATGACACCAAACATCGCCGGGAAGCGGCAAGGTGAGGGAGAGAACAAGAATCGGATGAGGCCAGGGCCGCACGACTCCAGGATCAAAGAGTCAGGACAAAAAAAGGTGACAGAAGAAGAGACAGAGGAGGAGAGGCATGCACGTCTCCAGGATCAGAGACAAACAACAAACAGCAGAAGAGATGAAGAGACAGGGGATGAAAGGACTGCACGTCTCCACAATGACAACGAGAGGCACAAGGGTGGCGGATAAACCAGAAATGATGCCATCACACGTGTCCTTTGTTAAATGAAGAGCAGCTATATTTGGTTTGCTACGCATTGCCCTTCTTTAATAAACAGGTTTTCTACTTCAGTTTCCAAAGCAAAGTGATACTAATAGCATTCAGGAAAATTTAATGTTCATTCTGGTCACATCAGACTGCAGTACCCTTCTCTCAAAGGGTGCCCCAACGGGTCACCCCGTTGTCTAGTGGCTACTTAATGTAGAACAGACTTGGTGGGCTGAAGGGATTTCTTCTGAGCAATATGACTCTGTGACACTGTAGTCGTGTCAGTGACTATATAAATTTCATTCTTTCCTTGCACTTCAAAAAAGACAAAGATTGACTGATTTTGGTCCATATTTTGTTTCTTTGTTAGCTTCATAACTCTTTCAGAGCTTCTAGTCAAATCTACACCAGCCACAAGAAATTAATCTTCTATATTGCAAGCCCTTCCACTTTAACCTTCATGTAAATCATTTTAATAGGTTCTTTCCAACTTGTGGAAAATGAACCTCTCTGTAAGGCACTTACTTCTCAGAATGGCACTTTAATCAGCTTTCTTCAAGACTTAATAATTTGACACTGTTCAATAGCTATATAATTTCCTTTATGCAGGTTTTTTAAAAATAAGGCATATGGAATTCAGACAGAGTGTTCACACATTCATCACCTTCCTACCTTGGTGTCTTTTTCTCCCATTCTGTTGTTGAGCTCTTTGTGTGCTTCACCCAGATAGTTCCTGCATAGTTAGCTATCCGGTTTTCTTTGAGGCTAGGCAGTGTTTACAATGGAGTAACAAGACATGGAAGCAACAATAACTGTTCCAGCACAATGCTTTGGAAAATGCAGTATGGTTGATTGAAGGAAGAGCTTCTGGGGCAAAGGCAGTTTTGGGAAGATTAGAAAGGATTACACAGGGAGGAAAGGAGATATAATGTGTTGCTGTTAATGCAAGGTAGCCCTGTAGGTACCCCAGTTTATGGATTGTTCTCTTGTACACTGCTTTGAATAACCCAGGAGAAAAGTCAAAAGAACATTCAGGAATTTTCTTTCCTACTTCTAATTATTGGTCAAGAAATACTGGAAGTGAGATAAAACAAAGGGAGTCTGATTATGCAGAAGCCTTGGAGACTGTGTGATGAAACTTCCAGAAATAGCTCCTTTTAGAATTGAGTTTGCAGATGACACTAAAAAACTGTAGGTGACATGGAACAGAAATGGAAGAGTTTGTCGAAATGGATTGTTCCCAGTGAGGTTGCTTGAATGGAAGAGGTTCAGGCAGGCAGCAAAGACCTCTATCAAGGCGTATGAGACGCTGGAGTTACAGATGGAAGCAAAGACAAGACTAAGTGCTGGGAATAGGTTTATGTAAAACCAAAACTAAATAGTAATTATTCAAAAGTTGCAACTTTTGAGATACTTGGCCTCTGTCAGAATCTTTTGAGTCTGACTTACACTAACTCCATTCCAGAAACCTGACCTGGAGCTAAGGGAAAGACATCTGAGAGCAAGGAGGGAGGGTGAGGAGGGATTGGCATGTGTCAGCAGGTCAGAGGTCAGGTGTCACTGACCATCAGAGAGCAGTAACTAATGTTGCTATTGTGGATTTCCTTGGAGGCTTTTGGAAATTAAGCTGCCTCACCTTAGAGGGGCAGTTGGTGGGACCTGTTGTTGAGTACAGACTGGGCCAGATATTGATGCCACACCTCTTTCAGGATGGATGTGACAGAGAACAAAACAGCCCCCTATGGACAACCTATGGACTCACTTTCAATGACTCTGGAACTCATTCTCAGTATTATTTATTGACTTTTTTACTTGCTCAGTTTGTCTTCTTTTGCACATTGGTTGTTTGTCAGTCTTTGTGTGTAGGTTTTCTCTGTTATACTGTGACTGTCTGCAAGAAAGTAAATCTCAAGATAGTATATGGTGACGTATACATTACTGTGCAAAAGTCTTAGACACATGTAAAAAAGTTCTGTAAAGCAAAGATGTTTTGAAATATAATGAAATGTAAAGTTTTTAAATATCAAAAATTACTATAATAAGCAGTAAACAGTAAAACAAAACTAAATTAAATCAATATTTGATTTGAGCATCTTTGCTTTTAAAACTGCATCAATCCTCTTTGGTGCACTGTTATGCACTGTATAAGAAAATTGACTAGTAGGTTGTCCCAAGCATCCTAGAGAATTTGCCATAGTTGTTCTGCAGACTTCGGCTATCTTGCTTGATTCTTTCTCTCTAGGTAATCCCAGACAGCCTCGATGAACTTGAGATCAGGGCTCTGTGGAGGCCATACCATCTGTTGCAGAAATCCTTGTTCTTCTTTTCACTGATGATAGTTCTTTATGAACTTGGCCATGTGTTTGGGGTCATTGTCCTGCTGCAGAATGAAGATCAGATGCCAACCTGATGGTATTGCATGATGGATGAAAATCTGCTTGTACTTCTCAGCATTGTGGATTCCATCAACTCCGACCAAATCACCAGCTCCATTTGCAGAAAGACAGCCCCAGACCTGCAGGGAACCTCTGCTGTGCTTCACTGCTAGCTGCAAACATTCATTTATGTAGTGCTTTCTAGCTCTTCTAAAGCCAAAATTTCAAATAATGACTCATCAGTCCAGAGCACTTGCTGCCATTGTTTAGCATCCCAGTCCTTGTGTTTTGCATAGATGAATCTCTTGGCTTTTTTTCCAATTCGGAGGAGTAGCTTTTTGGTAACTACTCTTCCATGAAGGCCAGTTCTGACAAGACTTCTCCAGACTGTAGAGGGTGTACTTGGGTTTCAGTGGTTTCTGTAAATGCAAAGTTGATAGCTGTACCAAACTTCATCAGATTCAGAAAGGCCATCAGTATGATGTATCTCTCATCTGTTGCCTTCAGTTTCTGTGGCCGAGTTTCTAGTCCTCAACCTTACCTGTTTCTTTGTGGTTCTTCAGAAGAGCTTGGATGGCACATCTTGAAATTCTAGTCTGTTGTGAAATTTCTGCTTGGGAGAGTCCTTGCTGGTGCAGGATGGCCACTTTGTGTCTTGTTGCTATGCATGTTCTAGCCATGGTATAAGAATTTATAATTTGCAGGTTAAACTGTTACATCTGCCACACCCTCACCTTTTAGTTTGGTTGTCCTTCGTTCAGTTTGATTCCTTCTACACCCGTTTCTGTTTCAGTTCATCAGTTTAGTTCATTCAACTCATTATGGCATTGATCATTAGTATCCTGTTTGTTATTTTTGTTAAATCATATACTGAGTTACGTACCTGCAAAATAATCAAGTTTTTACTTGAAAAGTGGCCTTTTACTTAATAGGTTGCTTTCTTTAACAAAATACAAAAAATTATCTGTAACATTTAATTTTTTGGAAAATGAATGTTTGGAAATCTAAAATTTGCTCTTATCTACTGATGCATTAATGCAGAAGACAAAAAAGTAAACATCTAAAACAATCCAGACTGCCTAGGATTTTTGCCGAGTACTGTATGTACTTTGATAGTAAATTAAGTTTGACTTTGACACCCTCTGGGCCACCAGCATTGAGTATTGCCAAACACTCCCTTACTCAGGAATGATGGCACTTTGAGGAATGAGGAGAAAAAACAGCTGGTTCTCAACAGGACACAGAAATAGCATTGCAAGATGTTTCTAATAATTTTTAAAAGTGCTTGCATAGCTTAATTTGTTGGATCAACAGAAATTAATATGCCCACTGAGTTCCGCAAAGTGTTGCTATTAAAGAAAGGTCAGCATTAATTGCCTCTGATTTTAACTGACTGGTTCGCCACTCAGTCGCAATTTGTGAAGTTCAGTCCATGCGTTAGCGAGGGCTTTATTTATTACATGTTTGAAGCAAAAGTTAACCAAGCAATATGAAAAAATACAGTGTGGGTCTACATGAGAATGGGTCATGGCAATAACAGTCAGCTCAATCTTGGGTATCTTTTTATTGCTAATCTTTGCATCAGATGTTGAAACAAGGTCTTCCCTACTCTCTCAGTTGGATGTAACAGATTACAAGAAGCTATTTGATGGAGAGTAAACTATTTTTTTCAATGTTCTATCAAACATTTAGTTAACTTCCTTTGCTCAGAGAACAGCCCCAGTTTATCCAGATGTTCTTCATCCCACTCTTTAGAGCAAAATAGGTCACAGGGGATATTTTTATTAGTAAAGCAATGAATATTTTGGTTGGGTGTTCTGTGCGAATACAAAGAGTGAGCTATTTAATATAGATCCAATACTCGAAGCACTGTTTTAAGCAGACCTAGGTGTCACAGTAATTAAGGGTGACATTGTTACAAATCTGCTTGAGGTTAAGTGACTGAAACATTAGCATCTGGAATGTCTCAAGGACCCAAGGTACAACGTTAATCAGCAGATTTAGTATCCAGCAATAACACTCAGTGCTGGTATCAGCAGAATTGTTTGCCCAATGTCTCATTAAGAAATACCATGCTTTTGACTTTATTCCCTTCCAATATACAGTTGTATTAAAACAAAGAGTGGCTCTGGCACGGCAGTTTGATACTTTAACGTGTTGTGTCACTGAGGATGTTAGGACATGCCTACATTTCTCCTGTGACAAGTTACCACCTTTAGTAGAGCTGTCAGGAATGATTTGGTAAACCCACCAGCCAGTTTGCTGATGTTCACCACATCTGCATGATTTTATAATCTTTTGTGTAGAAAAATCTTCCCTTAATAATCCTGCTCTGGGTTAACGAATCCTGATTGAAATGTAGCAATATATTAATGCACTCCTGTAGTCGAGCAGAAGTATGGAATTAGAAGACTAGGACTACCTTTCCCAGATTATTCTTAATGATTGACAATGACAGTGCCTAATCACAAACACAAGAAAATCTGCAGATGCTGGAAATCCAAGGCAACACACACTTTTTAGAACAAAATAGGCCACAGAGATCTATTTATTCCTTTATATAAATGCTGCCTGATCTGCTGAGTTCCTCCTGCATTTTGTGTGTGTAGCCATAGGCCCTAATCAATCTACTTAGCCACTTATACCAGACAAATCGGAGCAAAGTCTAGACCAGGGGTTCCCAACCTTGGATAATGGTAAGGCTCATTGGTATTGGGAGTTGAGAGATCAGGTAGGTCAGGTTGGGAGATCCTGACCTAAACTGAAGGTGTATTTTAGTTCGAAGGTTCTACTGCTCTGTATTGTGGATAAGCCATTATGCTGAGGGAATTCCTACTGACTGAAGTGATCACTCCAGGGAGGAACAATGGAGGAAGAGGTGCTGGTGTTAACCCTGGGGTCTGAGGCAATGTTTACTTAACATTACCAGAACAAGTAGCCGCCTTGCGGCTCTTTGTGGAATCTTTCTGTGCACAGATAGCCTGTTGCATTTCTTAGATTATAATAGCAACTACTGTACGTGCTAAAAGTGCTTCATTGTCTGTCAAACATTTCAGGACACAGAAAGCTTTGTACAATTACAAAACTTATTTTCTCAATTTCATTAAAAATCTCAAATTACAAGCCTCCAAAGGAATTTTTTTTTAATCCTGGAAGAAATTAAATTAATTTTCTCCCTGAAACCTTTAAGATGAGAGAAATTCCAGGGTACTGGTTAATTGATTCTCGCCACGTTTATTAGCTATGACCAGCAACATGTTCGTAGTGGCATCATGTTGATTAATTCATGATAGGCCAAAGGGCTTGTGCCTGTGTTGAACTATTCTATGTCTATGTCTCAGTAAAAACAGAATTTCTCAATTTGAAGTCAAAGCCACAGTAAATTTTTTATTAAAGTACATCTATGTCACCGTATACTACCTTGAGATTCATTTTCTTGCAGGAAAATAAAGAAATACAGCAAAATTTATGATAAACTATACATAAACAAAAACTGACAAGCAACCAATTTGTAAAAGAAGACAAATTAGTAAACAAATGTAACACCCTGGGAAAGATTTCACTGCTAATGTAATGGTCCTTCTGTAGAAACAGTGTTTGGGAGACAATGGGTGCTTTGAAATGTGAGCTGTCCAATGACGGGAGGGTGTTTTTGTGCTGTGTGCCTGACACCAGGGTGATCTGGGTCTTTTGTTCAGCGGGAGATGAAGAGAGAAGACGCTGGAGAGGAGAGATCGTAGGATTCAACCCGGAACGGGGACGTGATTTGACAAAGCCTGGGGTGAGATTGAAGGAGGATCGGTGAAGGGGAAACCACGAGCACCAACTTGTGCACATTAGACCATTTCATTAAACTGGGCCCTTTTCTTTTTTTGTTTTTACTTCACTAACCCTTCAGTCAAGTTAAAATTATAATGCTAAATTGTTTAATTGTGTATGTGGTGTACTGTCTGTTGTTTCATGGTACTGATTTGTAAGGGGGTAAAAAATCACGCAGCATCCACACAAACGGGGGCGTTTCGGGGTGGACTCACATCTGAATCTCACCCGTTTGGTGGGGCCGGAGATTGTCTTCCCCAGACTCACACAACTCACAGAACCTGAGGGTTACAATTGTGGGGGCTTGTCTGGGATTGATTTCGTTGGATGCTGTGTGATTGCCCTGAGCATTGATCCAGCAGGTTGTGTGTTTTAGTCTGTGCTAAGCTATTGTCTGGTAAAGTGATTATGGATTATGGATGCTACCAGGGTTGAGCGGTGGTGTGAGTCCACAGGGTTACCGGTAACAAATGCGTGCGTGTTAAGTGCGATAGATATTCGTACTCCTGATGAATTGTTAATTTGACTTTTAAGTACTGTTAAAGCTGTAGGGAAAGTTACGAGTGTCGGGGGGAGGTTTGATAAAATGGCAGGCACAGTCTTTGTTTTAGTTCAGACCAGTGCTAACGTAAAGGCAGTGGAACTACCTGGTACTACTGGAGCCCCGGGGGGGGGGGGGGCGTGGACTGTCCATACTTTCCGGGAGGAGGAGAGTGTAGGGGAGTGGGCCAAATTGCAAGTGGAGTCTCCCGTAGCTGGGGGCAGAGAATTCAAAGACAGGGTTCTCTCATTTCTGAGGAGCGAGGGGAAGGAGTGGTCTGATTTGGAATGTCTAATTAGCCCCCCAGTGAGCAGTGCATTGGTAGCGGCCCTTAACTCCCTGGTGAATAAATGGAAAAATGCCCAGGTTCAAAGTCCCAGCTATGGTAGGCTCAGCCTGTTCTCAGGAACAAAGCCCACCCCTAAAGGGAGGAGAAGTATGAGACTTGGGCGGAGCAGACCTCTCTGTTGTTAGATGAATGGCAGTGCCCTGATGATGTAAAACGACAGTGATTGGTTGAAAGTTTGAGCGGGTGGGCTGCTGACATAGTGAGAGCTGTAAAGGCACAGAACCACCTTACCACTTCTGCGGCCTGCATGCAAGCACTAGTAAAGGCATTTGGTGTGATGGGAAGCCCAACAGAGCTCATGACGCGGTATCAGAACATATGTCAGGAGAAGGGGCAGAAGCTTTCTGCCTACACCTTTTGGCTAGAGAGGCAGCTAAACTGCTTGTGGCACAGGGGGACCATTCAGATGGCTGATGTGTATCAGTTAAGAATGGACCAAATAGCGAAAGGTGCCCGGTCCCAGGACCTGATCGCTTGGGGTCTCTGACTCTCTCATAAGATGTGCCCCCTCCCTCGTTTGTTGAGCTGATCAGAGAAGTACAGGAGGAGGAGAATGCGTCGGAGGCGCGGGAGTGCTCCATCAACAGGGTACAGTCCTCGGTAGTGGTTCCCTGCACTGCAGTGACCACGGATAGCCTGCCCTGGGGAGTGGTAAAGGAGATCGTGGCAAAGTGGAGAACTGAGATTTCCCGGTTGTTATCAGTGGGTATGGACCACCTGTATGATGGAGCTGATGGGGAGGCAGTTCCTCTAAGGGGACGGACTATGCAGAGGGCAGCTAGCAGCCGGAGTCCCGCGAGAAGGGGAGTGGCCGGTATTGTTTGTTATAACTTTGGTGAAGAGGGAAACTTCAGGCGGGAGTGTGAACGATGGGAAACCTTTCGGAGAGTCCCTAGGTACCTAGGCAGAGAGAGAGACGTTGGAAAAACTTAAAAGAGACCCAGTGAGGGGATGGCCTGGCGTATCGGGGGGAACACATTCCAGGCAATATATCAAGGAACATCCCTGACCAGTATACGGTCCCAAGGATCGAAGATGTGCTGGCCTGTCTGAGTGGTGGAAAGTGGTTCAGTGTGCTGGACTTGAAGAGTGGATATTACTAGATCCCCATGAGTGAGGCTGACAAAGAGAAGGTGGCATTTATATGTCCACTAGGATTCTTTCATTTCGAAAGGATGCCCCAGGGCATATCAGCAGCCCCTGTGACCTTCCAGTCTGTCATGGAGAAAACAGTGGGGGATATGAACTTGCTTGAGGTATCGGTGTATCTTGATGGCCTCATAGTGTTTGGGTCCACCCTGGAGGAACATGAAGTGAGGTTACTGAAGGTGCTGGGACCCCTGAAAGCTAAAGGGTTAAAACTTTCCCTGGACAAGTGACAGTTCCACAAGACATTTGTCAGCTATGTTGGGCACATAGTCTCATGGAGTGGAGTAGCTACGATCTGTCTAAGATAGAGGCGGTGACCACATGGCCAAGGCCCCAGACTGTGAGTGCTTTGCGCTCGTTCCTTGGGTTCTGTGGTTACTATTGGAGGTTCGTGAAGGGCTATGTGAAAGTGAGTCGCCCTTTAAATCAGTTTCTGTGTAGATACCCTCCCTTGTGGAAGAAAGGGGAGAAGGACAAAAGGAAAGGAGGGTAAAGAGTATCTTAGCCCTATAAAGCCTTTTGGACGGAGGTGGGATGCGAAATGTGGAGAGGCCTTTTAGTCGCTGAAGGAGCTGCTGACACAGGCGCCTGTGCTGGCTTTTGCAGACCCCCTATTGCCGTATGTACTGCGTATGGACACCAGCAGAGAGGGCTTAGTGTGTGTCCTGTATCAGGATCAGGGCACTGGGTTGAAACCTGTTGCGTTTGTCAGCCGGAGTCGGTCGCCTTCTGAGAAAAACTATCCCATGCACAAGTTGGAGTTTCTGGCGTTGAAATGGGCCGCAGTGGATATGTTGAATGACTACCTCTACAGTGCCAAGTTTGAGGTAAGGACGGACAACAATCCCCTAACTTATATCCTGACCTCAGCAACATTGGATGCCACAGGCCATCGGTGGTTGGCGGCATTGTCTGCCTATAATTTCAGCCTGAAGTACCGGCTGGGAAGTAGGAACATTGATGCTGATGCTTTGTCCCGACGTGCAGATGAAGGGCTGGACAGGGACAAAGAGTGGGAGAGCATTCCTGCCCCGGGGGTGAAAGCCATGTGCCAGTTTTTCATCACGGTGAAAGCAGAGGGGAGGCAAGGGCAGGATCAAGCAATAGATCAATTCAGAGGTTCTGATGACGCCATTCCATAAGTTTACTGTAACCTGACTGCTCTGAAGACAAACCAGTTAGTGGAACTGAGTCCTGGGGAAGTGGCAGCTACTCAGTGAGATGACCCGGGCATCGGTACCATTTGGTCAGCGGTTGAAAAGGGAGACGTGGCCCACATGGAGGAGACGAAACATGCTGCGGTGCCTCAATTACTGAGAGAATGGCCCAGATTGGAGTTGAGGACCAGATCCTATATCGGGTCATGTCGCCTCCGGACCAACCTCGGCATTCCCAGCTAGTATCGGAGGATTGTTTTGAAGTCACTTCATGATGATTCTGGACATTTGGGGGTTGAAAAGACCTGTGGATTGTTCAGAGATCAGTTTTACTGGCCTCGAATGAAGCTGGAGGTCGAAGAATACTGCAAGTCGTGTGTTCAATGCATACGGTGGAAGACGCGGCCTACAAGGGCCGCTCCCTTGTCCCATTTGCAGAGTGTGGGACCCCTTGACCTGGTGTGAATGGATTTCCTGTCAATAGAGCCAAGTGCCAGCAACATGGTGAATGTCTTAGTCATCACGGATCACTTCACCACAAATGCACGAACTTTCCCTACCAAGGATCAGATGGCACCCATGGTGGCCAAAGTGTTATGTGAGAAGTATTTCATTTATTATGACCTCCCAGGTGAATACATAGTGATCAGGGATGGGATTTCGAGAGTAGGCTCATACATGAGTTACTGAGCACACTCAGAGTCGAGAAGTCGAGGACTATGCCTTATCACCCACAGGGTGATCCCCAGCCCGTGAGGTTTAATCGGACTTTGCTAGGCATGCTCAGAACCTTGGAAATCAGCAAGAAGAACAAGTGGAGTCAACATATTGGACATCTGGTCCACTGCTACAACTGTACACAAAATGATGCTACCGAGTACTCGCCATATTATCTGATGTTTGGGCGCGAGGCGAGGTTGCCCATTGACCTTTGTTTTGGGACTGGTGAGGAGACCAAGTCCTCATAAGGAACTTGGGGTTGCCTGGGAAGCATAAGTTGGCTGACCACTGGGTGGCTAGGTCCTATGTAGTGGAGAGTCAGATGCCAAACCTACCAGTTTTCCGGGTGAACCCAGAGGCTGGGAATGGGTCTGTCAAGATTCTCCATCAGAACCACCTTCTGCCTCTGGGACAAGAGGAGCTGGGTGACCCAGAGCCCGACCTGGAGCCTACACCTAGTATGAGGACTCTGTGGTGACACTGGGCGACTGAAGGACCAACAGCAGGAGAGATTTGACTGGCGCGTCTGCCTCTGAATGGGATACTGGCTCAGAGGATGAGGAAATGGGGGTGTGGTATATGCTGCCTTTCGCTAACTCCTCACTGACTGTGGAAGAAATTCCCAACCCTTCTCATGCTGAGGTGAAATCGGGGGCTACCAGTGGACAGCCTGGGTTTCAGCGGGACCTTGCAAGGGATGAAGCGGGGCTCAGCCAGTGGACAGAGGGGTCCGAGTTGCAGGAGGACACAAGTGATCGACCGGGGGAGGCCTCCCCAGGTAGACCGGAAGTATCCCAAGGAGTGTCTGAACCTGAAGAAGTAGATGACAGGGTAAGGAGGTCTCAAAGAATGAGGAGACCACCGGATATGCTGGACTCTGTAACACCTGGGGAACAGAGTGTGGGGCCTATCACCTTGGGGAGCAATGTCACTGCCTTTTACACCTGGGTTGGACTTTGTGCTTTGAATGAAGGATTGGCAAATTATCTCAATGTCATGAGGACATGACTAAATTTGATAGGGGGAGCATGTAACACCTTGGGAAAAGCTTCACTTCTAATGTAATGGTCTTTCTGTAGAAGCAGTGTTTGGGTTAAGGTTAGAGATAACAGGTGCTTTGGAATGTGAGCCGTCCAATGACAGGAGAGTGTTCTCGTACCATGTGCCTGACACCAGGGTGATCCGAGTCTGTTGTTCGGCGGGAGATGTAGAGAGAAGATGCTGGAGAGAAGAGATCGTAGGACTCGACCTGACCCTTTTCATTTTTTGCTTTTTCTTCACTAACCCTGTAGTCAAGTTAAGAATTATAAAGCTAAATAATTTAATTGTATGCGGTGTGCTGTCCGTTATTTCATGGTACTGATTTGTAACGGGAGCATGCTGATATTAAGGGAGAGGAAGTGTTGGAGTTGTTAAAATACATTAGGATGGATAAGTCCCCGGGGCCTGACGGAATATTCCCCAGGCTGCTCCATGTGGTGAAGGAAGAGATTGCTGAGCCTCTGGCTAGGATCTTTATGTCCTCGTTGTCCACGGGAATGGTACTGGAGGATTGGAGGGAGGCGAATGTTGTTCCCTTGTTCAAAAAAGGTAGTAGGGATAGTCCGGGTAATTATAGACCAATGAGCCTTACGTCTGTGGTGGGAAAGCTGTTGGAAAAGATTCTTAGAGATAGGATCTATAGCCATTTAGAGAATCATGGTCTGATCAGGGACAGTCAGCATGGCTTTGTGAAGGGCAGATCGTGTCTAACAAGCCTGATAGAGTTCTTTGAGGAGGTGACCAGGCATATAGATGAGGGTAGTGCAGTGGATGTGATCTATATGGATTTTAGTAAGGCATTTGACAAAGTTCCACACGGTAGGCTTATTCAGAAAGTTAGAAGGCATGGGATCCAGGGAAGTTTGGTCAGGTGGATTCAGAATTGGCTTGCCTGCAGAAGGCAGAGGGTGGTGGTGGAGGGAGTACATTCAGATTGGAGGATTGTGACTAGTGGTGTCCCGCAGGGATCTGTTCTGTGACCTCTACTTTTCGTGATTTTTATTAATGACCTGGATGTGGGGGTAGAAGGGTGGGTTGGCAAGTTTGCAGACGACACAAAGGTTGGTGGTGTTGTAGATAGTGTAGAGGATTGTCAAAGATTGCAAAGAGACATTGATAGGATGCAGAAGTGGGCTGAGAAGTGGCAGATGGAGTTCAACCTGGAGAAGTGTGAGGTGGTACACTTTGGAAGGACAAACTCCAAGGCAGAGTACAAAGTAAATGGCAGGTTACTTGGTAGTGTGGAGGAGCAGAGGGATCTCGGGGTACATGTCCACAGATCCCTGAAAGTTGCCTCACAGGTGGATAGGGTAGTTAAGAAAGCTTATGGGGTGTTAGCTTTCATAAGTCGAGGGATAGAGTTTAAGAGTCGCGATGTAATGATGCAGTTCTATAAAACTCTGGTTAGGCCACACTTGGAGAATTGTGTCCAGTTCTGGTCACCTCACTATAGGAAGCATTGGAAAGGGTACAGAGGAGATTTATCAGGATGCTGCCTGGTTTAGAAAGTATGGATTATGATCAGAGATTAAGGGAGCTAGGGCTTTACTCTTTGGAGAGAAGGAGGATGAGAGGAGACATGATAGAGGTGTACAAGATAATAAGAGGGATAGATAGAGTGGATAGCCAGCGCCTCTTCCCCAGGGCACCACTGCTCAATACAAGAGGACATGGCTTTAAGGTAAGAGGTGGGAAGTTCAAGGGGGATATTAGAGGAAGGTTTTTTACTCAGAGAGAGGTTGGTGCGTGGAATGCACTGCCTGAGTCAGTGGTGGAGACAGATACACTAGTGAAGTTTAAGAGACTACTAGGTAGGTATATGGAGGAATCTAAGGTGGAGGCTTATATGGGAGGAAGGGTTTGAGGGTCGGCACAACATTGTGGGCCGAAGGGCCTGTACTGTGCTGTACTATTCTATGTTCTATAACGAATCACTCAGCATCCACCCAAACGGGTTGTGGGGGGGTGGTTTCAGGGTGGGCTCACATCTCAATCTCACCTGTCTGGTGGGGCCAGAGATCGTCTTCCCCAGACTTACACAGCCCACAGAACCTGAGCGTTACACAAACTAACAAACAAACAAATAAATAAATAACTGAGACATTAATTTGTGCAGTCCTTGAAAGTGAGTCTGTTGTTTGTGGAATCAGTTCAAACTTCAGATGAGAGTGAAGGTATCCACATGGGGTCAGAATCCTGATGGACTATACAGACGATGACTGTTCTTGAACCCGACACTGTGGGACCTAAGGCCGCTGTACCTCCTGCCCAAGGATGGAGCACAGCCTGGATGGTGGGGGTCCTTGATGATGGATAAATTCTGTACGTGAACAGATGCTTTGGTTCTCAAATCACCGGGTCATGGAGCTGAACAGTGGAGTATTTGCAGAGAGTCGCATTGTATTAATATAGGGGTGGGGTGATTTTGATGTGCAGTTACTTGCCCCACAATCTGACTCTCATATTCAATTAGATTATAGCTGATCAGTATCTTAACTCCGTACCCATACCATGTCAGAAACTTTTGATATCTGTTTGAAATTTGCAACTGACCTCCCTCAAAAACATACGATGGCTGCATGGTTTCCCATTCTTTGTTTGAAACTGTGGGTCATCCTTTCATACACTGACTTTAGCTTTCTGTCATAGTCTCTCACATGCAAGTAATTTCTGTCCAGGTATTCATTGACTACATTCAGCCCATCAGGATCTTTGCTAGCTTCTCATAGACCAATCACAGACAAGAGAAAATCTGCAGATGCTGGAAATCAAGCAACACACACAAAATGCTGGAGGAACTCAGCAGGCCAGGCAGCATCTATGGAAAAGAGTAAACAGTTGACGTTTCGAACCGAGACCCTTCATTAGTTCAGCATTTTGTGTGTGTGTTCCTCCTAGATCAGTTGCATCAATCCTATCCTCCCTCTCTTTATTTCTGTGCAGTCTGCAATTTATTCCCTCTCACATGCCCGTCAAAAGCCCACTGTTCCCTTTTGCCCCTTACTTATACTGAGGTGTACAGACTTCACCAGCAAGTGTGTTGCGGACTGTGTACTGAAGAGGACAAACTGGGTGTTCCCAAACAGGAAACTAGAAACTGGGCAATCCACTTCCTACTGGAACCTACAACTGTGGCATTCAAATCAGGTGACTCTGACCTTCACAAGAAATTAAAATGCAACCTCTGTAAAGCTATCAGAAATGCCGATAGGCAACACCAGTCCAAAATTAAGTTCCAGAGCAGCCATAGTTGTGTCAGGCCTTACTCCCTGTAATGGGCTACAATGTGAAGCCAGGCAGCATCACTGACAACAGCACGATCTTTCCCAATGAGCTATATGTATCCTATGAATGTTTTGAACAGAAGGGGATTGGAATGTCACCCCACACTCTGACAGCCTCCAATACACCTGTCCTACAGTCACTGCTGCAGATGTAAGAACAATCTTCTGGAGAATGAACCCGCAGAGTGCATCTGGTCCAGCTGGTCTCCTAGGCAATGACCTTAGATTCTGCACAGATCAGCTTAAGGGGGTATTTGCAGATATTTCAAATCTCTCCCTGCTTCAATCGGAGAGTCTATCTTGCTTTAAGATTACGATCACTTGGATTCTGAAGAAAAACAAGGTAACATGCATTAATAACTATCACCCGGCAGCTCTGACATCCACCATCATGAAATGTTCTGACAGGCTGATCACTGACATACATTCACACCAGCCTCCCAGACCAACTTGACCCACTGCAAAACAGGACTATGGTGAATGCCTCTCCTTGGTCCTAGATTCATCTCTGGAACATCTGAACAGTATGAGCACCACCGTTAGACTATTGTTTATTGATTACAGCTCTGCCTTCAATACTATAATTCCAAGCACATTCATCACCAAACCCCAAGATCTGGGAGTTAAAACCTCCCTCTGCAAGTGGATGCTTCAGTTCTTGACCAATAGACCGCAACTAGTAAGGATAGGCAATAAACTCCCCACTTTGATTATCCTCCACACTGATTCTCCACAAGACTACATCCTTAGCCCTCTACTCTACTCTACTCCCTGTACACTCATGACTGCACAGCCAGATTCTGTTTAGCTGCATCTACGTTTGCAGATGACACCATTGTAGTGGGCCATGTCGCAAATAACAATGATTCAGAGTAAAGGAAGAGAGAGACTTTAATAACACGGTGTCATGACAACAGCATTTTCTTTGATATCAGAAAACAAAAAAGCTGGTCATTGACTACAGAAAGCGGGATGGTGCACTTGCTCCTGTTTACATGAACAATTCTGAGGACAAAAGAATTGACCTAGGAATTCCTAGGAGTGAACATCAACGAAAGCCTGTCCTAGTCCAACTACACTGATGTCATGACCATGAAAGCTCACCAACACCTCTACGCCCTCAGAAGGCTGAAGAAATTCAACATGTCCCTGTCAACACTTATCAATTTTTATCGAAGCGCCACAGAAATCATCCTACCAGGATGCATAAAGGCTTGGTATGACAACTGCTCTGCTCAGGATGGCTAGAAACTGTAGGGAGTTGTGGACACAGCTCAGCACATCACAGCAACAAGACTCCCCTCCATGGACTCTATCTATACTTCTCACTGCCCCAGTAAAGACCCCATCCAGCCCAGATGTCCTCTCTTCTCACCTCTCCCACTGGCAGAAGATACAAACACCAGACCAAAGGATAACTTCAATTCTACGGTTATAAACTATTGAGAATGGTTCCTTAATACAATAAGATGGAGTCTTGACCTCACAATTTACCTTATTATGACACTACATTTTATTGTCAACCTGCATTGCACATTTTCTCTAACCGTTGCACTTTATCGTGCATTCTGTTATTGTTTTGCCTTGTTCTACCCCAATGTACTGGTGTAATGAATTGATCTGTATGAACAGTGTTAGAGTGATTCTTGGGTTTAGGACAGATACATTTAGAAATTTACTTTGGCTACCAGTCTTCACATCTGAATATGTACTGTGCATTTAGTTTGGAGTGTAGCTATGAACAATGGTTTCCTAAAAGCTGTGAGTCCCAGCCCAGACAATGCTGATTAAAATTCACTTGGATGTCTGTTGTGTGGATGTGTATCAGGAGGTGTGAAGGTTGTATGTAGTTTCAAAGAAAGCATTGTCCATACATTGTAAATATAATATTGTCCTTTGATATTTGGCACATGAAATATTGAGCCCGTGGGCCAGTGAAACCTTTCCAACGAAAGCATCTCCAAATGAAGTCTGCTGTTCCTTGTTTTGCCAAATAAAGAAGCTGCTTTGTATCTACCAGTAACTTTCTCTGGTGACTTCATTCACGCAACAACGAACAGTATGCAAAACAAGTTTTTCACTGTACCTCTGTATATGTAACAATAATAAACCAAGTCCAATTCCAGTAAATCTTTGGGATCGGGGAGAAAAGCGAAACATACAGGGATATGGGTAGGCATGCATTTTCCAAACAGGTAGCACTCTAGTTCATGACCGAACCTGGGTCCCTAGAGTTGTGTGGGCAACAGTACCAAATTCTGCATTACTCTGCTAGCCATAACTTCCCATAATCATTTTAAAAATCTGAATTATCATCTCTTAAGCTTCAACCTAGTAATACAGCTCGACAAGAAGCTCAGAAACCTCAGCCTTCACCCTGCCTTGTGCAGCTGGATCCTGGGCTTCCTGCCAGATCACCGGCAGGTGGTAAGAGTGGGCTCCCTCACCTCTGCCCCTCTGCCTCTCAACACAGGTGCCCCTCAGGGCTGTGTCCTAAGCCCCCTCCCTTACTCTCTGTAAACCCATGACTGTGTCACCACCCACAGTTCCAATGTGCTAATTAAATTTGCTGATGATACTACACTGATTGGCCTAATCTCAAATAATAATGAGGCAGCCTACAGAGAAGAAGTCATCACTCTGGCACAGTAGTGTTAAGAAAACGACTTCTCCCTCAATGTCGCAGAAACAGAGGAGCTGGTTGTGGACTACAGGAGGAATGGAGACAGGCTAACCCCTATTGACAACAATTGATCTGGAGTTGAGAGAGTGAACAGTTTTAAGTTCCTCAGCATACACATCATCTAGGATCTCATGTGGTCGGTACATACCGGCTATGAGGTGAAAAAAGCACAACAGCACCTCTTTCACCTCAGATGGATGAAGAAGTTTGGTATGGACCCCCAAATCCTAAGAACTTTCTACAGTGGCACAACTGAGAGCATCCTGACAGGCTGCGTTACTGCCTGGTACGGGAACTGTACCTCCCTTAATCGCAGGACTCTGCAGAGAGTGGTGTGGACAGCCCAGCGCATCTGTAGATGTGAACTTCCCATGATTCAGGACATTTACAAAGAAAGATGTGTAAAAAGAACCCGAAGGATCATTGGGGACCCGAGTCACCCCAACCACAAACTGCTCCAGCTGCTGCCATCTGGGAAATAGTACCGGAGCATAAAAGCCAGAACCAACAGGCTCCGGGACCCCAATCAGACTGATTAATTCACACTGATACATTTGTTATTTCTATGTTATATTGACTGTCCTGTTGTACATACTATTTATTACAAATAACTACAAATTGCACATTGCACACTTAGACGGAGACGTAACGTAAAGATTTTTACTCCTTGTGTATGTGAAGGATGCAAGTGATAAAGTAAAGTCAATTTAATCCATTTATCTTTTCCTGGAGTACAATATTTTAGAAGTGCTTCATTGGCTATAAAACATTTTTGTTTGGTTTGGAGAATATGAAAAGTGCATATGGTTACAAAGGTAAACATAAGCCTTTCTTTCATTATGTTTCTAATGAGGTCCTGCTTAAAGAGATACTAATGCAGGTTTATGCTTTATTCTCAGATCACAATCCAAATTAACACACAGGAGATTAGTGTGCAAACTTAAAGCACACGGTATTGGGGGTAAGGTATTGATGTGGATAGAGAATTGGTTGGCAGACAGGAAGCAAAGAGTGGGAATAAACGGGACCTTTTCAGAATGGCAGGCGGTGACTAGTGGGGTACCGCAAGGCTCAGTGCTGGGACCCCAGTTGTTTACAATATATATTAATGACTTAGACGAGGGAATTAAATGCAGCATCTCCAAGTTTGCGGATGACACGAAGCTGGGCAGCAGTGTTAGCTGTGAGGAGGATGCTAAGAGGATGCAGGGTAACTTGGATAGGTTAGGTGAGTGGGCAAATTCATGGCAGATGCAAGTTAATGTGGATAAATGTGAGGTTATCCACTTTGGTGGCAAGAACAGGAAAACAGATTATTATCTGAATGGTGGCCAATCAGGAAAAGGGGAGGTGCAACAAGACCTGGGTGTCATTATACACCAGTCATTGAAAGTGGGCATGCAGGTACAGCAGGCAGTGAAAAAGGCGAATGGTATGCTGGCATTCATAGCAAGGGGATTCGAGTACAGGAGCAGGGAGGTACTACGGCAGTTGTACAAGGCCTTGGTGAGACCACACCTGGAGTACTGTGTGCAGTTTTGGTCCCCTAATCTGAGGAAAGACATCCTTGCCATAGAGGGAGTACAAAGAAGGTTCACCAGATTGATTCCTGGGATGGCAGGACTTTCATATGATGAAAGACTGGATGAACTAGGCTTATACACGTTGGAATTTAGAAGATTGAGGGGGGATCTGATTGAAACGTATAAAATCCTAAAGGGATTGGACAGGCTAGATGCAGGAAGATTGTTCCTGATGTTGGGGAAGTCCAGAACAAGGGGGTCACAGTTTAAGGATAAAGTGGGAAGCCTTTTAGGATTGAGATGAGGAAAAACTTCTTCACACAGAGAGTGGTGAATCTGTGGAATTCTCTGCTACAGGAAACAGTTGAGGCCAATTCATTGGCTATATTTAAGAGGGAGTTAGATAAGGCCCTTGTGGCTAAAGGGATCAGGGGGTATGGAGAGAAGGCAGGTACAGGGTTCTGAGTTGTATGATCAGCCATGATCATACTGAATGGCGGTGCAGGCTCGAATGGCCTACTCCTGTGCCTATTTTCTATGTTAATAACCTCCTTAATACAAGAAAGCTACTAAGATGGTTAGAGCATTGGCTGATTGGTAGGAGGCAGTGAGTGGGAATAAAAGGATCCTTGCCTGGTTGGCTGTTAGTGACTAGTGGTGTTCCGCAGGGGTCGGTGTTGGGATCACTTCATTTTACGCTGTACGTATATCAATGATATTGATGATGGAATAGATGGCTTTGTTGCCAAGTTTGCAGATGATACGAAGATTGGTGGAGGTCCAGGTAGTGTTGAGCAAACAAGTAGGCTGAAGAAGGACTTAGGCAGATTAGGACAATGGGCAAGAGAGTGGCAAATGAAATATCGTGTTGGAAAATGCATGGTCATGTACTTTGGCAGAGGAAATAAATATGCAGACTATTTTCTAAATGGAGAGAAAATCCAAAAATCTGAGACTTGAAGGGACTTAGAGAGTCCTTGTGCAGAACATCCTAAAGGTTAACTGGCAGGTAGAGTCAGTGGTGAGGAAGGCAAATGCAATGTTAGCATTCATTTCAAGAGGTCTGGAATACAAGAGCAGGGATGTGATGCTGAGGCTTTATAAGGCACTGGAGAGGCCTCACCTTGAGTATTGTGAACACTTCTGGGCTCCTTACCTAAAAAAAAAGATGAGCTGGCATTGGAGAGGGTTTAGCAGAGGTTCACAAGGGTGATTCTGGGAATGAAAGGGTTATCATACAATGAACATTTGATAACTCTAGGTCTGTATTCACTAGAATTTGGAAGGGTGGGAGGTTTCCATTGAAACCTTTCGAATGTTGAAAGGCCTAGACAGAGTAGATATGGAAAGCGTGTGTCCCATGGTGGGGGAGTCTAGGACAGGGGGGTACAGCCTCAGGATAGAGGGATGTCCATTTAAAATAGAGATGCGGAGAAATTTCTTTAGCCAGTGGTTGGTGAATTTGTGGAATTTGTTACCACGGGCAGCTGTGGAGGCCAGGTTGTTGTGTGTATTTAAGGCAAAGATTGATAGGTTCTTGATTGGACATGGCATCAAAGGTTACGGGGAGAAGGCCGACAAATGGGTTTGAGGAGGGGAAAAAAAGATCAGCCATGATTGAATGGCAGAGCAGACCTGATGAGCCAAATGGCCTAATTCTGCTCCTATGTCTTATGGTCCTATGGTCTTATATCTGCACAAACAATTTAGTGAACACATACACCCTCTTGATTCCATTTTTACCAAGTGTGGACATCTTTGCCTGAAAATTAAGTCATGGTTGTTTAGTACAATACATTCTGTCTCCAAAATTAATTCAATTAAATCAACAGAATAAGTGGCAGAGGCAGAATTCAGCAGATGATTTTTTGGATAATTTAGTTCAGCCAGTCTCTCAGTTCAGAACATTAAGTCTCTCATCTTGAAAATTGAGCTTATTCTTTGAATTCTTTCCAATCCATTGATGACCTTTTGCCAATAGATTGCCTGCAAATTGCACTCATTATTTGAAATGCAACATGATCAATTGGTCACACTGGATAAAATAATCTGTTTTCAGAGCACTGTATTCCCTTGAGAGGAGGATGCTTTGTCCTTTCTAGATTACTGTCAACAGTTGGCTGCATGAGATGAGGATAATCATGCTAACTGTAAGAGATTTAAAACTGAGGGCAGGGAAAACTTCATATCGAGTGGCATGAGGCTGTGGAAATCAATTTCAGGGTTAGTTGGTTCAGGTAGCAACTACATCAACGTTCAAGATTAAAATGGATATGTGGATGAAGTAAAAAGGAACAGTGGTAACAGGCTGTGGAAATTTGATTAATATCACACTAAGGGCACAGAAAGGCAGTGATTATGTTGCTGGATTAGTAATCTGTAGATCAATGCACAAATCCTGCCACAGCTGGGGAATTTAATTACAACTAATTAAATTTCAGCCAAATAATAATAACCGAATAACAACCAAGTGGTAATTATAAAATTTCACAATTATCACAAAACCCCATCTAACTTTAAGAAATATCTCAAAAAACTATAATCAAAGTACAAGCAGTGGTGCTAGAAAGTTTGTGAGCCCTGTGGAATTTTCTCTGTTTCTACATAAGTATGACCTAAATTGTGATCAGATCTTCATGAAAGTCCTAAAACTAGATAAAGATAACATAAATAAAAAATATACTTGTTCATTCATTTATTGAGAAAAATGATCCAATATTACATGTATTTGTTGGAAAATGTATGTAAACCTTTGCGTTCAGTAACTGGTGTGACCCCTTTGTACAGCAATAACTTCAACCAAACATTTCTGGTAATTGTTGATCAGTCCTGCACATCAGCTTGGAGGAACTTTAGGCCATTCCTCCTTACAAAACTGCTTCAACTCTGGGATGTTGGTGGGCTTCCTTGCACGAACTGCCTGCTTTAGGTCCTTCCACAACATTCCTGTAGGATTAAGGTCAGGAGTTTGACTTGGCCTTTCCAAAACACAAATTTTCTTTTTAAACTATTCTGTTGTTGATTTTCTCTTGTTTTTAAAATCATTGTCTTGTTGCATTATCCAACTTCTATTAAGCTTCAGGTGACAGACTGCTACCCTGATATTCTCATGTCAAATGCCTTGATACAATTTTGAATTCATTGTTCCCTCAACGATTGCAAGCTGTCCAGGCCCTTAGGCGGCAAAGCAACCCCAAACTATGATTCTCCTTCCACCATGCTTCATAGCTGGGATGAGGTTTTGCTGTTGGTGTGCAGTGCCTTTTTCCTTCCAAACATAGCAATGTGCATTTCCGCCAACAAGTTCAATTTTTGTCTCATCTGACCACAGAACATTGTCCCAGCGGGTTTTGGAATATACAGGTGGTCTTATGCAAACTTGAGATGTGCAGCAATGTTCTTTTTGGAGAGCAGTGGTTTCCTTTGTGATTTCTTTCCATGAACACCATTCTTGTTCAGTGTTTTTCTTATACTGGACACTTTAGCAGGCACTTTAGCAAGTTCCAGAGATTTCTGCAAGTTTTTTGTTGTTACCCTTGGGTTCTTTTTCACCTCCATCTACATTGCACATTGTGCTCTTGATGTGATCTTTGCAGGGCACTCACTCCTAGCGAGAGTAGCAACAGTACTGAATTTCCTCCGTTCGAAGACAATTTCTCTTACTGTGGACTGATGAACACTCAGGTCTTTAGAAATGCTTATGTAGCCTTTTCCAGCTTCATGCATCTCTACAATTCTTCTTCTAAGGTCCTCTGAAAGTTGTTTTGATTAAGGCATGGTGCACATAAACAGATCTTCCTTGGTAAGAGCACGCTTTGTCAGTAACCTGACTTTGTTTGTCTCTTTTATAGGGCAGGACACCTCTACAACCCATGCCTCTAATTTCATCTCATTGACTGGAACACCTGACTCCAAAACAGCTTTTCTAGAAAGTGTTACCTCATAGGTTCACATACTTTTTCCAACAAATACACATAATAATAGATAATTTTTCTCAATAAGTAAATGAAAAAATATAATTTTTTTGTGTTATTTCTTTAATTGGGTTCTCTATCTTGTTTTAGGACTTATGTGAAGATCTGATCACATTTTAGGTCAATTTTATGCAGAAACAGAGAAAATTCTGCTGAGTTCACAAACTTTCTAGCACCACCGTGTATGTCACCATATTTTACCCTGAGATTCATTTTCTTGCAGGCATTCACAGTGGATACAAAGAGGCACAATAAAATCAATGAAAAGCTACTCATAAAGATGGACAATAAATCATTGTGTAAGTTATGCTAATGCAGCAAGAAGAAAAAAATAACTACCAACACAGAAGAAATGGTGGAGGCACTCAGCAGGTCAGGCAGCATCTATGGAAATAAGTATGCATTTGATATTTTGGGAGGAGACCCTTCTTCAGGACTGGAAAGGAAGGGGGAAGATGCCAGAATAAAAAGGTAGGGTTTGGGAAGGAAACTAGCTAGAAGGTGACAAATGAAGCCAGATGGGCAGGAAAGGTAAAGGGTTGGAGAAGAAGGGATCTGATAGGAGAGAAGAATGGACTATATGAGAGTAGGAAGGGGGAAGGGCACCAGGAGGAGGCGATAGGCAGGTGAGAAGAGGTAGGAGGCCAGGGTGAGTAACAGAAGAAGAGGGGAAGGGGATAGAAAATGTTTTTACTGGAAGGAGAAATTGATATTCTTGCCATCAGTTTGGAGGCTACCCAGAGAGAATATAAGATGTTGCTTCTCCACCCTGAGAATGGCCTCAACTTTGCACAAGAGGAGGCCATGGACGTAAATGTAAGAATGAGAATGGGAATTGGAATTAAAATGTTTGGCCAGTGGGAAATGATGCTTTAGTCAGATGGATGGAGCGAAGGTGATAAACATAGAAACATCGAAAACCTACAGCACAATACAGGCCCTTCGGCCCACAAAGCTGTGCTGAACATGTCCTTACCTGAGAAATTACCTAGGGTTACCCATAGTCCTCTATTTTCCTGAGTTCCATATACCTGTCCAGGAGTCTCTTAAAAGACCCTATCGTATTCGCCTCCACCACCATCGCTGGCAGCCCATTCCACACACTCACCACACTCTGTGTAAAAAACTTACCCCTGATATCTCCTCTGTACTTACTTCCAAGCACCTCAAAACTGTGTCCTCTCATGCTAGCCATTTCAGCCCGGGGAAAAAGCCTCTGACTATCCACATGATCAATGCCTCTCATCATCTTATACACCTCTATCAGGTCACCTCTCATCCTCTGTCACTCCAAGGAAAAAAGGATGAATTCACTCTAACTAATCTCATAAGGCATGCTCCCCAATCCAGGCAACATCCTTGTAAATCTCCTCTGCACCCTTTCTATGGTTTCCACATCCTTCCTGTAGTGAGGTGACCAGAACTGAGCACAGTACTCCAAGTATGGTCTGACCGGGGCCCTATATAGCTGCAACATTACCTCTTGGCTCCTGAACTTAATCCCATGATTGATGAAGGCCAATGCACCGTATGCATTCTTAACCACAGAGTCAACCTGCGTAGCAGCCTTGAGTGTTGTATGGACTCGGATCCCAAGATCCCCCTAATCCTCCACACTGCCAAGAGTCTTACGATTAATACTATATTCTGCCATCATTATTGACCTACCAGAATGAACCACCTCACACTTATCTGGGTTGAACTCCATCTACCACTTCTCAGCCCAGTTTTGCATCCGATCAATGTCCTGCTGTAATCTCTGACAGCCCTCCACAATATCCACAACACCTCCAACCTTTGTGTCATCAGTAAATTTACTAACCCATCCCTCCACTTCTGCATCTAGGTCATTTATAAAAATCACAAAGAGTAGGGATCTCAGAACAGATCCGTGAGGCACATCACTGGTTACCGACTTCCATGCAGAATATGACCCATCTACAACCACTCTTTGCCTTCTGTGGGCAAGCCAGTTCTGGATTCACAAAGCAATGTCCCCTTGGATCCCATGCCTCCTTACTTTCTCAATAGGCCTTGCATGGGGTCCCTTGTTAAATGCCTTGCTGAAATCCATATACACTACATCCACTGCTCTACCATCATCAATGTGTTTAGTCACATCCTCAAAAAGAGGTGCTGGGTGCTCTTCGAAGTGTTCCCCCAATTTAGGTCTCACCAATGTGGAGGAGGCTGCAAGAGGAGCATCAGACACAATTGACAAGCCCAGCAGATTTTCAGGTGAAGTGTTTCCTCACCTGGAAGGCCTGTTTGGGGCCCTGAATGGAGGTGAGGGAGGAGGTGAATGGGCAGGTGTAGCACTTAGGCTGCTTGCTGGGATAAATGCCAGGAGGGAGATTAGTGAGGAGGGATGAATGGAAATGGGAATCATGGAGGGAACAATCCTCGTGGAAAGCAGAGGGAAGAGGGGAGGTAATATCATGTTTGGTGTTAGAACCCTTTTAGAGATGGCGGAAGTTGCGAAGAATGATATATTGGATGTGGAGGCTCGTGGTGTGATAGGTAAGGACAAAAGAAACCTTATCACTGTTAAGATGTCAGGAAGATGAGGTGAGTGCGGATGTTCAGGAAATGGAGAAGGTGCAGTTGAGGGCAGCATCAGTGGTGAAGGAACGAAAAGCCCGTTCTTTGAAGGAGGAGTACATCTCTGACATCCTGGAAGGAAAAACTGCAGGCTGGGATCATAAATAAATAAACAAACAAACAAACAAACAAAGTTGAGTACATGAGTTATGGGTCTTGCCTGTGTCCAATCTCACAGCAATTTGACTGGCTCTCACCCATCTTCTGAAAAGCTCCACAAATTAAAAGAAAGTACAATCGTGATAAAGTTATAACGAACACTTAACATCAAGCAAGAGATTAGTTTGACTAAGACACATCCAGCCTATTTAACCCTGCCAAATATGCTCCTTTAACATCTGGAGCTGCTGCCAAAACTGGATGAGCCAAGTCAAGTAAGAGCATGAACACAATTAGTCCCACAGAGTTATTTTCTGCAGCCTCACAAACTCCTCCATCAGAAGACGCTGGTTGCACTTTGTAGAGAATGCTGCAGAGCCAATGTTTCAGCTTTTCACCCTAAACATTAAAATTCTTTGTCCAGCCTGTGAAACAGAGAAAATAAATTAGTTTTAAATTGCAGAGAGGGAAGGGGAGGGATGAATGGAACAAAAAGAATATTTTGACAGGGTGAGGCTAAGGTTGTCATAGTAACAAATAGTTGATGAAGAAAAGGTTCGATAGGCTGGGATCGTTTTCCCTGGAGCAAAGGAGGCTGAGGAGTGACCATGTGTAGAAGTTTATAAAATCTTCAGGGGCAAAGGTAATGTGGATGGTGACAGTCTTTATCCTGAGGTACGGGAGTGCAAAACTTAAGGAACTCCGTAAGGTAAGAGGTAAAGAGTTAAAGAGAACACAGGTGTAAGTTTTCCACACAGAGAGTGGAAGGTACGTGTAACAGTTATCAGAGCAAGTATTTAAAAGGCATTTGGGCAGGTTGACGAATAGGAATGGTTTACAGCAGGAGCTCCCAACCCTTGGATCCCTACCATTAACTGAGGGGTCTGTGGACCTCAGGTTTAGAGGGGTATGAGACAAATACAGGTAAATGGTCAGCATAGATGAGTTGGGCCAAAGGGCCAGTTTTCACACTGCATAAATCTATGATTCTGAATCATCTGTTGATGGATTAATGAGGATTGTTAGACAGAAAGCAAAATATATGAAATGGAGATACAAGAGATTGAGCAGATGCTGGAGATCTTGAGTACCAGACAAGACACTGTGTGTTGCTCACCCCTACCTACTTCTTCTGACTGCAATAGTCTAGAAGTGAATCCTAGAAGATCCTAGACTTTCAGAATAATCCACCAAAAGTCACCATTCTGTGCAACTAACCTGCCTGGCAGACCTCTGTAGAATTCTTCAATCTCAGAGATCTCCAAGAAGCCCACTGACGTATCAGTTATTGATGCACCAAGTGTCAGGAGCTCCAGCACGTGGGAGCTAATTATTCAGGTCTAATCCCTCCACATTTAGGCAAGAAAGGTTAGGGATTGATATTGGTATTGGTTACAGTACTAGTTTATTATTGGCACACCTACCAAGATACAGTGAAAAGCTTGTCTCACATATTGTTCATACAGATCAAATCATTACACAATGCATTGAGCTAGAAAAAAAGCAAAACAATAACAATGCAGAGTAAGTCTGAAAGCTACAGAGAAAATGCAGTACAGGATGGTCATAATGAGATAGATTGTGAGACCAAGATTCTATCTTATCATAAAGATCTGTTCAAGAGTCTGATGACAGTGGTACAGCAGCTGTCCTCAAGGCTGGTAGTATGTTCTTCCAAGTTTTTGTATTTTCTGCCCGATGGGAGAGGGAGAAGAGACAATGTCCAGGATGGATGGCATCTTTGATTATGTTTTACTGAGGCATCGAAAAGTATAGACAGAGTCCATAGAGGGAAGGCTAGTTTTGTTGATATGCCGACCTGTGTCCACAGCTCCCTAAAGTTTCTTGCAGTCAAGTGCAGAGCAGTTGCTATACCAAGCCACTATACACCCAGACAGAATACTTCTTATAGTGCATCGATAAAAGTTGGTAAGGTTCAACAAAGATATGTCAAATTTCTTCAGCCTCCTGAGGATGTAAAGACTTTGGTGATTTTGCTTGGCCATAAGCCAAAGTCCATTTTTAAACTCGCTGAATTTCTACAACGGGACATTTGCTGCTTGCAATTACCAATGATAATTACTGATTTTATCTCATATTTATTTCGTAAACTGAATTTGAATTCACCAGCTGCTATGGCAGAAGATAAATACGCACTTTCACATCAGTAACCCAGGCCCTTGAAGAGTAGTTTGGTAATTTACCTGCTACTTTACTGTCACTGAGGATAAGGCACTAGATCTGGGTTTGTGGTGAACGGCAATACCGTTTAATTTTCAAACAAAATACGCCTTGTTCATGTTCCTTACTTCTGTTTGGTGTGAACCCATCTGGAAAACAGACTTCTGCAAGTACAGTGAATGCCGGTTAACTGGGATTCATCGGGACTAGTACAATTTGGTGCAATTAAGTGACTGCCCCAATTAGCCGAAGTTTTATAGAAGTAGTTAAACTGTATACAAAAGACAACCGCCATTTAACTGAGTAAAAAATTATGTATTTAAATGAAATACCGAACAAGTTAGAATACTACCAATCCTACTCCAGTACTATAAAACTCTATATTTGTTATTGGCAGAGGAATCAATCCGGTGTAAAATGCTGTGTTCTTTTGATTGACTGTAAATGAACAAAATCAGCACAGACACCTACTGCAGATAATGGACTGGCTTCGTTGCCTTTCTGCAAGAGGTAGTGTCAGAATCCAACAATGAACTCCAGTTCTCTGTGCCAGATGATGATAAGAGGTGTTAGGGGGATGTCTTTTAATTTGGTCCAGTGGGGGAATTTATTTAGCTAGTGTCAAATCTTTTTGTGGCATCTTGGCAAGGGTCTGAATTTTTTAAAGCCAGAATGAAAAAACATGTGATCAAGATCACTGCTTTTTGAATCAGCATCAATATCATTGGCCCAAATAGATAACATTAATGCAAGCACACACAACTGATGCTATTTAAAAACTGTTCATTTTTTATTTTGTTCTTCTTTACACTTGTGTGTTAGAATTAACATTAAACAATCTTGAATCTTGAATCTAAGCACGATACAGTGTTTAACAGCCACATAAGTGCACGCGACTGATGCTGTTAGAAACTGTTTGGCAACAGTCTCCTGTCCCAATTAAGTGGCATAGTGTCCCAAACAAACAAAGGGAATCCCAGCTGTTTTCTCAATTAGTTTTTGCTCTTTTAAAGTTGGCCCAAATAAGCGAATGTCTTGATTAACCGAAGACCCAATTGACCGGAATCCACTGTACTACATAATGTGCATGAATAAATCTCAGTCCTTCAGGTCGTGCCACTCTGGGACTTGTGCTAATATTACTTTGTGACTGTATGTGCTGGCTCATAGTTATATGTACTGTGTGTAACTATGCGTACTGTGTTTTGCACTTTGCCCCCCAGAGCAAAGATATTTCATTTAGCTGTATACATGAGTATGGTTGAATGACAAAAACTTCCACTTGAACTTGAAAAGGTTTAATAATGTTATAAAATTTATTCTGTGAAGGTTGTTTGCTCGCCCTGTAATTGAGTCCTCATGTACCTATGGGTACAGGTGAGAGAAAAGATGCATGAAAGAGAAGTGACGTTAGACAATCACAGGAAGAATCTGTATCCAAAATCATCAATTCCCAGTAAGCTTCCATGATAATTTTCGAGAGGCTTCGGTCCATTCTCCCTTGCATGCTTATTACAAACTTTTTCTGTTTCTGGTTCACTTCTGACGCTGATGTGCTTTTGACCCACAACTCTGGGTCATGACAGAATATCCATCTACCCTAACATTTTGTCACCAAATGCGCTGAGGACACAGCCACTGCATGGGTTACATACTTTGCAAAAGTCTTAGGCACTCTTGATTTTTCATATGGTTTAAGATGGTATGGTCTCCACAGAGCTCTGGCCTCAACTTCATCGAGGCTGTCTGGGATCACCCGGAGGACAGAAGCAAGTGATATAGCCAAAGTCTGCAGAAGAACTGTGGCAAGTTATCTGAGATGGTTGGATGCAGTTTTAAAGATCACACCAAATATTGGTTTGATTTAATTTTTTACTGTTTTCTGCTCCTTATTGTAATTTTTTGATACTTAGAAACTTTTCACTTCATTATATTTGAAAGCATCTTTACTTTATAGAATTTATTTTTACATGTGCCGAAGACTTTTTCACATTACTTTATAAACTTTGCAAAGTACCCTATTAGAGACTTAGAACCATGCAGCATAGAAATCGACCTTCTAGCCCACCATATCCAGCTGACTATCAGAGCTTACAGAAGATGTGGAGAAGGAAATTAAGCAGTCAAGTATAAATTGCTTTGCTTACATTATTGATCAACCAGTGTGTTGCCATTGCTACGATATCATGAGCACCAGTCACTGCTTCAGTCTAAGTGCTGCCCTTGACTGAATCTGCAATTTCCTTCTTTGTTTCCTATCATTTTAAAATTTGAAATGGTGACAGATGTTGAGGATAACATGCTTACACGCAACTTCACTTCCTATCCAGTGTCTGCCTCCAAAGGCACAGGCACCAAGATAATTACACCCTCGCCACCTCCCCCACTTCTGTCTGGCATACTAACTTATAATTTCCTGATTAGCAATGGGTCAAATAGCTTCCCCTCACATAATTTGAGTGGGTGCCCATTGAGGCAACTTTGGTGTAAGAGTGAGTAGAACTCATTTCACATTATTATTATATTGCAACAAGAATGGCACTGGTGACACCAAGCATCTTCTATCCTTCTGCTTTGATAAATAACTCAATTCCTGAACCCTGTTAGACTGTTCACTTAATTAGTGGCATGACCTTCACCATACTCCAGCCCATTTGGACAGTTTCTTAACTGGGACAAAGAAATACTGTCCCAGACACTTAGAGCTTTTTTTTTGGCAACTTAGTTTTTCACAAAAATGTTAGTTGGGTCATGAGGAGAGATTTTGGCCTTCATAAATCAAAGTATTGAGTACAGGAGTTGGGATGTTATGTTGAAGTTGTATAAGTTGTTGGTGAGGCCTGAGTTGGAGTATTATGCTCAGTTCAGGTCACCTACCTAAAGGAAAAATTAGTAAGATTGAAAGAGTGCAGAGAAACTGCTTGAGGTGTTGCTAATGTTTGTGGATCTGAGTTAAGGGAAAGGTTGAATAGGTTAGGACTTTATTCCTTGGAGAGTAGAGAATGAGGGAGGATTTGATTGAGGTTTACAAAATTATAAGGGGTGTAGATAAACTAAATGCAAGCAAGCCTTTCCCCTCTGGTAGGGTGAGATTAGAGCTGAAGTTCATACAGTGTTTCAGAGTGAAAGGTGAAACATTTTGGAGAACATGAATGGGAACCTCTTCACTCAGAAGGTGGCAAGAGTGTGGAACTAGCTGCCAGCAGAAGTGGTAGATGTGGGTTCGATTTCAACATTTAAGAGAAATTTGGATAAGTAGGATTGGAGGAGTATGAAAGGCTATGGTCCGGGTGCAGGTCAATGGGATAAGCAGAATAAATTGAACTAGATGTGACGAAGGGATTGTTTCTGTGTGGTTGGGGTCTATAACTCTATGATTCTTGGTAGTTAATGTATTTTTAACAAAGGTGGAAAACTGATGGAAAATGTTAGATAGCTGTTCACCATCTGTACTTTTGTCTCATTTTTACCACAAGACTGTGAACTGAATCTTATCCAGAAAGAAAAACGATTGAGGGAATTTAGTGACTACCAATAAAACTGTAAACGCTATAGGTATTTAAAAGATTACTTATGGGCAGGAAAAAGACACGGAGAAGGAAAGAATGGGAGGGAAATAGAGAGAAAATGAGATACAAAAAAATTAGTAAGACTCTAAGCTCAACACATCACTGAAGTTGACACAAACACATTCAGCACTCACGACACGCTGGAGAAACTCAGCAGGTCGGGCAGCATCCGTGGAAATGATGAGTGTTGCTTTGACCCCAGTATCTACAGATTATTTTGTGTTCACAAGTACATTCACCTGCTTCAGTCTGCACAGAACGTTGTCCATACACGTGCTACAGTAAGAATAAAATCAAAATCTTAGCAACAATTTTCCTGCTAAGGTGGAATTGCAATGCCCATTTTGCAGAAATATACAAATGTATTACACTAAGCATTTTTCCATTTTTTCTATCATGACCAAGGTTCTCAACTATAATTGATGATACAAACAGAACTCAATCAAATTTCACCTGCAGTCTGTTTACCTCAGTGAATCAATGTAACCCGTAATTTACCAGGAAATAATTTGATAGCCTGTAGCTTCTCTAGAATAGGGATGTCCCCTGGTGTTCCCTAAATGCAGGGGTTCCCGACCTGGGATCCGTAGACCCCTTGCTTAATGGTATTGGTCCGTGGCATATGCAAGGTTGGGAACCCCTGCTTTAATAACTTAGATCTCAGTCACTGGCATTCAAACCAAATGAATGCCTCCTGTTCCTTCAATTCCTACAAACATATCATTAGGCTGGAAAGAATGCAAAGAAAATTCTCAGGAATGATGCCAAGATTCGGAGTCTGAGTTACAGGGAGAAACTGGGCAACCCAGGATTTATTCCTTGGAGGGTTGACCTTATAGAGGTGTATAAGGCAATGTAGGTTATAGATAAGGTGAATGCACACATTTTTTTTCTCAGGAAAAACTAGGTGGGCGGTTTAAGGTGAAAGGAAAAGATTTAAAAGGGATATGAGGGCTAATTTCTTTACACAGACCGTGGAACAATACTCGGAACGAGGTGCCAGAGGAAGTGGCTGAGGCAGGTACCAAGACTTTGGCAGATGGTGTAAATAGCCGTCACTGTCAGATCTTCATGTACATCTGGAGCTTTAATCTCACCAAGGCTGCCCTTGAGATGACTGAAGTGCAGATGAGCTGATTGTCCACCTCCTTGCAGACTGAGTTTTTGCCAAGAAAGTCTGGAAAGGGATGTGGTGGTCTTTGTCAAGGTTCATCTTGAGCAGTTGCATTGCATTGGACTATGTGCTTCATGGACAGTTCCCAGGTATACAACACGAACCAAATATTAACAGTTGTTGGAAGATCATCGTGTGGGAGAAAGATGCATTTGGATCTGCTCAAAACCTATTGGACTTCCAGTGTAAGAAGATGTCCATGAGGGAATGCTGCGGACTGGCACAATCTAAGATGCTTGAAGCTTAGCATGTGGAAAGGTTCTATGGGGGAAAAACACACTCACACACACACACACACACAGTATCCCGTTGCCAGTGAACACACAGGGGTTGGGTCCTTTGTAATGGTGTCTCAGAATCCTCTCACGAGTGGGCATAAAAATTTCTATGGCAATAGTTCCAAGAAGGGCTAAGGTGTTATCCCTGGTGGTTTGAACAGTGCCTATGCCTCAGTCAATATCTCAAAAATTAACATATCTGATAGTTATCACGTTGATTTTTGTGGGGGTATGCTTGTCTACACTTCAAGAGGATTTATTAACTGTAAAATGGCTGGTTATGTCCTGAACAGGATGTAAAGGACTTCAGTCTTAATGCAGGTCTTTCTCTCCCATCGCCCCTGGCTTGTGGTGGTATTGATCAGCCAGTGACATGCGTGACATTAACATTGTAAAAGAAGATATTGAATCACTTCACTGAGTGAATGAAGAAAATGTCAATTGTATATTTTTCCCATTAAAGTGCATTATTGGGGGAAAGGGGGTAGACTGGCTGTGATGAACCCCTGGCCAAATAGACCACTATATTTGACTACCAGCACTCTAGTGAAAGCAAAAATAAAATGCAGCTGATGATAGGCATCTGAGGAAAAATCAGAAACTTTTGGAAATACTCAAAACATCAGGCAGGATTGCGGGTTAATGATTTTAGGCCGACAGTTCAGCTTTTTATTTCTGACCCAAGAGGGATCTTGTGCATAAGAAATAAAAGAAGCACAAACAGGAGAAAATCTGCAGATGCTGGAAATTAAAGTAATACACACAAAATGCTGGAGGAACTCAGCAGGCCAGGCTACAGCTGTGGAAAAGAATGGACAGTCGACATTTCAGGCTGAGGCCCTTCATCCCTGGGAAGCTGAGCTGCAGTTGCAAGGCAGAAGGCAAATATTGGCCTACAGTGGAGGAGGAAGAGAAGTGTAGTCACTGAGCATGGGTGACGGTCACTTGCCTGGTAAATGAGCTAGGATAAGAAAGAAAGCAGAAATTGGCAAAGGAACAGTTGCAAAGTAAATGTGTGAAGCTGCACTGATACTATTAGTTTCAAAATTTAATATTGTAATGAGACTATTAATAATAGTCACTACATAACACTTACAGAGCAATGCCATTCTTCTGGCCAACTTCAACACACATCAAAGTTGCTGGTGAACGCAGCAGGCCAGGCAGCATCTCTAGGAAGAGGTGCAGTCGACGTTTTGGGCCTGTCACTTATCTCACTTTGGTACCTCATGTAAAACTTACTTGCTAAGTTTACCCAACAAACAACAGAAACCACCTTTCAAAAATCAGTCAGTGGTTGTGAATACATTTATACATTTCTCTTTCCAAAACTCATCATCTGGTTTTGGAGCTTTGCAAAATTGGTTACCCTTGCAGCCACTCGCCAAATAATGGCCCAGATTGAGCTTTGTGAGCAGTGGTTTCTTTGGTAACTGTATAATGATTCTATTAACCATTAACTTTTAGAGAGTAGGGGGTGGGGAAGGACAGTTATTGGATCGTATCCTGTGCAGTATACATTGATAATTGCATGCATTCAGTTTTTTTGTTTACCTTTCTTAATTCTCCTTCTTTACCCTCAATCAATATTTGTTTCTAAGCTGCAAAACTACACCAAGAGTGATTATAACTAATCACTTTTTGGTAAGTTCATAATTATTCAATAAACGATTAACTTTATTATGGACATTATGGCTTGATAGAATTTCCTATCTCGCTGTAAATATAATTCTAAGAATGGAATCCCAGTGTGTCTGCAGGCTGGCCGTATCTTTGCAATGTAACCATCTCATAATCTAAACATAAATCACTATTATTTCCCCTGAATACAATTAAATATTTGCCTTCACATTGACAAGATATGGAGGTTATTACAGGGTCCTGTCTTTAAGTGCAAAAGGGCTGTATAAATGGTAATATCACTGAGCATAAAACTGTACTGAACAAACTTAAATCTAAAAGCCAGCTATAGAAGGATGGCACCAGGGGTTGTTTGATAATGTATAAATAATGGCCTGTAAGATTCTATAAAGTACTAGTAATGATTAATGAAGCTAATGTGAATGAAGATCTATTAACTTCCCAGCAAATAATACAAATTAGTTGTCACAGACTAGATGGGCCAAATGGCCTGTTTCTGTACTGTAGTGCTCTATGACTCTATGACAAGCTTAAGATTTTAGTAAATCTATTAAGATGATATTAGATAAATGATAAGGACAAGGAGAGAGTCTGGGTTTACAATGTTAGGTCATGCCTGTTGAACCCGATTTTACAGTAAATTCATTTTATAGTAAATCTGCTAGCATCACTTGTTAGAGTCTAACTTCTGAAAATAAAAATGATTCCTTATCTTGACCTTAGTCAGAACAGCCTCCTGCTGTGCAGACAAATAATTGAAAAGAAACGACAACAATTGAGAACATTATGGTGGGTGATTGAAAGGATAGCGTTAAGTTACACGCATGGCCTTAAGGAGGGAGAAATAGCTGACAGAGTGTGAGGTAGAACATTACCTCACGGCACAGGCCATTCAGCCCAAGATGATGTACTGGTCTTGATGCTAGTTTATACTAAATGATTTTCTGTGTACCTCTCCCATCTCTTCATAAGTGTGGCAACCAGGACGCCTAATATAAGTGAACTTAAAGGGAATCAGAAGGATAACTTTCACGGGCTGGTATCCTCAAACAAAGGACAATGCATGGACTCTTTTGCAGTACTTCTCGCTGCCTCTTTAAAGCAGCTAGCATCCACTCAATTACATTTTCATCCAAATCTTTGATCCACAACAAAAGAGGTCCCAGTATGGATCCTCTCTCGAGCTTTGTGGTTGGTAGTAAGTTTCGGGGGATTCCGGGATAAATCACAAACTATAACTATAGTGAGGAGCCTGAAGATCGACAGTCAGCATTTTAAGAACAGTTTCTTCCCCTCTGCCATCAGATTTCTGAATGGTCTATAACCCCAGGAATACTATCTCATTACTTGCCCATTGCACTAGTTATTGTTGTAACTTTTAAAAATGTGCATGCCTTGCATTATACTGCTACCACAAAGCAAGTTTCACAACATTTGACAGTGATAATAAACCAGATTCTGATTCTATAAGGTATCCAGTTTCTGGCCTGTTGTTATTGCTGCTGTATTTCTGTGGCTGGTCTTGTTAAGTTTCCAATCAAAGGTTCTTTCAGTATCTGGCTGATAGGGGATTCAGTAATTGTAACACCAATGAGTAACTAGACTAATTGGTACTGTGCAAATAATTCTTCCCTCATTCTCTGTCAAAAGTTAACCCACTACCAATGTGTAATTTGAGCCTGCTTCTTCATATTTCAGCCTATTGACTTTGGCTTCCAATCTCCTCCAGGGGTACAGGCACATCAGCTATAGCATTGTCCCAATGCAATGCACTGTTACCATGAAAGGACTGTTCTCTCTGTTTGCTTGGCATCCCTTGCTTTGCTGTTCAAATTAAAGTCTATCAGCATCCAAGTTGTATATCTTTATGCAGCATCCTAGAACTTACTGTTAGGTGGGTAAGATTCCTACAAGCAGATGAGAAACTATAAATAAGCAGCCAGTACAAATAATTAAAAAAAACTGGCTCATATTCAAACTGTCTTCCAGTAGACAGTGTAAAACATTTACTTAGGCTTACTGGCAGGACAAGTCAGGTATTTGACACCTCAAATCATAGCTGACATTCCGACTGGTACTGAAAGAAGTGGAACATTTGGTCAGGACAGGTTTTTAATCTGGTAACAAGCATCTCCCCTCACTGGAACACATAAGGCAGTAAACATGTGTGTTTACCCCTGGTTGTAAGCCTGTGTTACTCACACACAAATATAAATCTGGCTCATTGACTCCTGCTTGCCATTCCAACCTTGTACTACAGTAGCAAAGTTGTTTGGGACCAGAAATCCTGAGAATTGAATGATCCAAGGTGTTGAAGCCAAATACCAACACCACAGCTGGGGAACTTAAACTGAATTACATAATACAATAGGTCTGGAAAAACAAGACTGGTATCAGTAAAGGTGAAACAACTGGATTGTTTTAAAAAACAATCTGCCTTATAAGACATCAGGAAGAAAATCTCTAGCTTTGTATGACTTCACAGCATTATAGCTTCCTCATAGCTGTCCTCTCAAATACATTTTCAAAGTAGTAAAACCAAAATTGTTACATAAAACTATCAAAAGAACACATTCAGGCAGACCCACTGTTTCTGAAGTTTGTGCTGATTTGCGAGTACTGCTCAGAGTTGTCAATCAACAAGCAGAGATGGTCACTGTTACCTATCTGCCATGGTCTCCAGGCAGAAAAGACCCAACCAGAAGTGAGTTTGTAGCCATATTCAGACAGAAGGAAGGAGCCAGATGAGGCCATCATTATTGATTCTGGACACCATTAATACCATTGAAACGAGTACAGACTTCCAAATTACAATACACAGTTAACCATTCTTCAACTGATGAACCACTCCATGTTGAAATTACTTAAAAAAGCTCTGAGGATCATAGACTTAGGGAGTGATGGGTGAAGAGTTTTAATGTCCATCAAAATTGGCTTGACAACACCACAGTTTGTCGACTTCCAAAAAACATAGCCCTTAGACTGGCTATGTACAAATAGAGATTGAGCCAATATAAGGGAAAAAGTAACATGATGTCTTACTTGTCAACCTGTTTGTCATAGATGGACCCGGCCATGACAGCATTGGTAGAAGTAATCACTGAACAGCTCTTGTGGGCACAATACCCCGTTTCCATTGGGAACAGAACATACCTTCCAATATAGTGGATTAGTGGTTATAAGCACCAATTTTTAAAATTTGCATTGTCCTGTAAGCTCCACATCAACCGGCTGTTTACATTTCATTCTCCTTGTAAGAATCTTTCCAACTGGCAGTCTATGGTGTTAAAAGAAGATACCTAATTAAGGGTAGAAACTGGGTACCCTAATTTAATTGAACTTAATGGGAGTCAGAAAGGTAATTTCCACAGGCTGGTATCCTCAAACAAAGAACAACATATGAACTCTGTCTATACTTCTCGCTACCTTAGTAAACCAGTCACCCTACCCACCTTAGGCATTCTCTCATTAGGCAGAAGATACAAAAATCTGAAAGCACATACCTGCCAATAACAGACTATTGTATGATAAGATGGACTCCTGACCTCACAATCTACCTTGTTATGATCTCGCACTTTATTTTTAACTGCATTGAACTTTCTTGGTAGCTTTTACACTTTATTCTGCATTGTTATTGTTTTACGTTCTTCTAGCTCAATGCATTGTATAATGATTTGATTGGTATGAACAGTGACAATAATGAACCAGTACCAATAACAATAACAATGATTATGGTGGTTGGAGGCAAATCATCTCAAAATTTGGGTGGGCAGTGTCCTTGGTCCAGCCATTTTTGGTTCCTTCATGTTTATACCTCCTTTCATCAAGAGGTCTATAATAACATTAGACATAGGACGCAAAATTAGGCTGTACAGCCCATCGGGTCTGCTCCACCATTCCATGATGGCTGATTTAATATCCCTCTCAACCCTATTCTCTACCTTGGTCAATGACATGGCCTCCACGGACATAAATTCCACACAGATTCGCCATCTTCTGGACAAAGAAATTTCTCCTCTTCTCCTTTCTGAAGAGATATCCCTTGATATGGAGGCTGTGCCCTTTGGTTCTAGATGTCCCTACTGCAATATTTAAGAAAAATTTGGATAGGCGTATGGAAAGTTATGTTCTAATAGTTTGGCACAGACTAGATGGGCCAAAAGGCTGTAGCGTTCTATGACTCTATCACTCTACAGAAAACATCCTCTCCACATCCACTCTATTTAGGCATTTCAATAATCGATAGGTTTCAATGAGATTTTACCCCTTCATTCTTCCGAACCCAAACAAAAACAGACCCAGATGCATAAAAAGTTCCATTAACACTTCCATTCCCAGAATTATTCTCATGAACCTCCTTTGCCTGCACGTCTGTGCTGAGATAAGGGGCCCAAAACTGCTCACAATACTCCAAGTGCAGTTTGACCAGTGCCTTATAAACCCTCAGAATTACATTGTTGCTTTTATATTGTGGTTCTCTTGAGATGAATGCTAACATTGCATTTACCTTCCTCACCATTGACTCAACCTGGAAGCTAATGTTTAGGGAATTCTGCACAAGGACTCCCAAATCCCTTTGCACCTCTGATTTTAGAATTTTCTCCTCATTTCTCAAAAAAAATCTATGTCTTTATACCTTCTACCAAAATACATGAGCATACACTTCCCAATACTACATTCCATCTGCCACTTATTTGCCCACTCTCCTGAACTGTCTAATTCCTCATGCAGACTCCCTGCTTCCTCAACACTACCTGCCCCTTCACCTACCTTTGTATTGTCTGCAAACTTGGCCACAAAGCCATAAATTTCGTCATCTGAATCATCGATATATAATGTGAAAAGTGACCCCTGTGGAACTAACACTGTTCACCAGCTGCCAGCCAGAAAGCCCCCTTTATTCCCACTCTTTGCCTCCTGCCAATCAGCCAATTCTCTATCCACGCTAGAATCTTTCCTGTATATCTTGGGCTCTTATCTTGTTAAGCAGACTCATGCGTGGTACCTTGTGAAAGGCCTGAAAATCCAAATAAGCAACGTCCATTGACTCTCAAAGATGAGAAAATCACCAGATGCTGGAAATCCAAAGCAAGCCACACAAAATGCTGGAGGAACTCAGCAGGTCATGCAGCATCTATGGAAAAGTCAATATTTCGTGCTGAGACACCTTCTTCAGGACTAAGAGGGAAGGGGAGAGATGCCCGAATTAAAAGTTTGGGAGAGGGGTAAGAAGCTAGATGGAAGGTGAAGCCAGGTGAGTGGGAAAGGTCAAGGGCTTTGTTCTTTAGCTTCTCCCTGTGTATAGGTAGGAGAAGGATAACCAAGTCATCTGATTTACTGAAATGTGGTCTGCAGCATGGAGTAATAGGCATTCCTTATTTTAGTATAACAATTGTCTAGTTGGGACCTCTGGTGTTACAGGTTATATGTTGATGGCACTTGGGCAGTGTTTTCTTCAAACAAGCTTGGCTGAAGTCCCTGACAAAGATTTGAAATGCGTCAGGATAGATTATTTCTTGTTTGGAGATGGCAGCATGCAGTATCTCAAGTGCTTCATTATCGTCGGCTGCTGATGGTATGTAAACTGCAGTCAGGGAATGTGGAGAAGAACTCCCTAAGTAAATAGAATGGATGGAATTTTGCTATTAATAATTCAAGATCAGGGGAACATGAGTTCAACAAAACCACCATAGCGGAGCATCACCGAGAGTGTATCATGAATCACATACCTCCACCTTTTCCCTTTTCTAAAACAGCAGTTCGGTCCATTCTGTGTATCAAGAAGCCTTCTGGTCTGATCACCATATCTAGTGTGCTGGGAATAAGCCACGTTTCATTGAAACATAAAAGGAAACAGTCTCTCATTTCTTTCTGATACAGCAAACTTGCCCTCAGGTCGTCAGTTTTGTTCTCCAGTGACCGCACCTTTGCTAACAAGATGTTGGGTAGAGGAAGCCTCATCCCCTTACATTTCTGCCTAGCTTGGAGTCCCCTCTATCTTCTGCCTTGCTTCTGCCCATGTAATATACCTTTGTCCACTTAAAGGTGCCATACTTGCTTGCTTGAGAGTTAAGTCCAGTGAGTCCTTCATAATTTAGTGAAATGTGTAGATCAGTAAGCTGATTTAAAAGTACATTGCTTAAGGGCAAATTACATGCTACAGATTACAATGAGAGTAATTCAAAAGAGATACATTTAGATGTATTTTACACAGCCCGCTGAACATTGCCGTGGTTCACCAGCGCTATCTTAGACATTACGTCTGGTTCATTACACAACACCTGATCCAAAATTGCATTTTCCCTTGTGGGCTCAGACAGAAACTGCTCTAAAAAGCCATCTTTTAGGCATCCTGAAAATTCCCTCTCTTGGGAGCAAGCACAAGCCCAATTTTCCCAATCCACCTGCATATTGAAATCCCCCATGACTATCGTTACATTTAATTTTTTACATGCATTTTCTATCTCCTTTTGTAATTGGTATCCCACAGCTTGACTACCGTTCGAAAGCCTGTAGTTAGGTCCTAATAGGGTCCTTTTACACTTGGAATTTCTTAACTCTACCCACAAGGATTCTACATCTTCCAACCCTATGTCACATCTTTCTATCGTTTCATTTCTTTTTTTTTTACCAACAGAGCATCTCCACCTGCCTACCTCCCTGTCCTTTTGAGACAATATGCATTCCTGGATGTCGAACTCCCAACTATGATCTTCTTTCAGTCACAAAAGAAATGAGATGCTTGCTGTTAATTGCATAATCTTCAGTTTAATTTGCAGTACCTCAGCAAATGAAGCAATATGTGCCTTCTGCATTTACAACAGCACTGAGGCTCAGCAAGGAACGTTACAACTCACAGTCATACCACGTAAGTGATAGACAATGACATCTCCACCAATAGGAAGCTTATCCACCCCCCACTGACTGTCAGTGGCCTTACTATCGTTGAATATCCACCATCAATATTTTTGTGGTTTTACTAGTGACCAGAAAGCTAACTGGATCAACCACATAAATATTGTGGTTACAAAATCATACAAGAGACCAAATATTTTATAACCAATGACTCATCAGCAGACTCTGAAACACTCCGATCTGCTTTTCGCAAGGGGATAGAGGTAGCTCAGCAGTCAAGTTGACAGGCAAGTAGCCCAGAGGTCTGGCTGAGCCATCCAGAGATGCAGGTTCCCTAGTAAATCCCATTATAGCAGCCGTGGAATTCAAAAAAACAGTAATGATGGCCTTGAACTATTAGATTGTTCCCTCAGGATTTCTCACCTTGTCATGGTGGAGAGGCTTGTGAGTTCTTGAGATTCCTAGAGTGATGTCATCTGGAGCTTAGCTCCTCGCAGGCTCACCCCTGGCAGTAAGGTCAAGGAGAAGGTTCCAGACAAAGAGCAATCTAGCCAAGATAACAGTGGAGCTGGTGGAAGATGACGACACATCACAATGGCAGTGGAGTTGGCTGCAACATTGTAGGGTTCCCAGTTGTCTTGCTAAACTTCAGGTGGCTTCGCTCCTGGGATCTGTCAAGGCATGCACAGGCATTCTTTATTAAGCAAGTAACCCCTTAGGAGAACATTATACTTGAGTCGGGTATGAGCTCAAAGTGGCAGGGGGTAGTTGAAACCAGGTGAGGTAAAAGATAGTTGGGTAGAGGAGGGGGATTACGTGAGAAGCTGGGAGGTGATAGGTGGAAGGGGTGAAGGGCTGAAGAAGAAGGAATTGGAGAACAGAGGATAGTGGACCATGGAATAAAGGGGAGGAGGAGGCGCACCAGAGGGAGGTGACATCACTGCAAGTGTTGCTTGTTTTTGTGTGCCCTCAATTGTCCTGAACTGAAGAAGCAGTTGAGAGTCAACCACCGTGGTCAATGTGGAGTTACATGTGGTCTAATGGGATAAAGGTGGCTGCTTTCCTTCCTGAAGGACATTCTAGAACAAGATGAGTTTTTACAACAATTCATAGCTTCATGGCTATCATAACTGGGATTAGCATCTATTATAGATCTTTTAATTTCTTGAGTTTGAATTCTCAGTCTGCCATGCCAGGATTCAAATTTATTCCTCTCATTCAATAAGATGAAAATAAAACACAGAACAGTTCAACACAGGAACAGGCCCAACAGGCCTTCAAGCCCATCATGTCTGTGCCAACCAGCATGACAATCTATCGGTACTGGTCCATTTCCCTCCATTGCCTGCTTGTTTATATGCCTGTCTCACTGAATGTCTCTTAAATATTGCTATTTCACATCATTCTGTCACCTCCCCTGGGAGAGCATTCCAGGCACCCAAAACCTTGCCCTGCACGTCTCCTTTAATTTTTCTCCCACTCACCTTAATCTTATGCTTACTGGTATTTGACATTTTCACCCTGGGTAAAAGACCCGCTGATCTAACAGCTTCAATCTGTATAATTCCATACCTTGCATTCACATGACATTCCTCTAGCTGCTATTTCATTGCAGCCGTCAAGTCACTTGAAGTAGAGGATAGTACCATGAGGGTTTATTATTGGTTCATGGGCTGATATCAGGGGTCAATAATTTCTGGGTCACAGTCTTGTTAAGGATAGAGAGTTAGCCACCAGGGCATTCACTGTTGAGCTCTATGGTTGCCTAGAAAAGCAGAGATTTAACAGTCATAGCAAATTAAATGATTATAACTCTCTTAAATGTTTAGAACATAGGTTAATTACCTTAAAATTCTAACTTCTGGGTAACTGCATTCACTTTGCCACAGATTTTCTTTAAAATCTCCTTCACCCACACTGAGAATTGGAATGTATTGATTTACATTCCTTACATAACCTTCAGTTCTGCTATCCTCTGAGTTGACGGGGGTAGAATAACATTTACTAAAATGGAAACTGTAAGAATGTTAACTCTTTCCCAACTAGAAAGTTTTCAATATTATTAGAAGTGGTTGGAATTACTTGATTATCTCTGTCGTTTAATTAAGGCATCATTCAATTGAGTTGAAGAGGCGTCATGGTAGTGATTAGAGCACCATGGCACCCTAGTGATTAGCACACCGCTATTACAGCTCAGGGTAGCGGAGTTCAGAAGTTCAATTCTCGTTGCTATCATCAAGGAGGAGGCAAAGGAGCCTAAAGACACACACTCAATGTTTCAGGAACAGAGTCTTCCTCTCCTCTTCTTTCCATTCATTTCTAGACAGACAATGAACCCACGAACACTACTTCAATGTTATTTTCCCTCTTTTTTTGCATTACTTTATTTAATTTTCTTTTTCTTACTTATTGTCATTTATACTTTTTGTTATTATGTATTGCATTGTACTGCAGCTGCAAAACAAGACATTTCATGACATGCCAGTGATATTAAACCCGATCTGATTCTTTTCTGCTGTAATCAGTCTTTTGAATGGAACTCTTATGTGTTAAAGATGCATGACCTCTGAAACCTTTTAAAGACATGTCTTGATCTCTCAATTTTTTTTATATTATTGACTACTTTACCTTCATATTTAATCTTTCCTCTCTTCAGTGCTTTTTTTTATTTGCCTTCTGTTGGATTTCAAAAAATTTTCCAATCCTCTAGCTTCCCACTAATTTTTGTTATATTGTTTGCTTTTATTTTGTCTTTGCCTTCCCTTGTCAGCCACAGTTATTTCATCCTCCCTTCAGAATGCTTCTTCTCTGGGATGAATTGATCCTGCTCTTCTGAATTACTCTCAGAAACTCCACCCATTAAAGTTGGGAAAAGTCCACTAGAGACCTCGAACCTCAGTGGAGTTCATTACCTATGATTGAGATGCTCTGTGAACCACTGTTTTTGATTTTCAGGGTCTGAAGAACTTACTAACATCTTGGCAGGACATACACAAATTGGTAAGTTCTTCTGAAACCTTTTAAAGCCATGTTAGGCAGAAACATCACAACACTCCAAGGCACAATCTGGTGAAGTGCAATAAAAGGATGGTCAACAATTCAGGGCAAAATCCTGTATCAAGACTGACAGTGTTGAGGACAGATGGCCAATATAAAGAAAGTAATGAATGGGAAGAATGAGGCTGCTCCCAGCATCTGCAATCTCTCTTATCTCCAAGGTATAACTTCAAATGCCTTATTTCAGAACAGATTCCAATATGGAGCAGATCCCTTCAAGTATTTTTGGTTGTAACTTCTGCATGTCAGTGGAAATCCCTGGAGGTGACAGAAGCAGCTAGATTCCCTGCCTACACTAAGTCCATACCAGCTTTCCACTTCCTTTTAAGAGAATAGTCTTTGATTTCTTTTTTTCTGTTGTGATTTTTAAAGCAGTAATCCTATTACTGCTTCCCAGTGATGCTCAAGATGTCTATGCAAACACTTGAAAGTGCTCTGAAGTGTTTGCACAGATGAGGAATAATGAGAATAGAGGGAATCAGTTATGAGAGGGAATGAAAAAACTAGCTTTATTTGTAAAGTACATTGAAGCATCAAAGCGTACATTAAAATGTGTCATTTTGTGTCAGTGATCAACGCAGTCTGAAGATGTGCTGGTGGCAGCCCAGAAGTGACACCATGCTTCTGGTGCCGTAGCATACTTATATAGTCACATTTGTTCAGTCAGAAGGGTCCACAAGAGAACTGACTAGATGTGCTTGATGAATGGGTCTGTCGGGAATATTGTTACCAATGTTCCAGTTTTGAGTGCACAGACCAGCACACAATAGGAGAGATGCAGTGTAAATTCTCTGAAATTTAGCTTAACAACGCACCCAGCTCTGAATCAAGAACATATTGCATTATGATGGTGCTCTCTTCCATTTCCTGCAAGATAACAGGCTGGAAACAATTTGTTGCTTCATCAAATATGCCCAAACTCATATGAAATTGGAAAATGCAAGTCGACATCAGTTCATCAGAATGGGGAAGATTCCCAGTTCTAATAAAAGGTCCTCAACGTAAGACTTTAACTCTGCTTTTCTGTCCTGAGTTGTTGAGTTTTTCCATCTTTTTCTGTTTCTTTTTTCAGATTTTCAACATCTACAGACTTTTTAAAAAAATTTTCATCATCTAGTCTCACCTTTGCTAGTGAAAGGCAAATGCAGTGTTAGCCTTCATTTTGAGAGGACTAGAATGCAAAAGCAAGGATGCAATGCTGAGGCATTATAAGGTATTGGTCAGAGTGCACTTGGAGTTTGTGGTCCCTTACCTAAGAAAAGATGTTCAGGCATTAGAGAGGGTTCAGAGAAGTTTCACAAGAATGATTCCAGGCTTAACTTATGAGAAGTATTTGATGGCTCTGGGCTTGTACTCACTGGAGTTTAGAAGAATGAGAGGAAATCTCATTGAAACCTATTGAAAGGCGAGATAGAGTGGATGTGGAGAGAATGTTTCCTATAGTGGGGGAATCTAGGACCAGAGGGTGCAGCCTCAGAATAGATGGACGTCCTTTTAGAACAGAGATTATGAGGAATTTATTTAACCAGGGAGTGGTGAATCTGTTGAATCCATTGCCACAGATGGCTGTGGTGGCCAAGTCCTTTGGTATATTTAAACGGAGATTGATAGGTACCTGATTACCAAGGACATCAAAGGTTATGGGGAGAAGGCAGGAGAATGGAGTTAAAGGGGATAATAAATCAACCATGATGGAATGGTGGAGCAGACTCAATGGGCCGAATAGCCTAATTCTGCTCCTATGTCTTATGATGTTTTGGCCTTATGGACAAAGAAATGGTGGATGAACTCAATAGGTATTTTGCGTCAGTCTTCATGGTCATCTGGCCTTATGGTCACTGAGTACCAGCCCGAATAACAAAAGCTCCTCTGGTAGCTGTCCTCTAACCACATTATCTGCTGTGTAAGGGAAAGAGAACTAACTCCAGATGCAGTCCAAGCAACAAGTTGCATCATGATAAAGCGGTGTCTTTTGACCTGTACTAAGTTATTTTATTAATACACCAAAATCCCTTTTAGCTTTGGCAATATCATTCCTGCACCAGTCAAGAACATTTATTGTCAACACCCATGTTCAGACTGACAATCAAAATTAATCTGTGTTGTTCTGCAATGTATTGTAGGCTTCTGTCCAAGTACAGGGTTGTATTTATAGTTCCGACTCCACACAAGCATCACAAGCAGTTCGAATACTTGTGATACAGCTGTGGAGTTCTTCTGAAGAGCACTGCATGTATCCAATAAAAATGACTTCTTTACATCATGGGAGGAGGTGGGAAACTTGTGCAGGTCGTCTTGGGTTTAGTTACCAAAAATGAAGCCAGAAAGTTTATTTTTGGCTAAAAAAAAGGACCAATCGTCGAGGTTGATGGACATTCCTGAACCTGCCTTAACGTCACACAGCTTTGTCTGATGTGACCCTACATCATGCTCATCCTGGCTGGTGTCATTGACATAACTGGCAAGGAGTAATCCTGCATGTGCTGGCAATTATGTGATGTGGACTGTGAGATCCTACGGTGTCTCTGTCAAAACTCTGGAAGGAGGGTCATGGTAACTGTGGTAACGTTAGTAAAACATGACCACTAAGTCCGGCTTTTGTTCCAGCAGGCTGTCTCCACACATCACATGACAGCCTTAGCTTCCTAAGCCCCATATTAAGGAAACTCTGGCCCTTGTGACCCCTTGCAAGCTGCACCTTTCTGGTAACCTCTGTTTCCTCCGGATTTGAAAGTCTATGGTGAGCAGGTCTGTGAAGTGTTCCGTAAACACAAAACACTCTGCAGATGCTGGGGTCAAAGCAACACTCACTGACGAAGGGTTCCGTCCCGAAACGTTGACTGATCGTTTCCAAGGATGCTGAGTTCCTCCAACGTGCTGTGAGTGTAGAAGTGTTCTACTGCTGCTCTTTCTGCTGGTTCATCATGCTCTTCTCCCTGGAGTTAAAAGTACACAGCACTAGTGGAACCCTTTCTGATACGTATAATCTGTCAAAATTCCAAAACGCGGATTAGACTGCCAAGCTTGTGTGAATTATCTCCAAACTGTGCAAGTATCTGGGGTGGCGGGTAGCATAGCGGTTAGTGTTAACACTATTACAAGGCGACTGACCTGGGTTCAATTCCCATCACTGTCAGTGGAGTCTGTACATTCTCCCTGTGACCACGAGGGTTTCCCCTGAGTGTTCTGGTTTCCTCCCACATTCCAGAAACGTACGTGTTAGAAGATTAATTGGTCACACAGATGTCATTGGGCTGGAAGGGCCTCTTACTGTCCTGTATCTCTAAACTAAAAAAAAAATGCCTCGAGCACGTTTCCTCTGTTGTCCATTTGGTCAGTTAATTGTGTCTCCTTCTGTCTTGTGGACTCCATAAAGCCCAGGAAGTCCACAGAGCAAAAATTAAACTCTTCTGTTCTATGCCATTAATTGAAACTGACAACTAACTTGTTGTGGTCAGAAAGGAAAATAATTGACTCTGAGCTAGTCTTCTAACATCGAAGTTCAAAGTAACTTTATTATCAAAGTATGTATATGTCACCATTTGCTACTTAGAGATTCATTTACAGTAGATACAAAGAAGCACTACACGAAGAAAAACTATACACAGAGACAGACACACAAACAATGTGCATCGGAAGACAAACTGTGCAAGTACAAATAAATAATAACACAGTAAATAAATAATAAATAATATTGAGAATAGGAGTTGAAGTGAGTTCATAGGTTGTGGAATCAGTTCCGTGTTGAGGTGAGTGAAGTTATTCATGCTTGTTCAGGAGTCTGGTGGTTGATAGGTAATAATTGTTCCTGAACTTGGAGATGTGGGACCTAAGGCTCCTGAACCTCCTTTACAATAGCTGCAGTGAGAAAAAAGCCTGCGGATGGGGGTTCTCAATTTCCCTGGTTTTAATCCCTCCATCGACATCCAACTCTCCCGAATGCAGAATGTTCCACAATAGCAAGCAATGAATGCAGAGATTTGTTATATTGGCAGACAATGCAGTGTAATTCCATTCAGCAATGTGCCACAAATGCTAGACAGTAGAATGGTCTCTTTCTGATGTTGGTGGTTGAAAAAGAAATGACAGATAAATATTGATCGTTCTTTTAAATTGTGAGATCTTTAATATCTGGTTGAAGTCAGGGGAACAGTTAGATGGGACCATTATATCCATAGTATTGCCACAGTTCTTCTGAACCACTCAAATACTAGTCAAATCCTTAACCTCTGAGGAAGAGTTCTACTTAAAGCATTATTATCATCTCCTCTTACAGCTCATCTATTGACACAAAATTATTTAATTTTCAGTCCAGTTCTGTAAGTCCATCATGTCTCTATCTGAAGTTCAAAGCAACACAGCTCAAATGTATGAGAATGAGTTCCAACTTTAATGTCAAAACTATGCTGGTTCTGTAGTTATGACAATGTCTGGCTGTTACTGGCTCAGGTCCCGGTGTCTTTTTCCCATTGTTATCCAGCTATGAGATTACAAATAAAATGACAAACAAGAACAGGAGTTTCTTTAAATTACAGGGAGTGAAAGGAAGAAATGTAACTATTGGTTGAAATAAAACCAAAATAAATCATGGAGACAGGGCTGTACTGAATACTACATTGCGTTAACTTCCCTTTGAGGCATTGGTCAAACCATACACTATTTCTCAAAACAAGGGGTTTGAGCTTAAGTCAACAGTTGTGTGCTATTCATTCCCATCCAGGAAAATGGGAATAGATGCCCTATAGTTTATGTGGTTTCGGGCCTTGGCTTGAAATTTTCCATCTGCCTGTGTAATGACCTTGAAATCCTGAAACTTAGTATAGTGTTTTGTATAAAAAGTTAAGTACAAGTCTATTTTCTTCTAGCCAAGAATGGGGAAATTTTGAATAATGGTTTAACCCTCTAATACTTGCTGGACTGACAACCAAGGAAGGTAACTTTCATTGAGCCCACGGCCCACTGCCCACTGCCCAGCAGCCTACTGAGTCTGTGCCAATCATCAAATAATGGAGGGAAGGGTTAAATTGATTTTAGAGTAGGTTAAAAGGTGTTGAAATGTTCTATGTTCTGCATAATGATTTACATGAGTCCTACCCTAGTCCCATGTAATCTCCCCACACTCCTATGAACCTGCCCACCCCAGATTCTAACAATTACCTAGAGACTTGGGATAACTTATAGCAATCACTTAACCTAGCAAGCTGCACAACATTGGGGTGTAGAGGGATACCAGAGTATCCCGAGGAAACCCACACAGTCATAGTAAGAACATGCAAACTCCACACAGACAGCACCCAAGGTCTGAATTGAACCCAGTCCTTAAAGCTGTTAGGCAACAGCACTAACCGCTGGACTGCAGTGCCACCCCTGTTCTGATGAAAGGACATCAACGTGAATGACTTGTTCACTTCTTCCTTTGCGGATGCTGCCTGACCAGCAGAGTACCTGGCAGAAAAAGCTGGTCCCTCTTCTACTGGGGATGCTGTGCCTGTGTTGTAGAGTGAAACCACAGAGGGCAGGTTAGATTAGGGTCCCGAGCATTGTAACACAATGGTTAGCACAATGCTTTACAACACCAGCTGTGAAATAGATTGGGGTTCCATTCCCACCACTATCTGTAAGAAGTTTGTACATTCTCCCCACGACTGTGTTGGTCTCCTCCAGGTGCTCCAGTTTCCTCCCACATTTCGAAGGTGTATGAGTTAGGATTACTAAATTACGGGCATACTATATTGGTGCTGGAACCATGGCAACACTTGTAGCTTGCCCCCAGTACAGCCTCAGACTGAGTTGGTCATCGATGCAAATGATAGATTTCACTGTATGTTCTGATGTTTTGAAGGACATGTGACAAATAAAGCTAATCCAGGGACCGTGGGTGGGGGGGGGGGGGGGGTACAAATTTTGCCAGCCTCCAACAGGTCTTTGATGTTAGCCTGCCCAAACTTGCAACCTTGACTTGTGGGATTAGTTACCATTACAGACAGAAAGCATGTTGTTCTGTGTTGTATTTTCCAAATAAATGGGCACAGCCGCACTTCAGCAAGCCCCTTTCAGTGGCTGCCACGTTAATCCCTTGACCTAGTCAAGCAATCAGTTGACTACAGCAGACGCTGCATGTCACAGATGTCTGCTGGAACACAGAGGAAGACTAAGCCATTTAAGCCCCTTGTATCTGCTCTATTATTCAGTAAGATTATCAACAGCACACCTTCCTTCACTAGCTCCATATCCCACTGGTGATGGACTCATTTCCTCACGTAAGGTGCTTGAGAAAAATATCATAATGTGGATATTTGTAGAAATCATAAAACACCATTGATGGCATTTTGAAAAGAAAAACACAGCTCGGAGGGAAGAACGCATCATGAAATCATTTCTTTATTGTTCCACGATAACACACTGCGGTATTTGGGAATGTACTTGCTGAAGAAGTGGAAGCAAATTCAGTTAAATTAGTGAATTGGTTGGCCCAACATTGTGGGCTGAGGGACCTATTTCTGTGCTGTTTTGTTCTAAGACTCTATGAGTATGTCTGTTTGTCACATCTGAATTTTATTTAAATATATAAATAGGAATTTCACACATGAAAAAAGTTGGAAGTCCATAAGGAGAAAAAGACCCATTGAAGGGCTTTAATGACATTTCTGGTCTACTCCAGCTTTTGATACTTCTATTTTAATGTTAATTATCAACGAATCAGCATAAAATGATGGGCTTTCTTCAGTGGCCTCTCCCTTGTTGTCTACTAGTTTCAATCAAAACCCTTGGTATTCATCACACTGTTGCAAATCCAGCCTCAAACCCAGTTTCTTAAAGCCCACAGCGTTGTAAAATTCCAGATTTCAGTCTCAGAGATAACAGCTCTGAGCAAAGTTCCTGGTGGTCAACATTTTCTGTTTACATTTTGTTAGATTTTATTGCAAAAATACAATTAGCCATTCTTAAAACATGAATATTTTTATACAAATAGAAGCATTATTCTGAGGATTATTCATGCTAAAGTTGACGCCAAGACTGAATCATTGCCAAGCATTGTACCTGTAAGATGAAGTATATTACTTGCCATAAGGCAAACATAAACTTTTCTGGGCAAAGAAAAGCATAATTAGTGGAGACTTGTAAACACCATGAATCTTCACCATTAATCTCAATTTTTTTCAGTTCAGATCTGTATTTGGCATCAATTCAAATAGCAAAACAATGATTCCATTGAAAGATTTGGAACATTAGAGGTGTTTGTTCAGAAACAAATGTCAAGTTTTTTTTTGGTGTGAATACAAAATATCTTTAACCAGTTAGATGTCAGTGTTGCACATATCAGCAGATATTTTCCACCTCAGCCCTTATAATCTACGTTCATATTGGTTGGCTTTTGGCCATCATCTGCATCGAGATTGATTCTGTTTGCTTTCCCTTGTGTAGGGTTCTCACTAATATTAACTGTAATGTTAACTGCTAACTATAAAATGACTCCTCTGAAGTATAATAATGAAATGGCTTCTTTGCAATGTTAACTATGAGGTAGTGTTCTCTGTAGCTGAAATGTTTGGGTTATAGTTATAGATAGCTGAGGAAGTAACCAATAGAAGCTATATAATTCTATCTGTATGTGTGGGAACCTGGGTGAGTGCGGGGGCTTTTTGGGAGGAGAACCGAAGAGGAAGGGCGTGCTGGACGCGCTGTGGTTGACCACTGTGGGTGGTCCTAGGCGGCGGGTCGAGGAGGTCAGAGGAGATCGACTAGTGGAAAGAAGACCCCGTTAATTGAACTCCAACGGTTGTGCACGAAGTGGTTGAACTCCAATAAGTTTGGCGCCTTTTACTTTCCTTTTATATTGTACCTCTATTAATTACATAGTTCCAGTAAGATCTATAAAGTGTAATCTGTAAATCGTACGTTGTGTTCTGTCTGATACTTGATGTGTGAGTTTGTACCAGGGTGCACTACACAACAACTACGCAACTGTGAGACGTGGTTTGGTGGGCAGACAGGGTTTCCCCTAGATAAACACGAACCGATAGCCCTGAGCATTACACTTGTAATGAAGGATTTCTACTGAGGGAGTTTTGGGCACCCGCCCACTGCATGTTCCTCCAATAGTGAATGGTATTACTTGGGACATTTAGCCCATAGACCATAAGGCATAGGAGCAGAATTAGCTTATTTGGCTCATCGAGTCTGCTCTGCAATTCAACTATGGCTGGTATTTTTTTCTTCTCAAACCCATCCTCCTGTCTTCTCCCCATAATCTTTGATGTCCTTATTAATCAAGGACCTATCAATCTCCTCTTTACATACGCACATTGACTTAACCTCCACAGATGTCTGAGGCAAGGAATTCCATGGATTCACCACCCTCTGGCTAAAGAAATTCTCCCTCATCTCTGTTCTAAATGGATATCCTTCAATTCTGAGGCTATGTACTCCGGTCCTAGATTTTCCCTCTATTGAAAATATCCTCTTCTATGTCCACTCTGCCTCGGCCTTTCACTATTCAATAGGTCTCAATGAAATTTCCCCTCATTTTTCTAAACTCCAGCAAGTACAGATTCAAAACCATTAAATGCTCCTCATACATGAATGGATTCATCCCCGGGATCATTCTCATAAACCTCCTCTGGACCCTCTCTAATGCCAGCACAACCTTTCTTAGGTATAGAGCCCAAACCTGCTCACAATACTCCAAATGTGGTCTGACCAATACCTTATAAGGCCTCAGCTTTCAACATCCAGGGATTCCCAATGTGCACCAACCAAGTCTGAACTCGCCAGCTCTATCTTTCCTGCAAATGGAATTTGAACTCTGAGCCTGAAGTTGCAAGTAGAGTGAAATAAACAGTCCCAATGAAGGCTCTTAACCCAAAATATTGACTGTTTATTTTCCTCTATCATTGCTGCCTAGCTTGTTAAGTTCCTCCAGCAATTTGTGTGTGTGTCACCCTGGTTTTACATAAACTGTATTTAAGTAATCTTTACTTACAGAATTGTGCTTGTAAAAGAAAAAACAAGTCTCAGTGCAGTTTTCACAAAATTGATAATGTTACTTCACATGAGATCAATTGTATTGAATATATTCAGCTTGCCTCACAGTCAATGCAGAGATTTCTTGCCTCTGGCCCCTATCAAATTGATGGTTCCATAAACAATAGCAAACAACACAGTTCTAATGTGTCTTAAATTTGAAAAAGGATGTGTTAGAAACACCCAGGAGGTCAGGCAGTATTCATGGAAAGGAAAACAATTGGCAATTAGGATCAATACTCTGTCCTGACAAGTGAAGGTTCTTCCTACAGATAGTTCTTTAAATCTTGGTCCAAAAATAAAATAACAACTTGCGTCAAAGAAAACTGCTGGAAACATTTAGGAAGCCTGGCACCAATTGCGGAGGGAGAAACAAATTTAGTCTTTCAGATCTATGATTGTTCATTAGAACTGGGAAAATGAGAAGGGGGAGAGGTAGAAAGAGCAAAGAAAATGTCTCTAATAGGATAGAGTCCTGAATGACACAAATAGTGGTGGTGCTGGTTGAAAGAAGAGATTGGCTTGTTAACCATGACTGATCTGTCTGAAGGAGATATACACAGGAGATAAATGAGAAGAGATACAGATGGTATTCCAATGAAGCGAGGTTGGGAGGGTAGAAGGTGAAGACAAGGGGAAGTCTTCATGGATAGGGGGTGGTGAGCACAGATACCAGTGAGAGAAAGGAGAAAGAAGTCAGAGTCACATCAGCTAACGAAAAGCAAGGTGTCTAGGAAGCACTGCTGTGAACAGTGTTGCCATGAGTTCAGAGAGCCAGCAAGCAGGGAGGCTGGAGATTGGGATGGGAGCCAGTATACTCAAGAGAGTTGCGTGAGTCTAGGGCTTGTAATCGCCTGAAGTGGAGTCAGCGGTCAAGGAAAGGAAGAGAAACATCAAAGATGGACCACGTGGAAGTGAGAACAGAATGGAAATTAGAAGAAAAGATGATTTAAGAGCTGCACAGTGAGAAGAAACAGCACCAATACTGTCGTCAGTAAGTGAGAAAAGAGGCAAAGGAAGGGCCTGAGTCGAGATTAATCGAAAAGCAAACTGCTTCACATACTTTACAAAATGACGGGTATAGCTTAGACCCAGAGCAACACACACAAACTGATGGAGGAGCTCAGCAGGTCCAGCAACGTCTACAGAAATGAATAAACAGTCAATGTTTCGGGCCAAGACCCATTTATGTTTCTACAGCCACACCTTTGATTTGGAAGAAATAAATATCGTTAAAGCAGAAGTTGTTCAATATGAAAATAAGTTCAGTTGGATAAGAAAGAATGATGGTGGAGGAAGACTGTCTGGACTTCTCTTTAAAGAGAACTTGAAAGCCCCTCAGGGCATCCTGGTGTGGGATAGAGGAATTAGTTGCCCACACTGGCTAGGACGGAAAAACATTGCTTTGTTTTTTCTCTATGGATACTACCTGAATCACTGATTCCGACTGCTGGAGTGATTTCATTTTCATTGACTTCAATTTTACCAGGATGACATACCAAGTCAAATGCTGCTTTGGAATCTGTAGTGCAGATGCATCGTGATGCTATTAGACGGGAAATCTAACTATGTAATACTGACTGGAAAATCAGTATGCAGAAGAACTGTAAGATCCAACATGTTTATACATTAGACATTCCATCTTGCAAATTATTGTCAATCGTTTCCCTTCCCTCTCAGTTGTGATGACAGATCTCAAACCCAAATATCAACATTTACCTTTTTCCTCTGCAAATGTTGCTTGACCCTTGGATTCCTTCCAGTGTTCAGTTTTCTTCTCGAGATTCCAGCATTACATTGTGCTCCAATGCATTGTGAAGGCAGTTTGATGTTAAGGTCACTTGAGAAGGGGTATTGAATGTTGGCCACTGATGCTTACATCGCATAAATGTAAAAAAAATCTTAAAATAAGCATGTCTTCCCACTTGGAATAGTATACGAGACTGTAGACATTTTCTCCAACCCTTCTATCACAGATGCACTGTGTCTGTAATTTGCATGATCCAGAAGACTACACTTCATTTAATGCTGGCTCCTTCCCTTGAATGCTTCACCACCAAGAAGGGAATAGTCGTAAACAATACTGTCATTTCCAATTCACACACCTTCCTAATTTGTACATTTTTCAAAATTGATGATCCAGGGCTCAAAGACAGCTTTTCGCCCACTGTTATCTGACTCTTTAATGGATCTTGTGCATGATAAGGTGGGCTCTTTACGCTTCTACCTACCCTGTTATGATCTTGAGGTTCATCATTTATCTTCACTGCATTTTGATGGCAGATAGAGATGTTGATGGACTTTAGGAAGACTAAACTATCACTGCTCCCTGTTACCATTGATGGTGAGGACTTGGATGTGGAGAGGACTGACAAGTACCTGGGGGTGCACCTGAATGACAGACTTGAGTGGAGCACCAACACAGAGGCTGTGTACAAGAAGGGCCAGAGTCGCCTCTACTTCCTCAGGAGACTGAGGTCCTTTGGAGCATGCAAGCCTCTCTTTCACAAGTTCTATCAGTCTGTTGTTGCCAGTACTATCTTCTATGCGGTGGTGTGCTGGGGCGATGCATCAACATGGGTGATGCCAACAGGCTCAATAAACTGATTAGAAAGGCTGGCACTGTTTAGGAGTCAAACTGGACGCACCGGAGGCTATGATAGAACAAAAGACCCTACGAAAATTCCTGGCAATTCTGGACATTGTTTCTCACCCTCTGCATGCCACCTTGGCTGAACAAGGGAGCACTTTTGGTAACAGATGAAGACAGCTGCATTGCTCCAAAGAGAGCGCTATATGAGGTCATTCTTACTCAAGGCCGGTAGGCTCTATATTGGGTCAACATATAGTCAGGAAGCGATGACCCCCTCTCCTGTTAGCCTGTGTGAGGTAACTATTTTTTTTCTTATTTTTCTTCTAATCTTTGTGTATCTGTGCACTTGTAATGCTACTGTGACACTGTAATTTCCTTTGGGATCAATAAAGTATCTATCTATCTAGTTTTTACTCTTCATTCTACATTTTTATTGTTTTACCTTATTCAAGCTCACTGCTCTGTGTGAACAGCATGGAAACAAGCTTTTTGCTGTATCTTGGCGCATGTGGCAATAATAACTCAATGCCAATACCAGTACCTACAATATATGATCTTGGTCAACACAGAGAAGTGGAAACTTGAAAGGATGTCCACTGCAGCTCCTCCTGGTGATAATAAGAAATGGATGATATATGATAGCCTTGCCTAAGATAGTTACTAATCAAAAACAAATGTTATACTTATTCTGTTCAGCATATCTCCCTCAGTCAAAACCACAACAAAAAAAATCTGGTCATTTATTGAATTCTGTTCTGGGGCTACACTGTGTATCAAATGGCGATTTTCTATGATTCGGGATCTCCTGGAGATTTGAAAGAATCATTGTATAAGTGAGTTAAGTTTTCCAAAGTCTTCTGAATAAGTTTTAATTAATTTGAAATGTAAGTTTTCAGTCCAGGCCTGCGTTTTGCGGTTTAGCTGTTTTTGGGTACTGTTCGTACTTGTTATTTTATTTACATTTCATGAGTATGTCATCTTGGCTCAGTTAGCTTCACTTTTGCCTCCAAGCCAGCGGTTTTATGGGTTCCAGCCGCAGGCTGAGGTTTGAGGTTTATAGCTGAGGTCGGCATTCCAGCGCTGTGCCTCATGGTCGAAGACAACATCCCCCAAGCTCTCCCACCGGCCCACCTCCACCCACACCCTCCCGCCCCATAATGAAGAGATGCTGAACCAAGATCCCACAAGTCTGTTCAAGTGGTTATCAACAGAGGCATGACACTTAAATCGAAGGAAAGCAGCAATAACACACTAGCCAACATGCTCTGGCCTCACCAAAACCACCAAAAAGTAAGCAAGTACATTAAAATTTCATTGCTGTTTGTTGGATTGCCTGGCTGAAGAATGAATGTGCGTTTGTCTCAGTAATGAGCATCACCTCAAATTCGATCCATGTTCCAAAGAAACTTGAGATCTTTCTGGCATCATCCCCCTTCTTTCTCAGCCCTGAAGACGGGTCTTGGCTCAAACAGTCGACTGTTTATTCTTTTCCGTAGATGCTGCCTGACCTGCTGAGTTCCTTTGGCGTTCTGTGTGTGATGCTTTGGATTTCTAGTATCTGCAGACTTTCGCGTGTTTGATATCTTTCTTTTGTTGAGATTAAGATCTTCAGGCAACTCCTACGTCAGTATGTCTTTCCATCCTATTGCACATTGGTCATGGGGCACTTTCGGTTTTCGAATTAAGAAGCAGGGGAAGAAGGAATCTTGCACTGGGACGTGGTTTGTAAGCATCAACTGGTTTCAGAAATCTTCAGCTCAGCCGCTGGATTCATTGGGTCACTTGGGATGCCATTCACCTTGGGCAGTTGAGCAGACCGGATTGACTTCCCTTCTGTTGTGGATGATGGGGTCCACACGCCTTTCCCCCGTCTCTAGTACTTACTCGTTCACACCACCATCCTTCCAACAGAACAGAGTTAGAGCTCCCCAAGTCCTCACCTTCCACTCCACGAGCCTCTACATCCAGATTGTTTGACTTTCCAGATTGCAGCATTTGCAGTCTCGTGAGGAATCCACACCCGCTTTTGCCATTCATTTAAGTGGTGTAAAACCAGCTGTGTTTTCTTGACAGATAAGTAAATTGAACACTAGATACTTTGGCCAGGATATCTGGGAAATAGAGACATGGTGTGACAGAGACATAGATTCATCTAGCACAGAAACAGCCCCCTCAGCCCCCTGAGTCTCTGCTGATGATCAAACACCTATTTGTACTACACTAACCTTATGTTATACTCTCTATTTCACCCACAGATCCATTTACTCACCCACACCAGGAGCAATTTACAATGGCTCCTATCAGCTCCTATATCTGTGGATGTGGAAGGAAATCAGAAGAAAACCTAGCAGACATAAGGGGACCATGGAGACTGCTCTGGAGGTCATTTCATGAGGTAAAGTTGCAGCTCTGTAAAAACCCGGTTAGACTGCATGAGGAGAATAGTGTTCAGTTCTGGTCAGCTCATTAAGGACCAAAAGATCACTGTTCCCTCTAAGCTGTGCGGGTGTGCAACTACACAGTAACTGAAATGACCTCATGCATGTAGCCTTTGTTGCTGCACAGCTGGAATATCCTTTTACTGCATATAATGTAACATAATTGTGAAACAGACTGTAATTAATTATGTATTAATTATAAAGGGGACAAGTTCTCACTACCTATTAAATGCCCTCAATGGCACGTGCCTTAAATAGCTTCTGATAACCAAGTCCATCTCCTGGCCTTTACTACTTTACCCTGGCTTAGCTACTAACCTCAGTGGAACTGTTTCTACTGACAGAAGTAGGGACAAAGGTGGGTTACTGGTGCCTTAAAACCACTCGCTTTGGGCAGATGGGTCTCGTCGGCCATTGTTGGCAGCTCATGATGGAGAAGGAAAACTCTGATCTCAAACCTCCGTTGCCTTGCAGCTACACCCACGCATGGGGAGAGCTTCAGGAGTAAACCCCAAGGGAAAAATCTAGAGATGGAGTCCCTAAGACATTGAGTTCTACACTGATGGGCAGCTCCTGTAATGCCACTGGTGCCAAACTGTATTGGTCTCTGCTGTTCCTTTGGGTTCATCAGACGCATGGAGAGGGGGAGCTTGCTATATGGGCAACAGCTTGCTCTCCATATCGTACTGCTCAGGCTTGCATATCTAGACAGCTAGGACACAACATCCATGGTTGACCTTGATCGATGGAGGCCTATGTCTAATTAAGTGTTAATGAATGTGCAGGCGGAGTTAAGATGGCGCTGAAAGGCAACTCCTTTGCTTGCATCTTCGGAAACAGCTCTATTTCCATCTTTCGTATCTTTATTTTACCCTTTCAGGGTTCTTTTGAAGACCCTGACCTGGAGTTACACTCGGACTTCGGTTCTTTGCGGGAATGGGACCCGTTCTCGGGGTTTCAGGACTGGCCGTTATCTGATATGCCAAGGGTTCGGCCTGAGAGTCCCACTCATATTTGTAAGCCTAAGATCTTGGGGCTCTGGAGACGGGTGGATCGAGAGTCGGTGTCAGGACAGGATACTCATACGTCGTCATAGGGGGCCAGAAAATCTTTCGCTGTGGGCCCAAAGACCCAAGCTTTTTGCGATCTTCAGGCACAGAGCTCGTAAAAAGTGACTTTTAACCTGGTAAACTAGCGGGTTGTTGTATGTCTTCCCGCTCGCTGTGAAAATGGGGGGACACCTCCCTCTCACAGAGAGAGAACCTATGGTTTGTCAAATGCCGGATGAAATGGAAAGTCTTTGGGGTAACTGCAAGTCTTTGTCTTTGCTATTGCCCGGATCACACTTGCGCTAGTTGGCGGTGCTGATGTTTGCTTTTTTTTATGCCGGTGGGGGGAGGGAGGATTGTTGCTCGCCGCCACTTGTGCGCGGGGGGGGGGTTACTTTGGGGTTCTCACGTTTAACTGTCGTTCATTCTTTGGGGCACGTCCCTGTTTTCGTGGATGTTTGCAAAGAAAAAGCATTTCAGGATGCATATTGTATATACCTCTCTGGCATTAAATTGGACATTTGGACCTTTGAATACAATCCATAAATTTTCTAAATAATAAACATATCACAACCTTTACTTTGAAACATTTAGAGCTTCAACCTATTTACAGTGTCAGTGTTTCAAGTTACAACACTGTTACAAATTGTAATAATGGGACACAGAATGGAAGTCAATAGGACTTGGCAATACCACTTAATGGAGTGACAAAGAGAATGATCTGCTTGCATCGATAGGTTCAGATTTCGATATTTCGCCTTTTATTCGATTCATTCAACATGTGTGTAATCATTTGGATAATAGATTTCCTGACGATGAGTTCAGTGAATGGCAAGCTTTTGACCATGTTGCTATTGCAAATGCAACCAGTTTTGAATTTGGAAAAAAGAATGTTTTATGACTGACAAAAAATACTCAGCTACTATTACAAACCACAACAAAAGTATTGCCTCAAAAATATCGCATAAAAATATGACCATACACTTCCCAACAGTATATTCCATCTGATACTTCTTAGAGCATCCTCCCAATCTGTGTAAGTCCTTCTGAAGACTCCCTGCTTCCTCAACACTATCTGCTCTTCCACCTATCTTTGTATCATCTGCAAACTTCATCAATACTGTCATCCAAATCATTGACATATAATGTGAAAAGGAACAGTCACAATACGAACACCAGTAGTACTGGCAGCCAACCAGAATAGGCCCCCTTTATTCTCATTATTTGCTAGCATCCTTGCTAGTATCTTTCCTGAAGAACCACGGGCTCTTGTCCTATTAAGTAGCCTCCTGTGCAGCACCTTGTCAAAGAACTTCTGAAAAGCCAAGTAAACAACATCGACTAACTTTTCTTTGTCTATCCTGCTTGTTATTTTCTCAAAGAATTACAATAGATTTGTCAGGCAAGATTTCCTCTTCAGGAAACCAAACTGATTTTGGCATAGTTTATCATGTGCCTCCAAGTAGGCACATGATCAAAGAGGTGTCCTCTTTGATATTATTGACTAGCTTACCTTTATATTTCATCTTTCACTCCTTATGGCTTTCTTAGTTGCCTTCTGTTGTTTTTTGAAAAGTTTTCCAATCATCTACCTTCCTGTTATGTTTCATAACTTCAAAACATCAAATTAATTCAAAGGAACTCACTGGAGTCCGAAAATACTGATGTAAACTTCGTTAAGCAAGGCGTGCACGTATCACATGGTAGTGTGATGACATATGCAATTAATGTATTTTTACATATAACTCATAATGAATTATTTAAATGAACAAGAATGCTTAATTAACATATATATATATATATATATATATATATATATTCAAGCTTACTCAAATATTATTGAAAAATATTAAATACACAACACTCCTCCCCGCTTAGCTACAAACTTCAACTCAATATAGAATACATCTCATTATATAATACAACTACTATGTACAGACATCCACAGCATAGTAAATTTTAAATTGTCCCATTAAGGCTTAAAGATTTAATCGCTACGGAAGATTTTTTACTCTAGTGGGATAATGTCTTTCCTGATACAGGGGATCCCTCTGCTTGGCAGGTGAGACTTGTGGCTGTGAAAACAATCTCAGGTTCTGGGGCCTCCTCGATGGTGGTTATAGGGGTTGACTCTGAGACTGCAGGAAGGTGATTCTGACACTCATGGCTACATTTCTTCTTCTTCCTTTCTCTTCTAGTTTGTGCATCCTGATCTTGGGTAGGTGTATCCAGTTCACTGGATTATTCATTTATTAATCCCTTTATAATCTGATTGCTCCTCGGTTTCCTCATCCACAACATCGTCTGACGAATCCTCTGTTTTCATATCTCCTTTGACTCCTTTAGTTTTGGCCTTCCATTCATCCAGCTGGGCTTTGGCGTTTGCATTTACTTTCACAAACAGCTTTTTGTCCCCCACTGGAAGTTCATGCAATAACCTTATTGCCTACACAGTAGATTCTGGTTGTTTACACTCACAAAATCTGAATTCTTGATTCTTTCCTGAAGCTTCTTGAACTTTCTTCCAGTTTAAAACCAAGTCACATTTCTCAAGTAACTGCCTGATTAACATATCTGAAGCTTTCTCAGATATGCTGCTTACAAAATCTGTGGTAGTCAGGCTGCTACTTTTGTCTCTTTCATGATTCCTTTGAGCGGCATGGCCCTTCCTTGGTCCAATATACTTCCCGACCAGAGGCACAAAAGTTAGCACCAACACCTGTTTGTCCTCTGTTGGCCAACAATACATGGTGTTTAGCATGGTTACAGTTGTGGCATCATACAGTAGCTTTCTTAATTCACTATCGGATGGTTTCATTGCAGGGATGTGGCCTGCAAATTGTGCATGGATCTTCAATCAAGTTGTAGTTGTCTCTGCCAATCATGCCACACAATGCTGGTCCTTCTGTTATTAGCACACATAAGCTCAATGCGGCTTGTTGGTTGTTGTATTTCACTGCTATGGATGTCGTTCCCACAGAAGCTGTTTTTTCCAGTATAAGTTCTTAACTGGATATCTGCAGTCTTCGGTTTGGTACCTTTGAAATGCCATTCAAACTCATTTTGTGGACTGACTGAAACAGTCTAATTCCAATTTAATCAATTTGCCATTCATTTCTGGCATAAGTCATATTGTTTGTCTATTGCCAGTGTTCATCTTTTAAATCTTAAGGCTACACAATCCTGTGTCAATCTCATCATTATTAGATTTTTCATCAGCAGCATGCAGATCAGTGTTATTTTTGAAACTGCAACTTGACTTTTTAGCATTTCTTCTTCCCATTTATTTTTGCCTGTCTAACATGCTCTTTGTGCGTGACCTACCTTTTTGCATATTCTGCAAGTTTCATCTTTAAATCTGTATTTGTTTGCTGAATGTGAGTCCCTGCCACAATGGGAACACAATTTGCTTGGCCAGGCCGATTTCCATTTAGACATTGCAATTTTGTTCACGCTCACTTTCATTCCTGACTGCAACTCAATTGCTTCTCTGTCTGCGGTTTCCATTGATATCGTGATTTCCACGGCTCATTGGATTGTAAGCTGCGCTTCAGTTAAGAGCCATTTTTGAATGCTTTTTTTTTAAGATTTCACAAACTGAACGATCTCTTAGCGCTTCATTAAGACCATTACCAAACTGACAATATTCCAACAAATTTTTCAATTCAGCAACTTAAGCTGAAATGGACTCCCTTTCCTTCTAATCCCACTTATGAAACGTAAAGTGTTCTGCAATTGACAGTGGCTTTGGTTCTAACTGATCCTGCATTATTTTAACAATAGCAGCAAGGCTAATTTCTGATGGTTTGGTTGGAGCAGTCAAACTTCAAAGCAAATTGTTTGCCTTTAAAACTAATGGACTCAGCAAAATTGGCACTCGCTCTTCATTGACTATTTCATTTCCTTCAAAATACTGTTCCAATAGCCCGCAATACATAAGTCTGCGCAATCAAACTCGTTAATCTTTCCAATATATCCAGCCATTTATGCTTTTTTTTTATGATTATTATCACATAGTCTCACTCTTTATGAACCCTGAAATTTTCTGTTTCCCAAGTTTTCTCAAAAAAACTTGATGGTGTCTTTCCTTCTGAAGACTGTCTCTCACATGCTGGGCTGCGCTAAGCTGTTCTTTTTTACCTCAAATGTCTTGTTCTGCCTTAACAGGTCAGTAGCCATCTTGGGTATTACTCAAATATTTTTAAATATGAAGTTCACAATACTCAATAATTGTTGCTATTTTATATGTTTTTTTTTGCTTTTATGCTGTCCTTGACTTCCCTTGGCAGCCATGATTATGTCATCCTCCCTTTAGAATACTTCTTCATCCTTGGTATGTATCTCTCCTGCTCCTTCCAAATTGCTCCAAGAAACTCCAACTATTGCTGCTCTGTCTGTCATCTCTACTAATGTTTCCTTCCAATCAACTTTGGCCAGCTCCTTCCTCATTTCTCTGTAATTCTCTTTACTCAACTGTAATACTGATACATCTGATTTTAGCCTCTCCTTCTCAAATTGCAAGGTGAATTCTGTCATATTATGATCACTTTTACCCAACGGTTCCTTTACCTTAAGCTCTCTAATCAATTCCAGTTAATTACATAACATCCAATCCAGAATAGCTGATCCCTTAGTGGGATACTTAAAATATATAGCCATTCTAAACACTGATCCATCTGACTTTATCTTCTCCCTCTTAAACTACAAGATGAATTCTATCATATTTTGATCACTGTCTCCTAAGGATTCCTTTACCTTAAGCTCCCTCATCAAATCTGGTTCATCACACAACACCCAATCCAGAATTCCCTTTCCCCTTGTGGACTCAAACACAAGCTACTCTAAAAAGCCATCTTGCAGCCAGTCTACATATTCCCTCTCTTGGGACCCAGCACCAAACAGAATTCCCAATCTACCTGCATATTGAAATCCCCCATGACTATCGTAATATTGCATTTTTGCCTTTCCAATCTCCCATGTTCTGGCTGCTGTTTGGAGGCCTGTATATAACTTCCACCAGGGTCTTTTTAACCTTGCATTTTCTTAATTCTGCCCACAAGGATTCCATACTTTCCAATCTTCTGTCGCCTCTTTTCTTTCAATACAATGTTTATGCTTGGATGTTAAGCTCCCAACTATGATCTTCTTTCAACCACAACTTAGTGATACCCACAACATCATACCTGCCAATCACAAACTGTGCTACCTTATTCTATATTCTGTGTACATTCAGATATAACACCTTCAGTCCTGTATTCATCACCCTTTTCAATTTTGCCCCCATATTACACTTCAACTTAACCCACTGACTGCAATTTTTCCCTATCATCTGCCTGTCTGGATATATGCTTCCAATAAGGTGGCGGTGCACTTGGAAACAGCATATCTTAAAGGGCCAATCAAGGGTGTTATTGTTTTTTTCATATGTATTTGTTACAATCACATGACCCCGCTGGACACTAAGAGCTTAAACTATTGCAGGTCTGCCCCATCAGTGAGTTGCCCGTTGGTGGAGAAACTGGAGGAACCGGACTTGGTGCAGATCGTGCTGCTGCCTGCATCAGAGAGTTGAAGCTGGTGCACAAAGGCGGCATGCAGTCTAACAGTGAGTGATCACCTTGTTCGCTTTTCTTGTGATCGCAAGACTCTGTCGGACATTGTCAATGTGGGATTCTGCTAGCCCAATTTACTGATTTGTTGGCAAATGCAGGGTAGCTGCATAGCCTCAGTCATGAGAAGTGAAAATGAAAGGATTTTGATAAAAGTTCTCAGCCTGAACCATCAACTCTTTATTCCTTTACATAGATGCTGCCTGACCTGCTGAATTTCGTGTATGTTATTCTGCATTTCCAGCATCAGCAGATCTCCTGTGTTATGAATGGAAAAATATTATTTCTTTCACTATTCGCAATAAATTGTCCAAAATCAGTTTATTTGATTCTTATTTTGTCTCTGTAAACTGTTTGTGATGCTGGTAAAGGTCATTGTGTTTGATTCAGTTGCTGGCCCTATGTACAGTTCACTGTCTTGCTAATAAAAGGCCATGGCTTAGGCTTTGTACAGGATATTTCTGAAGGTGGCAGAGTTGGCGGGCTTCCTCGGAGAGACCACAGCATGGCTGGTGTGGGAAATGGAAGCGTGCCGCAGTGTGTATGCTGAGTACTCTTCAGAGATCAGGGTGAGCCGCATTATTTGGGAACTATCAAGGAAACTTTGTCCTGCACCTTACCATAGTGGGAATGACCCACTATGGATGCGGAAGGATCAATTTCTCTTTCACCAACAATCCCTCACCACAAAGAGGATGAAATTCTCAAAAATATTTTCATTGAAAGAAGAGGTCAAGTCTCCACTTATATTGCAGGATTGGAATATCTAAGAGTGCTTTACAGTCAAATAAATGTGTTATTAAAGTAATATTGTCCTCCAAGAGGACCACAACCTTGTCGTCAGGTTTGCAGGCTTGTGTGCCTCAATGATCCAGAGAGCTATGTTGGCTGGAGTCAGGGCTTTGTGCTTTGGCTCTTGGTAGGGTCACCCAGGCCAAACAGGTCAACGGGTAGAGGCCAGACCAAGAGAGGTCCACCGGTCCTCCAGGTCTGGAGGTTCAACTGGGTGCTAACAAGCCTGACTGGTAAATTGTTATGGAAACAGCAATGAAACATCCTTCTACATCTGAGTGTGATGGTTACCTGAGACTCCACTCAGGACTGGCATGACTGACAGTAGTAAAAACCAAAGGGAACCTACTGACGTGATGAAGGAAGCCCTAAACACTGCCAGAGATGGAAAACCTTCATTGCTGCCCTAAACGCCAGTGGTGTAACAGGCAGTAAGCAAGTAAAAGTAATATTGTGCAGGTGCTGGAAATATGAAACTAAACAGAAGATGCTGCATGCTTTTAGTAGGTCTGACAGTGTCTGTGGAAGGAGAAATAGACCTAATCTTTATCATCTGGATTTGAAAGGTTATTACCCAAGTATTTTAATTCAGTTTCTCTCTTTAGAGATATGAAGTTCAAGATTCAAGATTCAACTTCAAGTTTATTTGTCATGTGTACATTGAAACATACAGTGAAATGCATTATTTGTGTTAACAACCAACACACCCAAAGGTATGCTGGGGGCAGCCTGCAAGGGTCACCACACATTCCGGCGCCAACATGCCATGCCCACGATGCTTGGCAGAACAACACACAACAAAATAGAATGCAACAAACAACGATCGACAACAGCAGAAACAAGCCCTGTTCTCCCTCCAGCTGACACACATCCATAGTCTTTTAATCCCAGGACATGTCTCCAGCAGACACGGACTCTGGCCTGCAGAAACTGGGTGAGTTTTTCCAGCTGTATACTAATACTTTATAAAATTGTGACTAATTTTATTACTGGGTAATAAGATCAATTGATATACCCTTTCTCTTATGAATTGCACCAACATAAAAAGTCCAGGAGTTCATAGAATCAATGATGACCATACACATCATCCTTACAGTGATTTGATCTTTGAGTTACTCACTAAATCAGACTCTTCTGCTCAAGCTCCTGATGAAAGGTAATCAACTGAAATACATTTGATCTATCCATTGATACTTGTCCAACCGTCTGAGGTTTCCTGGAACTTCTGGTTTTGATTTGGAGTACAGTCTCTATTATAAAGAATGAAATGCATCCGTAGAGACTGCAGATGCTGCGATCTGTAGCAAACTTGATTTGAAATGTTGACTGACCCTTTGCCTCCACAGATGCTGATTGACCTGCCCAGTTTCTCCAGCAGTTTGGTTTTCTTTTGCTCTGGAATGCAGCCAGCTGTCAACGCAAAACAAGGTGCCCCCCCCCACCCCCCCCCCCCAAATGACAATGTTAACCTCTTAACCTGGTAACAAGCAGACAATAAATGAATATTGGCCAATACATTTGGGAGGGTTTGCATGCTGTTTGTTGAATCACTACAAAGGCATGTTTGACATCCATGTTAAAGGGCAGGTTGGTTAATATCTCAGCTTAATACCTTTCCTGAAAGATACCGGCTCCAATTGGCATTTGGGCAATTTAAATTAAAATAGCCAAATACAGTTGTCTGGTTAAAGGCTGGTAATGGCACAGCGATGCCCAGAACGTTTTCCAAAGGTGCCTCTAATCCACTGATGCCCTCCAAGGAAAAGAAATTGACTAACTAATGGGGCGGCACGGTAGTGTATTGATTAGCACAATGCTTCACAGTGCAGGTGATCCGGGTTCAATTCCTGCCACTGCCTCTGAGCAGCTCGTACATTCTCCCCGTGACTGTGAGGGTTTCCTCTCACAGTCCAAAGACGTACTGGTTGGTAGGTTAATTGGTCATTGTAAATTGTCCCGTGATTAGGGTCAGATTAAATCAAGAGTTTACTGGGCGGTGTGGCTTGAAGAGCCGGAGGGGCCTACAGTATTCCATCCTGTATCTCAGTCAATCAGTTAATGAATGAATGAATGAATGAATAGATAAGTAAATACTGTCCTAAGTTGAAAATTGAGTTTATGGTCAATGCACAAATCCATGTATGCACAGGTGCAATGAAATACAGGCTCTTGGCATCATTTCAGTAGCATTCTCAAGAAAAAACATAAATCAATAATGTAGATTCTTACTTAGAGATGGTGAGTTTTCTGTGGATGGTGCATTCACCAGGAAGGCCTGGCGGTCCTTGTTGAGCTTCATCCTCATCACCAGTTGCAGAGGATTCTCTGATCGTTGGCCTGTTCCCGGGGATGCACACTGAAACGCACTTTAATTGTGGTCAGCACATCAACAACTCGGTGGTTTGCCTGAAACTTGTTGGTTTTCCAGTATAGGGAGATGTCTGCAAGTGAACACCATCAACTAGCAGATGCCAAGCTGCAGGAGTACATGCGAAGGGCAAAGGGATGCACTGAACTCAGTGCAGCTGCTGAACACATTTTTAAGGAAGGACAGACTGAAGTCCTGCTGCCTCTGGGCATTGAATGGGCTGGCTGGGCCCTGTGTTAACAGCTTCTCAGAGACTTTGCGGGTGTACTGTTTAAAGAGCAATCACGTGTACCAAATTAAGAGTACAGGAACAGATAATTGTTTTATTATTGTCACGTGCACCAAGTTTGTCTGCCATCCAAAAGCTTCGATGTACAAAATGTACTGATTAGGTGACACAGTGGAAGTTAATAAAGATGGTGCTGATTGCATTTCATTTCATTATTTTTTTATATGAATGAAATATATTTTTTATAATGAAAACAAAATCTTTCCAACATCCTACAAACAAACAAATGCAATAACACATTTCCCTGAGTAACACACATCAAAGTTACTGGTGAACGCAACAGGCCAGGCAGCATCTCTAGGAAGAGGTACAGTCGAAGTTTCGGGCCGAGACCCTTCGTCAGGACTAACTGAAGGAAGAGTTAGTAAGAGATTTGAAAGTGGGAGGGGGAGGGGGAGATCCAAAATGATAGGAGAAGACAGGAGGGGGAGGGATGGAGCCAAGAGCTGGACAGGTGATTGGCAAAAGGGATATGAGAAGATCATGGGACAGGAGGCCTAGGGAGAAAGAAAAGGGGGAGGAGGGAAAAAACCCAAAGGATGGGCAAGGGGTATAGTGAGAGGGACAGAGGGAGAAAAAGGAGAGAGAGAAAAAGAATGTGTGTATATAAATAAGTAACGGATGAGGTACGAGGGGGAGGTGGGGTATTAGCAGAAGTTTGAGAAGTCAATGTTCATGCCATCAGGTTGGAGGCTACCCAGACGGAATATAAGGTGTTGTTCCTCCAACCTGAGTGTGGCTTCATCTTTACAGTAGAGGAGGCCGTGGATAGACATATCAGAATGGGTATGGGACGTGGAATTAAAATGTGTGGCCACTGGGAGATCCTGCTTTCTCTGGTGGACAGAGCGTAGGTGTTCAGCGAAACGATCTCCCAGTCTGCGTCGGGTCTTGCCAATATATAGAAGGCCACACCGGTAGCACCGGACGCAGTGTATCACCCCAGCCGACTCACAGGTGAAGTATCACCTCACCTGGAAGGACTGTCTGGGGCCCTGAATGGTGGGAAGGGTGGAAGTGTAAGGGCATGTGTAGCACTTGTTCTGCTTACAAGGATAAGTGCCAGGAGGGAGATCGGTGGGGAGGGATGGCGGGGGGCGAATGGTCAAGGGAGTCGCGTAGGGAGCGATCCTTGCGGAAAGCGGGGGGGAGGGAAGGGAAAGATGTGCTTAGTGGTGGGATCCAGTTGGAGGTGGCAGAAGTTACGGAGAATAATATGTTGGACCCGGAGGCTGGTGGGGTGGTAGGTTGAGGACAAGGGGAACCCTATTCCTAGCCGGGTGGCGGGAGGATGGAGTGAGAGCAGATGTGTGTGAAATGGGGGAGATGCGTTTTAGAGCAAAGTTGATGGTGGAGGAAGAGAAGCCCCTTTCTTTAAAAAAGGACATCTCCCTCGTCCTAGAATGAAAAGTCTCATCCTGAGAGCAGATGCGGCAGAGACGGAGGAATTGCGAGAAGGGGATGGTATTTTTGCAAGGGACAGGGTAAGAAGAGGAATAGTCCAGATAGCTGTAAGAGTCAGTAGGCTTATAGTAGATGTCAGTAGATAAGCTGTCTCCAGAGATAGAGACAGAAAGAACATTGACTTCTCAAACTTCTGTTAATGCCCCATCTCCCCCTCGTACCCCATCCGTTATTTATTTATATACACACATTTTTTTTCTCTCTCTCCTTTTTCTCCCTCTGTCCCTCTCACTATACCCCTTGCCCATCCTCTGGTTTTCCCCCCCCCCCCTTTTCTTTCTCCCTGGGCCTCCTGTCCCATGATCCTCACATATCCCTTTTGCCAATCACCTGTCCAGCTCTTGGCTCCATCCCTCTGCCTCCTGTCTTCTCCTATCATTTTGGATCTCCCCCTCCCCCTCCCACTTTCAAATCTCTTACTAGCTCTTCTTTCAGTTAGTCCTGACAAAGGGTCTGGGCCCGAAACGTCGACTGTACCTCTTCCTAGAGATGCTGCCTGACCTGCTGCGTTCACCAGCAACTTTGATGTGTGTTGCTTGAATTTCCAGCATCTGCATATTTCCTCATGTTTACATTTCCCTGAGTGCTAGTTTGGTGCATCAGGCTAAACTTGATGTGGAAGAGTTTGCAGTGGGATTGAACCTACAAGTCTACTGCCAGAGTGGGGCTCTGCCGCCACTAAACTGGCATGGCACGCGAGCGTAACGCTATTATAGTGCCAGTGATTTGGGTTCAATTCCACTGCTGTCAGTGAGGAGTATGTACATCCTCCCTGTGGCCCCATAGATTTCCTCTGGTTATCTTCACTGTTCCAAAGATGTGGGGGCCAATTTTTACATGGGTGTAATTGGGGGGGTGCAGGCTCGTTGGATCCGAAGGGCCTGATAACGTGTGGTATCTCTAAATAAATAAATATATAGATAGATAAATAAATAAGCAAGCAAGCAAATAAACAAATAAATAAAGAAACAAACCAACCAATTAACCAAAGGTAATCTTTAAGAATTAGAAGATATTGTCAGTAATATGGTGGAACATGGTGTTGTTTAACTAACAACGCACTGATGATCTGAACAGATAAAACATTTGCTCAAAACAGTTTTTAAAATTTAGGAACTTTGTCACTAGCATCCAGATGCCTGAAATATCAACTGCCCATTTCCCTCCACAGTTACTGCCTGATCCGTTGAGTTTTTCTCGCAGTTTATTACTCCCTCCTGCATCTGCATTCCTTCCCTCGCCCTGTTTGTGGATGGGTTTGTGAGTGGGGCCTCTATGCATACAGGACTTGGGTGTTCTGTTTCCACTTTGTTGTAAACATCTTGGAGCAAGTAGTTAAGCTCATATTCTGAATCCAGGTGAATCCATCACACATTCCCTGCAGGTTTTTAAAAATATGTTTGAAAAGAAAGCAACCACAGAATGACGATTAATTCAAAATCAAAGTTAAGCTCCAGCAATTCCAGCTTGGTCAAGGCCTTAAAATGTGTATAATTACACATAACACATTTCGAGCAGGAAAATAGGACAGCAAAGTTGGATGGGGGGGGTGGTGCTGGAGAAGATTGGGTGATGGTGTGGAGAGATCCAGAGGATTGTGGGTATATAAAGAATGGCAATAGCCCTGAAAGGGAGGGGGGAAGTGGGGTGGAGTTGGGGAGGGGCAGTGGGAGATGCCGATGGGCCCGGGAGGAGGAATCTGGGAAAGGTTGAGTGCCATCTGTGAGATCATGAAGGTGTAACCAAGGATATGTGTTCTCCTCACTACATTATTTCTTGAAGGTGAAAGGTCACATCAGGAGTCAGCTTAATAGAGTAGTCTTTTGCTTTGATTTACAAGTCTTTGATTTCTACACAGGCTCTTTTCCACATTCCCATTTCAGAACAGGCGTCAGAGCCTAGAAATTCTCTGGTGTGGCACATTTTTTATGGATTATCTGATTAAATTTTATGTTGTATGGAAGTAACATCAGGCATTATGGTACACACTGAGTGGTTGCCATTGTGCGTCACAAAGTCCAGAGGGTCATCCAGCACAGACACAGGCCCTCCAGCCCAACCTGTCCATGCCACTATCTGAGCTCCTCCCATTTTCCTGCATTTGGTCCATATCCCACATGGATAGGAAGGAGTCTAAACCTTTCCTACCTATGCAGCTATCCAACTGCAATTGCACCTGCCTCTACAGCTTCCTTTGGCAGTTTACTCCATGCCTCTCAGAATCCTTTTCAATCTTTCCTCTCACTTTAAATTTATTTTCCCCTGTTTTAGACTCTAGCCCTAGAAGATCTGGGCATAGATATTCTTTTTGAACTGTTTAATGGCATATATGAGTCTGGTGTATTGCCTGACAATCTCTTGAAATCAGTATTTATAACTCTGCCAAAATTTCCTGGAACTATTGACCGCGAAAATTATAGAACAATCAGTCCTATGAGTCACATAATAAAGATTTGGTTGAGAATTGTTCTGAGTCAAATTAAAAATGAGTTAAGGCCAGAAACTTCTAAACTACGACTGCTTTCAGAAAAGGCAATTGAATATCAAAATAATGTCTTTTTATGTCTTATTGATTTCACTAAAGCATTTGACAAAGTGCGACATGAAAAATTATTTCAAATTCTCGCTAAACTAAACATTGATGGAAAGGACCAACAACTGCTTCAAAATTGATATTGGAATCAAACGGCAGCGGTAAAAATTGATGATAATATAAACAGTTGGACTAAAATTCAAAGAGGAGTTAGACAGGGATGTGTTGTCTCACCAGAATTATTTAATATCTATAGTGAAATGATTCTCAGAGAAGTAGAAGACCTAGATGGGATAAAAATTGGAGGTGTTAACATCAACATGTTGTAGCGTGGATGAAATCACTGGAGAGACAGAGTCACTGGTAGATACAAAGCAGCTTCTTTATTCGACACAACAAGGTACAGCAGGCATCATACGGATGGAGACGTTTTCGGTGGAAAGGTCTGCTAGCCCAATGTGGGCTCGATATTTATAAGCTAAACACAAAAGGCAATCGCTACTTAAAAGTTATAGACAATGCTTCCTTTTGAAGCTACATACAAAACATCACACCTCCTAACTTCATCCTTTCCTTCCGACGCCAACATGTCTGGGTTGGTATCCACAGCCTTTAGGAATGCAATTTAAATCCACAATACATTTAATTGGCATTTTGCATGCTAACATAGAGGACAATTAATATTATAAAGTATAGATAATACTGTCTTTGAAACTACCTGTAAACTTCACACTTCCATCTGCAGTGTCTGGCTATTATCCCGATACCACAGCTTTTAGGAAATGCACTGTTGTGGACTTAATCCACAGTACTTTGTCAAATAGAAGTCTGGTGGCCAAAGTCATTTCAGTGTAAACGAATTATCTACCCAAAAAAACTCACTCTAACAAACAATATAAGATATGCAGACGATACCACCCTGATAGCAAGTGCTGCGGAAGACCTACAAATCCTCCTAGACAAAGTAGTACAATCAAGTGCAGATTTTGGTTTAACCATCAACTGTAAAAAAACCAGATGTATAGTAATATCAAAACAGCAGGATACTCCCAGCTGCCAATTGTACATTGATAACCAAGAGACTGAACAAAAGACCGGCTTTAATTACCTAGGTAGCTTTATATCACAAGATGCTGGAAGTAAAGTAGAAATAAAAAGAAGAATTGTCATTGCCAAAACCAACTTCCAAAAAATGAAACGTTTCAGGCCAAGATTCTTTGTGGAGATGTTTGTTGACTTCAGGAGGACACGGAGCGACCATTCTCCACTGAACATTGATGGCTCCTCCATAGAGATCGTTAAAAGCAACAAATTTCTTGGTGTTCACCTGGCGGAGAATCTCACCTGGTCCCTCAACACCAGCTCCATAGCCAAGAAAGCCCAGCAGCTTCTCTACTTTCTGCGAAGGCTGAGAAAAGTCCATCTCCCACACCCCCATCCTCACCGCATTCTACAAAGGTTGTATTGAAAGCATCCTGAGCAGCTGCATCACAGCCTGGTTCGGAAATTGCACCATCTCGGATCGCAAGACCCTGCAGCGGATAGTGAGGTCAGCTGAGAAGATCATCGGGGTCTCTCTTCCTGCCATTACAGACATTTGCACCACAGGCTTCATCCGTACAGCAAACAGCATTATGAAGGACCCCCACGCACCCCTCACACAAACTCTTCTCCCTCCTGCTGTCTGGCAAAAGGCACCGAAGCATTCGGGCTCTCACGACCAGACTATGTAACAGTTTCTTCTCCCAAACCATCAGACTCCTCAATACCCAGAGCCTGGACTGACACCAACCTACTGCCCTCTACTGTGCCTATTGTCTTGTTTATTATTTATTGTAATGCCTGCACGGTTTTGTGCACTTTATGCAGTCCTGGGGAGGTCTGTAGTCTAGTGTAGTTTTGTGTTGTTTTACGTAGTTCAGTGTAGTTTTTGTGTTGTTCATGTAGCACCATGGTCCTGAGAAACGTTGTCTCATTTTTACTGTGTACTGTACCAGCAGTTATGGTAGAAATGACAATAAAAAGTGACTTGACTTGATCAGGACTGGAAGGGTAGACTGTAGAAAGCAGAATAAACTGGGGAGGGAATGGGGTGCAACCTGCAATCTGCAAGCTTCAGCCATTGGGGTGTTGCTGAAGATTTCCAGCATCTGCAGAATCTCTTGCATTTAGAAAGCATGGCGTGCAAGGTTTTGCACCGACCGAGAAAATGTATGGGAAGTTCCCACTCACTAAAAATTATTGGATGAAGAGCAGTTAATTAAAAATTCCCAGGAATGATGTGGAATGTGACCTTTAGAGTTAGGGCATTGAGGTAAATAAGCAAAAGGGACTTCAAACCCTGTCCAGATTTACAGGCATTGATTAGAGCCCTAGAATTAGCTTGTGATCACATCTTATACATTCCACTGTTTTCTATACATCATTTGACTGACAGAAACTGACTGCTTAGAGTCAGAGGAGAGAACAATTCATCCAATGAAATATCTCAGCAGCCCTAGGCACCAAAAAAAAAAGAAGCCTGTTATCTTGGAATTAGGCAACCTCCAGAGAGTTGGACTTTATTTACACAAAGGTTGCATCAGAACAGGAGTTGATCACCATGGTTGTTGCAGAATATGTCCCTAAAGAATCTGCTGACATCAGGGCCACTAACATTTATATTCACAATCTGTAATCCCTGTTAGAAGTTGGATCTGACAGAGTAACATGTCAGGAAAAAATATAAAAGAGCATCTTGCTCTCATGTAAGAACTCGCGGGTTAACTCCCAGTACAAGAAAGACTCTAAAACAAAGAGAGCAAGTGAACTGTAATCTTATCCTTTTGCATAATATTGGGGTTTCAGATCTGCAAGGACTGAAACAGATGTTTCTGGTTAATAATAAGTAATTCAATATATATTTTATAAACTGTACCACAGGTCTTCTGTTGGGTTCTGTCCGCCAACTTCAAAATGTCAACAATTAGCCATAAAGAGCTACTGTTCCCAAGGTAAATCTTAAGTTCTGTCATGACACCAAAGTAACAATTTAAAATAATTCTGAGTCTTTATTGTTAATATAAATGGTCTAAAGATGCATTGCACAAATACCAACTTAAATCCAACCTTACAGAAAAGAGATACAAACAGAAAAAATGTTTGCGGCTATATTCCACTGTAACTGCAGTATAGTAGTAGACCCTGGGAAAATATATGTTATTTAACAAATTATAAATCAGATCTCGGGTGGTGAGCTGAATCATTTGATATAATCGTATCACAAAGCCTATTATTGAAAATGCTGGCCCTTGCCAGCATTCTTCATATAAATGCCAGCAGGTGAGGGATTTCCCTGCCAGCAAACATGAATGCGGAAGTCCTCAATTTGCTCGTGCACAGCTGGTTACTTGTATTTCTCAGCAGTGAATCACAAATTTGCAGGATATCTTGCAAAATAATAATCTGCCGAAACAACTGGCACCAGGTTGAACCTGGCCAGGCAGAGAACCAGGGGACTGTAAAAGTTGGAACCTTGTTTTTATCCATTGGCCTTTATGTAAATGTTGTGAATAGTGCTTGTTCAAGCATTTTGTCTTTCCTTCTCAATTTAATTCATTGTATTGAAAGGTTTCAATAATTTAATTAATTTGGTTATTCTGGGATACTTCTAAATGATTCCAGTCTATCCAATTAAGTGCATATGAAGGGTCTTGACCCGAAGTATTGACTTTGTTTTCCCCCGTTGATGCTGCCTGACACACAAAGTTTGTCCAACATCTTGCATGCCGTTGTAGATCCCAGCATCTGCAGTCCTTTGTGTCTCCTCTTCTGATGACTTAGAATTTCTGGTCCACGATGAGTCACCCATACACAGCGCTGATTCACTTCCTAATAAATGACTGATTCACATACAGCATCTTAAGTTTACTGGCAAAGGTGTCAAGTTCCATAGTGGCAAGGTCTTTGACTACAAAATGCCCAGGAATGTAAATGAGGCAGCACATTGTGATTTTGTTTTAAACCCTAGTTTGTGAGTTATGCTAATTCAACTATCGTGCTTGTCAAAAACTGCTTGAAGCACACAAAACAGCTGTTAAAATCAAACAATTAAAAAAGGTTAACGTTTGTGAAATTGTTTTCTAAAAATAACTAAAAACAATCCTGCATAAAATTACTCAAGAACACCGAAAAACAGTCACAACTGTAATGCTGGATAAACTTTGGCAGTCAAGTTGCATCTGTGGAAGGGAACTAGTTGAAATTTTATGTTGGTGAAGGGTCTTTGACCAGAAAAGGCTGACTCGTTTCTCTTTCAAAAATCTCTAAATCCATCCTTTCGTGACCCTTCAGAGTCTTCTATGTTTCAGTTAAGTTCCCTCTCACTCTTCTGAAATTCAGCCCAAGCTTTCCTCATGATGCAAGCTACCCCTTCCAGACACTGGTTCAGTAAACTGCTTCTTTCATTAAACATCAGCATCCTTCCTTAAATGTGGAGACCAAATGCTGTGTAGATATGATCTCGGCGAAGCCCTAGTCAAACCCGGTGGAAGTGATTTGGATGAATTTACCACCAGAGGTGTTAGGGATTGACGTAACTTTGGGCTGCACTGCTGAACTCTGTGAGGCTGATGCCAGAGCCCAGTCAGGAAACAAGCGACAACGGGCAAGTGTGACCACTCTTTGTGGTGGTCAGAAGTAGCGATCTAGTCACACTCTTGTTCTCCTAACTTGAAACATCTAATAATTAAGTGCTGTCCATTCTACATACTTCCATGATCTTGACCACAGTTTACATACTGCCAAAGGCAAATATATGTAAGCACTCGATGTATTCAGTGCCACATTTAGCAACAAGAAACAGTCTGCCCCGCTCCTTTCATGTAATTGCCAGGACTTTAATTTGGCTTGCTTGAAGAAATCTCTGTTCAATTAACGTCAACATCAACATATCACCTGTAGCACCAGGGGTCCCAACACACTCGACCTTTGTTACACTATGAGCAAGAATGCCTACTATTCCATCCATAGACCACATTTCAGGAAATCTGATTACAGCATACAGGCAGAGGCAAGAGAGCAAGGCTCCAGGTGTAAGGACAACAATGGAGTGGTCACAAAGGAGGAGCTGTGGCTTGCTTTGAGTCGATGGACTGGGTCACACTCGGGGATTCATCAACTGTGAATGAATATGCCACGCTTGTCATGGACTTTATAAAGACACTCCATGGATAATCCTGTCCTCACAAAAACATTCAGAGACTTCCCCAACCAGAAGCCTTAGATGAACTAATCGATCTGAAATCTGCTGAGGGTTAGGTCAGCACTCTTCAGGTCTGGCGATCAAGGTATGATCCAAGTATGATCTCAAGAAGGCCATCACACATATGACATGGTAATTTTGGACCAAACTGGAATCACAGAAGGACGCTCGATAGCTGTGGCTTGAATCCTACCACCTCCTACAAAGTAAACCTAAGCACTAAGCACAAATATGTGACAACGAGCTTTCTTTCCCAGATTGAGCTCAGTGCCTTGAACAACAGATATGGAGCACCTTCACAAACTCCCACAGCCCCCGTTGACCTTATGATTTATGACCTTATGAGGTTGACGTGAGAGCATCCTTCAGGAGGGTGTACCCGTGGAAAGTAGCTGGTCCAGATGGAGTATCTGGCTGGGTCCGGATGAAGGGTCTCAGGCTGAAACGTCGACTGTACTCTTTTCCATAGGTGCCTGCTGAGTTCCTCCAGCACTGTGTGTGTGTGTGTGTGTGTGTGTGTGTTGCTTGGATTTCCAGCATCTGCAGGTTTTCTCTTGTTTTGTGAGTACTAAAGACCTGTGCTGATCAACTGGCTGGTCTGTTTACTGATATCTTTAACCTCTTGCTTCAACAGTCTAAGGTACCTATCTGCTTCACACAGGCTTCAATTATACCAGTGTCCAAGAAGAACATGGTAAACTGCTTCAATGCCTATCGTCCAGCAGCACTTACATCCACTATGCCAGCAACTGTGATGAAATGATTGGAGAGGTTGGTGATGAAACATATCAACTTCTGCCTGAAGAGCAACTTGGATCTGCTACCAATTGCCTACCATCACAACAGGTCAAAAGCAAATGCTGTTTCACTGGCACTTTGGTCAGCCCTGGAACACCTGGGTACTTTTTGTTGACTACAGCTCTGCTTAAGCATCATCATCCCCTCAAAACTAATCAATAAGCTTCAAGATCTAGGCCTAGTTCCTTATGTAACTGGATCCTTGATTTTCTTTCAGACCCTAGTCAGTTTGCATTGGCAATAACATCCCCTCCACAATCACCATCAGCACAGGGCTGTGTTCTTAACCCCTACTCTACTTGCTTTATATTTATGACTATGAGGCTAAGTGCAGCTTCAATACCAAATTTAAGTTTGCTAATGACACCACTGTTGTTGGCCGAATCAAAGGTGGTGACAAATCAACATATAGGACAGAGAACGAAAATCTAGCTGAGTGGTGCCACAGCAACAACCTCTCACTCAAGGCCAGTCAGACCAAAGAGCTGGTTATTGACTATAGGAGGAGGAAACTGGAGGCCCATGAGCTAGTCATCAGAGAACCAGAAATGGACAGTATCAGTAACTTTAAGTTATCATGCATGGCCAAGTGGTTAAGGCGTTCGTCTAGTGATTTGAAGGTCGCTAGTTCGAGCTTTGGCTGAGGCAACATGTTGTGTCCTTGAGCAAGGCACTTAACCACACATTGCTCTGCAACGACACCGATGCCAAGCTGCATGGGTCCTAATGCCCTTCCCTTGGACAACATCGGTGGTGTGGAGAGGGGAGACTTGCAGCATGGGCAACTGCTGTTCTTCCATACAACCTTGCCCAGGCCTGCGCCCTGGAAACTTTCCAAGGTGCAAATCCATGGTCTCACAAGACTAACGGATGCCTATAAAATTATCATCTCAAAGGATATGTCCTGGGTCCAGCATGTAAGTGTCATTAGAAAGAAGGCACGGCATTACCTCTACTATCTTGGACGTTTACACAGATTTGGCATGTTATCTAAAACTTTGACAAACTTCTATAAATGCACATATACCAACTGCATTGTGGACTGGGTTGGAACCACCAATACCCTTGAATAAAAAAGCCTACGAAAAGGTAGTGGACAGAGCCCAATCCATCAAACATCAAACCCTTCCCACCAATGAGCACATATACAAGGTTCGATATCGTAGGAAAGCAGCATCCACCATCAAATACCCCCACCATCCAGACCATGCTCTCTTCTCACTGCCGCCATCAGGAAAGAAGTATAAGAGTCTTTGGTCCAACACCACCAGGTTCAGGAACAGCTGTTACCCCACAACTATCAGGTTCCTCACCCAGCATGGATAACTTCACTCACCCCAACACTGGACTGATTCCGTAACATATGTACCGACTTCCAAACACTCTACAGCTCTTGTTCTCAATATTACTTATTACTTATTTATCTCTTATTATTATATCGTTTTTCTTTTTCTATTGCACAACTTGTCGCCTTTTGCACCTTGGTCGTATGACCATCTTTGTTTTTGTGTAGTTTTTCACTAATTTATTGTGTTTCTTTTTATTTATTGTGAATGCCCACATGGCAGCGATATTGTGATGTGCTTTGATAATAAGCTCACTTTGAAATTTGAACTTTGGCGTTTCCCCTTCTGTGTCTGCAAGTGTGTGAAATTAGAGGAGAAAGTGGCAGCCATTGCAAACGATAACATTCGTTAAACACGAGAATTTCTGCGGACGCTGGAAATCCAAAGCAACACACACGAAATGCTGGAGGAACTCAGCAGGTCAGGTAGCATCTATGGAATTGAATTAACAATTGTTATTTCAGGTGGGCCAAGACCCTTCTTCAGGACTGGAACGGAAGGGAGAAGATGCCAGAATAAATAGGTGGGCATAAGGAAAGGAGGATAGCTAGAAAGTGATTGGTGAAGCCAGCTGGGTAAGAAAGGTAAAGGGCTGGAGAGGAATCTGATAGGAGAGAAGAGTGGACCTTATGAGAAAGGGAAGGAAAAGGCAACCCAGGGGGAGGTGATAGACAGGTGAGAGGAGGTAAGAGGTCAGAGTGTGGAATAGAAGAAGAGTGGAGGGGGAGGAAAAATTTTTAACGGAAGGAGAAATTGATATTCACGCCATCATGTTGGACGCTACCCAGACAGAATATAAGGTGTTGCTCCTCCATCCTGAGGGTGGCCTCGTTGTGGCACAAGAAGAGCCCATGGACCAACATGTCAAACAGGAATGGAAACGGGAAATCCCTCTTTTGGCAGATGGAGCAGAGGTGCGCAATGACGTGCTCCCCCAATTTATGACAGGTCTCACCAATGTAGAGGAGGCTGCATCGGGAGTGCCGGACACAACTGATGACCCCAGTAGATTCACAGTTGAAGTGTTGCCTCACCTGGAAGGACTATTTGGGGCCACAAATGGAGGTGAGAGAGGAGGTGAATGGGCAGGTACGGCACTTTTTTTGCTTTCAGGGAGGAAGATTAGTGGGGAGAGATGAATGGACAAAAGAATCACAGAGGGAGTGATCCCCGTGGAAAACAGAAGTGGGGGCGGAGGTGAAGTATGTTTGGTGGTAGCATCCCTTTGGAGATTGTGGAGAATGATTTGTTGGATGCGGAGGCTCATGCAATGGTAGATAAGGACAAGAGGAACTTTATCACTGTTATTTTCCAAAAGATCTAGATGTTGGAAACTTTCTGCTTCTGAGGTTTTCCCCATTGACATCTGGACTACACTTTGGCAAGTTAGGAGGATGACCAAGCTTGGGACATGTCTCATTTTGCCCTCTGTTGTACCATTGGGCCTGGACAGTGAGGGCTATCAGGTACAAATGCAAAATTAAAGTAGAAACTCACTTCAGGGATGGTGGAAGTTTTACCACTGACTGCAGATTCAGGGCCAATATTGCATTGGAAACATCTATGGCAATTACAACATGCAAGTAAGCCTTTCAGCTCATCTAGTCCTTGTGTATTCTTATCTTCTATGCCTGTGGTTCCCAAAGTCAGCAAAACAACGCCCTGGAGGCAGTGGGAATTTCTAAGGGGGCAGTCGGGGGGGGGGGCACTCCGTAGCAAGAGGAGAAGTGCGGGATTACAGGCTTAATTTTAAAAATGAATTACTTAGTTTAAGCATTTTATCCTCATTGCCTCATAATTGATTACAATGATCAAGTAATCACCTCTACTCTTGCTATCCCACTGTTCTCTTAGACTTTGCTCAACGTATGTTATAGTTGATAAAAAGCGACCCGTGACACATCTGTGTTTAGCACTTCGTAAAAATTCTGGACTGAAATAAACCTGTTATTTCTGGGCCTGGCCCATGCATTATTGCCTTTCACTATAGTAGCACAGTGTTAGCTATAAAATCCTTACACTCTAATCAAGCAGTGATGCAATTTCTGTGACTTAGGGTATGGCGTTCAGAATTGGTCCTTTCGAATGGTTTTGACTGCATTTCTCTAGCCCATGGACCAACTGAGATATTGCTGCCCCACTTTATGTACCTTCAGGCAGAAATTCAGGTCCTGCCTGAGCTACAATGATGTCATAATCTTGCCCTTTATTGATTGCAGTGTTTGAAGTTGGACTTGAACAATAAGTGATTAACTATGGTCATTAATCCACAATGAAAATAACAGAAACAGACCAAGCAATAAAGAAGTTTAGACATTATAGTGTAAAGTATGTGAAGTATGGATTTATGCCAACACCAACCAACCAACAGCAGTCAATGTGTCTGTTGTGTGAAAACGTTTTCTCAAGTGAGGCAAAAAAATCATCCCGGCTCCTTGAACATTTGATAAAGCAAACAAGAACTTGACTTATTTCTGTCACTTCATGAAAACTTTCATAAATGGCAAACACTTTAAAACATGCTTGGCAGCACTTCACAACAAAACAGAGATGGCTTTCATGCTTCATAGAACATTTCATTGCTCATTGCTAGATCTGGAAAGCTCCATACAATTGGAGAAGAACTGAACCTGGGAAAGTTCTGGGAAAGTAAGGGAAGTTCTGAGTTCAGTTTCCATAAGCCACCACACCAAATAATTCAAGCAATTCCACTCAGTGGAATTGTTCGTCTCTGTTCAAAGACGAAAAGTCTGAGAATGTGGAAGACACGTTGTGCAACATACTTAGGACAACAGAATTTTCTCTTCTATTGGATGAGTCAACTTTGTCAGACAATGAATCTTTGTTTCTTCGTTATGATTGTTTCATAAAAGATGAAAGCATGGTTCAAGGGTTGTTATTAGCAAGGACATTAGAAACAGATATGAAGGAAGTGGCAATATTTTGGGTTGTTGGGCAAACTTTCAAGGAGAAGGACGTTTTGCTCACCAACATTCTTGCTTGTGCAACAGATGTGGGACCATCAATAAGAGGAATTCACCACGGGGTTATTACCTTCTTGAAAACTGCTGTACCTAACATTTTTACCACTCACTCTGCAATTCACAGATAACATCTTATTGCAAAAAACCTAAGTGATTGGTTGCACAAATCATTAAATACTGTTAGCACAGCGGTAAACAAAATCAAATCCCATACTCTCAGTTCTCAGCTACTTCAGGAGCCTTGTATTGAGAATGATGAAGAGTTTGAATGCTTGCTGTTGCACACCGAAGTCAGATAGTTCTCAAAAGGAAACTGTCTGAAGTGCTTTTATGTGAAATCATTCTTCAATAGAAAGGAAATAATGTGAATCTTATCAAAATCAAATCAGTCATTGCCACAGTTTTGTCCGTTAATCCTATTTAAGTGCAACATTGACCGTTGCGACCTTTCCCAATTTCTGATCCTCTGTGAATTGAAAGAGGAAGGAAGAATGCCAGATGATGATCTTCAGGTATACTGTACCCACCTGGGTGAGCTGCATAAAGGCATGTTGATGGATTTTAGGATTTTATCTCAATCCAATTTCTAGATTGGGTAATAAATCCATTCCTGAACACTTGCAATGAGGAATTAACAGGAAGGATGGAGGAAGAACTGATCTCGCTCCAAAATGACTTTGAGCTGAAGCCAAGGTTCAAAAACTCATATCCAGACTTTTGGTTGCAGAAAAAATTTTCAGAACACTATCCTGCACTGTTGAAAAAGGTCAAGTTCTTTATTGGTTTTCCAACTTCTCATTTAGTGGAGCATGATTTCAGTGCAGTCATTCAACTTCTTTCAAAGCCATGAAACTGACAGCAAATTACTGAATGTGGGGATCTGAGACTCCTGAATGACACTCAGCCTGATGTTGAGAAGCTGATACCACTGCACCAAAACCATCCATCTCATTGAAAGGTGAAAAAGCAATGAAGAAATGACTACTACGGTGCACTCTAAAATTGTTGATGAAAATTGTTTTTCCTGTAATTAAATAAAGAAATTATTTTATTTAGAGCTTTAAATAGATTAGAATAACTTCTGCAATTATTTTCTACTGCTTTGAATTTGGAGTTCCTGTTTTAGACCCTAGGACCATACATAAGATATAGGAGCAGAATTTGGCCCATCGAGTCTGCTCCACCATTTTATCATGGCTGATCCAATTTTCCTCTCAGCACCAATTTTCTTTCACTGGCTATCATAAATCAAAATTCTATATAGTTTTATGAAATGGCCAGAAAAGGAGAGAGGTGCACAGGGGATGTGGACTGGAAGCCAAGGGGCGATAACCCCAAAAGTTTGGGAACCACTGATCTATGAAAACTAATAACTGTAATTGTGTTGAACCAGTTTTTTCTATTGATTACATTTCTTTCATCTCCTACCTAATGTAATCTTGAATCTTCTTTCTTCCCATTTTCCAAGGACGTACAGCTTAGTAGGTTAATGGACCAGAACAGGCTGTTACCATGCTGTATCTCTAAATAAACGCTTATTTTCCCTGGAGACATTCACTAATATAATGAAGTCACTATTCATGCCATATTCTAGCAGTTCAGAAGGAAGAGGGAGTTATGCTGTAAGTCACATATGCTGTTAAATCATAGTATCATCGTGGTTTACAACATGGAGACAGGTCCCTCAGCCCCCAGTGTTAACGCCATCCATCAAATCCTCACCACTACTAACCGCACTACACCCGTAACCTATTATGCCTCTTCATCTCAAGTGCTCATGTAAAAATTAATGCTTAGGCTCCACATTAATTTCCTGGGATTTTGCATCAATGAGCAATTATCTTTGATGAGGTCTTTATAGAGGAACACAAGAGCAGAAGAAAATAGGAGCAGAAGTAGGCCCCTGGGCCCCTCGAATCTGCTGCGCCATTCAATGGGATCAGGATTATTGCATGCTGGTCTGGTCTCAACTCCTCTTCCGTGCCAGTTCTCCAAAGACCGTAACCGGGTGACCGTCGGATCTTATTCAGTATCGTTAAAAGTGTACTTAGGCAGCCATCCGGGTATTGCTAGAATAGTTGTCTGTGCCTTTAAGTGGAGACGGTGATGTCATTACGCACACGCGGGATAGTGGGGAGACCATTTTTGTTTCCGCTGAAGACACTGTTGGGGCGTTGGAATTGAGTTCCTCCCTAAGACTGGGCATGGTGAGGAAAGGTGAGCATTAATTGACGATATCCACGTGAATTTGTTTATGCTTGTTGGTGAATTGAGAATATCGGTAATTTGACATGTTTTACATGTGGATGCTTTAGATTTCCATGAGTGAAGAAATCGACGCTGGATAGCTTGGCTTATGCAAAGTTCCTCATCATCTAAGTAGGTCAGTCTTCCTGTAATTTAACTACCAGGCAATACCTTGTAAAAGTTGTGCCAAAGTGAACCTCTTGTCTAACCTTATTGTATCAGGACTGATTGTGCATGTAACCGCATAATGTGAATGTTTAGTCTCTGTGTGGAAGTTCAGCATGTGTGTACGTCTTAGATGAGATATATTTGCTTACATTTTTCGCTGTTATGTATAAGATGCAGGGTGGATGGGATTCTAATGTTGTTTGTATTGTGTTCCTTCAGGATTGCCACTGCCGTATTAGTACCGTATTAGTTCTGGTATTTTTATACTGCATACACAATTCTGTCCATACACAAGGGTGTGGATCAAAAGTTAAACTGGGATTGTAATAGCAAGAACTGGTTGTAAATTCATTCGTTTTGTTTTGCGACCCTCTTCTGGCACTTAAACATCTAAAACAGATAAAGGAATTAAAACCTGAAAAAGTATTTGTTGCCCTGAGTGTGTACTTTTCCCCAGGCTACAAAACATCAGGTCCCTGATCTTTCAAAAACTATCTACGTCCACCTAATAAAATTCAAGTAAGCAGTCTCCACAGTTCTCTGAGGTAAAGAATTTCTGAAATTCACCACTCTCTGTGCACTTCCATTGTAAATGATTGGTTTCTTATCTTGTAACCCACAAGAGAAACACAAGATTACTTATCATAGCTCCTTATTACTTAATACCACATAGTTGTTAATTATCATGGCTGTGATTTTTCACATGCCATTCAGTAAAAATCATCGATGCTTCTAAATTCCTGCCACTTAGACTGGCACTGGTGAGCCTTGGCAAAAAACTCAGCGGTGCAACAGATTGTGAGCTTTGCAATCCGAAACTTTCAGATCAGCCTCCTACTCAAAACCAATGCTGTGGGCAACTGTCACTAGGCTTCCTACAAATTCTTGCACCTGGATTATTAAGGGGATTGAAACTACTGAACATTTAGTGGTCACATCCCCTTAAGCCAGGCAACTCTGGTTAAAATCCACTGTGTAGGAATTCCACAGGAAAGGGTTAAGGGTTTGTGAATAATATCAGCAATTGTTTTCTTTTCAGGTCATGATATGTTTATACAGCGATAAAACTATTCAAATAAAGAATTGATTGTTTCTTTTAAAACTGCAGGTATTTATCTTAACCACAGCCATGAATAGATTCTAGTTCGGGCTCAGTGGAACTCTGCCTCAGGAAATCTAATAAATTTACATTTTTCCTTTACAGCATGAGACTTTCTGTTAAGGTATTTCTTAACAATGAGTCTGGCAATGCACTGGGCTCGAAACTTCTCCAGCCTTTTAAACTCTCATCCAGTTCAGAAGACTCTTCAGCTTACCGTGGTTGCTCTTGACAAAGCTACTGTCGGGCCAATTCCCCACTCTCGCCCCAGAGCCAACCAACCAGCCAGCCAGCCTCTTTGCATAAATACGTGATTTTCTTTAAGTGGCTATTAAATTTGTGAACTCTTAGCAGAAGTGCCTGGATTTACGGAGCATTAGAGGAGAAGAAATTAGTCACTGGGTACCAATGATAAATGAGTGCATGGTACTGTGTGTTCATTTTCAGGATGTGAGCATCATTGGCAAACCAACATTCACTGCCCATCCTTCAGCGGTAAGTGGTGGTGAGACACCTTCTTGGACCTCTGCAGCTCTTCTGTTGTGCAGCAGGGGCTGGGCTTCCAGGATAGGTGGTATGTTTCCAAGTCAGTGTGATCTATGAGTTGGAGACGAGGCTAGTGATGCTCCCATGCATCCAAGACTCGTCTCTTCCTTGGCAGTAGTACTGATCATGAGATGAATTTACCTCAGACACATTTGGGTCCAATGTGTTGAAGAGAGTTTGATCAGCCGCAGAGATCTTTACTCATGTACAGCAGTGGAGACTGAAGATTAACTTCACTCCCAGGCATTTAAGTCAAATTCGAGTGTGCAAAGAAAAACTTAATGTGTGGAGCATCACAGAGGCATAGTATCCTGTGAGAAGCATTCATAAGAAAAACATAAATTAAACATAAATTATACACAATTTTTACAAGAAGCAACAAAGAACAAAGTTCATTTTAATGCAAAGTGATCAGAGTGATCATAGTGTTGTTAAACTGCAATGATTCTACAAATTCTGCTGAAGAGTCTCAGCTGGAAATGCCAACAGTACTCTTTTCCATAGATGCTGCCTGGTCTGCTGAGTTCCTCCAGCATTTTGTGTGTGTTGCTCGGATTTCCAGCATCTGCAGATTTTCTCTTGTTTGTGGTTGAAGGGAAGTAGCTGTTCTCGAGCCTGGCAATGTAGAACTTCAGGCTTCTGTATCTCCTTGCAAAGGGTAGTTATGAGAAGATGGCATGGTCCAAATGCTGGGGATCCAAAGTAAATTTATTATCAAAGTACATATATATCACCATATACAACCCTGAGATTCATTTTCTTACAGGTATTCACAGTATGTACAAAGAAACACAATAGAATGAATGAAAAACTGCACACAACAAGATGGACAACCAGCCGATGTGATGAATGTTGCCTTCTTGAGGAGTGCCTCTTATTTTAGAATTGCAGCTTCTAAGATATACCATGAGTTCGAGAAGTGCTGGCTCTGGTTGAATATATATCAGCCTTTGAAATGGTGTGTAATTAGCAAATAATCAGATATTGAGTTATGCATTTTGTTCTCACAACCAAGACTTGACCAGCATTGGCCTGTAGAAATTAGGAAGTTATTGAGCTGCATGACCTGTTCAACCTGAAAGTGGCTGATAATGTCCCAATCTATACCAGAGGCAATAACTTCACTTTAACTTCACTTGCCCCATCACTAAAATGTTCCCATAACCCATGGACTTATTTTTAAGTATTCTTTATCTCATGTTCTTGATATTTATTGCTTGCCTACTATTATTACTTTTTTCTTTTTGTATTTGCACAGTTTGTTGTCTTTTGCACATTGGTTGTTTGTCCGTCTTGTTGTGTGTGGTCTTTCACTGATTCTATTGTATTTCTTGTATTTACTAAGAATACCGCAAGAAAATTCATCACAGGGTTGTATATGTACTTTGATAATAAATATACTTTGAACTTTTGAACTTTGGAATGTCTGGAACAGTTCCATCTGTTTCTTTCAGTTGCAAACCACCCTTACGCAGTTTCAGATAATCAGAACTCTTCTTTCCCTGACTGTGTCACAGTTCCCTCACAAGAGGTACTCCCCTACTGGTCTATAGGTAATTGACCAAGTGGAGTGGAAATGGAAGAGTCTCCCAAGGACAAAGAAACCACCTTGGAGATTACAGCTACATGCACCTTCAACACTGCATTGGAAGAGATCTGCTTTAAGAATTAACAGTCTTTAGAAAGGCATAAAAAATGGTTCTGTTTCAAACTGACTTCAAAGACCTTCAACATAAAAATCAATGATTAAATGTACAGCAACACTGTGACATTGAAGGTGAAATTTCTGAAAAATTAACTGGTGCTTTGTATTGCATGGTTTCTCTTAATCAATCTGTCTATATGGGCAATATAGTTGGGACTTCAACACTGCCTTTGCAACTGGACCCTTGACTTTCTGACAGCAGTCTTAAAGAAAGTCAGCAACCCCACTGCCATGATTACCCTCAATTCAAGTAAGTAGCGTCCATCTGTACCCCTCTGTCCACTGTGCTCGTTATATTCTCAAAGAACTCCAGTAAGTTTGTCAAACAGGACCTGCCTTTGCTGAATCCATGCTGCGTCTGCCTGATGGATCCATTTCCTTCCAGATGCCTCGCTATTTCTTTTTTAATGATAGCTTCAAGCAGCCAGCATAAGCAAAGACCCCATCCACCCCGGACATTCTCTCTTTTCCCTCTTCCTGTCAGACAGAAGGTACAAAACAACTCACGTAAAAGGCCGAGAGAACTCAGCAGGTCAGATGGCATCCATGGAAGTGAATAAACAGTCAACGTTTTGGACCAGGACCCTTCTTCAGAACTGGAAGGGAAGGTGGGAAAACAGCAGAATAAAATGGTGGGGGGAGGGGAAGAAGGATATTTGGAAGGTGATGGTGAAGCCAGGTGGCTGGGAAAGGTAGAGCAAAGAAGGAGGGTACAAAGGTCTGAAAGCACAAATAGCCAAGCTGAAGAACTGCTTCTATCCTGCTGTTATAAATATTGAACAGATCCCTGCTATGACTCTTGACCTCACAATTACATCATTATGCCCTTCCATCTTATAGACGACATGCACTGGGTTTTCTCTATGACTTCATTCTGTATTTTTTTGCTGTTTCATCTTTTACTAACTCAATGCACTGTAGTAATGAATTAATCTGCATGAACAGTGCACATGGCATGTTTTTCACTGTACGAATGATAAAACAATTTACCAATTTGCTAGCACTGATTTTTGGTCCGATAACGCCCTTGTGAAAACCACCAAAACTCTTACCACAATTCAGGTACCGTGTCGATGCCAGTCGTTATTGTCAAGGTAATGATTTGGCAGCAGAGAGGTTTTCTGCCACTCACAAAGAACTAAGGGAAACTTAACAAAAACTTAATACATCAATATTCACCTTTGTGATTTTATTGGAGGTGCTTTAATAGTTTAATACAGGCATTTAAACACTGGCAGTGAAACAGTACATGTGATATATTACAGAGAATCATGCTGGAGGAATTCTGCAGGTCAGGCAGCACCTATGGATGTTTCAGAGCGAGTCCTTTCTTCAGGACTGGAAAGGAGGGGGGAAGATGTTGGAATAAGAAGGTGGTGGGGAGGGAAGGAGGATAGCTAGAAGGTGATAGATGAAGCCAGGTGGGAGGAATGCTAAAAGACTGGAGAGGAACAAATCTGATAGGAGAGGAGAACGGACCATAGGAGAAAGGGAAGGAAGAGGTGATAGGCAGGTGTGAAGAGGTAAGAGGCTAGAGAAGGGAATAGAAGAAGAGGGGAGGGGGAAGACATTTTTTTTGAACGAGAAGGAGAAATTGATATTTTTGCCTTCAGGTTGGAGGCTACCCAGATGGAATATAAGGTGTTGCTTCTCCACCTGCGTGAGGCTTCATTGTAGCACAAGAGGAGGCCGTGCGTCGTCATGTCAGAATGGGAATCGGATTTAAAATGTTTGGCTGCTGGGAAGTTCTACATTTGGTGAATGGCACAGTGGTGCTCAACAATGCAGTTCCCCAATTTACAATGGGTCTCACCAATGTAGTGTAGGCTGTATCGGGAGGACCGAACACAATGGACGACTCCAACAGATTTGCAGGTGAAATTTTACCTCAGCTGGAAGGACTGTTTGGGGCCCTGAACGGAGGTAAGGGAGGGGGTGAGTGGGCAGGTGCAGCACTTTGGCCACTTGAAGTGTTAAGGGCCAAGAGGGAAATTAGGGGGGAGGGATGAATGGACAACGGAATCACAGAGGGAGTGATCCCTGCAGAAAATGGAGAGAAGAGGGGTGGTAAAGGTATGTTTGGTGGTAGGATCCCTTCGGAGATGGTGGAAGATGCGGAGGATGACCTGTGGGATGAGGAGGTTCATGTAGAGTTAGGTAAAGAGAAGAGGAACTCTACCACTGTTAAAAGAACGGGTGAATGTGGATGCTTGGGAAATGGAGCTGTCCTGGAAAGGGAGGATGTTCCCTGGGAACAAGAAACTGAGAAAAGAGAATCACAGTTTTATAGGAGAGAGGGTGGGAAGAGATATAGTCAAGATATCCATGGGAATCGGTAAGTTTGTAAAAGGTATCAGTCGACAGTTTGTTTCCAGAGATGGAGACAGAGGGATCGAGAAAGGCGAGGGAGGTGTCTGAAATGGACCAAGTGAATTTAAGGGCAGGGCAGAAGTTAGAGGCAAGGCTGATGAAATTGACAGGCTCAGCATGGGTGCATGAAGCAGCACCAATGCAATTGTCAATGTGGAGAAGGAAGAGTTGGGGAGTATTGCTGGGGAAGGCTTGGAACATGGACTGATCTATATAGCCAACAAAAATGTAGGCATATCCGGGCCCATGCAGGTGCCCATGACTACCCCTTGAGTCTGGAGAAAGTGAGAGGAGCACTTATCACCACAAGAGGTCAAAGTACTACACTTGCCTATTTATCTTCTCCTTCACTTCCATTCAGTGCTGCAAGGAGTGACTGGGGGCGAACCCAGGTGCAGGACACAGACACGGAGATAGGGTTGAGAGGAGTTTGCACAGTCACGAACGTGGAACAGATAACCAAGGGAGTCTTGACTCAGAGATGAGGCTTTCATAGAATATCTAGAGACTGGAGCTGAACTTAGAACTAACAGTCCTAAGTGATCGGGAAACGAGGTTAACGCACGGGAGTCGACCAACAAATTGGTGACCCGTGGTTGTGACGCCAGAGTTCTTATCCTGCAGTCTCTGATGGAAACCAGGTGTGTTGTAATTAAGTGAACTAGCAGCAATTGAGAATCTAATGACTGGAATTAAGGCATAATCAAGGAGTTAGGAGCGATCTGGGGGACAGCCAGACAGGACCATGACATTCAGGGCCCCAAACAGTTCTTCCCAGTGAGGCAACACTTTACCTGCAAATCTGCTGGGGTTGTCTAATCTGTTGGGTGCTCCCCTTGCAGCCACCTCTATGCTGGTGAGACATGTCATATACTGGGGGTATCGCTTTGTCAAGCACCTCTGTTCCATCAGCCAAAAGTGGAACTTCCTGATGACCAAATATTTTAATTTCATTCTCGTTCCCATTTCAACATTGCAGTCCATGGCCTCCTCTTGTGCCAAGATGAGGCTACACTCAAGGTGGAGGAGCAACACCTTATTTTCCATTTGGTTAGCCTCCAACCTGATGGCATTCATATCAATTTCTCTTTCCAGTAAAAAAAATCCCTCCCCCTCCCCTCTTCTTCTATACCTGCTCTGGCCTCTTACCTTTTCTCACCTGTCTATCACCTCCCTTGGGTTCCCTCCTCCTTCTGTTTCTCCTATGGTCCACTCTCCTCTCCTATCAGATTCCTTCACCTCCAGCCTTTTACCTTTCCTACCCACCTGGTTTCACCTATCACCTTCCAGCTAGCCTCCTTGCCCTGCCCCACCTTTTCATTCTGGCATCTTCTCCACTTCCTTTCCAGTCCTGAAGAAGGGTCTCAACCCAAAATGTCAAATGTTTATTCATTTCTATAGACATTGTCTGACCTTTTGAGCTCCTCAAGCATTTTGTGTGCATTGCTTCATCAGGACTGGAAAGAAAGAGAAGTCAGAGTAAGGAGGTGGGGGAGGGAAAGAAGATGTACAAGGTGGTAGGTGATAGGTGAAACTGGAAGAGAGGGTGGGGGTGAAGTAAAGAGCTGGGAAGTTGATTGGTGAAAAAGGTAAAGGGCTAGAGAAGGGGGAATCTGATAGGAGAGGGCAGAAGACCATGGAAGAAAGGGAAAGTCTGTTCTAGCCACAGCTAACTGTTCTACTAACACCTAAATGAAGGGAGATACCTAGAGATGAATGGTAGGAACCATTTGTTAAATCCAAATTCTTCATTTTGACTTTTTATCAAACACATTAATTAGTTGAAAGTGATCACTCAGCAGACATGTGGAGCTGATGTGAAAATGATCCACATTCATGTGATACTCCTGAATTTTGTGATTTCAGTCTTGCGGGAACATGGAGGCGAGTATAACAAGTGTCATCTGCTCTCCGAACCACACTTGGACCCTCTCTCAGTGCTGATCAATGCTGCTGTAAGTGATTTTGATGCTACTAAAACAGCTTAAAGAATAATGGTTGCAATTATACTTGGTGACAAGAGTCAAAATAAAGGAGAAACTGTTCTGGGTCCATTGTAGCTCCAGGAGTGTTAGTGCATACCAAAAGAATTTACATTTTCTAAGCTAGGCCCCAGGATACCAAGTAACACTCACAGACAGCAGCGTTTTTATACCAAGCAAATGTCTTTGTAAGTTGGTCTTGCCAGAATCTCCTTATTCACTCAATCTTTTTGAAATAACTCCAAACATTGCTATTGTCGACACGAGTGAGGCAAAACTGCAGAGTGCTGACATCTGATCATAGCAGACACTGTGTGCTCTCTAATTGGTGCCTGGTTTGAAAAGCCCAATTATGAATCATGGCCCTATTTCTAGGCACAGGTGTTTGTGAATCCATAGCAATTATATTAAAGTTTCAAGAATGAGAAAACAGCCATCACTAGGCTTCTGTGGACTGAGCTTTTCATCCAGCATTTAATGTTCATGGATAACTAATTGTAATGAGTGCAGCCTGCACTGTGTTAAAAATAGAGGAAAAGATTCTTAAATGGGTTGCATTTAAATTTGTTACTTATACCTCTGCCAAAGACTTTGAAAGAGAATATTTGGGTTGCTTTCCATTCACTGACCATTGTTTTCTGTTCTGTTGAAATTCTTGAGCCAGTTAATGACAGATTTTGACAAACTAATTTAAACCATTTATAAGAGCTTGTGATTACATTGTGTATATGAAACTTCAGATGTATAAATATACAGTATGTAGTTCTCAGTCTCTATAACTGCCTCCACTTTATAGCTAAGTTAAAGATAGAGCCCAGTAACAGGTCCTTCCTGCTCAATGAACTATGCCACCCTATTATATCCAATTAACGTACTAGCCCATACATCTTTGGGATGTGGGAAGAAACCAGAGCACCTGGAGGAAATCCATGCAGACACGAGGAATACGTACAAGCTCCCTACAGGCAGTAGTGGGAAACAAAACCAGATGGCTGGCACTGTAGAGCCTTATGCTAACCTCTACGCTACCAAGCCGCCCTAAGGCATATTCTTGTGTAATTTGTAAAATAAATACAATTGTTTTCTAACTCGCCTCATCAACGTTGCTTTTGCAGTCCTGTCTGAATTACTAGATCTGTAATTGAAGTCTTTTTGAGTAAATAACTCAGGAAATACTGGTAATACTTGGCAGGTCAGTCAGCGCTTGAGAGAGAAACAGGTAATGTTTCAGATTATTGACCTTACAGAAGAATTCAGTGCGAGAGTGAAGTTCCTTAGTTTTTTACCTCATTCTTCAATTGCTACTTTGAGCATGGAGTGAATACTTGACGAATATTTACATCCTTGTCTTGTTCAAAAACAAACTGGGATTTTACAATTAGAATACCTGCAAATGGGCTATCATCAGTCAGAAACTTCGTACTTGAAATATTCTTTACTTTGAGATATTTTGGCCCTGTATAAATCTAAGTATTACTCCTTTTCTCTTTCTTAGCCAAACCCCAGATAACATCCTTGAGCAAGCATGCACAGACCATAAGCACATGGAAGAATTAAGGGCCACTATTAAGGAAGAAGTGTTTTCAATGGCTTCTATTATGAATAGCCTTTTTTAAATATACTGTAATTGTTACTCTAAATCATTGGAGTAGATTTTTCAGCCTCTGGTGTACATATTTGATAAAACTATAGTAAATTATATAGAAGCATAATAACATCACCATAAAGCAAACTGATTGAATTTACTCACCCAACACTGAACTGATTCCAATCTATGAAATCATTTCAAGAACTCTTCAACTCATGTCCTCAATTTTATCAATTACTTATTTATCTATTTTTATTATTTTTTGCTTTTCTTTCTGTTTTCTGCACATTGGCTGTTTGTCTGTGTATAATTGTTCATTGATTCTATTGCATTTCTTTGTATTTCCTGTGAATGCCTGCACAAAAATGTTTAGCCAATGATATAAAAGAGGATACCAGAAGTTTTTATTTTCAGATACATAAAGAGTAAAAGAGAGACGAGAGTGAAGATTGGCCCACTGGGAAATGACACTGGAGAGGTAGTAATAGGGAACAAAGAAATGGCAGATGAACTTAATAAGTATTTTGCATCAATCTTCACTGTAGAGGAAACCATAGTATGCCAGAAATTCAAGAGTGTCATGGGGTAGAAGTGAGTGTAGTTGCTATTACTAAGGAAAAGGTGCTTGGGAAACTGAAAGGTCTGAAGGTAGATAAGTCACTTGGATCAGATAGACTACACCCAGGGTTCTGAAAGAGGTGGCTGAAGAGATTATGGAGGCACTAGCAATGATCTTTCAAGAATCAATAGATTCTGGAATGGTTCCGGAGGATTGGAAAATTGCAAATGTCACTCCACTCTTCAAGAAGAGAGGGAAGCAGAAGAACGAAATTATAGGCTGACATCAGTGTTTCCAAAGGTTTTGGAGTCCATCATTAAGGATGAAGTTTCTTGATACTTGGAAGCACATGATAAAGTAGGCCAAAGTCAGCATGGTTTTCTTAAGTGGAAATCTTGCCTGACAAATCTGTTGGAAATCTTTGAGGAGATAACAGGCAGGATAGACAAGGGAGAGTCAGTGGATGTTGCTTACTTAGATTTTCAGAAGGCATGTGACAAGGCACTGCACATGAGGCTGCTAACAAGATAAGATCCCATGGTATTACAGGAAATATATTAACATGGAAAGAAGATTGGCTCCCTGGTAGAAGTCAAAGGGTGGGAATAAAGGAAGCCCTATCTGGTTAGCAGCCGGTGAGTAGTGGTGTTCCATAGAGATGGATTTTGGGACAGCTTCTTTCACGTTATATGCCCATGATCTGAATGATGGAATTGATGGCGTTGTGGATGATATGAAGATAGATGGAGGGGCAGGCAGTGTTGAGGTTAATATCTGAGTAGTGTTAGATGGCTGTGGGCCTGTACTCACTGGAGCTTAGAAGAATGAAGGGAGATCTATTTTAAATCTATTGAATATTGAAAGGCATAGATGGAGTGGATTTGGAAACAATGTTTCCTATAGTTGGGGAGTCTAGGATCAGAAGGCACAGCCCCAGAATAGTAGGACACCCAGTTAGAACAGAGAAGTTTCTTTAGCCAGATGGTTGTGAATCTGTAGAATTCATTGCCACAGATGACCAAGTCATTCGGCATGTATATAAAGCAGAGGTTGGCTGGTTCTTGATCAGTCAGGGTGTTAAAGGTTATAAGAAGAAGGCAGGAGAATGGGGTTGGGAGGGATTATAAATCAGCTATGATGGAATGACAAAGCAAACTCAGTGTGCCGAATGGTCCTCTGTCTTATGGTTTTAAAATGAATCTCTGAGTAGTATATGGTGACATTTATGTACCTCTGGTAAGTACATTTATATTTGCTTTGAACTTTGAGCTTTAAGAGAATGACAATATGATACAGTTAGATAAAATGGCACATTGTTACTATTAAAAAATAAAATAGCAATAATTATGGCGATAGGCTTCATGTAAATTAAGTCATTAGTATCACTGACAGCAATTCTTTTTAGGAGCAATGGAACGTCAGTAAAATTTAGTTCAAAGGTTTGCACGATACAAAAACACTGCAATGATTTTATTCATGATTCAAAGCAATTAGAGCAAATAACTTTGCTTTGTGGTTTAATTGACAAATTGATGCAGAAATTAGACCTTGCTAAGCCCTCATACAGTGCAAGACTAGTGCAATGAGGCCCATTCTAGAAGAACAGAATTCTGTGTTTCAGCATGCCTGAGAAGTGCTTGAGCGTACATTGAAAATATACTCAAGACCCTGGGGAACAACTGAAGTAGCTGTCAGGTGACTTCAATGAGGGAGCTAATAATTGCTTCAAGACCCCTAACTGCAGACTCCATGTTTATTTTTTAACTTGCTACGGTGGTGGGAACAAATGAGTATTTCAGTGATTAACAGTTAAGCAACAACTTAGTGTCATAAAGTCACAGAACACTACCGCACAGAAACAGGTCCTTCAGCCCCTCTACTCCATGCCGAACTATTACTCTGCCTAGTTGCATCGACCTGCACCCAGACCATAGCACTCCACACCCCTCCCTTCCATGTACCTATTCAAATTGCTCTTAAATGTTGAAATCAAACCTGCATTCACCACGTTGGCTGGTAGCATTTTCCACACTGTCAATGCTCACTAAGTGCAGAAGTTCCCACTCATGTTCCCCTAAGTATTTCACCTTTCACCCTTAACCCATGACCTCTAGTTCTAGTCTCAGCCGACCTCAGAGGAAAACGCCTGCTGGCATTTACTCTACTTATTTTGGTATTTTGGTACGCTGGCCTTTATAAATCAGAGCATTGAGCATTGGAGTTGGGACGTAATGTAGAAATTTTACAAGGCATTGGTGAGGCCAAATTTGGAGTATTGTGTACAGTTTTGGTCACCGAATTATAGGAAAGATGTCAACAAAATAGAGAGAGTACAGAGGAGATTTACTAGAATGTTACCTGGGTTTCATCACCTAAGTTACAGAGAAAGGTTGAACAAGTTGGGTCTTTATTCTTTGGAATGTAGAAGGTTGAGGGGGGACTTGATAGAAGTATTTAAAATTATGAGGGGGATAGATAGAGTTGACGTGGATAGGCTTTTTCCATTGAGAGTGGGGGAAATTTGAACAAAAGGACATAAGTTGAGAGTTAAAGGGCAAAAGTTTAGGGGTAACATGAAGGGGAACTTCTTTACTCAGAGAGCAGTAGCTGTGTGGAACGAGCTTCCAGCAGAAGTGGTTGAGGCAGGTTCGATGTTGTCATTTAAAGTTAAATTGGACAGCTATATGGACAGGAAAGGAATGGAGGGTTATGGGCTGAGTGCAGGTCGGTGGGACTAAGTGAGAGTAAGAGTTCAGCAGGGACTAGAAGGGCCGAGATGGCCTGTTTCCATGCTGTAATTGTTATACGGTTATATGGTTATACCCCTTATAATTTTGTATACCTCTACCATATCTTCTCTCAGGCTACGTCCACACTACGCTGGATAATTTTGAAAACGTCGGTTTTGAGTAAAAATGATAGGCATCCACACTAAGCGTTTTTCAAACTACCTCCATCCACATTAGACGGATATTTGGGCGAATCTCCTCCTACTGGGCATGCGCAGGACACACAGCATACAAGCAAAGAGGAAACGATATACTTGGTGCGTGTTTGTCCAGTTACAGAGAAGAAAAACTACTCCGCTCCAGGGAATAAAATCCAAACCTATTCAACTTTCCCCTAACTTGCATTTATATAGCACCTCTGAAATAGTAACACCATTCCAGGATCAATGGCTAATTAAATTTGACAGCTAATTAAAACTCCATGGGCCAGCATTATATTACAAAGGACACTGATTCACATGTACTTCACTGTAAGAGTTGACTGACATAAACATGACATGGTGTTACAAATGGAAACAAAATTAAAGGTTTGAGCTGATTAGTGTAAGGAAAATAATCTGACTGCAATAAGTTAAAAAAAATGTATGTTTGGATAAAAAAACCCGGTTAGTAAAATAACCTTTCTTATTTTGATTGGAGAATCGTCTCCACCATCTCCTTACCTTCAATCCGAATACTTTCCAGGAAACAAATCTAACCTTAACTTCCGAAAGTAAAACTTCGGAAGAGTTTGTTAGTAACTTACCCACAACCCCATGACACTGTTTTTTGCAGATATTCCTCATACCTTCTCTTCTATTTCCTGACATACAAACTTAACTTGACTGTGAAGAAAATGATTAATATCTTCAAGGTTACATTGTCTTTTTTTTAATGAAACAAACTTGAATTCAGTTGAATTCTGAGGTTTATACTTTATTGTCGCCAAACAATTAGTACTAGAACGTACAATGATCACAGCAATATTTGAATCTTTATTTATCAATATTACAAAATTCTTAACCCTTATAGGAAGATATTGTTAAAAAATGAAGTTTGGCCGTGGGTTCTTACATCAAACTGTCCAAACAAGAAGTTGATGAGGCAATTGATGCACCTGTGTAAGCTGAGCCTGAATCTTTCTCAGCTTTTGCTGACAGTGATTACTGAACAGATCTCCCATTCAGGCATGTGAACAAAGGATAGTGACTAGTTAGAATACTGATTGTTGAACTGATAATCCATCACTGCTCTGAATTCAGAGGCTTGAGAGGAGGCAGGATGCCAATTTACTCACCACACCAATTGTGGGGTAAAATTGTAGGCTTACAAAGTCTGTAGTTCCTTTTCTTACGTGACCTCGAAAGGTTTCAGAGGATGTGGTACCTAGTGAGCTCCCACTGATGAGCAAGTGGCATTAGACACACGATAGCATTGTGGTTAGCAATGCTTTACAGTACAGGCATCCCAGGTTAATTTCCCACTGCTGCCTGTAAGGAGTTTGTACGTTCTTCCCGAGGCCACATGGGTTTCCTCCCGGTGCTCTGGTTTCCTCCCACGCTCCAAAGAAGTGCTGGTTAGTAGGTAAATTGGTCATTGTAAACTGTCCTGTGATTAGGCAAGGTTTAAATCATGGGGTTGCTGGGTGGCACAGCTTGAAGGGCCAGAAAGGCCTATTCCACACTGTCTGTCAATAATAATAATAATAATAATAGTAATAAAACAGCACTGAAGATCAGAGAAATCAAACTAACAATAAAAATGCAACTGAGTTGCTTGGGATTGGTGGTGCTGATATTTGGGATTCAAGAGCTGGAAATGGCTTAGACTCATTAGGAAGATCCTGCTCTGGTCAGGTTACTGACCGTTACACCAGAGGTCCCCAACCTAGGGTCTACAGACCCCTTGCTTAATGGTGTTGGTCCATCGTATCAAAAAGGCTGGGAGCCCCTAGGCTGCAATGAGGTTGATGCTGGGAGTTTATCTGCATTAATGTACAATGACCCCCCGTGCCTGGACCAGGTCCAACACAACGTGACCTCAGCATAAACCACTGCATTCCACATCTTGATGAACCTAACTATTTCCCATAATTTTCACATGCATGCATAGTATTACTGCTGCAGATTGCTCTTCTGTGTGAATGGGGCAGATACAATGTATTCCAGATGGTAGTCAGAGCAGTTTTAAGCCTTGTAACCTGTAAATGCCAGCAGTAAAGGGACACACCACAGCTTTGTGTTCAGTTGCTTAAGTTACGAACTGGTCATAACTGGTAGCTTAAGGTAGTTCTCTAAAACTACTTGTAACTTGAGCTAAAAAATTGCAATCTAACCTATCGAGTCTCTGCCTAGGTTATATCATTCAATATATGACTTAGTTTAAAATAAAATGCATGGAGATCTAGTTCCAGCAGCAGGGAAAATCTGTTTTGACTTATTTTTCTAAAAAGCCATTGAAATGTCTGCATTTTCATTTCAAATAGTGAGTTAATTGGAATAGGCACTTAATGCAATTTCAAAAAGTTGTAACTGACCGCACTGTCTGTCAACTGCTTGCATCAATGATCATATTATCAATGATCAATGATCATGTGTTAGTGAGGATTTTACGTTCAATTTTCAATTTTATATCATTTTTGCCAATTTATCATTGTTTCCCACCCCCTCCCCCTCCCACAATTTCATGGGTCATTTGATTTATTTTCCTGTGTACATTTATATCATGTTATTTTCCATTGTTTTCCCTTTGTCTTGATTCTTGATGAAAATCACTTGTCTGCAGAAACGTTGAAGTTAGCTTCCACAATTGAGCTGTTAACCTCCTCATTCTGCTTGGATGTAACCTGCCCCACCATTTCCATACCCTTCTGTTGTGAGGCTGTAGCATGGTGGTCATGAAGGTTTAGTCACCAATCATCAGCAGATCTCAGGGGGCAGATGTGTGAGTTCTGTCTGCAGATAACCAAAATAAAAAGTTTTGGTACCAGGTGACGTTCACACCCTGACAACCTGAAAGGGGCAGGTCTAACCCTTTGTTAGCTCAAGGTAACCCAATTTAGTATCATAGTGATAGTTATACCGAACAGAATACATTCTTTTGTCACCTTGGAGACACAAGAAATGCAGCAGGTTCTGGAGATATGGAGCAGCACATCATGATCCTCTTCCTTCAGTTAGTCCTGACGAAGGGTCTCGGCCTGAAACATCGACTGTACCTCTTCCTACAGATGCTGCCTGGCCTGCTGCGTTCACCAGCAACTTTGATGTGTGTTGCTTGAATTTCCAGCATCTGCAGAATTCCTGTTGTCAGCACATCATGATGTTGGGAGGTAGCTATCTCGGCTTTCTCTTTCCAGTCCAGATGAAGGGTCTCATTCCAAAACATCAACTGATCACTTTGCTCCATTGATGATTTCAAGCAGTCTTCATCTCATGTTTCAATTTTTATTTCTTATTTATTTATTGTTGTTATTTTGTTTTCTTTTTCTTTTTGTATTTGCACTTTGATTGCCTGCCCATCTCATTCACTGTTTTCCTTTGTATTCACTGTGAATGCCCACAAGAAAATGAATCTCAGGGTAGTATATGGTGGCATATATGTACTTTGATAATAAATTTAATTTGAACTTTGACGGGCACAGTTTCTCCAGTGCCTTTGTGTATTTCTTCAGTCACAACGTCTGTACTAACCTTCAAGTCCCCATCTACATTACTTCCATCAAAATCCAAGTTATTCGAGCTCAAGCCTCAAACAGTTGTCAGGACTCTCATTAGTGGCCAATGGCTCTGGCTTCTGGGGCAAAGGTTAGCTCTGGGGAAGTAGGTAAGGGAGTTGGCTAAGGCCCTTCAGACTGCTATTCATGGCTGACCTTCACTCCTCTTTTTCCATTCCCCATTCTGGCACACCTCTTACCCCTTTCTCTTCTCCTCATTTGCCCATCAGTTCCCTCTGATGCCCCTCCTTCTTCCTTTTCTCCTATAGTTCACCGCCCTCTCGTATCAAATTCCTTCTTCTTCAGCCCTTTACCTCATCCACCTATCACCTCTCAGCTTCACCACCCACCTTTACTGTCACCTAGGTTCACCTATCAACTTCCAGCTTGTATCTCTTCCCCTTCCCCATCTTCTTATTCTAGCTTCTGCCCTCTTCCTTTCCAGACCAGAAGAAGGGTCAACTATTTATTTTTCTCCATAGGTGCTGCCTGACCTGCTGAGTTCCTCTAGCCCAGTCCTCAGAACTTGTAACCTCCCTTACAATCCAAATGTTTCTCACAGCTTGGAAAATATTCAGCCTCCACACGTGCTTGGAACAGAGAATTCCAAAACTTCTACAATCCTTTGAGAAAGAAAATCCTACTCATTCCCATCTTGATTGACCAAGCTCTTATTCAACTTCATCCTAGTTCCAGATTCCCCTATTGTTCCCTCATAGGATTATGATTTATTCTACTCCCTCCGCTGTGATGTCCACTGATCCTAAAGGCATTGGAGTGTGCTGGCTTTCCTTTCCCAGCTGATATCCCAAATGAGTACTCTTCAGGTTTGGACAGCTATTGCACTGCGGAGAATTTTACTCACAGGTCAAACCAGCCTCTCCCCTAGGTTTAAGGCACATCCCCTCACAAACAAGTGTTATCAAGGATTGTAATTAGACAATAATCAACAGTTTCAGTCAAATCTTGGGATAACAGCTTTTAACAATTTCTTCACTTTGGGAAGGGCTGTGCTGTGCACTTGTACACATCAATACTCTCAGGATTAAATATTGAAGGAGGCAGAATAAAAAGTGATCAGTGCATGTTGATGTAGAAATTTGATCAGATTTGCGAGCACTACTGTAAAAGTATGGATATTATATCAAAATGCATTAAACACAATGCATACATTTGTGTTTACATGTAAGACCCCACTGAAACTTTACCTTTGACATTGTTTGTTCTGTTGGTCAGTAAGTCATTTCGCACAGAAACAGCCCTTCAGCCCATTTTAAGCACCTGTAGGGACTCCTTAATTTCATTGGACAGAATTCACCCAGACTGTTAAGGGTTAAGTTCGCCATGTATGTTGCTTATTACACTGTACATTATGCCGTTTTGGGGCAGGGATTTTCCTGATATATATACAACGTCACCATTTTGTTTGCAGAGGGAATAAAGTGTACGTTAGAAGTAATTTTTGTCGATTTTGTCGACACTCCTGCATACCCTTCTGCACCCACTCCACCTTTCCTCATCTACGTTAGTTTCCCCATAACTTTTGTCATTATCCTGCACTCAAAACATCCAGCACCCAACATATCTTTTAGAATGTGAGAGGAAGTCAAGGTACATGGGAAAAAAACAGGCAAAATATGCCCAAGATCAGGGTTGATCCCAAGTATGTGATTTCCCTCCCCCCCTCTGTTTTCCGTAGGGATCACTCCCTACGCGACTCCCTTGTCCATTCGTCCCCCCCATCTCTCCCCACCGATCTCCCTCCTGGCACTTATCCTTGTAAGCGGAACAAGTGCTACACATGCCCTTACACTTCCTCCCTTACCACCATTCAGGGCCCCAGACAGTCCTTCCAGGTGAAGCGACACTTCACCTGTGAGTCGGCTGGGGTGATATACTGCGTCCGGTGCTCCCGATGCGGTCTTCTATATATTGGCGAGACCCGACGCAGACTGGGAGATTGTTTCACTGAACACCTACACTCTGTCCACCAGAGAAAGCAGGATCTCCCAATGGCCACATATTTTAATTCCACGTCCCATTCCCATTCTGACATGTCTATCCACAGCCTTCTCTACTGTAAAGATGAAGCCACACTCAGGATGGAGGAACACCTTATATTCCATCTGGGTAGCCTCCAACCTGATGGTATGAACATTGACTTCTCAAACTTCCGCTAATGCCCCACCTCTCCCTCGTACCCCATCCATTATTTATTTATACACTCACATTCTTTTTCTCTCTCTCTCCTTTTTCTTCCTCTGTCCCTCTCACTATACTCCTTGCCCATCTGTGGGGTTTCCCCCCTCCCCCTTTTCTTTCTCCCTAGGCCTCCTGTCCCATGATCCTCTCATATCCCTTTTGCCAATCACCTGTCCAGCTCTTGGCTCCATCCCTCCCTCTCCTGTCTTCTCCTATCATTTTGGATCTCCCCCTTCCCCTCCCACTTTCAAATCTCTTACTTGCTCTTCCTTCAGTCAGTCCTGACGAAGAGTCTTGGCCTGAAACGTCGACTGTACCTCTTCCCATAGATGCTGCCCGGCCTGCTGCGTTCACCAGCAACTTTTGTGTTTTGCTTATGATTTAAGATTCGCTTTTCTTGCAACGTAAACATCAACATATCAAAACATACAGTAAAATGCATTTTTCGTGTTATTCTATGGTGGATGATATCGCGACTGAGGAAGGGTGAAGAGAAAATCCACCAGAGAACTGACCAATGCAAAGCATGTTTATCAGGAATAGTAAGTGGCATATTTCGAGCAGGTGGAGCTCATCAGTTGTGGTTGACAGCTCGTCGAGGAGAAGGAAAACTCTGATCTCAAACCTCTGCTGCCCTGCAGCAAAACCCACTCATGGGAAAGGTTTCAGGGGTAAACCCTGAGGAAAAATCTGGAGCTGGAGTCCCTAAGGCAGTCCTACATTGAGTTCAACGCTGACTGGCAACTCCTGCGGTGCTGCTGGTATCAAACTGTATCAGTCTCTGCCGTTCCTTTGGATTCATCAGCTGTGTGGAGAAGGAGAGCTCGCTGCTTGGACAACAGCTGGCTCTCTGTTTTGTACTGCCTTGGCTTGCGTATTGGCTTGCATATACACAGGCAGCTAGAATGCAACATCTATGGCCAAACCTGACCAACAGAGGGCCTCAAGAGGTATGGTTGTGCGGCAGACAAATTACCAAATCAGCGTCCAGTGATCTGGAACATTAATCAAATTTCACCATGACAGCTGTGAAATTTAAATTAGAGTACTTCAATGAATCCGAAATAAAAAGCTATTACGGACAGCAACGATTGTTGTAAACATCCATTATATCCGCAAACATCCTCAGGAAAGGAAATCTGCCTGACCTGCCTTATTCTTAGCTTTACCCACCAAAGGAGTTTATTCCAAAATGCCCAGAAAGGCATTCAACTTAGGAGGAAATTAAGAATTTTCAATAAATACGAGCATTGTCCGTGAAATCCTCTGCATGAATAAATTAAAATTAATGCGCCTCTTCAACAAAATGTAAATGAAGAGTGATCTCATCAGATGTATATGATAATGAAGGAAACCACCAGTGTCCAGTTGTTAGTTCATTCCAATTAAGTCCGTCACAGTATTAGTTTGCAAAACTCATTATAGACTCCAGGAAACGATCTTTCGCCTATACTGAAGTGGGTCTGTGGAACAGACTGCCGTCTTAGAATAATATCAGTAATTGCCAATCAGATATGTAACAGAGAAGGCTGAAGCACTTGAACACTTAACAAATAGGCATGCAACCACCACCTTCATTAAAGAATGATATCTGTTACAGTGACTTCAAGGTTGCTTGTAGCTATATCCAGATTAATCTTCTCTTTGTAGAGACTCCACGACTAATAGGCAATTCACCTGTTTACTTTCAACTAAATTACCATCTTATGCTGGAACAATTCGGAGTCCTTCACACAGCCGACTGGTTTCAGAGAACAGCAATTGTGGTTTTGAGTTACGTTAAAATAAAGTTATATCTGCCTTTTTTTGTTGAGACTATCAACATCCCATTGCAAAGTAGAGCAGAGAAGTTTTGCTGGCCAGTACTTTCCCAAGGAAAGATTTTTTATTATCTACCATGTCTATACATCTCATAATCTTACGAGGGGTGATTGATAAGTTTGTGGCCTAAGGTAGATGAATTATTAACTTCAAACCTTCTGCATTTTCACTCAAAGAGTTGAACTGCACGTGCATGTAACGAGAGCTGTATAACTCATCTCCTTCTGCCTTGGGCCATGAACATATCAATCACCCCTGCTGTGGACCATCTGGAGGTCCAAGATGCTCTTGTTACATGCAGTTCAACTCTTTGAGTGATAATGCAGAAAGTTTGAAGTTAGTAACTCATTTCCTTCTCCCTTAGGCCACAAACTTATCAATCACCCCTGCTGTGGACCACTTCTACAAAGAAGGGATCCGTTTGCTCCACAACCGCTGGACTAGGTGTGTAAATGTAGGAGGGGACTATGTTGAAAAATAAATGTGCTAGGTTTTCTGAAATTGACTCCTTCTACCTTAGGCCACGAACTTATCAATCACCCCTCCTATATACATCTGTCAGGTCACCCCTTAGCCATTGGCCAATACTTTCTGCTCAACTGACACCACCCTGGTTTGGAGAAATGCTGTCTCATTATATGGCTATATATTATATGGCTATATACATTATATAAATGTATATAGTTTCAAGACAATAAATTATACTTGAAATGAAAAATAGATTATTTCGTTATTCCTCTGCCTTGTTATATTTGAAATTTTGATGTACTTGTCTTGAACATATAATATAGCATTCACTACACGGTTGCTACACAGCCCTTTGGCTCTTCCTAAGATTCAAAGTACATTTATTTTCAAAGTATGCATGCAGTTTCCAGCTCTGAAATTTGTCTGCCCAGAGTTTGAGAAGGCACTATATAAATGTAAATTCTTTATAGGAAAGTCTGTTCAATAAACACAATGCAACAATACAAGGAATAATTTAGTTCAAAACTTACAATGGGATGTTTGTAACAAAAATTAGCATGCTTAAGTGAGATTTATCTTCCTGCCAACAAATGCAATAACAAGTTTGTTTTAAACAGTTAATGTCTTCATGAAAACAATAGACAGGGCAAATTCATCCAAGCACATTAAAATGTTAATTACTCACATTGCAAGCCATGCCTTTCCACTACACCTATTATATATCTTAGGGAACCGTGTAAATAGGGCTGTTTGTCAGTTGAAAAATAAATGGAGGGCCATTTATGCAGCATCATCAGTTTTGAAAGTCCAGCTGCCATACAGGGAGCCAGGCAATAAGTGAACGCTTTTGAAATGCAATACCCTGTTCAATATTTTTCTGGACTGAATTTGATCCTTCAAGGATCAATTCTTTCTTTCTCAAGCAATATATATAACCTTAAAGGAAATATGATCTTATCAAAAATAATAAGCTTGGACATGTTCTAAACAAGAACAGTAAGATTATTATCTTACCCGATATCAGGTGGCAGTTTAAATTGTTAATTACTACCTTAATTAAGGGTTCATGTCTTCAAAATAGTTCTGCTCTACAGCCAAAAACCAGTTTTCATGCTCAATTTACTTCGTTGCTGCCTGAGCTCCAACTGTTGAAGTCCATCTCTGTCCATTTGCTTTCTGACTGTCTCTAATATCACTGCTGAGAAAACCCGCTGCCTTATTTTATACATTATAAATTCACTCATTGACCTTATATTTTGTTTTTTGGTTGAAGAATTAAAGGAGGATTACACCTTCTCCCTGCATATCGCACAGCAAAATTATGACCTCCTGCATTCATCTAAAATGTAGTCATCCACCTAGAAAGACTTTGCTAGCTCTTCATTGGGACCTGAACAATGCAACTACAAATGAGTTGAAATTTCCCTTTGGTACTTTCTAAACTAATTGAAATAATGGAGGAGAATTTTCAAGGGTTTCCCTAACCTTCCATATTAAGAATAGTTTTCACTGGTTTCTAATGTAGTGTAGAAATTGTGGCAGCTATTTACAAACAGCAACTTCCCTCAAGTGCCAAGAGATAATGGCCAGATAATCATTGTTTATTGAGAGATAACCTCTGGCCAATCGTTCTTCATTAGTGTAGCTATGCGAGCTATTTTACAACCAGCTAAAAGGGAAGGCAGGTCAATGACTTAAAGTTTTATCTGAGGCTGCTTACTTCTAACAGTACAGCACTTGCTTGGTTTTGCACTGGAGAGTGAATCTGGAGGAATAAAATCTAAACCCAGAGCTTTCTAATTCAGAACTCAAAAATGCCAGCACTATGTCAGGCTTAACTTCTTGGAGATCAAAGAAAATACTGGGAAACCGGACTATTGTCTGCTTTCAGCAGTTGCCACTGTTTCTCTGACAATTTTAGCACTTCCATCTCCTTATTACAGCTTGTTTATCTTCTGCTACCAGCATGTTCAGCTGGAGCACAAAAATGGAAGAATCTCTGTGGTTTAGCTACTTAGATTTTTGTAAGTAAGTTTCCACTTTACCTTCCTATCTTATCCCACAGAGCGGCAACTTCTTTTAATTTCACAAACATGACAGAATCTGTAGATACTGGAAATCTAAAGCAACACGCACAAGATGATGAAGGAACGCAGCAGGCCAGGCAGCATCTATGGGAAAGAGTATCAATGACAGTTCTTCCGGATTGAAACTTCTTTTAACTTCAGTGGTGGGCAATCTATTGGACAGGATTATTAGAAACAGGATTTACAAACATTTGGAGAAGTATAGTCTGATTTTGAATAGTCAGCATGGCTTTGTGAGGGCTAGGTTATGCCTCATGAGTCTAATTGAATTCTTTGAGGATGTGATGAAGTGCATAGTTGAATATGGAGCATTGGATGTAGTGTATATGGATTTTATTAAGGCGTTTGATAAAGTTCCCCATGGCAGGCTCATTCAGAAAGTCAAGAGGCATGGGATCCAAAGAAATTTGGCTGTGTAGATTCAGAATTGGCTTGCCCACAGAAACCAAAGGCTGGTTGTACGTGGAACATTTTCTGTTTGGTGGTTGGTGCCCAGTGGTATTCCTCAGGGACCTGTTCTGGATTTCCTGCTCTTAGTGATTTTTATAAGTGATTTGGACGAGGAAGTGGAAGAGTAGGTTAGTAAGTCTGCAGCTGGTAGCATCGTGGATAGTGTAGAAGGTTGCCGTAGGTTACAAAAGACACTAACAAGATGCAGAGATGGGCTGAGAAGTGAGAAATGGAGCTCAACCCTGAAAGGTGTAGTGATTCACCTTGGAAGGTCAAATTTGAAGGCAGAATACAAGATTAATGGCTGGATTCTTGCCAGTGTGGAGGAACAGAGGGGTCTTGTAATCCGCATCCATAGATCCCTCAAAGTTGCCACACAAGTTGATAGGATTGTTAAGAAGTCATATGCTGTGTTGGTCTTCATTAGCTGGGGGATTGAGATCATAAGCTTCAAGGTAATGCATGGTAATGATGTTGCCTGGATTAGAGAGTATGTTTTATGTCAAAAGGTTGAGCGAGGTGGGGCATTTATCTTTGTAGTGAAGGAGGATGAGAGGTGATTCCATATGTGTATAAGATGGAAAGAGACATAGGTAGAGTGACAATGGTTAATATGAGAGAACATACTTTTTAGGTGAATAGAGGAAAGTTTAGGATGATATCAGAGGTAGGTTTTTTACACAGAGTGAGGGGAGTAGATGGAATACACTGCTAGGATTTATGGTGGAGGTAGATACACTAGGGACATTTAAGAAACTCTAAGATAAACTTTTTGGATGATAGAAAAATGGAAGACTATGTAGGAGGTAAGGATTAGGTTGATCTTGGTGTAGATTAAAAGTTTGGTATAAAACCATGGGCTGCAGGGTCTGTGCTGTGCTGTACTGCTCTATAACCTAATGCACCCAGAAGCCTTCTATGTGTCAGTTCATAAGATGAAATTCTAAGAAATTCTGTGACTAAGAAGTGATTTTTATTATCAGCTTTAACAAGCTGATTTGTGTTGATGCCAGATTAAAGCTTAGTGTTCTTTGAATTAACACAAGAAACATAAAACCTGAAGTAGTAGCAAAAGGATCACCTTTAAGAGAATTAAATGAGTTAACTGTGATGGGGTAACTTGCACTCAATGTCAACAAGACCAAGGAGTTTATTGTGGGCTTCAGGAAGAGGAAGTTGGGAGAATGCATTCCAGTCTTCGGTGAGGGGTCAGCAGTGAAAAGCTGAGCAACCTCAGGTTCCAGGCCATCAGCATCTCAGAGGATGTATCCTTTCCTTTGCCCAACACATGAAGACAGCATGCCAGCGGCTATACTCCTTCAGGAGTTTGAGGAAATATGGTATTCCACTAAAGACTCTAACATGGTACAGATATCTAAAGACCCACACTCAATGTTTTAGGAATACCATCTCCCCTCTGCCATCAGATTTCTGAACGTTCAATGAACGCTTTTCTTCTTTTGCACTATTTATTTATTTAGTTATTTGCTGTATTTATTAGTGTAAAATGATGCACTGCACAGCTGCCACAAACCAATCAATAAGACTGATTCTGAATCTGATTCTGTTTCTGATTCCGATTCTGATCCTGATTTCAATTCTGATTCTGATTCTGAATTTGCCATATTCTGAACCAGCATCCTGCATCTAAGAAGCATAAAACATGGAATTTCGTTGTGCTAATTCTCAGGCACCATCGGGTGACACTTGAAGACCTTAGGCATTGTGCAACATCAGAAGTGTCTAGTCCATTTGCTTTGGACTCCCTATAGAAAACAGGCAAGACAGAGTATTCTGTCATTTCCACTAAACTTCATACAGCCCCCACTCCCCACCAGCCACATTCACTTTTCGCTCCATTGCTTTTCTGACCACATCACCACATACACATAATATGAGGCAGTGGGCACTGTTTGAACACTGCCCACCTGCTCTCCAGCCCCATATGCCCCCAGAATTATTCCAGGCCAGTCCCGAGGCTCCTGTTTGATTTGTTATAGTGAGGAAGACAAGTAGATGTTGAAAAGGAGTCTGGGTCAAATTTATACCTCAGAGGCTCCTGCAGGACATGATTATTTCATTAGGAGATTTTGTTTGTCACCAAAGACATCAGCAAATTTCTACAGGTGTACTGCGGAGAGCGTTCTAACTTTGTCGCATCACCGTCTGGTATGAAAGAGCCACTGTACAGGATCGAAAAATGCTGCAGAGGTTTGAAAACTCAGCCAGCTCCATCATGGGCATTAGCTTCCCTTCCATCGAGGACATCTTCAAAAGGCGATGCCTCCACAAGGCGCTGTGCATCATTGAGGACTGCCATCGCCCAGGACATGCTCTCAGAGAGGAAGTATAGCAACCTGAAGACAAACCCGCTCAACAGCTCTTCCTCTCCATCATCTGAACAGATAATGAACCAACCCATGAACACTACCTCACTATTTCTGTTCTCTTTTTGCACTATTTAACTAATTTATTAATTTTCTGTATATATTTCTTATTGTAATTTATAGTATTTTTATTTATTGTACTAAACAGCTGCCAAAAAAACAAGAATTTCATGACATATGCCAATGATATTAAACTGATTCTGATTCAGTCTTCTCTCCATTGCTCTTCCCACAATGTCAGCACATCCCACCCACCTTGGCCCCATTTCAGACTGGCCTTGAGACTCATGTATGGTCTGCCTTTGCAGGAAAGGCAAATGGATGTTCAAAAGGTGCCTGGGTCAAATTTCTATCTCACAACCTCATGGAAGGAATGGAAGCCGTGCTTGATTTTCCTGCAGAGTTTACTAAACCCTAAGTACTTCAGTTCTGATAGAAGTCCTAAGGTAGGATGACAAGCCCCTCAGTAAGCACACAAGACTTTAATGTCACAGTAGAAAGATTGTGATACCTTATGACTATGCACACAGTCTTTCCAATTGAGACCGGACGAAACATTACTTCAAGTGTTTATGTAGGCAGCTGCAATGAAAGACGTATTTTTGTCTGCTGATTTCTGAAATTCCTAATGAAAATGCTCCTTTAATATCTTTTCCTGTAAACATCAGTTCCTAATAAAAGAAAGGGCTGTTAATGCTACATTCCAAGTAAGGTGCACCGTAAAAATCAACAGCGCTCTTAAAACGATGGCCCCATGAAGACCATGGATATTACTGTTTCAGGATTTGTGCCTTCCTCTCCCATAAATCAAAGGCCACCTTACATAACTCAGCCCTTTTTGATCCTTGCACCTTTTCTGTAACGTATATGCCAATTCCATGGTGCTTGTGGACAATATATTGAAATGGGTATCACTTTATAGCAATTTCCCAGTGGAAGAAAACCATTGATCTGAAGGCCTGATATTGAGCTGAGGTCAATCAAAAAGAACGGGTTTGCACCGACAGCTTTATAAAATTCTGGTTTTATGTAACAACTTTTTAAAAAAATCCTCTGGTTAGGCCACATCTGGAGTGCTGCATTCAGTTTTGGTGGTCCCGTCCGTTTGTAGATAAAATGTGCAGACTTTAGAGGGGGGTGAAGACGAGATTTACCAGGATACTCCCTGGATTAGCAGGCATAAGGAGAGGATAGACAATATAAGGCAGTTTAATTCAGGGGGATGGAGCCTGAAGGAAGCCCTGATAGAAGTTTATAAAAGGAAGAGGGGCATAGCAAGGCAGCATGGTAGCATAGTCATTGGCGTGACGCTATTATTCGCTGTCCGTAAGGAGTTTGTACACTCTCTCTGTAACTTCGTGGGTTTCTGCCAGGCGTTCTGGTTTCATCCCATACTCCAAAGATGTATGGGTTAGGAGGTTAATTAGTCACATGGGTGTAACTGGGTGATGTGGAGTCATTGGGCTGTAAGGGGCCTGTTATTGTGTTGTATCTCTGAATTAATACTAGATTCAGAGCTATAAACACATTAGATTCTTCAGAAGCTGGAAATCCAGAGTAACAGAAACAAAATGCTGGAAGAACTCAGCGGCTCAGGCAGTTTCTATGGAAGGGAATAAATGGTCAACATTTCAGGCCGAAGCCCTTCATCCCTTCATCCCTTGGCCTGAAACGTCGACTGTCTATTCCTTTCCATAACTGCTGCCTGACCTTCTGAGTTCCTCCAGTATTTTGTATGTGTTACTTTTAGAAAGAGAGCTAGTTTTTTTTTGTCAGGGTTGAAATATCTAATACTGGACAGCATAAGTTTAAGGTGAGAGGAGAAAAGTTCAAAGGAGATGTTTGGGGCAAGATGTTTTTATTCAGAGAGTGGTGCGTGCCTGGAATGTGGTGCCTAAGGCGACGGTGGAAGTGGATGTGACAGCAATGTTTAAGACACTCTTAAACAGGTACGTGAATATGCAGAGAACTGAGGGATATGGACCAGGTGCAGGCAGGTTGAAGCAACACACATAAAAGTTGCTGGTGAACGCAGCAGGCCAGGCAGCATCTCTAGGAAGAGGTGCAGTCGACGTTTCGGGCCGAGACCCTTCGTCCTGACCCTTCTTCCTTCAGTTAGTCCTGACAAAGGGTCTCGGCCTGAAACGTCGACTGCACCTCTTCCTACAGATGCTGCCTGGCCTGCTGCGTTCACCAGCAACTTTTATGTGTGTTGCTTGAATTTCTAGCATCTGCAGAATTCCTGTTGTTTGCAGGCAAGTTGAAGTTGGATTACAAATAAGAGAAACACTGGAGATCAAAGCAGACCTAATGAAGGGTCTCAGCCTGAAACATCGACTCTTTACTCTTTTCCAAAGAAGCTGCTTGGCCTGCTGAGTTCTGCCAGCATTTTGTGTGTGTTGCCTTGAACTTAGATTAGTTCAGTGCCATTGGCTTAATTAGTTCAGCACAACATTATGGGCCAAGGGGCCTTTGTCAGTGCAGTACTGTTCAATGTTCTATTTTCCATGTTGTATTTTGGTAGTTGACACAAAAGTGAACAGGGTTTGTGGTGAAAAGGCATGAGACCAAAATCTGGATTTCGTTATTGCACTCACTTCCGTGTGTGACGAAGGCCCGTCACTGATTACGGACAGCACATGGCACACTCAGTAAAACACTCATCCCCAGCAGTAACCGTCACTGGGTCTGAAACAGAGCTGCTGCCTCGGGTTACCAAGGGGTTTGGGTTTGGGCTTGGGCAGACAGGTGACAATTGCAAGCTGTATATATATTGTACTTTTTTCAGTTTTTTTTCTTGTTTTGATGTGGATGTCCAAGTTTTTTTTTCCCCACTATTTTTGTAAATAAAAGCACTTCAATCTATTTTTGTGACTCAAGCCATCTTGTTACTTTTCTTAGACAGCTGACCCACAGGTTTTGTGACACCTGTTTACTGGAAGACCAAAGACTTGTTTTATGACATCTCAGATAAATTGCTCTGCAGCAAGGCATCAGGTCTGAGTTCCCCTCCGAGTTCCTCAGCGCCTTTGCCAACTAGATAAGTAGTTTCTATTAAATGTTTGCTCAAAGTTGGCTTCTCTTCAGCAGATTCTCCCACAAATGCTGAAAATTCTGAAGCTTTTCACAGCCAATTAAATACTGTATCTTTCAAACATGTTTACAGAGGGACTATGTAACCAGGTTAAACATAGCACAGAAAGCTCTCACAAAAGCCAACATGACAATATCAGGATAATCTATTTTTACAATGTTATTGGGGATAAACAACGACGGAGGCTAGGGGATCTTTTCCCAGCTTCTTTGAAAGTGGTCATCACTAGGGGCCTGTCCAGTAATGCAGCACTCCCTCAGCATTGCTCTGATATCAGAGTCAAAGTGAAATCAAAGTAAATTTATTATCAAAGTACATACTAGCTTGAGATTCAATTGCTTGCAGGAATTTACAGGAAAATAAAAAAATATGATAGAATTTATGAGAAACTGTACATAAAGGCTGACAAACAAACAATGTGCAAGAGAAGACAACTTGTGCACGTAAAAAAATTAATTACACCGAGAACATGAGTTGTAAAGTTCTTGAAAGTGAGTCTGTGGACTGTGGAATCAGTTCAGAGTTGAGCTGAGTGAACTACACTGGTTCAGGGAGCCTGATGGTTGTAGGGTAATAACTGCTCCTGAACCAGGTGGTGTGGAACCCAAGGCTCCTGTACCTCCTGCCTGATGATAGAAGCGAAAAGAGAGTATGGCCTGGATGGTAGGGGTCCTTGATGATGGATGCTGCTTCCTTGTGGCAATCCTCCTTGTAAATATGTGGGGAGGGCTTTGCTTGTGATAGACTGGGCTGTGTCCACCATTTTCTGTAGACTTTTCTGTTTCTGGGCATTGGTGTTTCCATACCAGGCCATAACACAACCATGTTACTGACTGTCTTCATCTTCAATCCCATGATAAAGACTGACGTGGACCTTTGCCTTCTTCCTCCTAAAATGAATAATCAGCTCTCTGGTTTTGCTGATGTTGAGTAGGAAGTCATGGTGGCACCATTCGACCAGATTTTCACTCTCACTCCTATACGCTGATTTGTCACCTATATGCTGAGTCATAGAGTAAGAAATGCAGGCCCAATTGATCCACACATCCTTTCTGCTAATCCCAGTTGTTTGTGTTCAACCCAAGACCTTCCCCTTCACGAGCCTGTCTAAATGCCTCTTAAATGTTGCAGTTGTATTTTTCTTGCCTACTTCCTCTGGAAGCTCATTCAAGATTCTCACTAACCTTTGTGTAAAGAACTTAACCTCTCAGGTTTCCTACAGATCTTTCCCCTCTTATCTCGTATCTGCGCCCTCTAGCTTTGACTCCCCAACCTTGAGGAAAAGGTTATGAATACAATACTCCAAGTGCGCTCTCAACAAAACGTCTACAACATAATGTCCCTACTCCAAAACCCGATGCCCTGACAGATGAAGGACAGCCATGTTAAGAGCCTTCTTCATCACCTAGGTCACTTTCAGTGAATTTTACACTTGTACTCCCAGGTTTCTCTGTCCCACAACACTCACTGGCGTCTTGCTGTTCACTGTCCAGATCCTATCTTGGTTTGACTGTCCAAAATGCATCACCTCACACTTACCTAAGTTGAAATCCATTCCTCAGTCTATCATCTGATCAGGATCTATTTGCAATTTATTCCAACTTTCTTCACTATCAACAAGACCCGCTAACTTAGCATCATCAGCAAACCAAAAGATGGCAGCGCGACACAGCGTGCGTGGACTTTCCAAAATGATATTGGTATTTGTTAAGTAGGTACCGTGCACAATCCTGATTTGATGGAGACGGACGTGAGAAGCACGGAGGAACATCTGGAGAAACTTCTGAAATGCCTGCTTCGCTGCCGCTACTACTGTGCGATCGAGAATCTCCGGAGGGGAAGGCCCCAAATCTTCGGCTTTGTTGCCGGGGACGGGGTCGAAGCGCTCGGCAGAGATGGTGCTCAGTGCTCGGTGTCAGAGGGCTGGTCGGAGGCTCAAAGTTTTCGGATGGACTCAAGAGTCAGCTGTGGTCGGGTACTTCCAGGATGCTGCATCGGCAAGTTTGCGGCGCTGTAAGCTCATGGCGGGGAGAGTTTTTCTTCCTTCTACCGTCTGCGTGAGATGATGGGACTTTCGAGAGACTTTGAGACTTTTTTTTACCGTTCCCCTGGTCTGTTCTTTATCAAATTATGGTATTGCTTTGCACTGTTGTGACTATATGTTATAATTATGTGGGTTTTGTCAGTTTTTTAGTCTTGGTTTGTCTTGTGTTTCTGTGATATCATTCTGGAGGAACATTGTATCATTTCTTAATGCATGCATTACTAAATGATAATAAAGGAGGACTGTGTGTCCTCATAATCTAATCTAATCTAATCTAAACCTGATCATGCCATGTACATCCATATCCAAATAATTTACAGAAACAATGAATAACTGAGGTCCCAAAACTGAACCCTACTAGTCACAAGTCTCCAGTCAACAAATCAACCTGCAGCCAACACCTTCTTCTTTCTATTCAAGTCAAATCTGAATCTATTTTGCTAGCTCCCTCTTAATCCCAAGCAACCTAATCTTCCACATCAGCCTACCACATGAACCCTGTCAAAGGCCTTACTAAAGTTCATATTCACTGTCCTACCTTCATCTATCCCCTCAGTTAACTCTTCAAAAAATGTCATAGGTTTATCAGACATTACCTCTCATGAACAAAACAATGCTGACTATTCCTGATTAGGCCTTGTCTAGTGATGGTAATCTTACCCCTCAGAATTCCCTCATTTAACTTCCTCAGAACTGAAGTCAGGCTCACAGGCCTTTAGTTCCCTAGCCTGCCCTTGCTACCCTTTTCTTGAACAATGAAACAACATCAGCCACTCTCCAGTCTTCTGGAACTTCATCAGTGGCTAACAATGATGCAAGTATCTTTCAACGAGCTCCACGATTTCTTCCCTGGCCTCTCATAAGGACCAGGGATGCACTTGGACAAGTGGTGGGGATCTGCCTAGCTTAATGCACTTTGAGCCTGCAAATACCTACTTCCTTGTGATTTGCAAATATTCCAAGACTTCACTGCTTACTAACCTCATTTCTTGGCATCCAAGATATTCTCCTTAGTAAACATTCTCGGAGAAATAGATATTTTGGTAATCTCCTGTGGCTTCACACGCAGATGGCCCTGGTGGTCTTTAAGAGGACCTAAACTCTCCCTAGCCATCCTTTAGCTGTTAATATAACTGAAGAACCTCTTGGGTTTTCCTTTAAACCTGCCTGCCAAATCCATCTCCGTCTTTGTTCTCCTGATTTCCCTCACAAGTCTGGTCTTAAACTTTTTATATTGGTCGAGGGATTTGTTTGTACTCAGCCGCCAGATTTCTTCAGATTTTATCTTTGTGAACATTCATTGGACTTTAAACATGGCCCTATCATCCTTCTTATTAAACAGAAGAGCAGTTTGGAGTTGGCCTTTGCACAATTATCATTCACAGTGTCATTCCACTTTACAAACATAACCATTTGCAAATTACAAAGGAGGAAGCTAACCACTTTAAGCACTGTGTATAAGTTCCCACTCAGGCCCAAGTCTCATTGAGCTCTCTGTTGAATATCACCAGATCAGCTCAGTTTGGACTCGTTGAGACCGTCTTGTCAGCTCTGCTGTCTATTGCCATAAATCAAGAGCTGGTGTAACTGTAATCACTATTAAAAGAAAGGACGCTTGCCAGTATTAAATCAAAATTGACTTGCTTAAACAGTATTCCTTACAGGGGTTTGAACAGCAGTTATATCAGAGTAGTTCAGACTAAGCTACTGTGTTACCCAAGGCGCCTAAGTCCCACTGTCCACAACACCCAGTTAAATGTTCTCATTCAACTTGAATAACACTTCTAGCATTTTATGTTTATGTTTCATCTTCTCTAATTGGAGCTGATGGTTCAGACTTTCGGGGGAGGGGGTCAGACACTTAAAAAAATTGGCGTGATGAGATTTTATGGGACTTGCTTTCTGAGTTTATTGAAAATAATACTGATTCTTTATTAGGTTTGCTTCTAATAATGACCGTAAATGTCTTGATTTAGTTGGCAGTTTCTCAGCAGTATAATGGGAGCACAGGTCAGCATTCTTGTCTTACTGCTGAAATGCTAAAGCCTATCTACAATCATGAAACTTTGTGGGTATCATGTAAAAGAAAATAGTATAATGCGGATATGTGGAATCACGTTGTCACCTCTGAAATTTTCACGAAGTGAGTCAAATATACACAAAAGCATCGAGACCCTGAGGCACTCATAAGCACACACATTCATTTAACCAAACAGACTCACACTTGCACACACTCTCATGCACATACATTCACACAAACACTGGGACACCCTAGCATACTAGAACACACATACGCACATACGTTCAGACTCACAAACACACATGCTCACTCACACACACAACTTGAAATGATTTCCCCAGCATCCACTCCTTTCTCTCCATTCCATCTGTATTCCTGCGTCCCGAAGAGTAGATCTTAGTGCTGAGTTATTTTTCCAGAATCTATTTCTTCCTCTTCAGTGCTGCAGTTGCCAGAGCGGCCTTAAAAACTTTACTGATAGATGATGCTGTGTTCTGTCCCTAAACATGATTTTAAATGATTATCTAATTTATCAGGTTCTGCCATCTCAAAACCAGAAAGGTATGATCTCATATATAGCTGGAGATACCTGAAAAAATTACACTTTTGCAATCCAAATTTGTCCTGGAGCTGCTGAAACGATGCAAAAATCCTTTGTATATATAAGTCTCCAACGCTGCGTACCTCTAACTCTCATCATGCATCAAAAGCCCCATCTATACATGAGGGGATAAAAGAGGGGTTCGCTGATATAGGTACAAGAAAAGATAGTGTTCTGAGTTTCAAATGCTTCCCCATTTGTCTCCACATCTGTGTGGTGCTATGGATAATGGGATTGCCTCTATAACAGGCTTTATTTAACCGAATAGGGAACATAATGATTGCCCCTATGGAATATGGTAGGCAATACTCACGCTCCATCTCCAGCCATCCGGGAAGTACAAATGTCTCATCTATCCAGTATGCTATATGATTAACATTAGCAGCTCAGTAATAACAAATAAAGCTGGGTAGTGCCAACCCCCCACCTAGTCTTATTCTTGCAGAGATGCTCTTTCCTAGTTCGATGGGCTTTATAATTCCATAAAAAAGGTAGAATTATCGAATCTAATTCTTTAAAAGTGGTTTTGGTAAGATAGAGGGGCAGGTTCTGAAACAGATAGAGCAGTTGGAGAAGAAAGGTCATCTTGACTGCATTTACTCTACCCATTAAAGAAACCAAGAGTGTCTTCCAAAATTCTATTTTCTTTTTAATCTTTTCAATTAGAGGGGTAAAATTCGCTTTAGATAGAGAACTATACTTTTTGGTTATTGCAATTCCAAGGTAAGTAAACTTCTCAAGGGTTATTTTGAATGGAAATTGTTTAAGCGCCTCATGTTCTTCTACTCGGACCAGGAATAATTCACTTTTCGCCCAGTTAATCTTATACCCTAAGAAAGTGCCAAATAAATTGACTATTTCCAGCAAAACTGTAATAGTAATATATGGTTTCATTACAAACACAAAGCATCATCCACATAAAGGAAAATTTTGTTGATAGTATATTCTGTATTGTACCCATAAATTTTGGGGTGAGAACATATAGTCTCCGCCAGTGGTTCCGGGGCCAACGCAAACAATAAGGGACTTAATGCACAGCCCTGTCTTGTGCCCCTGAATGGTTCCGAGAGGGTCTGATTAGTTAGTATTTTAGCACTAGTGTTACTGTACAGTAGCTTAATCCAAGTTATAAATTTGTCTCCCATTCCAAATTTTTTCAAAACCTCGTAGAGGTATTGCTATTCCACTTCGTCGAATGCTTTCTCAGCATCTAAGCTTAATATTATAAGGTCTTCCTTAGGATGTTTAGGGACAGAACACATCATCGCCTATCTGTATGATGCCATACAAAACAATTGCCATACAACAATGGATAATATTAAAAAAGAGTGGAAAAGGAGTTGGGTACAGAGATAGAGGATATGGAATGAGGCTTTGGAGTATGTTAACTCCTGTTCCATCAATGCCAGGCATTGTTTAATACAATTTAAAATCCTACATAGACTACATTACTCAAAAGTAAGGATTCATAAAACATTCCCAGAGGTGTCCCCAATGTGTAAGAAATGCAAGTCCTCAGAGGCAAATCGGTTTCATAGTTGTGCTTTATGTCCCAGGATACAAGAGTACTGGAAGCAAATATTTGAGGTCCTATCGAAGGTACTAAAGGTTCAGGTAATACCAGATCCCATTTTACTAACTTTTGGAACTTCTGCGTGGTCAGATAAATTCCAGGCTACCCAGCAACAACTCCTGACCTATGGCATACTTAATGGAAAGAAACTCATATTGATGTTCTGGAAAAAGGAGGAAACTCCATCACTCTGACAATGGCTGGCTGCATTAATGGATACTCTGCATCTAGAGAGGATAAGATACATTATCAAGGACAGACTCAAGGAATTTGAAAAAATCTGGCAACCATTGCCATTGTATTTAGAAGAGACTGACAGCTGAACTAAGTGTGGGGGGCTGTAGGACCTAAACAGCACATACAGGAGGGGTGAGAGGAAGGAAGGGCTGAGAAGGGGAAAGGAGACGGGGTAGTAGGGTTTCCTTTGCTTTTTGCTTGTTTACCATACATACGTTCATTTGATTTTCATTATGTTGTTATAGGAAAGAAAAGAAAAAAGAAGCATTGTACTTTAGGACATTGTCTGTTGTGGTTTAGCTGATGTTGCTTCACAATAAAAAGATTTGAAACAAAAAACTTTACTGATAGAGAGCAAATCTGCCATTCTAGCCCTGTAGCCTGTTCATGGCTAGATCCTGGTAGATATGCCCTCTACAAACAAGAGAAAATCTGCAGATGCCGGAAATCCAAGCAACACACACAAAATTCTGGAGGAACTCAGCAAGCCAAGCAGCATCTATGGAAAAGAGTACAGTCAACCTTTAGGGCTGAGACCCTTCAGCAGGACTGGAGGGAAAATGCTGAGAAGTAGATTTAAAATGTGGGAGGAGGGGAGAGAGAAACACAAGCTGGTATGTAAAACCTGAAGGGGGAGGGATGAAGTAAACAGCTGGGAAGTTGATTGGTGAAGGAGATACAGGGCTGGAGAAGGGGGAGTCTGAAAGAAGAGGACAGAAGGCCATGGAAGAAAGAAAAGTGGGGAGGAGCACCAGAGGGAGGTGATGGGTGGGCAAGGTGAGAGAGCGAAAAGGGGATAGGGAATGGTGACGGAGAGAGGGGGAGAACACTACTGGAAATTCGAGAAATTGATGTTTATGCCATCAGGTTGGAGGCGACCCAGACAGAATATAAGGTGTTCTTCCTCCAACCTGAGTGTGGCCTCATCAAGTATCCCAATATTAAAGGAAAACCAGGTAACCAGTACTCATAACTTCATCCTTTTTGCTCAAGAATCAATTCTGATGGGTTGGTAATGTACATTCTCTAATTTCTTTGAGTTGCAAACTCCAGAACTAAACTACCTTGAAGAACAGGGGATGATGGTGTAATTTAACCAAAATAATGCATCCTCTCTGAGAAAGCTACTACAAGCCAAGCCTGGACCCGTTCAATGAAATCAGGGTACATGCATGAAATGGGAAGGTCTCATATTTCCCCGAGAGCTGGAACCAGTGATATCCAAACTCTCCTCCACAATCGGGGGAATGAGCAACCTCAGTCTGTCACAGTGTGTCTCATGCTTTGTAACGTGTGGGCCAAAAGCACATGCACGGAACAGCCAAAACCAGCCCGCATACTAGAAAACTCGTCAGCATTGCCAAACCTTTCTCTCATTTTATTACATAGAAGGCAAAAAAAAAATTGCATAACGTTTAGTTTTGCTTTTGTGAAGAAATATGCTAATTATGGGGTGAAAATGTAGTCAGAAGTTTTCGAAACACATATGCAATATTAACATGTTTGTGAATCCACATAAAGAAAACAAGGAAAAACATTTTTAGCACATGTGGGAATTTCCTATGAATACAATCCTTTCCCGGCATTTCCTCAGGATTAAGAATAATATCCTTCTACACTGGTTCTGTGGGCTCTGATCTGGCCGATAAGGCCACTGTGGGAAATGTAGACTCAGACATGACAAGATGAGCCACCTGAGAAATGTTGAGCTCCTGACATTTACTCTGGGCATCTGTGTGCTCCAAAGGAGGGCTCTTGAACTGCTCAGAGCCATCCTTGACATTTGCTCTGTACATTGAGTGATCATGGCTTGGAACTTGCAGGAGTCAGTGAAGGTGTTACACCTACTCTAGAAGACTTTGAAAGTAGCATGGACGATTTCCCTCTGCCCACCTGGCGATCTCTTGCATGACAGAGTTCATAGTAGAGCGTCTGATTTGGGAGTCTGGTGCTGGGAGCCTGGTGATTGGAGCCCCAGCTAGGTGTACTTGGAGCCTCATTGCTACAGATGTTGGCTTGGGGAAGGACATTGACATTGGTTTGCTAGTGACTTCATAGAGATAAGGTTGTGGTATCTTTCCAGTGCTTGCTATCAATATCCCATGTTTCTGAGATACACAAAGACAGGAGCAGGTATCGGCACTTTGATGTATTCAATAAAACCATAAGACTATAGGAGCAGAATTAGGCTATTCGGCCCATTGAGTCTGTTCCACTATTCCATCATTGTTCATTTATTACTGTCCCAACCTCATTCTCCTGCCTCCTCCCTGTAACCTTGACACCTTATCAATGAAGAACCCATCAACCTCAGCTTTAAATCTACCCAATGACTTGGCTTCCACAGCTGTCTGTGGCAATGAATTCCACAGATTCACCACCCTTTGGCTAAAGAAATTCCTCATCTTCTCTGTTCTAAAGGGACATCTTTCTAAAGGCTAAAGGCTCTGCCCTCTGGTCCAAGACTCCCCATTAAACAACATAACTTAAGGAAGCGTGATCCAGTCTTTGTCTCAACACCCTTCTCCCATACTCTTCTCATACTCCATGATCTCCTCTTGTTCAAATGTTTCTCAGTTCTCGCCTTGAATATATTAAATGATTCCATCTGCATTCTCTGAGATAGAGAATTCCAAAGACCATGACCCTCCAGAGGAAAAAATACCTCCTCATCACCATCGTGAATTGGTAGTTTAAAATTTATGACCTATTGTTCTAGATACTCCCAATAGAATCTTAACTGCTTTATAAGGTCCCTTCTTGTTCTTTAATACTACAATTATAAGCCCATTCAGCTTAGTCTCTCTTCATAAGGCAACCGTTTTACACCAGAAATCAACTCAGTGAATCTTCTATTCACACCTTTTGAGACGAGTATATCCTTTGTTAATACGGAGACAGAACACTTCAGGTTGCAATCTTATCAGTGACTTGTAAAGCTGCATCAGAAAGTCCCCACTGTTATAGACCATACACAATGAAGTCAGAGCGAATATTCCATTTGTTCATTCCTTATGTGCCATGTATCCATGACCATGATGGTTCTTGGCAAATTTTTCTGCAGAAGTGGTTTGTCATTGCTTTCATCTGGGCAAAGGCTTTTGGAGATGGTTGACCCCAGCCATTATCAATACTCTTCAGAGATTGTCTGCCTGGCATCAGTGGTTGCATAACTAGGACGTGATGTCTTCCAGCTGCTCATACAACCACTTACCACCTGTGCCCATGGCTTCACGTAACCCTGACTGGGGGCTAAGCAGGTGCTACACCTTTCCCAAGGATGACCTTCAGGTTAGCAGACAGAAGGAGCGCCTTAAACCTCCTTTTGTAGAGACGTATCTTCACCTCAACACCTTAACATTTCATTAGCCTTCCTGATTCCATTAGGCTTTTAAATGACAGCCCTTTGTGTTTTGTGCAGTAGAGTGTAGGTCTGAATTTTACCACAACATAGTGTAGTCTCACTTCATTTAGATAATAATCTAATTTTCTGCTTTTCTGCTTCTAATAATCTTCTGCTTGTGTGTGTGTGTGTGTGTGTGTGTGTGTGTGTGTGTGTGTGTGCACGCCCTTAACTCCTGGTGGAGTCGTTGGGGCACCATCATGACAAGCTTTTGGTGTGCTCATCGTACGGCGTGTCTTGGGCATCTGAAACCTGGTGAAGCCCAGCCCTCTCTAGGTTTTTTTTACGAGTTGTTAGCTCAACACTCAACCCAGGCACAGACACAGAGAGTGCAAGGGAGCCGGCTGGATTCAAACTCGGGAGCTCTCGCCCCGAAGTCCAGCACTGATGCCACTACATCACCAGCCCACACAATCTAATTTTCTAATATCCTTCTAAAGTGGATAACTTCATATGTTCTCACACTATGCTCCATTTGTCAACTTCTTTCCTACCTTAACTATTTCCTTTTGCGTGCTTTCTGTGTCCTTCTGATGACCTGCTGGTCTCTCTGTTTCATCAGCCAATTTGGCTGAAATATACTCAGTCCTTTCATCCCATGGGGACACTGTGGAAGTTGTAGTTGATGACTTGAGAGAAGACCTGGCCTTCTACTGTCCTCCTGGTTGCTGGTGCCCGTTGGTGGGTTGTGGGAACCTATCTAATGTCAAATTTTGATCCCAACCATCAGCCAGCCGTTGGTACCAACCATTAGCTTCAGCCTGGACACCAGGAACTATTCTGGGCCTGAACAGTTCTCTCACTGCCACTAAATGCAATCTCAAAGAATTATCTTAATTTGCTATTTCAAACACAATGGTACATAGTAAAGTTTATTGTCTTATGTACAAGTACAAGTACGCACAGGAGTAATGTAAAGCTTACTTGCAGCAGCTTCACAGGCACATAGCATCAGATACATAATATTCTTAAGAAAAGATAAATCATACAAACATTTTCCAATTCTTGTGCTCTTTCTTGTAATTTACCAATGCAAGAAAGGGCACAATTTACAACAGCAAAAACAAAACAAAGTCCATTGGAGAGCCAAGTTGCTATACTGAGGAAGTGATCAGAGTTGTGCGGGTTAGGTCAGGAACAGAAAAGCTGAAGGGGAGTTGCTATTTTTGGACCTGGTGGCATGGGACTTCAGGCTCCTCTCTCTTCAATTACCATCTCCGCCCTGGGCTCCCTTCCAAGTACTACTCTCACTGGACACTGGCTCGTGGATGTGACCTTGCAGGATACCCGGATACAGCTGATGCTGCAAAGTACAGTGATTATTGAGGGTGGCAAGGAGGAAACCAATCTAGCTTTCTGTCGTAGGAAAGTGCGAAATATTTGCCCTCTGAGACGGAGGTGTGAATGACTACCTTTTTGAAGAAAAATACATAATTTTTGTATTTTTTTTCTGAATATCCTGGAATGCTGCCTTTACAGTTTAATGGTCAGTACTCAGGAACTAGTAACAGACTGACTATACTTCCTTTTTCCACTCTTATTTAATATTATTTTATATACAGTAATGTCCAATGTGAGAGGAGACTGTTTGGCCCATTGAGTCTGTGCTGTTCCTGGCACCGTGTGTTATAGATACCGTGGCGTATGCAGTGACCCTTGCCATAAGCCCTGCCCACAACAAGCCATATCTGTGAATTAATCTACAGCAAAGACCCGCACACACAAGGCTCACCCATCCAAGGACTAGCCATAACATGCCCCATACGCAAAAAACCTGACACAGGCTTAAGTAAGAGAAGTGGGGCTGGGCAAATGGGAAGAGTATGGGCAGGGGACTAAGTGAGTGAAGTGTGTGGGTGATGGGCAAGTGGTGGGGGAGGGGAAGGAAGCTTAGGGGAGGATTGTAATGCGTGTGGTGGTGGGCCAGTTAGAAAGATGGCCTGTGCAGATCAGAAGAGAGAAAGGCACAGAGGGGAAGAGGGCTACCTGAAACTGGAAAATTCAGCATTCATGCCATTAGTCTGTAGACTTGTAGTTCGTGCGTATACTTAAGGCGGAAGTTGATTGTTTCCTGGTCAGCCATGGCATCAAAGGATATGGTGAGAGGGCCGGTGTATAGGGTTGAGTGGGATCCGGAATTAGCCATGATAGAGTGGTGGAGCAGACTCGATGGGCTGAATGGCCTAATTCTGCTCCTATGTCTGATGGTCTTAAGGACTTCCCAAGTGGAATATAAGGTGCTGTTCCTAAAAATAAAGATTCACAACAAGTTCAACTATAAACCCTGCCCACACAAGTACTGCTCACAGAAAATCTCACTCATGAGCACACCCTTAACACCATGAGGTGTAGGAGCAAATTAGGCCATTCTTCCCATCAAGTGTGATCCTCTAGTCAATCATGGATGATTTTTTTTTCTCTCAACCTCAGTCTCTGCCTTAAATATACCGCATCAGCCAGCCTCCATAGCCCTCTGTGGCAATTAATTCTACAGATTCACCCCTCATCTGGCTGAAGAAATTTCTCCTCATCTCAGTTTTAAAGGGACTTCACCATTGTTCTGAGGTTATGCTCTCGGATGCTAGTCCCTCCTATTAATGGAATTGTCCTCTTTACTTCAACACTATTCAAACCTTTCCGATTTGTGTATATCCTTCCACATGCTTCTGAACTCCATCAGATACAGGCCCAGAGACACCAAGTGCTCCTTATACATGAACCTTAAAATTTCCCGGACCCTCTCGAATGCCAACACATTCTTTCCTCAATATGGTTTTTCAGTGATTGGTTTCTGAAGGTCAGAATTCTTGCCGTGATAGTTAATGCGTCCTGATGAAAGGCCTCGGCCCAAAGCACCAACTGTTTATTTCCTTCCATCGATGCTGCCTGACATGCTGAGTTCCTCCAGCATTTTGTGTGTGCTACTGAAGATTTCCAGCATCTGCAGTCCATAAGACTATAAGACCATCAATCTCTCTTGTGTCAGTGATAGTAAATGGGCGTTGTGTGTTGTGTAAGAGGATGGGAAAGACAGCACCTAGCTCATAGCAGCTCCACTTCTCACCTGCTCTCCTTCCTTCTCAGTTTACGGGCTATGAACAAACACTTTCACATAAGCAGCCAGGAAGGCAGTTGTACAATCTCAGTACCTACACATTGGCAGCTTTCCCCATCGCGTCCCCAGCCCCCTCGACTGGCCTTGATCTCGCCGCCGAATTCCAGGAAGCCCAGGAAACTAACTAACCCAAAGCTACAGTCCAAACCCCGGCTGCTGCCGGTGACTATGTGATTTATCCACATTCTGAAATTGGCAGCCGGTGTCTCCCGAGGGGACAGCTCACACACACAACTTATCATTGCTGAGGATAAATAAGGAACACAGTGGGCTGGAGCCAGCTTCCTGGGGCAGTGTTGATCTCCGTGTTTCAAATCCCGACTTCCCAACCCCCAACCCACTCCCAAACCAAGACAGAATAAAATTCGGCCATTTATTTGTGAATAATCAGGGTTGTCTGTAAGCAGCAGAAGATCCCTGCGTGTTGTCCAATTCCTTCACCAGAATGCTATTCCTTTTGTACTATGAACTTCAAGTGCATCAAAAAATCCAGAACTGTATTTCTTCCTTTTTGTAGCAATGGAGGTGGCACTTGTTGGCACATCGGAAGCAGAAACAGTGGTGCTCCTGGTAGCGTTGCTACTTCACGGTGCCAAAGACCCAGGTTCAACTTCACATTCTACCTGTGACCTCATAACTTCCTCTGGGTGCTCCGGTTTCCTCTCGCAGCTCAAAGAAATGTTGGTGGGTAAGTTGGCTTGTCACAATAACTTGCCCCTAGCGTATGGCTTCATAGTGTGTAGAATCCGTGGGTAGGGTGGGGATTGGTGAAAATGTGGGGGATTTAAAAGCACTGGGGATTAGGGTAGGATTAGTGGAAATGGGAGGTTGGTGGTCATGTGGGCAAAGGGGCAGCGTCTGTACCGCGTCTCTCTGTGACTCCATGACACATCTGTGGTTCTGAAGAAACCGATCGGAACAAACAAATATCCTTCCTGCTCCCGCAATATGTTTGCAATCATCCCTGGTTCTTTGCTGCAGGATTCCCTGGCTGCTGCAGCATCACGAGCTTTTGGCAACGATACAGAGATATCCTACTTCCATATGTCGGAATATATTCACGTTCCGAGAGCCGGCCCAGCAGCAATAACCTGGTAATTCTAGCTGCAATTCTCTCCAACCAGGCCAAGTGAGAGGATCATTGCAAACTTCCCCATGGTGAATGGGACAGGGTACTTTGCCGTAAGTTAACTTGGAACATTAACCCTTCCTAATGAAGGGTCTCATCCCGAGACTCTATTCCTTTATTCTTTTTCATAGGTGTTTCCTGACCTACTGAGTACCTCCAACATTTGATGTGTGTTACTTTTTATACATCTCATATTGACTCAGCTATTGATGAGATGGAGACTATGGAGACTGATCAGGAAATCCAGATACTGAGATCAGCAAATGGAGAGAGAGAACATGGGGAAGTATTTAAACTGGGATAAATGTTCTTCCAGCTTTCCCAACCTTTAAAAAGCCATCGCTCACCCACCACCACTTCCACTTCCAAATATTACCTTGTTCAGCCTCCTTTGTGAAACTTAATGGCATTTTACTCTAATGCAGCAGAGGTTCACTTTAAACAAAAACAGAATGCATTGGAATTAATCGGAAGGTTAGGCTGCATCTGAAAAACAGCAGTGGCTCTTCCAGATTCGTCCTGACAAAGGGTTCCGGCCCGAAACGTTGACTCATCGTTTCCACGGATGCTGCCCTGCCTGCTGAGTTCCTCCAGCGTGTTGTGAGTGTTGCTTTGACCCCAGTATCTGCAGATTATTTTGTGTTTGCTCTTCCAGATTAATAGTGTTCAATCAAAACTGTGTAATCACAGATTCACACCTGAGGGGAATACTTGGCAGACTGTGTCCACTCTAGCTGTCCAGGTTAATCCTACTCTGCAACTCTCTGTCCTTGGACTTGAGGGTTATGTCTCTTCAAGCAGTGACCCAGGGAAAGGTTGCCTCCATCACATTTTGGGGAGTGAATTCTAGACTTGCACTACCCATGGGACAAAAATGCTTAAAGTCTTAAATCAGGATTAAAGAATTAGCAGTAACAGTAGGGAACATAGCAAGAAGATTCATAGGTGATGTCTGTTCTGAGCAGGAGATGTGTACCCCTAAAATCAAAACTTGCAGTAATATGTCATTGATAATTTGTGTTAAAATGTTTAAAATGTTCTGTTGCCTCCTAAAGAGGTGAAAATGAGCATCTGGAGCTTTAACGTTCTCTTCAACATTGAACCCCTATTAACCTGTTAAACCCAATGAATGCCGTTTTAACTCCATGCCTCCTCAAATTCCATTTATTGCAGTCAGGTACCGAGTTTGTCATGAATTTCAGTAATCTAAAGGTATTTGCAGTGTGAATATTTATGTGACCCCTATAAAAGCTCTTTTTTTCTGTAAAAGAAGTTGTTTTGATCTGGGCACTTAAAGACTGGCATTCCTCATGTCAGGAATGTCAGTCAAGAAACAGGCAAGATCAAAGAATATTGAAAATACTATATCAGCACACGAGTGCCAAATGAACAAATCTACCAGAGCATTTCACCCCCATTCACACAAAAAAGCAAAATGCTTTCAGAAAGAAATTTTAAAAGATAACAGAAGTTTAATACTTCATGGCTCGAAGCCTTGTTTTATTTTGATCTTTGAAGTTTAGAAAGCTTTCCCACATATCAATTGAAATTTCCAAGTGGCAGTAAGATATTATTTTTATTTAAATAGAAGTTTCATTTTCCAGCCAGTATCTCCCTTCAGCCACCCACCACCCCACAATGGAGAGGCATGGATCTGTTTCAAAGCTGTAACAGTTCTGTGGGACGTACTATGTGAAATGGTGTAAGAGTCACTGACCTCTCACCTCTTTGTATAAATGATCATGAAATATAGAATAGAGTCAATGGAGGATCAGGCAACTGGGGAGGTTCACATTTCCAGCTGAGGGGCAGAGCTTAAGGCGAGCCAGGGCCTAGTATTCTGAATTAATGATGTACTATGGGCAAGGTAAAACATTAAATGCTTTATATAATCAAAGTTCTAAGGCCAGAGTATTCAACCTCAATATATATCAACATTCCCCAGTGTCATTTTCAACCTCAGTTCATTCCACTGTCATTTTCTCCCAGACACACTCACTAAAGATTGTGAACTTTCCTCTAAATTTCTGTAGTGGGATCTTCCAAGCTTTGAGGAATTTATCAAAGCTGTAGTGCATTGCCGTGCTTCTCATCATCACTGTGTGCTGAACTTTGACCGCTCTTACTAAAAAGAAAAGTTAGCTTGTCTCCAACTGTTGTCATGAACAATTCCAGATTTTGAGAACTCAATCCTCCTTTCCTCCCTCCACATCTGGATTTCTGAACCATCTGGAAGTGTACGGGGTAAATGGTTTAGTTTATTGTCATATACATCAGGGCGCAATGAAACGCCACACTTTCCTGAAGCTCACGGAACAAACAGTATCATTGGTAATAATAAATACAACCACAAATGCAGTAATGAGTGCAAGGTTACCTTAACGCCAACCCCAACCCTGACTTTAATTCTCAGAAGTAGCGTAAAATGAAATGTTAAAATGACAATAACAGATAACGGAGGGAGTCAAAAGGTCTAAGAATGCGGCAGCACCATCAGGAAGAGGACGTGAAAGAGCTGATTGGTTCAGAATCTGACAGCAGTGAGGAAGAAGCTGTTCATGAGTCTGGTTAGCTGGGCTTTTAAGGTCCTGTATCTTCTCAGAATCAGAATAATAGGCTATTATCACTAACATTTTCGTTGAGGTATTTGTTAGTTTGCAGCAGCAGTACAGTGCAATGCATAAAATATACAATAAATTATAATAAGCTATATATGATAAATAGCTAGCACAAAACGAGAGCAAAAATAATATTCATAGGTTCATTGTCCATTCAGAAATCTGGTGGCGGAGGGGAAGAAACTGTCCCTAAAACACTGAGTGCGGTCTTCAGGCTCCTGTATCTCCTCTCTGGTGGCCGTAATGAGAAGCCGGCATGTTCTAGGTGCTGGGAGCCCTTAATGCTGGATGCTGCTTTTCTGAGGCATCACCTTTTGAAGACGACCTCGGTGCTGGGGAGGCTGGTTCCCGTAACGCAGCTGGCTGAGCCGACAGCCCTCTGCAGCTCTTTCAGATCCTGTGCGATGACCCCTCTTCATCAGATGGTAATGCGACCAGTTGGAATGCTTTGTAGTACATCTGTCGAAGTTTGCTATAATCTTTGATGAAATACCAAGTCTCCTCAAACCCCTAATGAAGTATAACTCTCAATACAAATAGAAGAAAGAAAAGAGAATGGCCAGGGTGGCGGGCCTGTCTTCCTGATGCAATGTGCCATGAAGGTGGACTGGATGGAAGACAGTGACAAGCCTGTGATGGACTGGGCAGTGTTTACCACTCTCTGTGGGTTCCATCAGTCCAGAACAAAGCAGGTGCCATACCAGCATGAGATACAGCTTGTCAGGGTAATTTTCTGACCATGATTGCTAACACACCTTCCTTAATTGTCACTTTTGAACTAACATTAACGGGAAAGGTTTAAGGGGAACATGAGGGGAAACATCTTCGCTCAGAGGCCTGTGGGAGTGTTGAAGGAGCTGCACGAGCAAGTGGTGCACGCGAGCTCAATTTCAACATTAAAAGAGAAGTTTGGATAGGTATGTGAGTGGCAGGGGTATCGAGAGCTATGGGCTCAGTGCAGCTTGATGTGAGAGGGCAGTTTAAATGGTTTGGCACAGACTAGAAGGCTGAAGGGTCTGATTCTGGGCTGTACTTTTTTATGATTCTAACATGTTGAACTTTGAAGTGGATGGGCTACAGGAGGTACCAAACAAAGTGGCCCCAGAGTGGATATCCCTACCCTTTGCTTGCTTGCTCCTGATGAAGGTTAAAATATGCTAGTTCTACTATAATAAATAAAACAGTTTAAATTACATATTGAACGACATGTGTTACTTGTTTAGTATGTAATCCTAAACTCAATGAATATCTTTCCATAAAAGGACTCCAACATTTTAATTAAAATAATGGGCATTGTCTAAGACTCTGGTGTTAAGATGAAATTACTTTCATATGTTGAGAATGAATACCATCCTTTCCAACCAATTATTGATAATCTTACATCATCTGCCTTAATATTTGTCTTAACTCAATACTCTTTTCATCAAATGTTTTGTCCTTTCCTCTTTCTTATCCATCTAAATTCTTTGAATAATTTGTTTGCTTTTCCAAAGTGAGGGAGATCAATTGGAAGAAGGAGGCGATTTGGTTCAAATGTCCCTTCAGATGTGGTTCACCATGACTGAGACTAAGACCTTCATATTTCAGACGGAGCTAGAGGAGACAACATGACTGAGGAATTAGAGAGTCCTACCAGTCTTAATGGAGAGCCTCATCAGTATCTAGAACATCCATCTCCCTCTGTGGGGAGGTGACCACATGCCTGAGACTCTTGGGAATAATGCTCAGGACTTGGGAGGAGAGAGTTGGGATGAGAAAGAGAAAGAGAGATAGAGGGAGAGAGACAGAGAGGAGAGAGAGAGAAAGTGAGAGAGAGAAAATGTGTGTGTGTGAGTGAGAGGGAAGGGAGGGGTTGATATGGAAGTACTGAGAGGGAGAAAGAGAAAGAAAGAGCGAGAAAGATAGAGAGGAGGAGAGAAAGAGAAAGAGAGAGAGGGAAGAGACAAGATAAAGGTTGACATTCATGTCTGAGGGAAATGGGAGGAGGGTGGTGAAGAGTGACAATGAAGTCCAAGCAAAGATGAAGATTCATGAGAAACTGAGAAAACTACCCCTGTCCCTCCTGTGTGCTTATACAGACATCTGTACAAGGATGCCAGTAACTCTTTCTTCCCTTTTACTTCTGGTTGCCCATCCTCTGAGATACATAAACCATCTCCATATTTGCATCCTAGTTGTGTACTGAAAGAACCCAAATGAAATATGCTGAGAATCTACCCCACTTCTTCAATGTGGAGCACTCGATGTCCTGACATCACCGGCACAAATGCAGTAAGTTAAGTGTGGCAGTTAAGATCCCTTTTCTGTCCTTTACCAACCTCGTACCACTGCTTATGCTGAAGATTATACCTAGGCTTTCTCTGTGGCCTCCAACAGGACCTAATACAATGTTAATAAAAATTAACAGTAAATGAAAATGAAAGTATTGGTGAGCCTGCTACTCTCAGCAGTTTACTATGCATTCAACTTGCTGTACCAGACCATGATGTAACCAATCAGCAGTAAGTACATAGAATTTCATTAGAGTTAGAGTGTTCAGTGACATATCAAATCTCCTTAACCTTCTAAGACAGTAAAGACACTGACACCTCTTCCTTGTAACTGCACCTCTGGGTTAGGCCCAGAACAAGTTTTAGGCCAAAAGGCTTATTTCTGTGCTCCCCAAGCCTAACTCATTAAAGTTGTATGAACCCAAGCATGAGGTCGCACTGGTTTTTTGGACCCAGGTATCGTTACTTACTTCGCTGTCTACTGAGTCCCCAAAATTTCATTTCTCACTAATAGTGAGCTTTATTTCTTCTGGACCACTGACTCCAACTGGTGCTTTTGCCACAGAAGACAATATTTTTAAAAAGTCTTAAATATTTAAGAACCGGCATTTAAGAAATATTTAAGAAACATTTAAGAAACCCGCATCCACAATAGGCACGTGGATGATAGAAAAATGGAGGGAAGAGTTAGATTGATTTATTAATTGTAAGTTAGGCCAGCACAATGGGCCAAAGGGCCTGTATTATGTTGCAGTGTTCTATGCTCCATATTCTATGCAATATTAATCCAGATCCTATGGTACAAATACAGTCTCCACTGTCCTTAGTATATAATATGTTCATTCATTTGTTATGTGCCATGTTGAATCACATGGGCGATCATGGCCTTTCCATGTTCATGATTGTCCTTGACCATTGCCTTTTCCTGGGCAGTGTCTTGACAATACTAGTGACCCCCAGACATTATCAATACTTTTCAGGGATTTGTTGCCTGATGTCAGCCGTCGCAGAACCAGGACTTGCGATGCGCACCAACTGCTCATATGACCATCCACCACCTGCCCCCATGGCTTCATGTAACCCTGGCCACACCTTGCCCAAAGGTGACCTGCTGCCTAGTAGAGGGAAGAAGTGCCTTACACTTCCTTTGGCAGAGATGTAGCTTCACCCCACTACCCCATATGTACCACTGCCCGCTCATGGTCCCAGAACACACCCTCCGCAGTCAAGCCAGCTCACCAATGCTTCCACTTTCTAAGAAGGTTGCAGAGAGTTGGACTCTGCACATCTGTGCACATGACCTTCCACAGATTTACAGTTGAGAGCTTGCTGCATATCTGTGAGGTATGGGAACTGCACTGCCACGGACAAGAGAGCTCCACAATGGGCAGTTAAAACAGCCCAATGCATCACCAGAACCAGCCTACCCGCTATCAAGGACACTTAATCAGAAAGGTGCCGGACAAAGGCCAGCAATATCTTGAAGGATCCCACCCACCCTGCTCTCGGACTGTTTGTCCCACTCCCACTAAGAGCATCCGCGCCAGAACTACCAGACTCCAGAATAGTTACTTCCCTCAAGCCATCAGGCTGATCAACATCTCCACCCATTAACCCACCCCATCACAACCGCAGCACCACTATTTTATCATTTCCTGTCAGAGTCACCTTACCTACAGATACTCCTGTACCTGGCATCACTTTGTGTACATACAGTCAGTCTATGTATAAAAGCTAATCTTAAGTATTTATATTTCTGTGTTTTCTTATGATGCATCAGATCCAGAGGAACCACCACTTTGTTCTTCTGTACACCCGTGAACTGAAGAATGATGATAAACTATCTTGAATCTTGAACGTGCTTCGGAATGCTTAGAGGAAGGTTTGGCACGTTATGTCCTGTATACACTGTCCAGGATGTTTGGATAATTCCATTGATTTCCAGTCATTCGTGGAACCAGGCCATATCGAGGCTTCTGCCTAACGTCAGGTCATTACCCTTCCTGGCACTCTCTGAAAGCAGCTGCTGCTTTGCACTCCCATGCAAGCATACTTTTTAGAAGCTTCAAAGTATAAAAAAGTACTGCAATTTTTTTTTCTAAAAGATACAGCAGCTGATTAACTGTATTAACATTTCCTGTAAAAGACTTGTAGCTTTTGAGCACATATTTAGGTTAGTGTGCCTCACGTGATCCAACATAACTGGTGCACCGGCTACTGTGCAAGACTCACTAATTAGTAAACGCGGGATCAATATGATATGACAACACCCAATGTTCATGTCACCCATTACGTTCAGTGAAATAAAATGATTAGTGGCATGTCGTACAAAAGTGACCCAAGCATGACAAATGCAAATGAATCTGGCGGGCAGCTGGAAGCAGGATTGTAACCAAATCTGGGCCCATGTGCCAATCAAGCTGCCTTGGCCTGCACCCAATCTTCAGTGTCACCGTCCCTGGCAGAGGAGTCCAATCTTGCTGAAACACACCAAACAAGGAGGAAACTCACCTCTGTAGTCTCTCACAGGGCCTAATCCTTCAAACCAGGGTTGTGCTGCATATTCTCAACTGACTGAGGAATTCTAGAGCATATTCTCACAAGCATTAACTCCCGTTCAAGATGTGAAGTAAGCAACTTTGATAATACCTTTTCAACTGCAGTCACAGCAGCAGAGAGTGCACATGGAGCAGTGGAACTCAATGGAACTCTTGCGATGTACTTGCATTCAGTTTCCATCCAGGGCATTAGCTCTGCCGGTTTATAGAGACATCTCGTGCTTTATATTGATGTAGTAAGCTCAGAGGTTTACAGTGCTTCATCAGTTCCTTTGAGCAGAAGCAGTCACTGCATCTACACTACAAAAAATTAATAATCTAGTTATTTATATGTGGTGTGTCACTTTGAAGCAGCTTTCAACCAATCCATTAGGCCCTTGGCCCCATCCCACTCATGGACTGCATATGTTCACTCCATCATGTCGAAGAATTAGAAAGTGCACAGAGGATATTTGATTTAAGCTATAAGACCACAAGGTATAGGAACACAACTGGGGCCATTCAGCCCATTGAGTCTGATCTGCCATTCTATCAAGGCTGATTTGCTGCACATGACTTCTGTGCAGTTTCTGCAAGGAGAACTAAATGGCTTCTCCATGGCCACAGATAACAAATTTCTTGGATCCAGGAGAGATCTCAGAATAGCTCTGACACCATTACATAGTCGATATACATTTTTGTCCATAAGTAGCACTGTCCTGAACCTGTCTGCTTCCTCCCTTGTGCTGGGTGCAATCAGCCTGTCGACCGTTCTCTTTTAAATTACGCTGTCACTAACCGTTCTGCTTTAACAACTCCTTCTCAGTTCTTAGTCCAAGGAATGATGTCAACGGTTGAATGTGTGTTATCAAAGCACTTGGTTCTCCTGCATGATATTGTGGCTATAAAGCCTGTTGAAGAATACGGCTGAAACAGAGTCTCACTGTGGTATGCCTGTCTGTGAGCAAGACGAACCGCACACTCAACATGAAAAGCAATTAAGTGCATTGACTGCTTCTGCAACAATTCCCCCCCTTCTGAGGCATCGCACTCTGTCCGTACTGTCAGAGCACTATGAAGCCATTCAGACTGACAACAAAGACGCCGGTGCCTTGCGGCAGTTCTTGGCCTCTCTCAGATAATGGCTGTTTGCTATCAGAACCACAGGAGCAAACTGGTGTTTGCAATTTTTTTGTTTGGTGGGAAGAATGGACCCCATAGAAATGCGATGCAAAGTCCCCTCCCTGCCCCTCTGCGAGGCTGGGGCTACAACACAGGAGCTGCAGCTGTCAGTCTTGGCAGAGTGACTCACCAGCTTTGGATCTGACAACCAGAGAGGCCTGTCAGATCACGCCAGTATCAACTCTGGACCACATCCAAACCTCACATTTCTTGGCTAGGTCACGAAGTCTACTGCAAGACACAGTCTACAAAGAACATGTCCAAGTAACAATCGGGCACATTATTGTGCATTGAAAACTTAGCCAACATTTGAATTGACAACTGTGATTGCTGTTGACTTATAGCTAAAGGTTTTGTTAAAATTGCTAGGTTGCAAAGAAATGTGTTGGTTGTGTATCAGTCTTTGATACAGCACGGATCAATAGAACAGAAAACAGTTCAGGTCCTTCAGCCCAAAGTGTTATGTCGACCTTTTAACTTACTCGAAGATCAATCTAACCCTTCCCTCCTATATAATCCTCTTTTTTTTACCATCCATGTGCCTATCTGAGAGTTTCTTAAATACCCCCAATGTATCTGCCACTACCACCACCCCTGGCAGGGCGTTCTATGCACCCACCACTTTGTGTAAAATTTACCTCTGATACCAACACCTCCAATCACTTTCGTCCAATCACTTTAAAATTATGCTTCTCGTCATTTCTGTGTTGGGAAGAAATCTCTGGTTCTCCACACAATCTATGCTTCCTAACATCTTGCACGCCTCTATCAAGTCTCCTCTCACCCTCCTTTGCCCCAAAGTGAAAAGACCTAGCTCACTCAGTCTATCTGATAGGACTTGCTTTCTAATCCAAGCAGCATCCGGGAAAGCTCTCATCTGCACTCTCTCTCTAAAGCTTTCCTATAGTGACCAGAACTGAGTATAACATTCCAAGTGTGATTTAACCAGAGTTTATAGAGCTGCAACATTATATCACCGCTCAAACCAAAGTCCTGTCAGCTTGTTCAAGTGCTTTAAATGGCCAGCAAGTAACCCATGTTACAATTACTCTGAAGGAATTCATCCCTTTGCAAAATCATATTTCAATGAGGCCTTATTTGGTAATATGTTTTTGATTCATTCCTTTAATTAGTATTCTATTTAAAAAGGCTGAGCGAAGAACTTGTTAAAGGGTTTGATTAAGTGTTGAACTTTGAAAACATTAGAGAAGGGAACTGTAGAAATAATTGTTATTGAAGAAATAGTTTCAGGGAAATGAATGGGACTACAGGTTGACAAATCACCAAGGCCAATAAACTAGACACCAAAGAAAAGAAGTGGCCTTGAAAATAATGGATGTATTGGTTGTCATCTTCCAAAATTCTTTAGACTCTTGAGCCATTTCTACAGATTGCAGACTGATGAATGTACTCTTGCAGTTTAAAAAAAGGAAGAGAACAAACAGGGAATTACAGAGCAGAATCTTAATGTCAGTAATAGGGGAATTGTTAACATCTATTACAAAAGATGTAAAAACAGAACAGGAGGAAAGCATTAACACGAGTGGACAAAGTTACCATGGGAAAATGAAAAGAAAATCTTGCCTAACAAAGATATTGGAGTTTTTTGAGGATGCAACAAACAAAACAGGAGGCAAGTGATTGCAACGTACTTGGACTTTCAGGAGGCTTTTCATAATTTTTCACATAATCTCAAAAATTTGATTAAAACAACACACACAAAATGCTGGAGGAATAGTCAGCTTCTATGGAAAAGAATACAGATGATGCTTTGGGCCGAGACCCTTCAGCAGGTCTGGAGGGAAAAGTTGAGGAGTAGATTTAAAAGGGAGGGGAGAGAGAAAGTCAAGGTGACAGGTGAAACCTGAAGGGGGTGGGATGAAGTAAAGAGCTGGGAAGTTGATTGGTGAAAGAGATACAGGGCTGGAGAAGGGGGAGTCTGATAGAAGAGGACAGAAGGCCATGGAAAAAACATAAGGGGGGAGGAGCACCAGAGGGAGGCGATGGGTGGGCAAGGAGATAAGGTGAGAGAGGGAAAAGGGGATGGGGAATGGTAAGAGGCGGGGGGGGGCATTACTGGAAGTTCAAGAAATTGATGTTCATGCTATCAGAATGGAGGCTACCCAGACAGAATATAAAGTGTTCTTCCTCCAACCTGAGTGTGGCTTCATCACGACAGTAGATATCCATTACCCCCTCTACAGTCGTGATGAGGCCACACTTAGGTTATCTCTATGAAAATGACAACACAGGTGGACATGGTAGTGACAAGGCATGTGGTACAGATATCTTCATATACTGAGACAGTGGAGAGATAGGTTGTCATGTTTGCTATTGTGCAGAACATTGGTTCAAGTGTATCTATAACCAGTGGGTCCTGTTTAGATTTACAGAAGGATCCTGATAAATTTCCATGTAACCTCACAAATTTGTCTGAATTTTTAAAGAAAGTAACGAAGAAAATTGATGAAGGCAGAACAGTGCATACATATGGATTAGTTGGGTTTTAGTAAGGATATTGACCAATCCCCACATAGTAGGTTGTCCAGAAGGTTAAGGCACAAGGGATGTGAATCGTATTGGTAAACTGGATCCAAAATTGTCTGGAGATATGTGCAGAGGGTGGTGAAGGGTGGGTGCTTTCCTGAGTGGAAGTCTGTGTCAAGTGGTGTACCACAAGGATTAGAGCATCATCTAACCTGCTGCAGGAACTCAGTGGGTTGAGCAGCATCCATAAGGGGAGAGAGGAATTGTGGATGCTTTGGGTCGAAACCCCACATCAGGGCTGAGAATGGTGGAGAGAAAGAAGATAGCAAACTCTTGTGACTGGATTTAGAACGTTCTCACTGTCCAAAGTCCATCAGGTATTTCTGTCTATCAACCACTGTCCCATCAAACTGATGGACAGCTGTTAGGTCTGCTGAACTTAAGAACCGTAAGGAGGACATCAGAACTTGCCCTGCTGTCTGGTAATATCTTGGCTGGTGTGCTATAGAAGCATCATGAAAATGTGATGGAGTTCTTTCCATCGCTGCCTCCTGGCTAGCAGAGTCAAACCAAGACCCACAAGTGAAAAAATACATGGCAGAGTTTTTCGATCCAGGAGAGATCTCATACTTCTCTGTAAGCAGTGCTGTTGTGAACACACATAGAAGGGCTGTCCAGGATGCCTGATGTTCTGAGTGTAAAGCACGTGAGGCTCATTGTATGGTGCACTCTAACTTGGCCTCAGGTTTACAGAAGTCTGCAACATCAGACACTTGAGATAGACATTCATTGGCCCAGCAACACCACCCCTGCTAGGCCTGCATATTTATATCCCATCTCTCATCAATTCAAGACTACATAAAGTGTTTTACAGCCAATAATATAGATCTATGGTATAATTACTGTTTTAATGTAAAGAGTATGTTGAGAGACATGACAAAATTGCTCAATCACTATCATGCTCCAATCAATATATATGAAAATAAATGTGAAGTATATCTGGAAGAAAATAGTACTTATTCATTCCAAAAAAATTCGGGGAGATCATAAATACAGAACCACAAGCTTATGTACACCAACTGGTGTAGACTCTGGTCAGCATACATGAAGCACTGTCACAAGAAAGCAGCATCCATCATTAACAGCTCCCGTCATCCAGGTCATGTTTTCTTCTCACTGTTACCATCAAGCAAGAGGTCCAGAAACCTTAGTCCTATGCCACCAGGTTCAGGAACTGTTATTACCTTACAACCATCAGGCTTCTCAATCAGTGTGGATAACCTCACTCGCCACAACTCTAAATTGATTCCACAACCTACAGACTCACTTTCAAGGACCCTACAATTCATGTTCTCAGTCATATTTATTTATTTTCTTCTTTTCTTTTTCACAGTTTGTCTTCTTTTGTACATTAGTTGTTAGCCTTAGTTATGTATATTTTTTTCTTTCTCTGTAAATGCCTGCAAGAAAATGAATCTCAAGTTAGTATATGATGGCATATACATACTTAGATCATAAATTTACTTCGACTTAATATGAGCTCCAAATGAAGACCTTAGGTTTCTTTTCATTTTTTAAATCTCCTCCTTAAACTAACTAATTTCAAAACTGTTGTCACTAAGGCTACATTGCAGAACACAGAAAAACTGCAGCCCACCTCACAGTGGCAAAGTATAAAACACACAAATAGGTAGAATACTGAGCAAAAGCTTTAGGAACCCTAGATTTTTTATATGGTTGAAGTATTTCAGGTACATTTATTATCAAAGAATAGATAAATGATACAACCTTGAGATTTGCTTACCCACAGATAGCCACAAAGCAAGAAACCCGAAAGAACTCAACTTAAAGAAAAAAAGATCAAAAGTTTTAAAAAAGACCAACACTTGAAAGAAAAAAAAAGTCATGTAGACAATTGAAGCGAACCACAGTATTCTGAACCAAAGGTGAGTCCTCAGCTCTGAACCATGGAGCAGCCCAGAGTAGGCCCAAAGCCTACTTATCAGTTATTTATCCTTATTATTATTATAAGTTATTACTTAAAAGTTCATTACATTAGTGGGAAAGGAGCATAGCAGCCAGTGCAGTCTTCATAGCCTCAGTGCCATGGAGATGACCATCGCGGAAAACAAGCGAAATCGTCTCTCATCCCGACTGACACCGTGCCTTTTTAGTTTATTTGGGTCGGCATTTAAATTGACCCAAAGACAGGACAGTGAAAGGCTCTGCACCCTGGAGAGAGGAGTGAACATCACGGAGAGAGGAGTGAACATCACAGAGAGTGAGCGAAATCAGCTCTCGCTTTTGCTCTGGGCCAGCGTTTAAATTGTCTAAATAGCACATAGTACCTCAAACTAGGACCCAGGTGCCGCTGCTTCGAAAGGCTTCGGGACTAGACCACACTGCCCAGTGTCTCACTTCGGGCCCAGATTTTGTGACTCAGACCAAAGCTGCTCTCAATCTCTTCAAATTAGCTTGGTGCCCAGAGCGACCTAACCTCACACCCGGGCCATTTGTATGAACATCAAAATCGAATATCCTCCACCTGGGCCCTGACTTCTCCTTATGGTGCCCAGAGTGATCCAACCTTGCTCCTGGGCCAGCTGTACGGACATCAGAACTCCATCATCCCCCGAACTTGCCTTGCCATTGCCTGCTCCTTCACAGTTTGTGTGACGATAATTTAACACCGTTTTCCTCAGAAAGCCTATGTTTAGTGATGCTTTTAGTTGGATTTCTTAGCTTTTTGACTATTGGGAAGCTGTCGTACATGTTCGGTCACGCCACCTTAACCGGAAGAATGTTAGGGTATGGTTTCAGATGGTATGGTCACAAGAGGGCACTGATCTCAACATCATCAAGGCTGTCCGGGATTACCTGGAAAGACAGAAGCAAGAGAGACAGCTGAAGTCTGCAGGAGAACTGTGACAAATTCTCTAAGATGCTTAGAAAAACCTACCGGCGGAGCTTCTTATAAAACTGCACAACAGTGTACATAAGAGATCCAATGTTAAAGGCAAAAGGTGGTCTCACCAACGACTGATCTGATTTAAGCTTGTTACAGTTTACTGCTCTTTATAGTAAATTCTTTGATATTTAGAAACTTTTCATTTCATTCATTTGAAAGCATCTTCTCTTTACAGATTTATTTTGCATGTGCCTAAGAGCTTTGCACAGTACTGTATCTTCAATACTGAGAGAAATACCTATACCAGGAGCTGGTAGAGCAGTGCCGGAGATGGGTGGAGGGCACGATGTGAGCCTGTAGAGGTGGGGTGTAGAGGTTTTGCTGGCAGCTCACTCTGCAGAACCTACTCTCTCCTTGGCGTTATGGGGGCTGCAAAGAAAAGAGCCATCAGACCCATCACAGAGGCTGCTGAGCAAACCTCCAGATGGCCAGGGATCAAGAAATGTGACCCATGGACCAATGCTGCTGGGACACAAGCCAGGGCCTGATTAGTCCTGGCTGGGTCACCTGGCTGAAGATGTCTGATGTTGAAAGACCCAGAACACACGATGATCCCAGGTTACATCACTGACGATATGTCCTAGTGCATCCTAGGCTGTATCTCAGCATCAGACTGTTAAATATGAAAGGCATCCATTAGTCTTGCGAGACCATGGATCTGCGCCTGGAAAGTCTTCACACTCCAGGGCGCAGGCCTGGGCAAGGTTGTATGGAAGACAGGCAGTTGCCCATGCTGCAAGTCTCCTCTCTCCACGCCGCTGATGTTGTCAAAGGGAAGGGCATGAGGACCCATGCAGCTTGGCACCAGTGTCATCGCAGAGCAATGTGTGATTAAGTGCCTTGCTCAAAGACACAACACGTTGCCTCGGCTGGGGCTCGAACTCACGACCTCCAGATCGCTAGTCCAATGCCTTAACCACTTGGCCCCGTGCCCACACACTGTTAAATATACAGAGTAACTAATAGTTCAGGTAAGAGTTTTTTACCCAGGGAGGTTTGAATGCAGACTCTAAAGGCAGTTGATGAAAACATCACCAACAAAAGGGATATGCCATTGAGACAGAGACAAAAGTGGTGGCAGACCCTGAATCTGGAGCAAGAAGTTAACTGCTGGAAGATCTCTATTGGCCAAACAGCTTCTGTGGAGGCAAAAGGATTGTTAATGTTTCAGATTGAGACTAAGAGTATGAAAAGAAGTTAATCAGTTATTGAAGTGAGGGGGAGAAGTGAGACATCAGCCAGGAGGCTGTAGATGAAAATAAAAAGGAATTTGTGAAAAAAAAATAGGCTATTGCATTGTTATTCTGATTGTGCTGGCTGGAGAAGGATGCAGCATTAACACAGTATGTGAATGATATGTTCTGTCCAATTGATAAAACATACACACAGATCTTGTTGAAATTATCTATATTTTTATAATTATCCATAATAATATAGGCCCATTTTATGTCAGTGCTATTCAAACTGATGTAAGTGGGTCTGACAAGAAAGAAGTGGACAGCATTATTGTAAAGCTCTAGGTTTGTTTAATGTGATATCTCCTGAGGGACCGTGGAAGGAATTCCAATGGAAGTGGGTCTCCAATGATTAGTTGGGAGAGATATGGGATACAAAGAAGGTGATCGTGCAAATGGTCTCTGAAATTTTGTCTAATTCAGTGTTTATGAGAGATGGTTGTACTTAATGAAATATAAGATTGTCTTATTAACAACCAATCCTTTCTCTTTGATATGAAGAACGATTTGCACTTCTTTTATTCTGCTTTATAGATATAATTGTTTATACATATTACAGAAATGATACAACTATATTCTCTTTAGTTCATTTGTGACCCTTCTCTAACATTCTTTGCTCCCACTTAATATTCTTAAATCCTCTTGAGGATTGATTCTACTACTAATTAGGGTAAGTGAGACGATTAGTATTTTGATTGATCTCAACATCCACCTATAAACCCTCGATGGGTATTTCTCCATCCAGTCTCTCCAACTTCAACTCACTGCTCCCAAACCCATTTCTCTTGCAAAGGTTTTCTGTGCAAACCTATTTCACAATTCTACCCTGGAGATGAACAAGTTCTGACTGGTTTTGCTTCATACTGTTAAGTGCATGTTAATACTGACTGGTGTTTGAACCTGTCGCCATCAGAAGGGGGCTGCGGACGGACTGTAAGCTGTGAAGCCTGCCAGTGCTCCTTGAAGTTCTCTTCAAGTTTGATTGTGAAGAAAAAGAAATATTAATTTAATGCTGTGTCTTTTGCAAACTGTATCATAATGTGAATTACATTTGATTGATCAGTTTTAGGGAGTTCCCAAAGCGATGGAAAGAAGCAAGACATGCACTAGCAACAACTCAGATAATACCAAGTTCTGAAAGCAGTTGCTAATTTCAAGGTTTATTTTCTAGGATTCAGGCATTTTAGTATCAAAAAACAGAGAAAGTATAGATCCTAGAAGACAGAAATTTTTTAAAAAATGCTAGAAAATACCCAACAGGTCAGGTAGAACTTGTGGAATTTAATTATCTGAAAGGAGGGTAACTCATATGCTTGTGATTAATTATATCTGCCTATATTTGTGCCTACTCCTCGCAGTCAGCTTTTACCAGAATCTCTTCTTACTGCTTCAATGAAGGTACGGAGGGACTCTGACTGGATTAACATAGTGGAGGTGTAATACACACACTTACTTACCCCATGGTATCATACTCCACTATAGAACGTAGATTCAGAACAATACAGCACAGGAATAGGCCCTTCTTGTATGATGTTGTGCTAAACTAATTAAGCTAACAATGCTTAATTACATTAAACCATTCTGCCTGGATATGGTCCATATCCTCCCATTTACTGCATATTTATATGCCAATCTCAGAGCCTCTTTACTGCCACTATTGCACCTTCCCCAGGCAGTCCTGTACAGGTATTTATCTCATTCACCCTTCTTGACCTGGTAATAGCTGGTAACGCAGAGGTTAGCGCAATGCTTTAAAGCACCAGCTGTAAGACTGGGGCTCGATCCCCACCACCGCCTGGAAGGAGATGTGTGTGCTTCCCGTGATAGGGCGGGCTTCCTTTGGGTGTTCCAGTTTCCTCCCACATTGCAAAGACATGTGGGTTAGTGTTCGCGAGATGTGGGCATGCTATGTTGCCGCAGGAAGCACAGCGATATTTGCAGGCTGCCCAGCACAATTCTCACTGATTAGATTTGACACAAAGAACTCATTTCACTATGACGTACAAGCGATGAATAAAGCTAATCTTTATCTTTGTCTTTAAATCTCAAGCTCTAAGATGGAAGGGAATAGACAGAAATTATTTTTAAAAGTGATAAGATAAAGGAATACATTGATAACACGGATCTGGGAAGGAATAAAAGTAAGTGCTCCTTCAATTTTCAAGTTGATTTGTTTCTCGTAAATATATTGCATCAAAATATCAAGTTGGTTTGATGCAACATTGCTCATCTGGATCCAACTACAATACAAAGGAAGCATTGACGAGACTGGGCACAATCTAGGGAAATTATATCTTCTGAGTGGAAACCATTTACAGGAATAACGTACTGGGTTGATTTCAAAATGACGGCCAATGACTGTGCTGAGCCCCAGATGGAGTACAGGGAGCAAAGGATGACACTCGTGTCATGTGCCAGTGTGGGTTGCAACAGTATGCAGTAATGCTGAGTTTAAGTCAGATAGGAACACAGGCAGACAGCTGCAGTTGTGGTTAAAGAGGAATTGCAGTGTCAAAAAGCCATTACAAAGGTCTCGATTGTGGCAATGTTGGCTCTCCTGAGCAGAACGTCTCCAGGGCCTTGATCTGTGTGAGCCAAGTCCAAGCAGCAGGTCAGGCGCAATCAAAGCCAGCTTGAGAATGGACAGAACGACATAACAAGCAGAAGTATGTGATCAGGAGCTTCTGGGAACTCGGGAATTTTTCTTCTGTTGATAGTAAGGCTCAAAGTTGTATGTGTAAGTGCAATGAGTATGTTTGAGGGTCAATATTTTTCCTAGTACCAAACTAATTTACCATTTTCTGTAATTACTTTCTTCCTGTTCTGGCTCTTAGGGGTATTTATATACAGTTAATTGATGCCATGTAGCATGTCTCCGGCTGCAGCACAGAAACAGCCAATGTATGCTCAGTGACTGACTTGCATATCCTCTGAACACAAGTGACAGGGAGCTCGCGTCCGACCTAAAGATCTACGCTGTGATACTGAGAGTCGCAACAGAAAGATTCGGGGCACCACATTTTCCCAAAAAGTGATCGATCTAAGTCAGCACAGGAAGGTGCCCAAACTTCTATGGGAAAGCAAAATAAGACCACAGAAAGCACTCACTTTTCATCTTCCACGAACTGGCATTGGTGACCACGGAGCATGCATCCACTTACAGTGGAAGTGTGAGGATAATGGTCAGAAATCAGTCTCTTGAACAATTATTAAACCTACCCTTGGCCATGTAATGGCTTTGCTAACGTCTTGATTTGAAATCTAATCTGGAATAAAACAAAGTCAATAAATAAATCTCTGCAACCTTTAGCCCCACACAGGCTTCTCTAGGTTTCTACAATCTCCAGCTCTAGCACGTAGTTAGTTAGCTGAACGTATGAATATCTGGGCAGTGCGGTAGCATAGCTGTTAGCGTAATGCTTCCAGAACCAGGAACCTGGGTTCAATTCCTGCCGTTGTTTGTAGGTTCGCCACGATATACACATCGGTTTCCTCAGGGTGGTCCTGCTTTCCAAAGGCATAAGGGTTAGTAGGTTATTTGGTCACATGGATGTAATTGAGCGATGTGGGTTGGAGAAGCCTGTCACTGTGCTGCGTCTCTAAAAAAGAATAAAAGAATATCTTAGCAGAAGGTTCTCATTGCGTTAGTAAATAGTGGCAACGGAGTGCTAAGAATAGCTCATTCTGGCACTCAGGAAGAACAGCTGTCATTTTAAAGCAAGAGATCAGAAGAGAGAGGTATTAAAGAGGACCAGGGCTGGCAGAGTGGTGCAGCTGGTAGAGCTGCTGTTTCACAGCTCAAGCAATCGGGCGCAAGCCCTACCTCTGCTGATGTCCCTGTGGAGCTTGCATGTACTCTCTGTGGCCACATGGCTTTCCACAGCTTCTCCACTTTCTGCCCTAAAGACATGTGGTTTATTTGGCTGCTGTAAACTGCAGCCAATGTGAGGATCAGTGACAGAATTTGGAAGAGGTTGAGGAGAATCAGGGGAGAATAAAACGGAATTAGTTTAGGACTAGTGTAGGAAGCTGCTTGATGATTAGCACAGAGTGGGTGGGGCTGTAGGTCTCCATGCCTCTCTATGGCTCTCCCTAACAACTGATGTTGGTGAAACTGCAGAGTCATAGACTTTTACAGCCCAGATGGCCTCAATCTTGGTGCTGTCCAATTTGGTCACAGACCTGGTCTTTGTTTTATTCACCAAAGGCTGAAATTAAACGGTCCATATTAAATCCATGTCCAATTGTCTTTAGTGAATTGGATGGAATTTGATTCCAGCACCCATTCTGGAAATGTGTGTCAGATCCTCAGTTCCCAATACAAGAAGAAATTTCTTTTTCATTCGTCCCTTTTTAAGATGAATCTTAAAGCCACTTTCTCTGGTTCTCGCCCTCTTAGAAAAAGTTTTCTTTCAAATTGTTCATTAAAATCCATCATATTTAAAACTTTTTATTTGGTGTTCCTTAACTCCCTCTCCTGGAAGAATCCCTAATCTTTCTGCACAGCTGACTCTGTCTATGTTGATACTATCCTGGTAAACTTTATCTGTTCTCTTTCCCAGACACAGACATCTTCCTGAGAGTGCTGTGTACATATTTGTGTATGTTGCTCCAGCTAAGGTCTCACCAGTATTTATAGAAGCATGGTTCTATATTCACTGACCCCAATTACAAAGAGGAGTATCAGATAGACTTGTAATTGCCACATCAACTTGCCCATTGACAGAAATGGGCCAAATCATGAGTCAGCTCAACAGAATAGACATGGATAAATTCTTCTGCTGATGAGAAGACTGGTATCCAGAACTCAGAGAATTAATACATCTGGCACAATGTGCACTAAAGTTCTGTAGGTCTACGTTGATCCATGTCCAATGCAGGACTTACCCACTCTGCTATAGAAGAGGCAGGTGCAGCTCGATGGGGGCGGTATGCCAATTAAGCTATTGCGGGCGTTCTTCTGTTGTTGGCAGGTAATGTGGCCCACCACTGGAGCTGGTTGGTTCTCAGAGTCTTGATGTTAGGGATGTTGGTCTAGGAAAGGACACTGTCCTGTTCTGCCAATGGATTTGGCGCATTTAGAGGAAGCGGAAATGATAGTTCTTCACCAATGTATCTAGGTGCCTCCAATGAGAATTGGAACAGCTCCCCATTCATCCTGGAAATTGGCTGTGATCCATCAGGGAGCTTGTCAGAGGCGAGGCAAAATATTGTGGCAAAGAAGGCTGAGGCAATGACACAGCCTCACCTAACCCTAATCTGCACTGGGATTGGGTCAGTATTGGACCAATAGGTGAGAATAACAGCTTACATTACCTGAAAGTGAGGCCAGAACATATGCAGCCACAATTTTTAGAAAGAACTTTTAGAAAGAGACAGTAACCACAGCTCCCTGACCCTTTACCATAGCCTTGGGAACCACACTTGGAATATTATATTCATTTCTGGTCACCTTATTATAGAAAGGGTGTGGAAGCTTTAGAGAGAGTGCAAAAGAGATTTACCATGACGCGACCTGGATTGGAGAGCATATCATTGAGGACAGGTTGAATGAGTTAGGACCTTTCTCTTTGGAGTGAAGGAGGATGAGAAGTGACTTGATAGAGGTGTACAAGACAACAAGGGCCATCGATCAATTGGGCAGCCATATACTTTTTCCTAGAGCGGAAAAAGCTAATACGGAGGGGCATAATTTTAAGATGATTGGAAAAAAGAATGGGGGGTGCTGTCAGAGGTAAGTTTTGAGAGTAGTGGGTGCATGCCAGGGGTGGTGGTAGAGGCAGATACATCAGAGACATTTATGAAACTTTTAGATAGGCACATGGATGAGAGAAAAATGGAGGGCTATGTCAGACGTAAGATCTTAGAGTAGGTCAGCACAACATCATGGGCCAAAGAGCCACTACTGTGCTGTAATCTTCTATGTTCTATGAAATTGAAATTACTTTTTTAAAGTTGTGTGGCTATGGTGTATGAGCAGTAAACAGAATGCAATAGCATCTTTAAGCCACACAAACACAATGAACTGAACGGTCTCTTTCGGCACTGTATCTTTTTATGAATAATATACCTTCATTTTTTTAGTTCGCCTTTTCAGATTAAACAAGTGTCCCACTTCAGGATTTACTTATCTGCATGACTATCTATTTGAGAACAAAAGTAAGAATGATAAATTGTTTTAATCACCTTGTGTCAAACACACAAAACCTGGCTGAACAGAGCCGACAAGCATTCCTTTTTCCCATGCTGTTGGGTTTTAATGAATACAAGCTGATGTCTAATACACCCGGATTGTGAAATAATAAGGATCATCTTGTGCTAAGCCTAATAGATGAGATGTTGACCTGAGGTTGGATCAACACCTGTGACATCACATTTAGGTACAGCAGCTCTAGAGGCTGTTTAAGGATCAGACACAAACTTAAATGTTAGCAGTTGCAATCAACTTCCCTTGGATATGTGTTAACAGTGCCTCAAATTAAAGCACCAAACACCAGACAAATGGTGCTGTTTTCCCCTGGGGAGTGTTTAATTGAGTATAACTTCTCCATGAAAGAGAGGAGATTTGCCAGGTTTGATCTAAAAATATTATTTAGCAGAATAGCTTTCTGGACAAGTGTCATTTAAAGTCCATCACATTATCATTTTCAAACCATGCCTGTAAAGAAGAGAAAATCTACCCCTGATTTAGATATGATTTAAACTACTGTTGAATAACCGTTCTCCGGTCTCCTCACAAATCTGACTTAGCCGACAAAAGGATCATAGAACCTAGCAGCACAGTGGGAGGCCTAGAATGACAGCTTGGACTTTTAACTGATGATTCCTATTGTACGAAGACACTGTAAGTAAGAATTTAATAGTTAATATGAAACTTATGTATTCCACCAGAGCGAGCATGAAAGAAGATGAATTGTTTTTGTATGTGGCTGGTGTAGATTATATGGCCAGCAGCATAAGGAAGACATTTGCAGTGCACAAGGGTGCGAGGCAAATTATAAAATGGATGTAGTCTGAGCGTTAACAGTCAGATAATCTGCTGCAGCTGCACTCAATAAAGCATAGAGCTGAAATCCAGCACAATTTCACATGCATTAGAACTTTTACAAACATCCGAACGTATAAAGGAGGATTGTGATCCTTCTGGAATTGATTGAAAACTTCCTGTTTTCCATTTCTTCCCAAGTATTGCAGGCCCACTGGTAATTATAACCTGCTTATACACTGCTTCTGCTGAAGCATATAATAATGACAAATGACCAGCAGTCCGCACCTTTGATAAATAATATTCGCGAACCAACAGATGAGTTTAAGGCAGAGCAGGCAAGGGTTACCCCTCATAAAGTAAAGAGCCTTGTGTGATTTAGCATTAACAGCATCTGATGGGCTGTTGTCTACTTTCAGGGCTGACGCTAACTGCAAACTCGCAAGCAATCCCACATAATACCCTGAAAATCAATTGTTTCAGGTTCTCGACCCTTCATCTTGTTGTTTGTATTTAATCAAGTGTGTATCTGAAGTCCACCAGAGTGATTATCACTTTCACAAACGTAAACACAGGAGGTGCTGCAGATGTTGGAAATCCACAGACCAAATGCTGGAGGAACGCAGCAGGCCAGGCAGCTTGTTGGGTGTTGTTGTTCCTTTTTGTGCCTCATGGTGCATCAGGTGGCGTTTTTGCTGTTTCTGTAGCACTTTGACTTTTTTATGAGGCTGAGTTGCTAGCTCGACGCTAAGCTCAGAACTGATGGAAAGCGTGCAAGGAGCCGGCCTGGTTCAAAGTCCGGGACCGTTCGAGGACTTCAGAACCTTCAGGACCATTCACCTTGAAGTCTGGTGCTGATGCCACTACACCACCAGCTATCTATAGACGGCATCCGTGAATGGGAATAAACAGAACAGCCAACATTTCACACCTGGACCCTCATCATCACTGTGTCCTGATGAAGGGCCTGAAATGTTGACTGTTTATTCCCCAGGGACATGTTGTTTGCAGACGGTGCGGCACTGGCAACACACTCTGAAGAGCAACTGCAACGCCTCATGGACAGCTTCTCTAGAGCCTGCCAGGACTTCAGCTTGAGCATCAGCCTGAAGAAAACCAACGTGTTGGGCCAAGGCGTTGAGCACCCCCCTGCCATTACCATCAACAACTACGAGCTGCAGGTAGTTCACGAGTTTACATACCTTGGCTCCACCATCACGGACAACCTCTCCCTAGACCCCGAGATCAACAGACGGATCGGACGAGCAGCCTCAACGTTCGCCAGGCTGACAAAGAGAGTCTGGGAGAACAGAAAGCTGACGACGCACACCAAAGTTGCAGTCTACAGGGCCTGCATCCTCAGCACACTGCTTTACGGCAGCGAGACCTGCAGCCTCTACTACAGACAAGAGCGGCGTCTCAACGCCTTCCACCTTCGCAGCCTGCGACGCATCCTGGGCATCACGTGGACTGACCGAGTCACCAACAATGAGGTCCTGGCCTGTGCCCAGATACCCAGCCTCTTCACCCTGCTCAAACGCCGTCTCCGCTGGCTGGGCCACGTACACCGCATGTCAGACAGGAGGATCCCGAAAGACCTGCTGTACGGGGAACTGGCCTCCGGCAAGAGAGCACAAGGATGGCCCCATCTTCGTTTCAAAGACGTTTGCAAGAGAGACATGAAGTCACTGAAAATGAACGTCGAGAGGTGGGAGGACATCGCAAGCGATCGCTCTCACTGGAGGCTGGAACTATGCAGAGGTCTAAGAAGAGGAGAAGAGAAGCTGAGGTTTGCTGCTGAAGAAAAGCGCACTCGTCGGAAAAACAGCACCAAGACAACACTGGAGGACAGCGCCTTCAAGTGCAGTCGCTGCAGCCGAGACTGTCACTCCCGTGTGGGCCTCTACAGCCACAACAGATGCTGCTCTAACACAGACTGAAGCAAGACTTTCCAGGCGCAGATCCATGGTCTCACGAGACTAACGGATGCCACCACCACCGTTCCCCTCCTGCATGACATAAAGAGTCGGTGTATCAGGCTGATTATCAGGCTGTATCCCTTCATTAGGACCCGAAACTTTGACTCTTTATTCCTTTTCATTGATGCTACCTGGCCTGCTGAGATCCTCCAGCATTTTGTGTGTGAGCTTCCATATGCTTCAGCTCGGCTTCAACTCTGCTGCAGGCTTAATATTCACCCATTTACCTGCGTCAGCTGTCCTAACTTCCTGGTCTAGCATTGTCTTGATCTTAAAAATCTAACACTTTTTTCACATTTCTTGATGCTCTCATTCTTCCTTATTGCCTTAAGTTTTTTCCAAGTTTACAACCCAGCAGCTGAGGTAAAGAAGGTCGCCCTGTATTGATACCAGACATACTGGTGTACTCAAACTGAAACACCATTTTTAATCATTTGAAGCAGCTTTGGGGTGTTGGATTGAGACTTCATATTGAAAGATGAAGTTGAAGTCAAATTGAGTTTACTGCTCTCTGTTCAAGCGCATGTATGCACGGGTGCAATGAAAAACTCACAGCAGCAACGCACTTAGCACCGTATAAACAGTATTCACAAGAAAATCATAAGTTAATCATAAAGTACACACGTTTTTGCAAGAAAATGCAATCAGCGCAAAAAAGAAACAAAGTTAATTTTAGTGCAAGCTGGTCAAAGTGGCCATGACGTTGCTAAAAGCCGTGTAAAAGTCACTGCAAAAATATTGCAAATAAGGGACATAAATTCTGAAAGTGAATGCTGAAGTCGAAGTGGGTCAGGTCAAGAACTGAGTGGTTGAAGGGAAGAAACTGTTCTCAAACCTGGTGATGTGGGACTGCAGGCTTTTGTACCTCCTGCCCAATGGTAAAACTCTGAACATATACCGAATAGAGACATCTCTGTCAGAATGCATGGCATCAGAGCAGCAAACACCTTAACACAGGGGTTCCTAACCTGGGGTCCATGGACTCCTTGCTAATTTATTGTTACACGGTATATGGGAACCCCTGCCTTAAAGTAGGTCTGAAAATATTGGAACTATAATTACTTCCCATTGGGAGTATGATCTGTTTGTTGTAATGAGTGCACAAGGAAAAAGCACGGCAATAGCAGTAACATATGCTAAAACGCTACCAAATCTCTGTATGTGAAAAATTGCTCCAGTGGTCGGTGTCCTCTATAATGCTATTTTAAATGTACTCTGAATCATCCTGAGGCATGATAGAATTAAGCTAAAGATAACCATAACCTACCTGGTTAAACCTGAGGGTGAAAGTATGCTTGTTATACAGGGTGGGATAGCTTTCGGCACGTGCAAGGTTGAATCCTTCTATGTCATCTTGGGCAGCACAATAGCGTAGTGGTTGGCACGATGTTTTACAGCACAGGCAACCTGGTGTTCAATTCCCGCCACTGCTTGTAAGAAGCTTGTATATTTTCCCTGTGACCGTGTGGGTTTCCTCTGGGTGTTCCGGTTTCCTCCTACAGTGAGTAGGTTAATTGGTCATTGTAAACTGTCCGGTGATTAGGCCAGGGTTAAATCGGTGGGTTCCTGGGTGGCGTGGCTGGAAGGGCTGAAAGGGACTATTCTGCACTTAAGGAGAACGTAAGGAGTTTGTACATACTCCCTGTGACAGCATGGGCTTCCTCCAGGTCCTCTGGTTTCCTCCTAAGTTCCAAACACATAAGATCATAAGACAAAGGAGCAGAAGTCAGCCATTCGGCCCATCGAGTCTGCTCCGCCATTTTGTCATGAGCTGATCCATTCTCCCATTTAGTCCCACTCCCCCGCCTTCTCACCATAACCTTTGATGCCCTGGCTACTCAGATACCTATCAATCTCTGCCTTAAATACACCCAATGACTTGGCCTCCACTGCTGCCCGTGACAAAAAATTCCATAGATTCACTACCCTCTGACTAAAAAAATTTCTTCGCATTTCTGTTCTGAATGGGCGCCCTTCAATCCTTAAGTCGTGCCCTCTCGTACTAGACTCCCCCATCATGGGAAACAACTTTGCCACATCCACTCTGTCCATGCCTTTCAACATTCAAAATGTTTCTATGAGGTCTCCCCTCATTCTTCTAAACTCCAAGGAATACAGTCAAGAGCGGACAAACGTTCCTCATATGTTAACCCTCTCATTCCCAGAATCATTCTAGTGAATCGTCTCTGTACCCTCTCCAATGTCAGCACATCCTTTCTTAAATAAGGAGACCAAAACTGCCCACAGTACTCCAAGTGAGGTCTCACCAGCGCCTTATAGAGCCTCAACATCACATCCCTGCTCCTATATTCTATTCCTCTAGAAATGAATGCCAACATTGCATTCGCCTTCTTCACCACCACTCAACCTGGAGGTTAACCTTAAGGGTATCCTGTACGAGGACTCCCAAGTCCCGTTGCATCTCAGAACTTTGAATTCCCTCCCCATTTAAATAATAGTCTGCCCATTTATTTCTTCTGCCAAAGTGCATAACCATACACTTTCCAACATTGTATCTCATTTGCCACTTCTTTGCCCATTCTTCCAATCTATCCAAGTCTCTCTGCAGACTCTCCGTTTCCTCCGCACTACCGGCCCCTCCACCTATCTTCGTATCGTCAGCAAACTTAGCCACAAAGCCATCTATTCCATAATCCAAATCGTTGATGTACAATGTAAAAAAGAAGCGGCCCCAACACGGACCCCTGGTAACACCGCTGGTAACCGGCAGCCAACCAGAATAGGATCCCTTTATTCCCACTCTCTGTTTCCTGCCAATCAGCCAACACTCTATCCACGTATGTAACTTTCCCGTAATTCCATGGACTCTTATCTTGTTAAGTAGCCTCCTGTGTGGCACCTTGTCAAAGGCCTTCTGAAAATCCAAATATACAACATCCGTCAACATACAGGTTACTAGGTAAATTGGTCGCACAGGTTCAACTGGGCACGGCTGGGCCGGAAGGGCCTGTTAGTCCGCATATCTCAAAATAAAAATAAATAATTAGAACCAAAAACCACTCGTCACTCATGTTAGAAGAATTTGTTTGGGATTCCCAAGGAATGGATAGGGTCCATAACATTCACTTTCAACATTATGTTCTTGCAATGACCTTTGCAAGATTTTTGCAATGTGAACTTTTAAGTTCACCTCAGTGGTGCTAAGTTCTCTCTGGAATGATGCCTGCCGATGTAGAGAGCATCACCGATGCACTGCCATTTTACACGCTCCACACCTCATACCTATACTGACCCAGTCAAGTCCTCCTGTGTTTTCATCTGCCCTGCTGCTGCCTGGAAGAGTTCTCCTTGCCAAGCACAGTTTGTCACTATCATTTCCCATCAGATACCCCTGCATCTCGTGTCCCCTTATGTACACAGAATCAGTCCGTGGATATAGGCTAATCTTCTGTATATGTGTCCACACTCAGTGTTGCCTGTTCATTGACTTTTATAGGCTTGCTTTTATATTTATATTTACCTATCACCCTCCAGCTAGCCTCTTTCCCCTCCTTCCACCTTTTAATTCAGCCATCACCCCTTTCCCACTCAGACCCAAAGAAGGATCTCGGCCCGAAACGTCAACTATTTACTCTTTTCCTGACCTGCTGGATGCCTCCAGCATTTTGTGCAGATCATTTTATTTTTATTGTGATTTTTTTTTCTTGTGTTCTTTATACTTACTGTGTGTTTTTTTTAAACTGATCAGATCAGGAGTGACAATCACTTTGTTCTCCTTTTCACTGAAGAATGACAATACACAATGTTGAATCTCAAAGCTTTGCAAATGGATGCAAGTTATTTCTGCTCATCCTGATCTCCATATAGATCATATTCCTCTCCTCTACTCTCAGCCACCCTATAGTCTGCCTAACTTCTGGCTTTTGATCCAAATTTAGCTCTCTTCCTAAATCACTATGATTTAAGGAGGTTGGTTACAACCCTGAGGGTGTTTAGTTGAAAGGGGCACCAGCAGGAGGTGAAATTTTTGGCCAATTAATTATATACAAAGCGAGGAACTATCAACTAATGTGACAACAGTGCTGTTTCTCACACCTGGGCTGACAACACTAATAATGGCTGCAGCTCATTCATCATCACATTTAAAAAAGGATCTGTAAGGACTTTCCCAAGAAATAGATGTGTCAGGAAGCTCACGTTTCTCACTGGAAAACCTTAAGTGAAAGGTGAGAGAGACAAATTTGCTACTAATACTTACTATTTATTACTAATACTGTTCATATGGTCTCATACTTAGAGAGCGGTTGTTTGGCCTATCAGATCCACTGCAGATCCCAGCTGAGCAGCCATGTTAGACCCTTTCTTACTCCCCTTATTTCTTTCTCACATGCCTAACAACACTTCTTTCATTCATTTGCCACCTACCTGGGAGAAAAGTTTCTACCCCCTCCCCCAAACAAGAGAAAATCTGCAGATGCTGGGAATCCAAGGAACACACACAAAATGCTGGAGGAGCTCAGCAGGCCGGGTAGCATCTGTGGAAAAGAGTAAAAACGTAGAAACATAGAAAACCTACAGCACAATACAGGCACTTCAGCCCACAATGCTGTGCCAGACATGTCCTTACCTTAGAAATTACTAGGGTTACCCATAGTCCTCTATTTTTCTGAGCTCCATGTACCTGTCCAGGAGTCTCTTGTCCGCCAGTACAGTTGATGTTTCGGGCTGAGACCCTTCAGCAGGTCTAATGTCGACTGTACTCTTTTCCACAGATGCTGCCTGGCCTGCTGAGTTCCTCCAGTATTTTCTGTGTGTTCCACCCTCCCCCTCCTCTCTTTTTCCATTCCTTGTTCTGGCTCCACTTTTACTCCTTCTCTTCTCCTCACTTGCCTATCACCTCCCTCAGGTGCTCCTCCTTCCTTGCTTTCTCCCATGGTCCACTCTCCTCTCCTATCAGATGCCTTCTTCTTCAGCCCTTTACCTATTCCACCTAGCACCTCCCAGCTTCTAACTTCAGTCCCACCCTCCACCCCCACCCACCAAGTTTCCCCCTCAGCTGGTTTCACATATCATCTTCTTGCTTGTATCCCTTCCTTCCACCCCCCCACCGTACAATTTCTTAATCTGGCTTCAGCCCCCTCCCTTTCCAGTCCTGATGAAGGGTCTCGGCCAGAAACATTGGCTCTTTTTCTCCTTCTCCATAGATGCTGCTTGACCTGCTGAGTTCCTCCAGCATTTTGAGTGTGTTTCACTCAACAAAGACATATGCAAAAGAGGAAAAATCATGCAAATAGTAAATAATAAAGATCACACAAATAATACCGAGTTGCACCATCCATGAAGTTTTCCTCAGCATCATTGCCACATCATTACTGTGGGGTAACAAACTCAGCAGCACCCCACTTTCCAGCGCTAATCACCAATAAAGAACGAAAGCTTTGGACCACTAGAGACTAGCCAATTTTAGAGACTTAGAGACATTTCCACACCTTAAAGAAAACATTTAGCATTTCAGCACTTAAGAAGCCTGTAGCAAATAATAATTTTGCTCTGTGTGACTCAAAGAAAGCCTTTCATTCAGGATTACTCATATAGCGTTGTAGTTGTGAAATATAATGCAAAGTGCACTTAATGTTTTGAATGCGAGCCAGATGCTGTGACCTCTCAGATCTGCAATGCCTGATTTAACCAGTGCACCTGCTGTGCCCAGGAACAATTCTAGTGAGAGTACGGGGGGACGACAATGGAAGAATCTTTATTCTGCACGATTTCAACCACAAAATTCTGTACACTATGCTTTGAGAAGGCAGTGAAGGCTTAGAAAACATGCAGAAAAAAATCAAATGAAATGCTTCCTTTGTTGAGGGTTTGTCATTTTGTTACGTACAGGGTTCAAGATTCAAGATACAAACATATTAAATACTTCAAGAATGAAGCGAAAGCTGAGAAAATGTGTAGAAAAAATCAAATGAAATGAGGCTTGATCATTATGTTACATACAGGATTCAAGATTCAAGATTCAAAGATATTAGCAAACAAATTAAAAGCAAAACTACACTCATCAATATTTCACACTTTCGCCACCATTTATTATGGTCATGCCTGACCCGATCCTGATCCATCAACACCCCACACTTTCTCCATCTTTTATTATGATCAGGCCTGACCTGATCCTGATTTTGGCCTCATCTTCATACTGCAGTCTATCACAGTAGCATTTCAGCTCCTTGCTTATCAAGTCTATCCACCTTTGACAAAAATATTCAAATGCTCTGCCTTTACTGCCTTTTGAAGAAGAGAATTCCAAAGGTTCGCGAGCCTCTGAGAGAAAAAATCGTTTCCCTCATCTCCAACAAATGGGTACAAGAGAAAGCATTCTCTCCATGTCCAACCAGATAAGAACTCTCAGCATCTTACTCGTTACAATCAAGACTACACTTTCCATTTCAAACTCCAGTGGATACAAGCCCAGATAGTCCAACCTTTACTCAACAGGCAACCTGCATATTCGAAGCAACACAGACAAAAATGCTGGAAGAACTCAGCATGTCAGACAGCATCTATGGAAAAGAATAAGCAGTTCGACTTTTCAGACTGAGACCCTTCTTCAGGACCGAGAAGGAAGGGGGAAAATGCCAGAATAAAAAGGTGGGGGAGGGGTAAGAGGTCAGTTGTAGGGTGTTGGGTGGGAAAGGTCAAGGGCTGGAGAAAAAAGAATCCAATAAGAGAGGAGAGTAAACCATGGAGGAAAGAGAAGAAGGAGTGAACCCATGGAGAAGTAATAGGCAGGTGAGAAGAGGCAAAAAATCAGAGTGGGGAATAGAGGTGCGGAGGTGGGGGGGCGGATTTTGTTTACTGGAAGGAGAAATCGATATTCATGCCGTCAGGTTGGAGGGTACCCAGTCAGAATATAAGGTGTTGCTCCTCCACCCTGAGGGTGGCCTCATCTTGGCACAAGAGGAAGCCGTGGACTGACACATCGGAACAGGAAAGGGAATCGTAATCAAACTGCGTGGCCATCAAGAAGTGCCTCTTGTGGTGGATGATACTGAGATGCTCAACGAAACAGTCCCCAATTTCCAACAAGTGTCACCAGTGTAAAGGAGGCTGCATTATAGCACCAGAAACCTGCACATTCAGCTCAGTTATTCGAGTAATACAGTTTCTCTGAATGGCTTCCACTTCGTCCTTAAAAAGGCAAGGCCAAAATTTGCCCAGTCATCCAGATATGGTCTCATTTAAACCACATGCAACCGAAGTTTAATCTCCCTCAGATGTAATAATTCCCTTGTTGATATTGATGAGATATTGTGGTAGCCAAGAAAATACCTTAGCCCCAGACCAATGATTCATCCAAATACTTGTCATCTCCAGACGATGCTCCTTTAAATCCCTGGTGCCTGGCTGACCACTGATCTGCATCATCCTGTTACTGGTTCCTGGCTCTACAGCTGTCCAGACTTCAGCTCTAAAGTCCCTTACCTTAATTCCTCTGCTTCTCTCTCTTCTTTAAAATGCTGCATAAACCTGTTATGATTTTAAGACCGTCAGACATAGGAGCAGAGTTGGGCCATTCAGCCCATCGAGTCTGCTCCACCATTCAATCACGGCTGATCCCGGATCCCACTCAACCCCGTACACCTGCCTTCCTGCCATAGCCTTTGATGCCCTGACTGATAAATAGACAATAGACAGTAGACAATAGGTGCAGGAGTGGGCCATTCAGCCCTTCGAGCCAGCACCGCCATTCACTGTGATCATGGCTGATCATCCACAATCAATATCCAGTTCCTGCCTTATCCCCATAACCTTTGATTCCACTATCTTTAAGAGCTCTATCCACCTCTTTCTTGAAAACATCCATAGACTTGGCCTCCACAGTCTTCTGGGGCAGAGCATTCCATATATCCACCACTCTCTGGGTGAATAAGTTTTTCCTCAACTCCGTTCTAAATGGCCTAGCCCTTATTTTTAAACTGTGGCCTCTGGTTCTGGACTCACCCATCAGTGGGAACATGCTTCCTGCCTCCAGCGTGTCCAATCCCTTAATAATCTTATATGTTTCAATAAGATCCCCTCTCAGCCTTCTAAATTCCAGAGTATACAAGCCCAGTTGCTCCAATCTTTCGACATATGACAGTCCCGCCATCCCGGGAATTAACCTTGTGAACCTACGCTGCACTCCCTCAATAGCAAGAATGTCCTTCCTCAAATTTGGAGACCAAAACTGCACACAGTACTCCAGGTGTGGTCTCACCAGGGCCCTGTACAACTGCAGAAGGACCTCTTTGCTCTTATATTCAATTCCCCTTGTTATGAAGGCCAGCATGCCATTAGCTTTCTTCACTGCCTGCTGTATTTGCATGCTTGCTTTCAGTGACTGATGTACAAGAACACCTAGAACTCGTTGTACTTCCCCTTTTTCTAACTTGACTCCATTTAGATAATAATCTGCCTTTCTGTTCTTACCACCAAAGTGGATAACCTCACATTTATCCACATTAAACTGCATCTGCCATGCATCTGCCCACTCACCCAGCCTGTCCAAGTCACCCTGCATTCTCATAACATCCTCCTCACATTTCACACTGCCACCCAGCTTTGTGTCATCGGCAAATTTGCTAATGTTACTTTTAATTCCCTCATCTAAATCATTTATATATATTGTGAACAGCTGCGGTCCCAGCACTGAACCCTGCGGTACCCCACTGGTCACCGCCTGCCATTCCGAAAGGGACCCATTAATCGCTACTCTTTGTTTTCTGTCAGCCAGTCAATTTTCAATCCATGTCAGTACTCTTCCCCCAATACCATGTGCCCTAATTTTGCCCACTAATCTATGTGGGACTTTATCAAAGGCTTTCTGAAAGTCCAGGTACACTACATCTCCCTTGTCCATTTTCATAGTTACATCCTCAAAAAATTCCAGTAGATTAGTCAAGCACGATTTCCCCTTCATAAATCCATGCTGACTTGGACCAATCCTGTTACTGCTATCCAGATGTGTCATAATTTCATCTTTTATAATTGCCTCCAGCATCTTTCCCACCACCGATGTCAGGCTAACCGGTCTATAATTCCCTGTTTTCTCTCTTCCTCCCTTCTTGAAGAGAGGGACAACATTAGCCACCCTCCAATCCACAGGAACTGATCCTGAATCTATAGAACATTGGAAAATGATTACCAATGCATCCACGATTTCTAAAGCCACCTCCTTAAGTACCCTGGGATGCAGACCATCAGGTCCCGGAGACTTATCAGCCTTCAGACCCAAAAGTCTATCCAACACCATTTCCTGCCTAATATAAATTTCCTTCAGTTCATCCATTACCCTGGGTCCTTTGGCCACTATTATATCTGGGAGATTGATCAGGAAACGATCAACTTCCACCTTAAATATACACACAGACTTGGCCTCCACTGCAGTCTGTGGCAGAGCATTCCACAGCTTTACTGCTCTCTAGCTAGAAAAAATTCTCCTTACTTCTGGTCTAAAGGGCTGCACCTCAATTTTGAGGCTGTGCCCTCTAGTTCTGGATACCACCACCATAAGAAGCATCCTCTCCACATCCACTTTATCTAGTCATTTCAACATTTGGTGGCTTTCAATGAGATCCCCCTGTATCCTTCTAAATTCCAGTGAGTACAGGCCCAAAGCTGCCCGACACGCTTCATATGTTAACCCCTTCATTCCCAGAATCATCTTTGTGATCTTCCTCTGGACTCTCTCCAATGACATCACAGCCTTTCTGAGATATGTGACCCAAAACTGTTGACAATACTCCAAGTGTGGCCTGACTAGTGTCTTACAAAGGCTCAGCATTATTTCCTTGCTTTTATATTCTATTCCCCTAGAACAAAATGCAAACATAGTATTTGCCTTCTTTACCACAGACTCAACCTGTAAATTAACCTTCTGGGAGTCTTACATGAGGACTCTCAAGTCTCTCTGCAGCTCTGATGCTTGAACCTTCTCCCCATTTAGATAATAGTCCACACTATTGTTCCTTTTACCAAAATGCATTATCATACATTTCCCAACATTGTATTCCATCTGCCACATTTTTGCCCATTCTTCCAATGTGTCTAAGTCCTGCTGCAATCACATTGCTTCCTCGGCACTACCTACCCCTCCACCTATCCTCGTATCATCCGCAAACTTTGCCACAAAGCCATCAATTCTAATATCCAAATCATTGACAAACAATGTGAAAAGCAGCAGTCCCAATACTGAACACCACTAGTCACCGGCAGCCAACCAGAAAAGGCCCCCTTTATTCCCACTCGCTGCCTCCTGCCTGTCAGCCATTCTACTATCCATGCCAGTATCTTTCCTGTAACACCATGGGATTTTATCTTGTTAGCAGCCTCATGTGTGGCACCTTATCAAATGCCTTCTGAAAATCCAGGTAAATGACATCCATTGTCTCTCCTTTGTCCACCCTGATGAAGGTAGAGCAGTAGGTGTAGTGTATATGAATTTCAACAAGGCATTTGATAAGGTACCCCCTGCAAGGCTTATTGAGAAAGTAAGGAGACATGGGATCCAACAGGACCTTGCTTTGTGGATCCAGAATTGGCTTGCACACAAAAGGTAAAGAGTGGTTGTAGACAGGTCAAATCCTGCATCGAGGCCAGTGACCAGTGATGGTCCTCAGGGATCTGTTCTGAGACCCCTTCCCTTTGTGATTTTTATAAGTCAGCGGTCCCAAACCACCGGGCCACAAAGCATGTGCTACTGGGCAGCGAGGAAATGATATGATTTGGTGATATGAAACGATATGAGTCAGCTGCACCTTTCCTCATTCCTTGTCAAGCGCACTGTCGAACTTGAACGCACACGAAGTCATTACCCAAGCGTCATCCATGTCAGCGCGGGAAGGAGATCAACTCCTCGAGCTTGCAAATGACGGTGGGCTCAAAAGTATGTTTGACATAACATCTCTGCGGCATTCTGGATCAAAGTCAAGGCTGAATATCCTGAGATAGCCACGATAGCACTGAAAACGTTGCTTCCATTTCCAACATATCTCTGCAATGAATGAACAAAAACTAAAATTGCGGAATAGAGTGGACATAAGGAACCCCCTTCGGGTATCGCTGTCTCCCATCACCCCTCGATAGGACCGTCTCGTTGCAGGAAAACAAGCCCAGGGCTCCCACTGATTCAGCAATATTGGTGCGTTGCAATGACTTTATATGTTCATATGGGGAAAATATGTGCTGTGTGCAAAATATGTGCAAATTCGTATTTGACTGCTACTCTTGTCCATTGGCAATCCCCCCCCCCCCCCCGGGTCGGCCGGTCCACAAGAATATTGTCAATAATAAACCGGTCCGCAGTGCAAAAAAGGTTGGGGACCCCTGTTTTAAGAGTCTCCTGGATAGGTACATGGTGCTTAGAAAAATAGGGTGTTGTGGGTAACCCTGGGTAGTTTCTAAAGTAAGTACATGTTCGGCACAGCATTGTGGGCTGAAGGGCCTGTAGTGTGCTGTAGTCTTTCTATGTTTCTATGTTTTCTATGTTTCACCCTGCTTCTAATTTCCTCGAAAAACTCCAACGGATTTGTCAGGCAAGATTACCCTTTACAGAAATCATCCTGACTTCATATTTAATGTCTCCTTAAATGTCCTTATTTATTTTTTAGTTTTATTTAGAGGTAGAGTGGGGGACAGGCCCTTCTGGCCTAAAGAGCCACACCATCTGGCAAACCACTTATTTAACACTAGCCTAATCACGGGAAAAGTTACAATGACCAACTAACCCAGGAGGACCTGGAGGAAACCACACACTTATAGGGAGAACGTACAAACTCCTTACAGGCAGAGCTGGAATTGAACTCTGAACTCCAGATTGCTCCGAATCGTAATCGAGTCGTGCTAACCATGATGTCCTATATGCCACAATATATTCCTTGAACATTAGGAAGTTCTACCACATTATGTTCTACATTTTACCATTTAGCCAAGGAGCAGCCCTGATTATAAACTCTTAACGGAGCTCTTAGTTGCCTCTCAGCTCCACTTCAAGAGGAGGAGGTGGGTTCAACACTGGCATCTAACACTGTGCTTCTGAAGGAGATCAAGCTCTCCATTCACTTGGTACCTTTGGATGAATTCACAAGTTTAGGAGGCCTAGCCCACTCATTTGAAGCATTTAGAATAAGCCCACTGCAGGTTAATGATTCTCTTATTTATTCATTCATGAGGTGTGAATATCAATGTCTGGGCAAGCCTGAATTGAACAGTATTGCTGGGCCAGTCTACTGAGCAGTTGGAGTCAACTCCATTCCCACGAGTCTGGAGTCATTCATGGGCCAGACGGGTAGCTGATTTTCCATAGAACCATAGAACACTACAGCACAGAAAACAGGCTATTCGGCCTTTCTAGTCTGTGCCGAAACTTTATTCTGCTAGTCCCACTGACCTACACCCAGTCCATAACCCTCCAGACCTCTCCCATCCATGTATCTAGCCAATTTATTCTCAAAACTTAAGAGTGAACCCACATTTACCACATCAAATGGAAGCTCGTTCCACACTTCCACCACTCTCTGAGTGAAGAACCTTTCCCCTTTCACCCTAAAGCCATGTCCTCTTGTATTTATCTCTCCTAATCTAAGTGAAAAGAACCTACTCGCATTTACTCTGTCTATACCCCTCATAATTCTGTAAACCTCTATCAAACCTCCCCTCATTCTTCTACGCTCCAAGGAATGAAGTCCTAACCTGCTCAATCTTTCCGTATAACTCAACTCCTGAAGACCCGGCAACATCCTAGTAAATCTTCGCTTTACTCTTTCAATCTTACTGATATCCTTCCTATAGTTAGGTGACCAGAACTGCACACAATTCAGATTCCTTCCTGAATCTGATAGAATTTTTAAAAGAATCTGGTAGTTTCATAATTACCATTATTTAATTCAGATTTTTGAATCCTGATAAAATACTGACTGCTTATTCCTCTCCCTAGGTGTGCTGAGATCATCCAGTATTTTGTGTGTGTTGCTCTTGATTTCAGACTTCATAAACACAAACACAAGAGATTTTGCAGATGCTGGAAATCAAAAACAATGCACACAAAATGCTGAAGGGTCTCAGCAGGCCAGACAGCATCTACGGAGGGGAATAAACAGTCAACGTTTTGGGCTGGGACCCTTATTATCACTGTGTTCTGATGAAGGGTCATGGCCTCAAACTTTGACTGTATATTACCTTCCATAAATGTGGCCTGACCTGCTGAGTTCTTCCAGCATTTTGTTTGTGAATTCATGGTGGGATTCAAACTCATGTCTCTACATCAATAGACCAGATCTGTGGATACAAGTACAGTAAAAGCATCCACCAGAGTTGCTGCTTCCTTTATTAATTGCCAAGTTGTTCCATGCTGCCTCTTATATATGTGGTAAGCCATACAGATACGGAGAGGAGATTGGTATGGGAAAGAGGCATACATATTTATATCACAAGAAGACTTTATGAAATACAGTATACTGCAATTGGTGGGTTGCAGCACGGTGTCGTCACTCTTGTTTTTTGGTAATTTGCTCACAGGTTCTCACAGTAACAAGTGAATGAATGAATGCCTTGTTGGTTCAGGAAAGAATGTTGAGCCATATTACCTGAGGAGAATTTTGCACTTGGAATAATGCCAAGGGCTGTTTAAATTCAGCTGAGTAGGTGGATGGTATCTTGATGTCAGGCCCCGCCCAAAAGACTTGGTTAAGTCCAACTTGGGCCCAAGGCAAATGAAAATTCAATCCAGGAAAGAGTGGGGTGATATAGAGTACTGTACACTCAATGGCCACTTTATTAAGTACATCTATACACCTGCTTGTTAATGCAGATATCTAATCAGCCAATTATGTGGCAGCAACACAAAGCATAAAAGCATGCAGGCATGGTCAAGAGGTTCAGTTGTTTTTTTCAGACCAAACATCAGAACGGGGGAAAAATGTGAACTAAGTGACTTTGACAGTGGAGTAATTGTTAGTACTAGGCAGGTTGGTTTGGGTATCTTAGAAACTGCTGATCTCTTGGGATTTTCATGTACAGCAGTCTCTTGAGTTTACAGAGGATGATCCGAAAAACAAAAAAACATCCAGTCAGCTGCAGTTCTGTGGGCGAAAACACTTCGTTAATGATAGGGGTCAGAGGTGAATGGCCAGACTGTTTCAAGCTGATGGGAAGATGACAATAATTCAAATAACCACTGTTATTTGTGGTTACAGTGGTGTGCAGAAGAGCATCTCTGAATGCACAACACATCAGACCTTGAAGTGGATGGGCTACAGCCGTAGAAGACCATGAACATACACTCAGTGGCCACTTCATTTGGTAGGTACCTAATAAAGTTGCTACTGAGTGTACTTTAGTTGAAAGGGTGTGAAAAGACAAGTCTTCTTAAATGTTACTTTGTACACACATCTCTGAAAGTGGTAAGATGGTTCATGCCCATTCTGAGTTTTAAAAGCCAAGAAGTTCTGCTATATAAAATACAAATTGCCCCCAGCTAAAGTGTTGGGTTTAATTCTCCTCTGCCTCAGTAGTAGGGAACCCATCAATATATCTCCTTATTCTAAAAAGCGTACCTTCCCCTCCTTCACTCTCACTGTAAAACAAAGGAATGCATCTATTTAGCACCTTAGGGGCATCTTTTAGCATCTAAGGACATCCACCTTTAGAAAGGACATGAACATTTCAGGAAGGTCACAGAAGAGATTTACTAAAATGGACCACAGACTTAGGGAATAAAGTTACTGTCAAAGTGGAGAAATTTGGGACCTTCTCCTTAGGACAGAGAGGTCAAGGAGGAGGATGAGTGCCAGTGGCTCTGCTTAGGAGTTTGAGAAGATTCGGTTCATAACTAAAAGAGTCATTTAAATTTCTACTAATGTATGTTGAAGAATCTGACTGGATACATTAGCCTGCTGTGGAGCTTCCAATGCACAGGATCACAGAGGGTTAAAGACAAAGACAGCCCCATCGTTGGCACAACCCTCTTCACTGTCAAAGACAAAGGCGGCTCCTCAGCAAGGCAGCATCCATCATTAAGGACCCTCACCATACGGGACATGCCCTCTTCTTGTTACTTCCACCTGGGAGGAGGTATAGGATCCTGCGGACCTACACTCAATGATTCACAAAGAGCCTAGACCATATTACATGACAGCATTATTAAGCCATTTGGCCCCTCAAGTCTACGACATTCCTACTCAGAATCAGATTCAGGTTTAATATCTCTGGCTTATGTCATGAAATTTGTTAACTTAGCGACTGCAGTATATGATAACATAGAGAAAAAGTATATCAGTTACAGTAAGCATATGTATATTAAATAGTTAAATTAAAAATATTACAAAAATAGAAACAATAAAAAAGTGAGGTAGTGTACATTGTTTAATAGTGTACATAGTGTTCAATGTCCATTTAGGAATCGGATGGCAGAGGGGAAGAAGCTGTTCCTGAATCACTGAGTACATGTCTCAATGCCTCTGCACCTCCTCCCTGATGGTAGCAATGAGAAGAGGGCATGTTCTGGGTGATGGGGGTCCACAGCAATGGACGTTGCCTTTCTGAGGCATCGCTCCTTGAAGATGTCTTGGGTACTACAGAGGCTAGTACCCAAGATGGAGCTGACTAACTTTACAACTTTCTGGAGCTTCTTTTGATCCTGTGCAGCAGCCCCCCCACCACCCACCCACCCACCCACGCCAGACCAGCGATGTCAGATTTCTGAATGGTCCATGATCACTACATCATTGTTCCTTTTATTTATTAATATTTTGAAATTTATAGGTTATGTCAGCACTGTATTATTGCCACAGAAAATACACTTCATATCATGTAAATCAGAGGTAATAAATCTGATTGTGAAATTCTGAGAAACTGGTGTTTAAAATTTATAAAGAAACTGGAGCAGATAAAAAATAAACTATATCCAACAGCTTAAGTGTGAGAATAGCTGATTGCTTTTTGAAAATGAAACTGGCTGTTGTAATCCTTGATTTATGGATAAGATTAATTCTGGCTTCTCTTACAGCTGATGAGGTCAATAAAGGTCTCACCACCCTAGTGGTTGTGTAATAGTAAACCAGAAGTAGTCAGGTGTCATTAAACTCACCACCCTACACAGCAGGTGTTGGATACGTTTAACCATGTTTAATTTATGATTGAGATCTACCTGGGCAATTTTCCACCTCGTTAGCAAGATGCCAAAACACATAGTTATACTCTGCCTCTTCTCATTGGCTTTCTGTTCCAAAGGGTGGACTGTTCCCCTCCCCTACTCTCACTGTCAAAGAAATATGTCCTTTTGTCTAGCACCTGAAGGACCTCTGTACCTTCGCGGAAGTATGTTTGAAGTGTAGTGGTGCTGTATGGCGAGAAATATTGTAGCCATATGTACACAGCAACCTCCTGCAAACTGTAAGGGGATGGTGATCAAATTAGCTGCTTTAGTGATGTTGACTCAGCGATGAATATTGCCAGGAATAGCCAATCAATTATCTTCAAAACAGTTTTGGGATCTTATGTGCCTACCTTAAAGGACTGTATATCAATGAATGCTTCATTCAAAAGATGGCAAACTGCACTCTCCCTTCACGGAGATCAGACCAAATTTATGTGCTCATGTGCCTGAAGTGAGGCCATCTTCTAATTCTTGAAGAAACATTGGTTATTTTTTCCAGTCATGGGTCTCCTTCCAAAATTACTTTCCACACTGCTGGATTTAAAGACCCGCAATGGGATTCAAGTTCCATGGGTTAGTTTGGATAAGACCGACCATTGGAACTTACGTACATCGGTATTCACTTCAGCTTCTCCTGGCCGTTACCACTGTTAGGTGTAACAAGCTCCCGTGCAGGGACAGAGAGCTTTGGCTTCAAGGTTGTTAAGAGTACCTGAATTGGTTAATTGTTGTTCAATGAGAGTTATTAATCATTTAGAGTTTCTTGTGTTTTTCTTGAGTGACCCATTCTTTGTAATGTGGTCTCCTGGTGCATTCTGTACAAACTTGTTAAATTTATTTTGATAGGCTTGGGGATTCTGTTTTACTTGTATTATTTAAGCAGATGCCTGGCTGGAGATAACCATGGGGTCCCAGTTACTTCTTGCAGCGTCAGTCAGCCGAGTCACTGGTGTGCTGTTGGAGTTCTTATGAATAAACTTAGGTTGCTATTCCTCTGCATTGTTGATAGAATCTCAGATGGAGTCGAGAGGGCATACTAGTGGAATGGTGTTGCAGCAACAACCTGGCACTCAACGTCAGTAAGACGAAAGAGCTGACTGTGGACTTCAGGAAGGGTAAAGTGAGGAGCACATACCAATCCTCATAGAGGGATCAGAAGTCGAGAGAGTGAGCAGTTTCAAGTTCCTGAGTGTCAAGATCTCTGAGGATTTTACCTAGTCCCAACATGTTGATGAAGCTATAAAGAAGGCAGGCCAGCAATTGTACTTTATTAGGAGTTTGAAGAGGTTTGGTATGTCAACAAAAACACTCATGAACTTCTATAGTTGTATTGTGGAGAGCATTCTGACAGGCTGCATCACTGTCTGATAGGCGGAGCTACCGCACAGGACCGAAAGAAGCTGCAGACGATCATAAACTTAGTCGGCTCCATCTTTGGTACTAGCCTACAAGGTACCCAGGACATCTTTTAGGAGTGGTGTTTCAGAAAGGCAGCGTCCATTATTAAGGACCCCCAGTACCCAGGGCATGCCCTTTTCACACTGTTACCATCAGGTAGGAGGTACAGAAGCCTGAAGGCACACACTCAGTGATTCAGGAACAGCTTCTTCCCCTCTGCCATCCAATTCCTAAATGGACATTAATCCCATGAACACTACCTCACTTTTTAAATGTATATTATTTCTGGTTTTGCACGATTTTTAATCTATTCAATATACATATACTGTATTTGATTTACTTAGTTATTTATTTTTACTTTTTTTCTTCTATATTATGTATTGCATTGAACTGCTGCTGCTGAGTTAACAAATTTCGTGACACATGCCGGTGATAATAAACCTGATTCTGATTCTGATTCTGCACTGGGGTTCCGACATTGCCAGCATACATCGTGACAGTCAGGGTGGATGGAAGCAAAAAAAGAATGGAACCCTGTATTTCTGCCCGTGGTTTTACCCAAGTAGAGAGTGCAGTTGGTGCCTGTAAGAGCTGGAAGCTGCACTTTCACTGACTGATTAGGATCTACCATTTACATGAGTGGAAATGTCTGTTTCTCTTCACTTGTGGATTACATCACTCCCTTTTGCATAAACACAGGAGATTCTGCCAGATGTGGGAAATCTGGAGCAACACACATAAAATGCTGGAGGAACTCAGCTGGTCAGGCAGCACCAACGGAGAGGAAAAAGCAATCGATGTTTCAGGCCAAGACCCTTCATCAGGACTTGCTTTTGCAGAATTTTGGAATAAGATATTTAATATGTGGAATGGAAATAAATTGAAGCATATTTTGCAAAAATAAGAGATTCTGCAGATGGTGGAGATCTTGGACAACACACACAAAATACTGGGGGAACTCAGGAGGTCAGGCAGTATCTATGGAGGGGAATAAACATTCAGGCAAGTTTCCTCATCAGAACAGGAAAAGAAAGGGGCAGATGCCAGAATAAACAGGAGTCTTAAGGGGAAGGTGTACAAGCTGGAGGATGCTACTTTTCTAGTCTTCAGTCTAGTTCCCACTCTTCTCCTGCCCATCACCTTCCTCCGATGCCCCTCCTCCTACCCTTTCTTCCATGGTCCATTGTCCTCTCCTATCAGATTCCTTCTTTTTCAGCCCTTTACCTCTTCCAGCTATCACCTTCCAACTTCTCACTTCATCCCCCTCCCCTTCCCACCCCCCCCCCACTTCCTCCTCACCTGGTTTCACCTATCACCTTTCAGCTTATACTCCTTCCCTACCCTCACCTATTCTGGCTTCTGCCCACTTCTTTCCCGATCCTGATGAAGGCTCTTGCTTGAATCATTGATGGTTTATTCCCCTCTATCGACGCTGCTCAACTTGCCGAGTTCCTCCAGCCTTTTGTGTGTTGATTAAATTTTGCTAAGTCACTTGCAGATGAACATACAGTGGAAGTTCAATATTTAAGTTAGAAAAGGTGATTCTGCATGGTCAGGTGGAATTTAACCCCCAAAAGGTGCAAGGTGATACATTCTGGGCAGTCACGTAGGGGTGGGACATATACAGTGCAAGGCAGGGCACTAGGAATGTTGATGAACAGGAGACCTAGAGTTTGAAAACCATGACTCCATGAAAGTGGCAACTCAGGTTGACTGGATGGAGAAGAAAGCACAGAGCATACTTGTCTTTACAGGTCACAGCATAGAATATATGTGCTAGGATGTTATGTGGTAACATTACACAACATCATGTAGTTAGGCCACGCTGGGAGCATCGTGTGGCCTTCATGGATACCAATGTTCGCTGGGACATGCAGGGAGCCATGACAGTCCAACAGTTCTCTTGAAGCAGGTTACAGAAATTGCTGAGGTGCGAGGTGAGGGGACAGGTAGCAGATGCTGGCAATATGCCCGTGGTACATTGAGCTGAATCCACACTCTCAGAACAGTCGCCATGCCAATAAACAATGGCAGGAGCTTCATTTGCAATCCATTTTTACTCCCTTTAGTCAATTCAGCCACCAGGTAAATTTGAAATTCAGCAGGAACTAAACGTTCCAAATCAATACTATGAATAAAATCATGACAATCTCCTCTAAAGATCTTTGTTCATGTTTTCCATGCCTGTTTTCTCTATAACTTACCCACCCTGATGTTCCAGTCAGTGCTCCCAACGTGGTGCAGCAGGGGATTGTTATAGAATGGACATGATGGGCTGAAGGGATTATCTTAATGCTGTATGACTCTTGCCTCTGGTACAACTGTCTAGCACACATTATCTTTTGCTTTTAAAATCTTAGTATCTGACTAATGACTTACCCTTGATGTGAATAGGTGGAAACCCAGCACCAGCACCTTGAGGGTAATCTTTGGAACAGACGATAGAGTTCCCATTGTATACAAGTATGGAAGAGTCACATAAGTACTGTGGTTAAAGGAGCGAGTGAGAGTCTGGGTATCCTGTGGCAAATGACGTGCCACCTGATGGGCTGCTTAGCCAATGTTTATTTCTCATCTTAAGGGTGTCTAGTTTAAAGTGGGGAGGTTTAAATTTGAGGGATAAATTTTTCATACAAATAACAGCTGGTATCTGGAATGAGCTGCCAGATTTGGAAGCGGCAAGAACAGTAACAACATTTAAGAGACATCTGGACAGATACATGAATGAGCAGGGCTTAGAGGGATATGGAATTAATGAAGGCAGGTGGGGCCATAACCAGAAGATCATAATACATAGGAACAGAATTAGACTATCTGGCCAATCAAGTCTGCTCTACCATTCCATCATGGCTGATTTATTATCTCACTCAACCCCATTCCCCTTCTCCTTGTAACCTTTGACACCCTGATTAATCAGGAACCTATCAACGTCCACCTTAAATATACCCAATGACTTGGCGTGCACTGCCATCTTTGGCTATAAATTCCACATATTCATTATCCTCTGGCTAAAGAAATTTTCCCTCACCTCTGTTCCGAAACGATGTTCCTCTATTCTGAGGCTGGTTCCAGACTCTCCCACTATAGGAAATATCCTCTCCACATCCACTCTATTTAGGCCTTTTGTTTTCAATAGGTTTCAATGAGATCCCCTCTCATTCTTTTAAACTTCAGCAAGTACAGGGCCAGAGCTATCAAGTGCTCTTCATATGTTCACTCTTTCATTCCTGGAATCATCCTTGTGGACCTCCTGTGATCTTCTCCAATGCCACCACATCTTTTCTTAGATAAGGAGCTCAAAACTGCTCACAATACTCCAAGTGCAGTCTGACCAGTGCCTTATAAAGCCTCAGCATTACATTCTTGCTTTTATCTTCTAGACCTCTCGAAATTAATGTTAACATTGCATTTCCTTACCACCAACTCAACCTGCAAGTTCACCTTAAGGAAACCTGCATGAGGATTACCAAGTTCCTTTCTACCTCTGGTTTTTGAGTTTTCTACCCATTTAGAAATAATTCACTCCTTTATTCCTTCTACCAAAGTGCATGACCATGCACTTCCCTGCACTATATGCCATCTGCCACTTATTTGTCCTTTCTACCAATTTGTCTAAATCCTTCTGCAGACACCCTGCTTCTGTAACACTACCCCACCCTTCCACCTATCTTCGTATTGTCCACAAACTTGGCCACAAAGCCATCAATTTCACCATCCAAATCACTGACATATAACATAATGTGCTGAGGAAGAGGATTTCTTGGAATGTATGCGGGATGGTTTTTTGAACCAACATGTCGAGGAACCAACTAGAGAGCAGGCTATTCTGGACTGGGTTTTGAGCAACGAGGAAGGGTTAATTAGCAATCTTGTCGTGAGAGGCCCCTTGGGTAAGAGTGACCATAATATGGTGGAATTCTTCATTAAGATGGAGAGTGACTTAGTTAATTCAGAAACAAAGGTTCTGAACTTAAAGAGGGGTAACTTTGAAGGTATGAGACGTGAATTAGCTAAGATAGACTGGCAAATGACACTTAAAGGATTGACGGTGGATATGCAATGGCAAGCATTTAAAAGTTGCATGGATGAACTACAACAATTGTTCATCCCAGTTTGGCAAAAGAATAAATCAAGGAAGGTAGTGCACCCGTGGCTGACAAGAGAAATTAGGGATAGTATCAATTCCAAAGAAGAAGCATACAAATTAGCCAGAGAAAGTGGCTCACCTGAGGACTGGGAGAAATTCAGAGTTCAGCAGAGGAGGACAAAGGGCTTAATTAGGAAGGGGAAAAAAGATTATGAGAGAAAACTGGCAGGAAACATAAAAACGGACTGTAAAAGCTTTTATAGATATGTAAAAAGGAAAAGACTGGTAAAGACAAATGTAGGTCCCCTGCAGACAGAAACAGGTGAATTGATTATGGGGAGCAAGGACATGGCAGACCAATTGAATAATTACTTTGGTTCTGTCTTCACTAAGGAGGACATAAATAATCTTCCAGAAATAGTAGGGGACAGAGGGTCCAGTGAGATGGAGGAACTGAGCGAAATACATGTTAGTAGGGAAGTGGTGTTAGGTAAATTGAAGGGATTGAAGGCAGATAAATCCCCAGGGCCAGATGGTCTGCATCCCAGGGTGCTTAAGGAAGTAGCCCAAGAAATAGTGGATGCATTAGTGATAATTTTTCAAAACTCGTTAGATTCTGGACTAGCTCCTGAGGATTGGAGGGTGGCTAATGTAACTCCACTTTTTAAAAAGGAGGGAGAGAGAAACCGGGGAATTATAGACCGGTTAGCCTAACGTCGGTGGTGGGGAAACTGCTGGAGTCAGTTATCAAGGATGTGATAACAGCACATTTGGAAAGCAGTGAAATGATCGGACAAAGTCAGCATGGATTTGTGAAAGAAAAATCATGTCTGACGAATCTCATAGAATTTTTTGAGGATGTAACTAGTAGAGTGGATAGGGGAGAACCAGTGGATGTGGTATATTTGGATTTTCAGAAGGCTTTTGACAAGGTCCCACACAGTAGATCAGTATGCAAACTTAAAGCACACGGTATTGGGGGTAAGGTATTGGTGTGGGTGGAGAGTTGGTTAGCAGACAGGAAGCAAAGAGTGGGAATAAACGGGACCTTTTCAGAATGGCAGGCGGTGACTAGTGGGGTACTGCAAGGCTCAGTGCTGGGACCCCAGTTGTTTACAATATATATTAATGACTTGGATGAGGGAATTAAATGCAGCATCTCCAAGTTTGCGGATGACACGAAGCTGGGTGGCAGTGTTAGCTGTGAGGAGGATGCTAAGAGGATGCAGGGTGACTTGGATAGGTTGGGTGAGTGGGCAAATTCATGGCAGATGCAATTTAATGTGGATAAATGTGAAGTTATCCACTTTGGTGGCAAAAATAGGAAAACAGATTATTATCTGAATGGTGGCCGATTAGGAAAAGGGGAGGTGCAACGAGACCTGGGTGTCATTATACACCAGTGATTGAAAGTGGGCATGCAGGTACAGCAGGCGGTGAAAAAGGCAAATGGTATGCTGGCATTTATAGCGAGAAGATTCGAGTACAGGAGCAGGGAGGTACTACTGCAGTTGTACAAGGCCTTGGTGAGACCATACCTGGAGTATTGTGTGCAGTTTTGGTCCCCTAATCTGAGGAAAGACATCCTTGCCATAGAGGGAGTACAAAGAAGGTTCACCAGGTTGATTCCTGGGATGGCAGGACTTTCATATGAAGAAAGACTGGATGAACTGGGCTTGTACTCGTTGGAATTTAGAAGATTGAGGGGGGATCTGATTGAAACGTATAAGATCCTAAAGGGATTGGACAGGCTAGATGCAGGAAGATTGTTCCCGATATTGGGGAAGTCCAGAACGAGGGGCCACAGTTTGAGGATAGAGGGGAAGCCTTTTAGGACCGAGATTAGGAAAAACTTCTTCACACAGAGAGTGGTGAATCTGTGGAATTCTCTGCCACAGGAAACAGTTGAGGCCAGTTCATTGGCTATATTTAAGAGGGAGTTAGATCTGGCCCTTGTGGCTACGGGGATCAGGGGGTATGGAGGGAAGGCTGGGGCGGGGTTCTGAGTTGGATGATCAGCCATGATCATAATAAATGGCGGTGCAGGCTCGAAGGGCCAAATGGCCTACTCCTGCACCTATTTTCTATGTTTATATGTTTCTATAAAAAGTGGTGGTCCCAACACCAACCCAAGCAACACATCATTAGTCACTGGCAGCCAACCAGAAAAGGCCCCCATTATCACACATGTGGCCTCCTGCCAGTCAACTAATCTTCTATGCAAGCTAGTATCTTTCCTGTAATAACATGGGCTCATATCTCATTAAGCAGCCTCATGTGTAGCACCTTGACAATGGCCTTCAGAAGATCCAAATAAACAATGTCCATTGATTCTCTTTTGACTTCTGCCTCCCTCTCTTTTGCAATTTTTCAGTCCTCCAGAACCATTCCACAATCAAGTGATTCTTGAAAGATCATTACTAATGCCTCCACAATCTATTCAGCTACCTCTTTCAGAATTCTGGGGTGTAGTCCGTCTGATCCAGGTGACATTTCAGCTTCCCAAGCACCTTCTCCTTAGTAATAACAACCACACCCCTTTCTGCCCCTGACACCCTCCAATTTCTGACCTTCTGCTAGTGTCTTCCATAGTGAAGTCTGACACAAAAATACTAACGTTGTCCACCATTTCTTTTTCCTCCATTCCTACCACTTCAGAGTAATTTTCCAGCAGCCTGATATCCAGTATGGGATTAGTACGGATAGGTATGATGGTCAGCAAAGACTGATGGGCTGAAGGGCCTGTTTCTGTACAGTGTACCTCTGACTCTATGATACCCCCAACACTTTTTCATCATCTACATGGCAAAAAAATCAAAACTGTAATGGATTCCTCTTCACTTGCCTGGAAGGCAACCTCCAAAATGTTTTAATAACAGCTTCTTGCGCTCTGCCATCAGAACACTACTTCACTATTTTTGATCTGTTTTTGTACTACTTACTTAATTGAATTTATATATATATTTCTTGTTGTAAATTTTTAATATTTTGGTTATACACTGTACTGCTGCCCCAAAACAACAAATTTCACAACACACTATATGTCAGAGATAATAAAGCTGATTCTTGATTCTGAAAACAACTCAGGAGACTAAAAACATACCGAGCAAAGCATCCTGCATGACTGGTACTCACCGAAAAACACCCTCCAAAGGCCTTGGCTGCTGGGTATACAGCTCTTCTAAGCTATACTGACAGCATCTCCTAAACCTGCAACTCTTACCATCACAAACATTCAAGTTACCAAGGTATTTATCATGGAGGCCGCAGATCGATACCATCTTGGTCACTTGGGACAATGGAGCAATGAAAGGTGCACTGGAGAACACGTCCAAGCTCCCTTCCTACTGCCAAACCTATATCATCTTTCATTACTATCCAGTCCCTCCATTTCCCCTAGTCATCCCAATTGCTCTGTTTAATATCCCTTCAGTAACTTCAGTCTCTCTATTTTAAATAACAATCAGAACTCGATACTGAACTTGTAGAGAACATACGGTCACACTGATGATTTTTGAAAGCTGCAACTTTCCCTCACTATTTTAGATCTGATATATCACCACATCTGATTATCTTTCCTCACTGTCAGTGGTTAATTTACTGAATGCCCTAGATTTAGCCAGGTTTGATATATGGAAGTCTATCCCTTTGATTAATACCCCAGTGCTTGTAAGTACAGGAGTGCCTGTATCTCTATTTATGGGTCCTCTCCTGATAGGGAAGGAAGAATCTATTATCCAGAGTGCATATTGGATCGAAATCCAAGATTTTTTGATAATTTGTTGTCGAATGGAGCAATGAAATGTTGTAATAAGCCTTTCACAGTATGATCTATGTTTAGCATCACTACTACCTTCGGGTGGTGATGAGAAACTGACTCAGAAATCCTCAGGCAGTCGAGGCCCTTAGGTCACTAATCCATTTCCACTAATGAATGAACCTTCTCCGGCCGCCCAAAATGCGCTTGATATTTATGGGGGGGGGGGGGGGAGGGGAAATGCAGAACTAGAAAAGTGACCCATTTTAAACAACCCAGTTGCAAAAGTAGGAAAATAAATTGTACAGATTGCCAGCAACCCTTGCTAAAAATACACACAATTTTTCCTACTTCCCACCAATTGAGCACAGGACACCTGATTTCACAAAAGCTGACATGGGGAATCAGAGTCAGCTCTAGATGATTGGTATGGACTCTCCGTATGGATTAGTGTGCATTAACTCAGACCCTTTGAAATCAAGATCACTCGTTTACCCGGCCAACCCGGCCTCTACGTTCCAATGGTGAATCTCATGGAAGTTGTGTTTGAAAGCTCAGTATCTACAAGTTTAAAATGGAAAAATGATGCATGACAAATAATTGGCTTTTCAAGTTTGGTTGAATTTAAAAGTTTGCATTGAGCATATGTATCAGTCCCTCATCAACCTCCTGAATCACAGTTGCAGATGAAACAAAAGGAGTATGTACTCAGTGGCCACTTTATTAAGTACCTCCTGTACCGAATAAAGTGGCCCTGAGTGTATGTTCACGGTCTTCTCTGCTTCAAGGTTTGATGTGTTGTGCATTCAGAGATGCTCTTCTGCACACCACTGTTGGAGTGCATGGTTATTTGAGTTACTGTCGCCTTCCTGTCAGCTTCAAGTTCAAGTTTAATTGTCATTCAACCATACATAAATGTCCATGAATTCAGCCAAACGAGAGCATTCCTCCAGGGCCAAAGTGCAAAACACAGTACTAACAGTCCTACACAGTACAATACACACATAAAATAGCAAGAAACATACAGTCACACAAAAAAATAGATAAAATAACTTAAATCCCAGAGTCCATGAACGTTGTTGGCAAGAGCAAGCCTGCAGCAGTTTGCAGATAAACACAATCCAGCTTGTTTTCCAGCGAGTGAGCACTGGAGAGCAGCACTGATGTAGCATGGGCACTGCACCACACCACCTCTGGCCACTGACCCTGACGTCTCGTCCTTGGGCAGCTGCAAGCAGGTGACTCCACAGCACGAGGCCCAGTCCTCGCTACAACCAAGGCCATGCAGCTTCCCGCCGTCGGAATAAAGCAGTGAACCGGACTTGCAGCATTCCACGTTACCCATATCCAACAGGGTCCTGTGATCGCAAGAAAAACAACTCGCTATTAGACTTTACACCGCCTTCGTGCACCGACCCCAACGCCTCTCTGTAGCAAGCAGCACTGCAGTCTGCAACAAATCCAGCTCCTCTGTTAAAAAGGATGATGGGGCAGACCTGTGGTACCAGAGGTTCTTAATAGCCAGTAGAATCTTGTGATAGTAAAAAAAGATATTTAATAAAGACAATATCACTTTTAGTTGGCTGCCTAGAGACTGCTGCGTCTGAGCACAGCCCCATCTTAGCGGAAACCAGTCTGCCCATTCTCCTTTGACCTCTCTCATTAACAAGGTATTTTTGACAATAGAACTGCCTCTCAAATGGATTTTTTTTTGTTTTTCACATCAATCTCTGTAAAATCTAGAGAATGGTGCCTTTTGTCTGGTTGTGTTCTTGAACAGGTCAAGATATGAGGCCATGAGCATCCAAGGTCAGTATGGTTCCATCTCAAGTGATTTGCTTCTCACTCCCTCTTTTCTCTCTCCCTTTCTTTCTCTCCCGCTCACATGCACACACTCTGCTTTGACTTTTTCCTAAATTTGACTGTGGGCTGGCAATTTTCAGTCTATTTTAGGGGTAGGGAACACTCCTTAGTCAGTGACTGATTTAAAAACAGCCTCTCACGACATCAGTCCAAATGTAAGATGGTAAGATAGACCTTTGTGTTTGGGACCTGATTAATCTCTGAGGAGCAGCTAGTTGAAGATTCCAGCCCCCAGCTCTTTATTAGTTCTGCTGTACTACACTAAAGCCTGTTTCTGATCTATGCCCATGTTACACTGTTAAACTTTGGTGAAGAATTTGCTTTCTATTTTTTAAGGCCTTGCTAACATGACTAATGTAAATGGATAGCACAGACAAGTTGTAACCCAGTATCTCTGGGTGTGTCTTCTCACAAACTACGAACTCTTATCAGGTCTCTAAATCTTTGCCAATTTTATTTATTATAAACCTATTCACTCTAATTTGCTGTAAGATTCCTTACACTGTTGGCAACTCTACCAGAGATAGAATAAATTGCAATCTTCTGTGTCTTGTGAATGAGGAGTGAGGCTTCCATCGATCAGGGACGACCATGGACGTTGCATCCTAACTGGATACGCAAACCTGGGCAAGAGAGCCAATCAGCATTGAACTCAACATAGGACTGCCCTGGGGACCCCAGCTCCAGATTTTCCTCTCGGTTTACTCCCAAATGAATGGGTAGCGGAGGTTTGAGATCAGAGTTTTCCTTCTCCAAGATGAGCTGCCGACCATGGCTGATGAGCCCCATCTGCCCGAAGCGACTAATTTTAAAACGCTAGTAACCCACTTCTTCTCCTGTCAGTAGAAACAGTTCCACCAGGCTTAGTAGCTAAGCCACACATGAAGGCCAGGAGCTGGACTTGGTTGTCAGTGGCTATTTGAAGCGCACGCCATTAGGAGCATTTGATAGGTAGTGAAGCTTGTCCCCACTACCACCCCTGGCTATGACAACTTTAAGGAGCCATTAGAACCATAGAACACTACAGCACAGAAAACAGGCCGTTCGGCCCTTCTAGTCTGTGGCGAAACTTTATTCTGCTAGTCCAATTGACCTGCACCCAGTCCATAACCCTCCAGACCGTTCCCATTCATGTATCTATCCACTTTATTATTAAAACTTAAGAGTGAGCAAAAGATGAGGGCTGCCAGGAGTTCACACTGGGTAAAAATAGTAAGGAGCTATTATTGTGTTTTCTAGTAGATATCTTTTTGTAAATGTTGGCAGTTTTCTTTTTACCTAAAATTTGTAAGGTTGATTTTTGTACTATTGTACTATGATTCAAACTGCAGTGGAAAACTAATCATCTTAGATACCACACACAAAATGCTGGAAGAGCTCAGGAGGCCAGGCAGCACCTATGGAAAGGAAAGAACTAATCATCTTATTCCTGTTATGATGAGATTTTGCATCTGCTCTATTCACAAATGAATCAGAATCAGAATCAGGGTTATTACTGAAATTTGCCTGAAATATCTTGAAATTTGTTGTTTTGTGGCAGCACTAATTTTTGAATTTGTTAATATACAATATACTGCATATTTTCAGCAAGGTTATCATCAAAGTAAATGCAGCTTGTAACAATTAAGTCAGATTCACAATGGAAATAATGCTCTACACATGTAGTGTCAAATTCAGAAGGGAGCTCAAGTGAGGTATTGGTTCGTGTGGTTATACTGAACCAATACCACTGTTAGTTAGGATGCTCTATTGTTGTGCATTAGCAAGAGACAAATGGAGTTTTGGATTGTAGTGAGGCACTGAGGTCAAAGTAAAGTAGTAATTGCACAAAAATACCCCCGAAGAAGAATACAAACAAGAGAAAGTCTGCAGATGCTGGAAATCCGAGTAACACTCACAAAATGCTGGAGGAACTCAGCAGGCCAGGCAGCATCTGTGGAAAAAAGTACAGTCAACGTTTCCGGCTGAAACATCAACAATACTCTTTTGCATCGATGCTGCCTGGCCTGCTGAGTTCCTCCAGCATTTTGTGCGTGTGCTGAAATAGAAGATATGGGATAGACCCAGTCATTGTCTGTGTAGGCAAGGATTTCTGAATCAGAAGATTTTGGGTTCAAGTTGCAATTCGTAATCTTGAGCACGAAACCCTGGCTCATGTATAGTTCTCAGGGAGTGGCTGCGTTGCTTGAAATGTTTTTCAAATGAAATATTAAACTAAAATCTCATCTGCCTTCTTAGGTGAACAAAATTCCATGGCTCTATTTCAAAAAAGGGTTGAGGAGTTATGCTCGGAGATGGAGATATCCCTGACTTGGCATCATAACTAGCCTGGTTATTATTACAGAAGATTATTGCGTGAAAGTTGGCTGCTACATTTGAAAGAGTTTGAACCATAATCTTAAAGAAAAGAGAGACAGAAAAATGGATGAGCAAACAAGAAACAGATGGGAACATGCATGAGCACAAATCGGGCAACGCTAGGACCTAACCATTAATATGAGGGATGGGAGGTAGGAGTTAACAAGTCACAGAAACACCAGAACTAAAAGAGATAGGAAACAGAAAGTGGGAGAATGCAGAAAAAAAAGAAAAGGGAGAATACTCATAATCATAATTATGAACTATATAATAGGTGAACTGGCCCTGAAAGATTAAAATTTACAGATGCTGTTCCACCCCTCCCCTATCTTCTTGCTCCATACTTCTCATCTTTTTTCCCAGTCCTGATGAAGGGTCGCAGCCCAAAATGTTGACTGTTTAGTCTTTTCCATCCATGCTGCCTGGCATGTTGAGTTCCTCCAGCATTTTGTGTGTGTTAAATGGAGTTAGATTTGTTATCTTGGAGGTTTGAGGCCAGCAGTTAAATCTTTGAAAACAAATATCCTCAAGTAAATAGAGTTGTGTGTGAATTTGTATTTATAGTTTCAATGATTTGTTTCGGTTTGTTTTCCTGTCAGAATATGTGTGCAGGACATGCAATACCTTGCTCCATTTACTTACCCATGAAGCCTCATCTTCCTTCTCTGACTCATTGTCTTCTCAAAGGGTGAAGTTGAGATAATGAATTTGAAAAAAAAATGCTGCAGACATTGAAAAAATTGAAATAAAAGCATAACCTTTTGGAAATACTCGCTAAGTCATGCAGCACCTGCCTCTTTTGCTCCCTTGTCCAAAATCAGTATTATTATTTCTTCTCTTGCCCATTACTTTATCAAAGCAAAATTAGGATACATGAGGGTCATTGAAGAGATTCATAGGATATTTTAGGCAAATGGAGGGCTATATGGGAGGGAAGGGTTCGAATGATCTTGGAGAAGGTTAGAAGGTTAATACAACATTGTAGGCTGAAGGGCTAGTACTGTGCTCTAATGTTCTGTAACTCTTCCTCTATTGCTTTGTGGAAGGGCCATTCTTTGTTGCTGAGTAGGAATTTAGGTTTCAGAATCAGTAGATCCAACAGGATCCCTAAATTGTCAGAAATAACTGCAAACAGTAAGTGTAATATCAGCTGCCTGGTAAAGGATCTGCCAAGGAACAGGAGACCATAGGTTCAGTCATGGCGAGCACATCATTAACTACTGCAAGGCCTGATGAGTGAAATTCTTCTTCTAAATATAGGTGTGGATAGCATTGTCAGCACAAGAGCAGTTAGTAAGAATGATTTTGGTCACCTAATGGTGTCAAAGAGTTACCTTTGCATATAAGTTTTCACCAGTTGCTTTGAGTTCTGTTTTAGCAAACCCACCTTAAGTAGACAGAGGAGTTTGATTTAAGTTCCTCTTTACCTTCTAGGTTTTTTCCATCCCTTCAAGCTTCCTTGCTTGTGTCTCTCGGAAACCACTTTCAACCCATTAAATTTCAAAGATCTCTAACTATTGTACAAACCTAATTTTCTTTTCCTAGCTCTGTTATGTGTGTTATTAGCTGCATGGTCAGGAATTTCTTGCTGAAATGCCCCAGCTCTCTCCACATTTATGACAGCCTATGAAATCCAGCTCTTTGACTGACCTTTTCATTACCCTGTCCCTAGGTCTTCTAAGTAGCTACAGTAGGTGTCACATTTAGTCTCATAATCCTGCTTTGAGGTGCTCCTTGACACTACATCATTCCAAAATATTACACGGTTAAAAGGCCCTTTCCATGATGTAATCAATATGATTACTAATAGTATCTCAGAGAGCCACGCAGAGACTGTGGCATCAGGATACACTCACACTCTCAATTAGCATCTATTCTCTTGGTATTTCAGCTGGATTATAGAGAACAGTCCAGGGTGACAGACTGGAAGCTTTGTAGAAAAGCTTGTTCCACATCTTTCAAGAGAGATGAGAGAAGATCAGAATTAATAGCAACTTTAACATTGTGAAACTCTTTCAGATTAATGTATGGGCGTCTCATTTAGTGGACCGCCATGTTACTGTAGAAATTTTTTAAAAAGTATGTCGCATCCGGAGTTTCTCCGGTTAGCGGACAATTTCCCTCCATACCTCTCTGACATAGTGGGGAACCACGCAGTGGTTTGCCATTGCCTTCTGCCGAGTAAGTTTCCAAAGAGATCACCAGCTCATAACCAAACACGGATGGAAAGCATGCAGGGGAGCCGGATGGGTTCGAACTCAGGACCTTTCGTCCCGAAGTCCAACAACTAAAAAAAGTTATCAGTTCTTCCTAGAAACTTTACTTCTGACCACACCTAACAATAAAACATGGACTGTGAAAAAAATATATATGCCTTGTTTGGTCACAGGGGAGTTGAAGTTATGTTGCCAAGGGAATGTTAATACACTGTATATATTTCTGGGTCAAAGACCTGATAACTTTCCCCAGATGTGCATCATAATATCCAGCTACATCTGGGACACATAAGCAGATGCCAGAAGCATTCAGTTGGAGCAGATTTAACTTTTTGCATTAAGTGAAAGGGCAGTGATGGAATTGTGATGACAGACTAATACTGCTTCTCACTTATTAAATTGAACTATTAAACAAAATGCTCCAAACTCACAGGGGATCCAGCAAGAAGAGTGGAGCATGCTTGTGCTACAATGGAATCATTTATTCCTTTGGATGCACTGTACCAGTGTTCAAACTGCAGATCTGTTTCAGTTGTGGACCCTATGTCCTCTTCTGACCGAGGTGTTAAAAATATGCGGGTTTTGAGTTTCTACCAGGCATACTGCAGGACTACACTTCCTAGAACTTAATTGTCAGAGATACATTTTTGAGAGGCTATAATTTTTAGTACCTGCACAGATGTCTGATGCCTTCTCCAAAATTAAGGACCGAGCTGTGATGTGCAAAAGTTGAAGTCAGATTGCCGAAGCCTGGAGACTGGAGACTGAAGACCCAGAGGCTCTCTTGGAGCCTGAGGGACTGTCTGTGTGTGTGGATGGATGGGAGGGAGGAACGGGGCTTGCTTTGCTGTTGTTGTTTTGTTTCTTATTGTGTTCTGTGTCGTTCTGCTGAGCATTTGTGGGCATGCTACGTTGGCGCTGGAATGTGTGGAGACACTTGTAGGCTGCCCCCAGCACATCCTTAGGTCTGTTGGTTATTAACGCAAACAACACATTTCCCTGTGTGTTTCTACGTAGGTAAAACTGAACCTGGATCTGATATTGTGGCTGACCTCTAGCTACAGAGCTACATTCTGTACTATTCCCATAAAGTCCAAATATCTATTGAGCTTCTTCTTGAATATACACATTGTCAGTGCCTCCACAACTCTATTAGTTCTCTTCTGAGGATACACTGGCATCATGCTGAAGAAAATTTCTTTCCATTTCAGTCTTCAATTGTTGTCTCCTCAATTATGAGACTGAAATCCCTGATTTTAGATACCCAGGCCAATGGAAACATTATCCCTGCATCCATCCTGATGACTGAAAATGGGAAGACGTCTGAAGATCATTGTTCTCGCTCTGTAATTTCAGGAGAAGAACCTGTCAACTCAGGAACCAACCCATGTGTCTTTAATACAGAGAAGCAAATCTTCGTGACAACTTTTCCACAGAAGGAGCGACACCAAACATTTACCTGTGATCTGACCTGCTGCCACTTGTAACCAATTCCCTAAGAATTACACATCAGATTTGCCCTTGTGTGGAATCTCTGGTTTTACCATTAAAATTTTAAAATTTTAAAGTTTTAAAATCATCTTGGAATCCCTGATGATGTCATAGGCAGAATGTATTAGACTCCCACCTACATGCAATTGCCTTTCATAAGAACATAAGAAATAGGAGGAGGAGTAGGCCACCTGGCCCATTGAGCCTGCTCGGCCATTCAATAACATCATGGCTGATCTGGCCATGGCCACCTACCTGCCTTTTCCCCATAACCCTTAATTCCCCTACTATGCAAAATTCTATCCAACCTTGTCTTAGATATATTTACCGAGGTAGCCTCCACTGCTTCATTGGTCAGAGAATTCCACAGATTCACCACTCCATGGAAAAAGCAGTTCCTCCTCATCTCCGTCCTAAATCTACTCCCTTGAATCTTGAGGCTGTGCCCCATAGTTCTAGTACACTCAAGTACCAAAATCAACATTGTGTTCAACATAATGGTGGGCAGTTGTCAAGTTTGAATGAGATCGTAGTTTCTGTTTTCAACTAAATATCAGGTGAGTAATACAAGGATTATTTTTCATTCCAAATCGTTCACCTTCAGCATTTATTTTATCTACTATTCTGAGCAACTCATCCTCAGTCTCAGCTAACAACACTGAATCATCTGCATACCTCAAGTTATTCACCGTCAGTCCACCAATTTGGACACCAGCTTCATCGTTCAACACCCTGAAGATTACCTCTGAGTAAATGTTAAATAATAAAGGGGAGATAATGCAGCCCTGGCGAACCCCCTTTTGGATCTCAACTTCCGGTGAATTCCCACCATTAGTTCTTATTACTGCCTTCTAATGCCAGTACTGACTTGCAATCAGTTGAACATCTTTCCCATCCAGCCCCAATGAGTTCAGGCAATTGACCAGCTGTTCATGATTGACTCAGTCAAAAGCTTTTTTGTAATCCAGGAAGCACATGTAAATGTCTTTTTTTTTCTCGACCTTGTTCCACAATCATTCGTAAATTGAAAATCCCATTAATTTCATTAAGAACTGTCCTTTTTACTCTGCTTAGAAGTATTAATAACAAGATCTTGGAGGCAATGCTGCAAAGATGAAGATGATGGTAGTATCGTGGAAGAAAGAAGTCCCCAAAATCAATATCAAAATTAACGGCGTAGGCATAGAACAAGTCAAGAAGTTTATGTACTTGAGACGGATGGTCAGAGGATGGGAAATGTGATACAGAAATTAGACAAAGAATTGAGATTGCAAGATCAACGTTCTGGAGCCTGAGTGACGTGCTGTGTGGCAAGAGGTTGGACTTTGGGCAGCGTTGTAGAATTTGGAAATGTTACGTCTGGAGCAGTCTGTTGTACGGAGTCGAATCATGGACCTTTTGCAAGGAAGTGCAACGACCGCTGGAGGCATTTGAAATGTGGTGTTTAAGGAGAATGCAGGAAATTGGATGGGTGATGAAGATCAGTAATATGGAAGTGTCGAAGAGAGCGAGGAGAGAAAAGGAATTGCTGAAGAATGTACAGAAAAGGAAGCTGGAATATGCCGGGCCCTTGTTAAGAGGTGGTGGACTGCAGAAATTGTAATTGGAAGGGATGATAGAAGGAAAGAGGGAAAGAGGAAGGCAGCGAACCTCTTGGTACGATAATGTGAGGCAATGGACTGGGTTGAGTTATGCTGAGGCCAGAAAAAGAGTGCAAGATCGAAGAAGGTGGAGGTGCATAGCCGCCAACCCCAGATTCGGGATGGCACCCACTGACTGACTGACTGAATATAAGGATGTCCATTCAGAATAGAGATGAAGAGGAATTAGTTTAATCAGAGGGTGGTGAATCTATGGAATTCATTGGTACAGACGGCTGTGGAGGCCGAGTCAGTGGGTACTGTATATTTAATGTGGAGGTTGATAGGTTATTGATCAGTAGGGGTATCAAAGGTTAAGGTATGTTGGAGAAGCTTCACTAATTCACGTGTTTTGGACATGTCCGAGCCTTGAAAGATATTGGAAGGAAGTATTCCAAACATTCTCGGTACTTTTCAAGGTAAATTTTAAGCCTAACCTTTTGACCGCATGATTTGGTATTGTTGGAGGAAAAGACTTTATTTTGGAGACATCTGATTTCTATATTTTGGCTTTTATCTGTCTTATAGCTAGGAGGGTGCTCTTGCTGAAATGGAAGGATGCTGTTCCGCCTACTCATGCTCAATGGTTACGTGATGTTATGTCATGCTTAAATTTAGAGAAGATCCGTTGTTCAGTTTTTGTATCTAGCCAAGACTTTTATACATTGTGGGAACCATTTTTGAGTTATATTCAAAACCTTTGATTTGTTGTAAAAGTAGAGATGGTGGCTAATAATATATTTTACTATATGATAAGGGCTTTCCCTCCCCCCCCGCCCCCTTTTTTCTTGCTTTTCCTAACAGCTCTGACTTTGGCAGTGGGTTTAGATTTTTTTTTCCTGTATAATAAAATTATTATATTTCAATATAATGATTTAATTTGATTTTATGAATACAGGGTTTTGTGATTGTAACTGTATTTTTAATACAATGTATTTGGTGCTATTTTATTTTTCTCTTTTGACTTATATATCTTCTTTTACTCTGTATTCTTCTATGCAGAAACTAATAAAAATATTGGAAGAGCAAGGTTAAGGAGAGAGAGCAGGTGAATGGGGTTGAAAGGGATAATGAATCAGCCATGGTGGGACAGCAGAGCAGACTCAATGGGCTGAAAGGCCTAACACTGCTCCTACATCTTCTGCTGTTATGGTCTGAAGTTAAAATCGCTTCTTACTTATTTACTACTGCGTAGAGACATTCAGGAGCTCCTTGAGGTAAAGTTTTATATTGCACACAAATATTATAGTACAAAAATTGACTTTAAGGAAAAAGAAGTAGCAATGAGTTGCCATGCTAAATTGTAAAGCAAATCTCCAAGGAGCTTGTGTTAGTGATCGTTGATCATTTATATCAAAGTGAATTCCTCCAAAATGGAGATCAAACATTCAAAGGGGATTATTGCTGAATGTAAAGTTAAGACCATAAGACCATAAGATTTATGAGCAGAATTAGGCCATTGGCCCATTGAGTCTGCTCCACCATTTCATCATGCCTGATCCAATTTTCCTCTCAGCCCATCTCCTTCATTCTCCCTGTATCCACCCATGCCCTGACCAATCAAGAACCCATCAACCTCTAATATCAACTTCCTATAGTTTGAAGAAGAATTAATGATCTGATTGTCTTCAAGAAGTAAAAATATTATCAAGGGGCAAAATAACTATTTGGCAGGAAATAGCCAATCAGGAAATAAGGTTGGGAAGCAGCTCATTAATGAGGATTGAGACCATGTGTGATCATGAGTGAAAGAGAGGAGGTGGAGCTGTTGAAACCAGAAAGTTGAGTGATGAAATCCTCATGAATACATTCAACCACTCCTGCCAAACTTACTCTTTAGTATAATAAAAATTAGCAGATACTAGAAATCTAAATAGAAACAGAAAACACTGGAAATACTCAGCAGGTTAGGTTAGGTGTGCGGGAAGAGAAACAAGAGCGAATGTTTCATGTCAGATTCCCTTTGTCAAAACTGATCTACTGGGGGTGGTGGTGGGGGAGGGAGTTGGTTGCTTCATATTCACCAGTGAAATCTCTCTGTAGTTCTCTCACTAGTTATGGAGGATGCAGAAGTACATGTTGACCTTATGCTGGTAAGCGCTGGAACTTCTGAAAAGCACTAGGACAAATAAGGTCACTGTGGCCAGACAGGATATACCCCAGGTTACTACAGAAAGTTGCTGTTCCTTTCCGTTCCTTGTCGTGCATCGGGTGGTAACCTTGCCATTTCTTTAGCATTGGTCTGTCTTTTGCAAGGCCCAGTTGCCAGCTCAATGGATGGAAAGTGTACAAGGAGCCAGTCAGATTCGAACCCAGGATCACTTCTCTTGACGTCTGGTGCAGATGCCACGACACCACCAGCCAACTACAGAAAGGGAAGGAAGAGGTTTCTGGGGCTTTGGTGCTGATCTTTGCATCCTCACTGGCCACAGGAGTTGTACCAGAGGAATGGAGGATAGCAAACGTTGTTCTATTGTTCAAGAAAGATAATAGGGATAATCCTAGAAATTGCAGGCCAGAGAGCCTTATGTCAGTATTCGCAAACTGTTGGAGAGGACTCTTAGGGACAGGATTTATGAGCAATTAGAGAATCTTAGTCAGATTAGGGATGGTAGGCATGGTCTTGTGAGGAGAAAGTCATGCCTGATTGAATTTTTTGAGGAGGTGATGAAACTACTTGATGAAGGTAGAGCGGTGGATATGATGTAAATGGTTTTTAGTAAAACACTTAACAAGGTTCCCTGTGGTAGACTCATCAATAAAGTCAGAAGCATGGGATCCAGGGAAATTTGGCTATATGGTTTTGGAATAGGCTTGCCCAAAGAAGAAAAAGGATGGTAGTAGCAGGAGTGTATTCTGCCTGGAGATCGACGACCCCAGCTCTTTGTGTTTTTTACAAATGATTTGGATGAGGAAATGGAGGGGTGGGTTAGTAAGTTTGAAAATGTCATGCAGGTTGGTGTTGTCATGGATAGTGGAGAAGGCTGGTGTTGTTCTGGATAGTGGAGAAGGTTGTCATACGTTACAATGGGATGTAGACCAGATTGGAGCTGGGCAGATAAAGTTAATTTCAGAAATGTGTGAAGTGAAATACTTTGGAAGATCAAGCTCGAAGGTTAATGGAGGATTCTTAGCGGTGTGGAAGAACATAGGGGACCTTGGGGTCCATGTCTGTAGATCCTTCAAAGTTGCCATACAGGTTGATAGGGTTGGTAAGAAGGCAGTATGTTGGCCTTCATTAGTAGGGGGACTGAATTCAAGAGCAGCAAGGTAATGTTGCAGCTTTATAAAACTGATTAGAGCAGACCTGGGAGCATTATGTTCAGTTCTGGTCGCTTCATTATAGAAAGGATGCAGAAGCCTTAGAGAGGATGCAGACGAGATTTACAAGGATGATGCCTAAATTAGAAAGCATGTTTTATTTTATTTTATTTCAAGGTACAGCCCAAAACAGGCCCTTCTGGCTCAACGAGCTGCACTGCCCAGGAACCCACCTATTTAATCCTAGCCTGATCACGGAACAATTTAGGAAGACCAATTAACTTACTAACCAGTTTACCTTTGGAACGTGTGAGGAAACCGGAGCACCCAGAGGAAACTCATGCTCTCACAGGAAACGCATACGAACTTCTAACAGACGGCATCAAAATTGAACTCTGCACTTTAACCCTGAGCTGTAGTAGCTTTACACTAGGCGGCACAAGCTAGGGCTTTTCTCTCTGGAGCAACAGAAGATGGAGGCAACTTGATAAAGGTATGTAAAATTATGGGAGACATAGACAAAGTGGACAGCCAGCACCTTTTCCCCAGGGTGACAATGGCCAATACCAGAGAACATCCATTTAAAGTGAATGGAGAAAAATTTAGGAAAAAATATGAGAGGTTGGTTTTTTTACACAAAGAATAGTAAGTGGTTGGTATGTGCCACCAGAGCTGGTGGTCAAGTCTGATACAATAAGGACATTTCAAAGACTCTTAGATAGGCACATGGATGTAAGAAAAATAGAGGGTTCTGAACAGGTTAGTTAGATTATGGAGTAAGTTTATATGGGTTGATACAACATCATGCACTGAAGGTCAATACTGGACTGTATGGTTTTATGTTCTATGTTCTACGTTTAAGTCTGTGCTGACCATTTACACTAATACTACACTATTCTCAATTTTATTTGCTCCATCAACTACCCCCCCTCACCCCAGTTCTACCACTCATCTACATACTAGGGACAATCAACAGTAGCCAGCTAACCCGACTATCCACATCTCTGATATGTGAGGAAATCAGAGCAACCCACGTGGTCATCATCCGTTAGTCTCATTAGACCATGGATTTGCGCCTTGGAAGGTTTCCAGGGCGCAGGCCTGGGTAAGGTTGTATTGAAGACCGGCAGGTGCCCATGCTACAAGTCTCCCCTCTCCACGCCACCGATGTTGTCCAAGGGAAGGGCATTAGGACCCATACAGCTTGGCACCAGTGTCGTCGCAGAGCAATGTGTAGTTAAGTGCCTTGCTCAAGGACACAACACTCTGCCTCAGTCAAGGTTTGAACTAGCGACTTTCAGATCACTAGACGAACGCCTTAACCACTTGGTCACGCACCAACCCATGTCATCAATCAAACCTTTAAACTCCACACAAACAGCACCGGAGGTGAGGATCGAACCTAGGACGCAGGAGCCATGAGGCAGCATTTCTAACAGCTTGTCCCAATTCACTGCCAACTGTACTACCATGAAAGGGGAAAGCCTGCGTAGCTTTCTCACCGGAGCTCGTATGCACACTTGTCTCATTAGCTAACTCTGCTGACAGCCACGTGACTCAGTGATGAGAAGCTCGCCTTTCATAAACAACATACGCCTAGCATCAGTATGACTTAGAGTTCAAGCCAAACAGGAATGTCATGATATTCCAGTTAAAGTCACCTCAATTTGCGTGAATGCTGTGTAAATATTGCCCACACACAGTTACTTGTAGCCCAGAAATGACAGGTCGTACACCAGCATAAAATCACAAAGGAAGTATATTTCCTAAATTTTCAACTTTAACAAATAGTTACAGAACAAAAGGAAAGAAAAATGAAAGGGCCCATTACAGTTAAACCAGTCCAGTGTACGTTTAAATGTAGGCACTCATACCGGAGTCATTGGGGGTGTATCTCCTACTTATGCGCTGGACCCACTGTCTGCATGAAAGCACCCACCACATTCCAAACTTCTCTCCAAAACCATCTCAAATGAACTGGCTGTCTCAGGAGTATTTGCCCTGCCTCCTTGGAGCCATTCATCTGCACAAAGCACTTCTTGCAATGGAGACACTCCTTCCCATGGCAGTCTGTAGCATCTTCCCGTGTGCCAGCTCCTCAGCTCCAACCAAAAGGCCCCAAACCAGACCACTGTTCTTCAGAAAACTCTTCCCCGCCGCTCTCTAGAACCTTCTCTCACATCCCACAAAATACTGACTGGCTGACTCACCTTCCTAAACTGGACAACATGGGCCCTTATCTTAGCTGAAGCCAAAACACGCTTTCCTGCATGGCACACTGCTTTTACAGAAAACTGTTAATATCTACTACCTCACAGCATAGCAGTAGAAATCTTAACAGGGCACTACAGCTGAAATAAACAAAACTGCCGGAGGTGCAGGCAGGTGAGGGATATAAAACTAACATTTCAGTCTGAAGATCCTCTGCCTAGGTGGAGGTATGTACCAGGTGGGTGCAGGTATGATTTCAACACTTAAGAATAGCTTGAGTGGGAGGTGTATGGAGAGCTAGGTGCAGGTTGATGGGACCAGCAGAATAATAGATTGGCATAGACTAGATGGGCCAAAGGGCCTCTTTCTGTGTAGTAATGTTCTATGACTCAATGTTTCTATTCCTGAGCAGGTTTCTCATTTTCCAGTTTGTTTTTTCAAGTCTTGAAGCTACCCCTTTAGCTCACCGGTGATGAAGGAATAAAATGGGGGTGTTCTGGTGGATAGACATGACTTGGGGACTTCAAATGGCTGTATTCAGCTGGAGTTCAGTAGCATCTATCTATACCATTAGAATCTCATTACTCCTGTACACTTACAACAAAATCTCTATTGATTGCTATACCAGGAGGCCTGGCAAGAAGAATATTTATTCCACCGCTTAGAAATCTCCAACACAGAGGAAGGGCATTGTGTTCAAGGGCTCTTTTTCTTCAGTGCTGAAAAGTTTGCAGCATTGCGAGGCTGATCTCGAACTTGTGAATTCCAACAGATGGGTGCAGAGTTAGCCGAAAACAAGTTGGACTCCAGTTAGTCAGCTGCGTCTATCACAATGAATCACTGGCCAGAGCTGACTGAAGATCACATCCCTGTGCTGTTAAGTCACACATCACTGAATGAATGGACCTGGGCGACAAGCACAAAGCCACAAAGCCACGATTGTGCCGAAGCAGCTGCCCCCGCTCCTGCAGCCACCCTTGCCTTGTTTGCCACAAGAGGCAGCAACATCATTTCCTGCTTCCACAATGACAGAAAACAAAACAAAGGAACAATAGTACAGGAGCCTTGGCCGTTTCTGAGGGGGAGCCCACAAGAGGAAACAATCAGAAACACAGGACCTTCTTACAGTAGGTTCTTAATCTGGAGATGCTAGGGAAGGGAGAGAGGGAAGACAGAAAAAAAAACAGATAAAGAGATGCAGAGTTTGTTTCAGTGCTCATCTCCCTGTGTGGTGCTGCTGCTGACTGAGCTCAGGCAGAATGCCCTGGGACAATTGGAAATTATCTTAATGCCTTCTCTACAGACCTTCACTTCAATTCACACCACAGTCACCAGTATGAAGTTTCAATCAGTCAGGAAACAAACTGCCACAAAATCACATACTCTGTAAAAAGAAATATAGCAAATAGAGCAATAACTTAACAGAATGTTGGGAAGTGGAGACCCCTTTAATCGGGACACTGTGCAAATTTGCTCTCTGTCAGTTAGTGGTGATTAATGGATGCATTATAGAATCATTTCTTACTCTGTATCAATTAAAGTATTTTACAGATCAGTGAACAATCAAACTTTTAGGAAAATAGTTGCCTTTAAAGCATGTTCTAAGACCAATACACAAGGAATTCTGCGGATGCTGGAAATTCAAGCAACACACATCAAAGTTGCTGGTGAATGCAGCAGGCCAGGCATCATCTTTAGGAAGGGGTACAGTCGATGTTTCAGGCCGAGACCCTTCGTCAGGACTAACTGAAGAAAGAGATAGTAAGAGATTTGAAAGTTGGAGGGGGAGGGGGAGATCCGAAATGATAGGAGAAGACAGGAGAGGGAGGGATGGAGCCAAGAGCTGGACAGGTGATTGGCAAAAGGGATATGAGAGGATCATGGGACAGGAGGCCCAGGGAGAAGGAAAAGGGGGAGGGGGGGAACCCAGAGGATGGGCAAGGGGTATAGTCAGAGGGACAGAGGGAGAAAAAGGAGAGTGAGAGAAAGAATATGTGTGTATAAATAACGGATGGGGTACGAGGGGGAGGTGGGGCATTAGCAGAAGTTAGAGAAGTGAATGTTCATGCCATCAGGTTGGAGGCTACCCAGACGGAATACAAAGTGTTGTTCCTCCAACCTGAGTGTGGCTTCATCTTTACAGTAGAGGAGGCCGTGGATAGACAAATCAGAATGGGAATGGGATGTGGAATTGAAATGTGTGGCCAATGAGAGTGGAATTGAAACGTGTCTCCCATTTGCCACACATTTCAATTCCACATCCCATTCCCATTCTGACATGTCTATCCACAGCCTCCTGTACTGTAAAGATGAAGCCACACTCAGGTTGGAGGAACAACACCTTATATTCCGTCTGGGTAGCCTCCAACCTGATGGCATGAACATTGACTTCTCTAACTTCCGCTAATGCCCCACCTCCCCCTCATACCCCATCCGTTATTTATACACACACATTCTTTCTCTCACTCTCCTTTTTCTCCCTCTGTCCCTCTGACTATACCCCTTGCCCATCCTCTGGGCTTTCCCCCCCCTCCTTTTCTTTCTCCCTAGGCCTCCTGTCCCATGATCCACTCATATCCCTTTTGCCAATCACCTGTCCAGCTCTTGGCTCCATCCCTCCCCCTCCTGTCTTCTCCTATCATTTTGGATCTCCCCCTCCCCCTTCCACTTTTAAATCTCTTACTAGCTCTTTCTTCAGTTAGTCCTGATGAAGGGTCTCGGCCTGAAATGTCGACTGCACCTCTTCCTAGAGATGCTGCCCAGCCTGCTGCGTTCACCAGCAACTTTGATGTGTGTTCTAAGATCAATAATGTTTCTTCTTCTCATCCTGATTAAGGATTAATTAATATTAATTTACCCATAATATAATAATATATTCATTGTATTACAAATATTTCAGTGTATGAAGCTTACCATATACTCTCAGCATTCAGGTGTTTATTGTGGTATATGACATGGCACTGACAGTTCTTATGTATCTGTGTTTGCCCAGAGGCACACCGCAATCTACCCTGTGTGGCAGTTCTTTGTGAGACTGCTACTTACCCGATGCTAGAGCCCTGTGGGCGTAACACTCAAGTTTCTCATCTGTTTAGCTTTCTCTTCTGTGTTCTATCTTGCTATACTCCAACTTGCTTGATCCTCTCTTAGAAGTCAACCCTTCCCTACTAAGAACAATCAGATCTCCCTCACACATTCATCCTTCTCTGTTACGACCCATTGGTCCTTTTCCCAGCCTCCCATCCTTTTGTGCTCCAATCCATTGCACCGTCTCCGAAACTGTCCATCCTCATGTGCTGTGCAGCCTCTCTTCTTGAGGTTCTCCCCTGCTTGCTGCCATTTCTTAGTCCTCCGGTGATGTTTTTTCTTGTATGCTGTGGCTCCTTCGCTGGTTTTATTGTTAGGCTATGTAGGATGTCTCCTCATACAAGAATGCAGGACAAAATTGCAGGAAGTTCCTTGAGTACTGAACTTAGACACTTCCAATAATGGTAGACTCATGTTTACTGGTAGTTTTAAGCTGCCATTGTTCACTGCTGCTCAGGTAAAGCTGTGAAAGGGTATTAAGAATAGAATTTGTATACTTTGCTCAATAGCATCCATTCACTATGTGTTCTGAAGGGTCGTTAGACTGGTGTGGATCAGCATTACTCGATCTGCAGCAAACCTTTTCTACTGATAGTAGCTGTCTACTATGTTCTGGTCACTGAAGACCTGGTCAATGATCAAGCGATAGCGAACAACCTAGTGGGGGAACACAACGAGTTGAGCAGCATAACGAATGAATGAAGCATAACTACACAGACAAAACGCTGGAGGAACTCAGCAGGCCAGACAACAACTGTGGAAACGAGTAAACACTCAAAGTTTCAGGCCGAGACCCTTATGAGTCCTGATGAAAGGTCTCAGCCCGAAACGTTGACTGTTTACTTTTTTCTATAGATGTTACCTGGCCTGTTGAGTTGCTCCAGCAGTTTTTGTGTGTTGCTTTGGATTTCCAGCATCTGCAGATTTTCTCTTATTAATGAAGCGTAACTGGTGGGATTGGAATTCTCCCACTCTTTGTGAACAGGAGACACCTGCACGACTTCACACATTGTCTGCCAGCTGCAAATATTGTAACTGTATTGGAACTGATTGGTTTGAGGCAAGCACTTCTACAATGGGTCTTTAGTACTGCAGCTCAGGATTGTAACCTTTGCTGTTCTCTCAGCAATTCCATGACATCAGCTTGAGTGAATGGAAGGTTGGGGATGGGCTTCAGTAATGCTGCAGATATCAGGAGAAAGCCAAGATGAATCATCCATTCAATATTCCTAGATGGACCTGGTTCTGAATGCTTTAGTCTTTTTTTTAGCAATATATGCTGGGTCCTGATGTCACTGAATTTGAGAATGAGCTTGGAGCCTCTTCCTCTCATTAACTGCTTAATTGCCCACCACTATTGATAATTATGTGTGATCGAGTTACTGGAGCAAGCCCACAAAAAGAAAGAGGAACTAACTGCAAGGTGTTCTTCATGATCACAGCCCAGGGAAGGATGATCCTTTCAGTAACACAGAAACAGGCCTCGCCTGTCTCAGGAAAGCCTGTCTCTATAAGTAGTTTCTGTCACTCGCAACCTACACGTGCACAAGTGACATCAGAATGGGCATTTAACATCACTGAATTTCATGCACTCTCCCTGCATTAGTGCAAACATGACCCAAAACAACTTTGGCAATCTGTAAGTGAGGGTTTAATTACATTCCTTCACTTTGGTGCACAAAATTGTTTTGTTATGTGACATGGCTCTATGAAAATCTGCTCACATTTTGGATTTTGAATAAATAGGAAGGGGATGGATCCCAGAAGTGTAAGCAACATTATGTGATTCTCTTCCTGTCCTTCTGAAAGTTATGTGCTTGAATTGAACATACTCAACATTGAGTTTGTGTAAATGTTATTTGAAAAAAACTTTAGAAATTCATTTTCCATTTTTCAAATCACCTGTAAAGGAAGTACCTGCCATGAAAAGCTGAAGAAAATTAAAATGGTTGACCTGTGGAAGGAATCTTAATGATCAATTGCATGGAATTCCTGCCTTGTATAAGCTCAGGCTTTGTCATCTTCAAACTGAAACTTGTCAGCAGCTCTCTTCAACATCTGGTTGCTCTGGCAACAAAATAGAAACTTCAGTCTGTTTATTTTTCCTATAAAACAGAACAGTGCAGCACACTACAAGCCTACATTGGCCCTTGATTTGTACCAACCTTTCAACCTACTCCAAGTTCAACCTAACCTTCCTCCTCTACATAGCCCATTATCCTCAATTTTCCTTACATGGTTTGCCTATCTAAGAGTCTCTTAAATGTCCCTATTGTATCAGCTTCTATCAGCAACACTGGCAGCATCTTTCAGGCACTTACCATTCTCTGTGTGTAAAATACCTAGTGTGTGCGCGTGGCCAAGTGGTAAGGCATTGGACTAGCTACCTGAAGGTTGTGAGTTCGAGCCCCAGCCGAGGGAACGTGTTGTGTCCTTGAGCAAGGCAGTTAATCACACATCGCTCTGCGACGACACTGGTGCCAAGCTGTATTGGTCCTAATGCCCTTCCCTTGGACAACTGCTGGTTTTCCATACAGCCTTGCCCAGGCCTGTGCCCTGGAGAGTGAAGACCTTCCAGGCGAAGGTCTATGATCTCGCAGGACTAACGGATGCCTTTAAAAAAAAATACCTACCTCTGGCATCTCCCCTAAAACCCTCCTCCGTTCACCTTAGAAGGATGTTCTCTGGTAGTAGTTATTGTCGCCCTAGGAAAAAGGCACTAGCTATCCACTCAGAATGGCCTCAGCCCAAGAGTGCTAACCATTTATTTCCCTCCATTACTGCTGCCTGACCTGCTGAGTTCCTCCAGCATTCTGTATGGGTTACTCCAGCTATCCACTGTATGCCTATGTTTACATTCAGATGTATATCCAATAGTGGGTGTATTGCTGTTCAAAGGAACTCTGACTATTACCTTGGTGAAGCTCCATCAAAATGGGTGCAAACTCCTCCAAGACTCTACAATGCCATGCCTTCGCAACTGGAACTGAAGCCTCACAGCCCCTACAAGCACAGCAGTGTGAAATCGGGATTCTTGGTCAGGCTTTTTCTTGTGATTATTAGAAGGATTGGAATGGTTATGAGGATAAAGTCTTTAATGCGGAGGGTGGCAGGGGTCTGGTGCTCTCTGCCTGATAGGGTGGCAGAGGAAGAGCTCCTCATCACTTTGAACAGTAACATAGAAACAGAAAACCTACAGCACAATACAGGCCCTTCGGCTCACAAAGCTGTGCTGAGCATGTCCTTAACTGAGAAATTACCCAAGGTTACCCATAGCCCTCTATTTTTCTGAGCTCCATATACCTGTACAGGAGTCTCTTAAAAGACCCTATTGTATCCACCTCCACCACCGTCACTTGGTTGATTAATTAAAGAGCTATGACATGCAGGGTCGTGCACTTAGGGATAGAAGCTGAATGTATGTTCCTTGACTAGCTTAGGTTTGATGGGCCAAGTGGCCTTCTCTGAGTTGCTCCAATTGAGATACATCCAGATTTAGGCTGGGCCTGAAGCCTGGAATCCGTAGGTGAGCAGTGCCAGTAAGTGTCTGCCACACAAAGGCTATTTGTCCTATACTGCCTCTGTCAGTTGTACCATTTGATGTGAGTATGGTGTGGGTTCAGGGCAGAGAGAGGTTGGAATGATTCTGGACTTCAGCCATTCCACCTAAATCTTCTTTGACTTAAAAGGTGTATGTTTCAAAATGAATGCAACTTTCAGATGCGGTTTCTGAGGATGTACAGAAAAGTTTCCCTGGCAGGGTTTAGAAGAGGGCCAGAAGGATTGTCTCCTACACCTTCAGTTGTATGCATACCTATGTATGTATGATATGGATTACTTGGTCTGAGGGCTGCCTGCTATGTAGAAAATAATTGTCGTATTTCTTGCATCACAATGGTAACTACATCTCAGAAGAGCCAACTCGACTACAAACAGCTTGGGGACAAACTAAATGTGCTAAAAATTTACATCTTCCCCCACCTCCCCGCCCCATGCCCACTTTTCATAGGATCGCTGTCTCTACTCTTTCACCTTTACCATCATTCAGGGGCTCAAGTAGTCCTTCTAGGTGAGGTGATACTTCACTTGTGAGCCTGTCAAGCTCAGGTGTTGCATCTGATGCTCCTGATGTGACCTACACTACATCGCTGAGACACAGTGCAGATCTTGGGACCTCTTTGTCAAGCACCTTTGCTCTGTCTGCCGCAAAAGGAAAGATCTCATGCTGGCTACCCACTCCATTTCAACTTCCCATTCCCATCCTTACATGTTGGTTCATGGCCTCTTCTATTGCCACGATGAGGCCGTACTCAAGTTGGAGGAGCAACTCTGCATATTCTGTCTGGTAGCCTCCAACATGATGACACAAATATTGATTTAACTAACTTACCCCTCCCTCCTCCTCTTTTTTCCATTCCTCACCCTGGTTATCCTCTTACCTCATCTCTTCTCTCACCTACCCATCACCTCCTTTTGGTTCCCCTCCTTCTTCCCATTCTCCCAAGGCTCACTGTCCTCTCATATTAGGTTCCTTCCTCTTCAGTCCTTTACTTCTTTCATCTATCATCTCCCTGCTTCTTACTTCATTCCCCTCCCCCACCCACCCGCCTTCCCTCTCACCTGGTCTCACTATCACCTGCCAGCTTTTGCTCCTTTCCCTGCCCCTATCTTTCAATTCTGGCGTCTGCCCCCTTCTTTTTCAGTCCTGATTAAGAATCTCAGCTGAAAACATCGACTATTTATTCCCCTCCATAGATGCTGCCCGGCTTGATGAGTTCCTCTAGTATTTTGTATGTGTTGCTCAAGATTTCCACCATCTGCAGAATCTTGTTTTAATAATTGCAAGTTATTTTTGTCTTTAAATTATAGCTACAAAATTCTACTTTTGTATTTTTGGCAATCAGTAACTAATGAGGGCACATAGGGTTCTGTGCAGGCTTCAGCTACTTAGAGCCTCTATTAATCACTTGGATGAAGAACCATACAATAGGGTCATAGAGTCACAAAGTAACACAGCAGGGAAACAACTCCTTCAGCCCAACTGGAGCGCTGACCAAAACTAGTCCCATCTCCCAAGTATTTGGCCCGTATCTGTCAAAATCTTTTCTATCCATAAACGTGACCAGATGTATTTTAAATGTTGAATTTGAGCCTGCATTAGTCACATCCTCCAGGAGCCCATTCCACATACTTACCACACTCTGTGTAAAAAAGTTGCCTATCAGAGTCCTAATTTTTTTTCCCTTCCACCAAAACCTATGCCCCCTCGTTCTCGATTCCCCAACTATGGGGAAAAAGGCCATATGCATTCACATTATTTCTGCATCATATGATCTTATACCTTGCCTCCTACACTCCAATTTATCAGGACTAAATTTAGCTAAGACTTTATACCTTGGAGTGTGGGATGATGCAAAAACACACGAGCATGGGAAGGACTCAATAGGACTACAAATAGATATACAATGGTTAATTGAATGGCAAAAAGTTGGCCAATGGAGTAAATGTAGGAAAATATGATGTCATCCACTTTGGGAGGCAGAACAATTAGACAAGTTATCATTTAAATAGAGTGAGTCTACATATTACTAAGGTACAAAGGGATCCAGGGTTTCTTGTATACTTCCCCCCCAGCACATCATTCCCCACAACTTCCCCCACAACACATCATTCCCCACAACTTCCTCCAATGACATCATTCCCCACAACTCCCCCCGCAACACATCATTCCCCACAACTTCGTCCCCAACACATCATTCCCCACAACTTCCCCCAACACATCATTCCCCACAACTTCCTCCCCATCACATCATTCCCCACAACTTCCCCCCAACACATCATTCCCCACAACTTCCCCCACAACACATCATTCCCCACAACTTCCTCCAATGACATCATTCCCCACAACTCCCCCCGCAACACATCATTCCCCACAACTTCGTCCCCAACACATCATTCCCCACAACTTCCCCCAACACATCATTCCCCACAACTTCCTCCCCATCACATCATTCCCCACAACTTCCCCCCAACACATCATTCCCCACAACTTCCTCCCCAACACATCATTCCCCACAACTTCCTCCCCATCACATCATTCCCCACAACTTCCTCCCTAACACATCAGTCCCCACAACTTCCCCCCAACACATCATTCCCCACAACTTCTCCCCAATACATCATTCCCCACAACTTCCTCCCCAAAACATCATTCCCCATAACTTCCTCCCATCACATCATTCCCCGCAACTTCCTCCCCAAAACATCATTCCCCACAACTTCCTCTCCATCACATCATTCCCCACAACTTCCTCCCCAACACATCATTCCCAACAACTTCCCCCCAACACATCATTCCCCACAACTCCCCCAACACATCATTCCCCACAACTCCCCCACAACACATCATTCCCCACAACTCCCCCCAACACATTTCCCCACAACTTCCTCCCCAACACATCATTCCCCACAACTCCCCCAACACATCATTCCCCACAACTCCCCCCAACACATCATTCCCCACAACTCCCCCACAACACATCATTCCCCACAACTTCCTCCCCAACACATCATTCCCCACAACTCCTCCAACACATCATTCCCCACAACTCCCCCCAACACATCATTCCCCACAACTTCCTCCCCATCACATCATTCCCCACAACTTCCTCCCCAACACATCATTCCCCACAACTCCCCCAACACATCATTCCCCACAACTTCCTACCCATCACATCATTCCCCACAACTTCCTCCCCAACACATCATTCCCCATAACTTCCTCCCCAACACATCATTCCCCACAACTCCCCCCAACACATCATTCCCCACAACACATCATTCCCCACAACTTCCTCCCCAACACATCATTCCCCACAACTCCCCCCAACACATCATTCCCCACAACTCCCCCACAACACATCATTCCCCACAACTTCCTCCCCAACACATCATTCCCCACAACTCCCCCAACACATCATTCCCCACAACTTCCTCCCCATCACATCATTCCCCACAACTTCCTCCCCAACACATCATTCTCCACAACTTCCCCCACAACACATCATTCCCCACAACTTCCTCCCCATCACATCATTCCCCACAACTTCCCCCCAACACATCATTCCCCACAACTTCCTCCCCAACACATCATTCCCCACAACTTCGTCCCCAACACATCATTCCCCACAACTTCCTCCCTAACACATCAGTCCCCACAACTTCCCCCCAACACATCATTCCCCACAACTTCTCCCCAATACATCATTCCCCACAACTTCCTCCCCAAAACATCATTCCCCATAACTTCCTCCCATCACATCATTCCCCGCAACTTCCTCCCCAAAACATCATTCCCCACAATTTCCTCTCCATCACATCATTCCCCACAACTTCCTCCCCAACACATCATTCCCAACAACTTCCCCCCAACACATCATTCCCCACAACTCCCCCAACACATCATTCCCCACAACTCCCCCACAACACATCATTCCCCACAACTCTCCCCAACACATTTCCCCACAACTTCCTCCCCAACACATCATTCCCCACAACTCCCCCAACACATCATTCCCCACAACTCCCCCCAACACATCATTCCCCACAACTCCCCCACAACACATCATTCCCCACAACTTCCTCCCCAACACATCATTCCCCACAACTCCCCCAACACATCATTCCCCACAACTCCCCCAACACATCATTCCCCACAACTCCCCCCAACACATCATTCCCCACAACTTCCTCCCCATCACATCATTCCCCACAACTTCCTCCCCAACACATCATTCCCCACAACTCCCCCAACACATCATTCCCCACAACTTCCTCCCCATCACATCATTCCCCACAACTTCCTCCCCAACACATCATTCCCCATAACTTCCTCCCCAACACATCATTCCCCACAACTTCCTCCCCAACACATCGTTCCCCACAACTTCCCCCAACACATCATTCTCCACAACTTCCTCCCCATCACATCATTCCCCACAACTTCCTCCCCAACACATCATTCCCCACAACTTCCTCCCCAACACATCAGTCCCCACAACTTCCCCCCAACACATCATTCCCCACAACTTCCTCCCCAAAACATCATTCCCCACAACTTCCTCTCCATCACATCATTCCCCGCAACTTTCTCCCCAAAACATCATTCCCCACTTCCCCCCAACACATCATTTCCCACAACTTCCTCCCCAACACATCATTCCCAACAACTTCCCCCCAACACATCATTCCCCACAACTCCCCCACAACACATCATTCCCCACAACACATCATTCCCCACAACTTCCTCCCCAACACATCATTCCCCACAACTCCCCCCAACACATCATTCTCCACAACTCCCCCACAACACATCATTCCCCACAACTTCCTCCCCAACACATCATTCCCCACAACTCCCCCAACACATCATTCCCCACAACTTCCTCCCCATCACATCATTCCCCACAACTTCCTCCCCAACACATCATTCCCCACAACTTCCTCCCCAACACATCATTCTCCACAACTTCCCCCACAACACATCATTCCCCACAACTTCCTCCCCAACACATCATTCCCCACAACTTCCTCTCCAGCACATCATTCCCCACAACTTCCTCCCCATCACATCATTCCCCGCAACTTCCCCCCAACACATCATTCCCCACAACTTCCTCCCCAACACATCATTCCCCACAACTTCCCCCCAACACATCATTCTCCACAACTTCCTCCCCAAAACATCATTCCCCACAACTTCCCCCCAACACATCATTCTCCACAACTTCCTCCCCAAAACATCATTCCCCACAACTCCCCCAATACATCATTCCCCACAACTCCCCCAACACATCATTCCCCACAACTTCCTCCCCAACACATCATTCTCCACAACTTCCTCCCCATCACATCATTCCCCACAACTTCCTCCCCATCACATCATTCCCCGCAACTTCCCCCCAACACATCATTCCCCTCAACTTCCTCCCCAACACATCATTCCCCACAACTTCCTCCCCAACACATCATTCCCCACAACTTCCTCCCCATCACATCATTCCCCACAACTTCCTCCCCAACACATCATTCCCCACAACTTCCTCCCCTACACATCATTCCCCACAACTTCCCCCAACACATCATTCCCCACAACTTCCCCCAACACATCATTCCCCACAACTCCCCCCAACACATCATTCCCCACAACTTCCTCCCCATCACATCATTCCCCACAACTTCCCCCCAACACATCATTCTCCACAACTTCCTCCCCAACACATCATTCCCCACAACTCCCCCAACACATCATTCCCCACAACTTCCTCCCCAACACATCATTCTCCACAACTTCCTCCCCATCACATCATTCCCCACAACTTCCTCCCCAACACATCATTCCCCACAACTTCCTCCCCTACACATCATTCCCCACAACTTCCCCCAACACATCATTCCCCGCAACTTCCTCCCCAAAACATCATTCCCCACAACTTCCCCCAACACATCATTCCCCACAACTTCCTCCCCAAAACATCATTCCCCACAACTTCCCCCAACACATCATTCCCCACAACTTCCTCCCCAAAACATCATTCCCCACAACTCCCCCAACACATCATTCCCCACAACTTCCTCCCCATCACATCATTCCCCACAACTCCCCCAACACATCATTCTCCACAACTTCCTCTCCATCACATCATTCCCCACAACTTCCTCCCCAACACATCATTCCCCACAACTTCCTCCCCAACAAATCAGTCCCCACAACTTCCTCCCCAACACATCATTCCCCACAACTCCCTCCCCAACATATCATTCCCCACAACTTTCTCCCCAACACATCATTCCCCACAACTCCCCCCAACACATCATTCCCCACAACTCCCCCACAACACATTATTCCCCACAACTTCCTCCGCAACACATCATTCCCCACAACTTCCTCCCCAACACATCATTCCCCACAACTCCCCCAACACATCATTTGCCACAACTCCTCCCCAACACATCATTCCCCACAACTTCTTTCCCAACACATCATTCCCCACAACTTCCTCCCCAAAACATCATTCCCCACAACTTCCTCCCCAACACATCATTCCCCACAACTTCCTCCCCAACACATCATTCCCCACAACTTCCTCCCCTACACATCATTCCCCACAACTCCCTCCCCAACACATCATTCCCCACAACTTCCCCCAACACATCATTCCCCACAACTTCCTCCCCATCACATCATTCCCCACAACTTCCCCCCAACACATCATTCTCCACAACTTCCTCCCCAACACATCATTCCCCACAACTCCCCCAACACATCATTCCCCACAACTTCCTCCCCATCACATCATTCCCCACAACTTCCTCCCCAACACATCATTCTCCACAACTTCCTCCCCATCACATCATTCCCCACAACTTCCTCCCCAACACATCATTCCCCACAACTTCCTCCCCAAAACATCATTCCCCACAACTTCCCCCAACACATCATTCCCCACAACTTCCTCCCCAAAACATCATTCCCAACAAATTCCTCCCCAAAACATCATTCCCCACAACTCCCTCCCCAACACATCATTTCCAACAACTTCCTCCCCACAACTTCCTCTCCATCACATCATTCCCCACAACTTCCTCCCCTACACATCATTCCCCACAACTCCCTCCCCAACATATCATTCCCCACAACTTCCTCCCCAACACATCATTCCCCACAACTTCCTCCCCAAAACATCATTCCCCACAACTCCTTCCCCAACATATCTTTCCCCACAACTTCCTCCCCAACACATCATTCCCCACAACTTCCCCCCAACACATCATTCCCCACAACTTCCTCCGCAAAACATCATTATCAGCAACTTCTCAGACTGAGAAGTTGTCTGTTTTTTTGCTTCCATGAAGACTGCGTGACCTGCTGACTTCCTCCAACATTTTGTGTTTTGTTTTGAAACTCCAACATCTGCACAATCTCTCTTGTTTAAGATTTATTAAAAGCTTGCTGGGGATAACAGACCAAGGTTTATCAAAAAGTCATCTCTTGCTGTAGAACTATTTGTACGGAACTTATTGGGACTTGATGAGTTCTCCACGCGTTTCATGTGCACTCTCTCTAGTCCATGCCTATAAGGAGACCTAGGACATCCTTATGAGAATGTGAGCTTCTGTTCCCAAGGGAAGCTAGAAAAGTTTGCAATCCCAGTGCCCAAGGCTGCACCACATCCTCACTAAAATTAAGATAGTTCATCTGTGACCACAGAGCCTTTGCAAACTCTCTGTTCCTGCTGTAAGCAGTGAACCGAGAACTGTGGCAGAGAGCAGCAGTGGTCTTCTGGAATGATCCAGTGGTTAAGACGTTGAATTGACATGACCTCCATTACTATGGAGAGAGCAGACCAGGACCGTTGCTGCAGCTGTAGGTCATCCCACACAATGTCACAATACTTTGTTATTACAGCTTTCGTTAACATGAGCCTGAAAACACATCAGTCATCCAGGATTGCAGCTCTATGTTGCAGATGGCGCTCTGCATTTGGGCCTTCGAAGGTAGGTGTTTCTCTCGTCCCGCCACTTGGTCTCTAACCATTCCAAGCACCTCCCATGACACTGGGATAGAAACTGTCCTCGAGCTTTCAGGCCTTTTTATCTTCTACCCAAATGGAGAGGGGAGAAGAGGAAGTGTCCAGGGTGGTTTGGAGGGATCTTTGATTATGCCTGTTGTCAGCGAGGAGTATAGTCAGAGACCATCGAGTGGAGGCTGGTTCCCATGATATGCTGAGCTGTGCATCCACTCTCTACCGTTTCTGTGCTCACATGCAGAGCAGTTGCCATACCAAGCTGTTATACATCCAGACAGAATGTTTTCTAAGGTGCATCAATAAAGGTTAGCAAAGATCGAACGTGCCATGCCGGTTTTTTCTTCTTGCCCTCCTGTGGAAGTAGAGGCATTGGTGAGCTTTCTTGTCTGTGCCATCAACATAGTTGGACAAGGAATACTTCCCATATTTTGTCTCCATTTTGGGGGGTGGTTTCTACTGTGTTACAAAGAACTGGACTGGTTCCTGGCATGAAGAAGTTAAGAGATGAAGAGAGGCTGAGCAGGTTGAGACTATATTCACTGAGGTTTTGAAGAATGAGAGGTGAACTCATCTCATGGACAGGGCAAAAGAGATGATTATGGACTTCAGGAAGCTGCAGGTCAGCCTCTCTCCAACGCACATCAATGGCTCTGCGGTGGAAAGAGTGAAGAGCACACAGTTCCTTGGTGTATACATAATAGATAATCTAACCTGGACACACAACATCTCACTAGTCAAGAAGCCACAGCAGCATCTACAATTTCTGAGGAGATTGAGGTATGCAAGGCTCCCCACTTCCATTCTTAGCTTTCTACAGGAGCACCACCAAGAGTATCTACTGCATTATTGTATGGTATGGAAACTGCGAGGTATCAGACTGCTTGACCCTACAGAGGACAGTAAAAACCATCGAGACGTTCACTGGGTCTCCCTCCTCCCTATTTGTGACACTTGTAGAGAGTGTTGTAGATGTAGGGCCCAACCAGACATTTCACAGTCTCTTTGACCCACTATCATCGGAAATGAAGTACAGAAGCATCAGGACTAGGACTGCTGGTCTGGGTAACAGCTTCTTCCCTCAGACTGTGAGATTAATGAACACGCTGCCACCACCAAGGTCTCGTCACTCGGACAATGAACTGTTCACTGATTACTATTTACATGTACTGCACACTACATGCATTTTTAATTATATTTTATTAACTCATTTGCAATATTTTGTTTTATATGCTGTGTGCGATATATGCTTTGTGGGTGCACCGTGGCCTGGAGGAAAGTTGTTTTGTTTGGTCGTATATACGTACAACCAGATGACAGTGAACTTCAGCTTGAATTTGATCTTATCAGAAGAGGATGATACAAGGGTACAGCAGGCAATGCTGCTGCCTCACGTTTCCAGTGGCTCCGGTTTTATCGTGACCACCTCTACCATGTGTAGGAGCTTTGCTTGTTGTCCTGTGACAGCTCTGGTTTCACTCTGCATACTTTTGGTTTCCCCACACAGGCCAAAGTCATGCTGTTTGGTGGATTAATCGGCTAAATTATTCTCAGTGGAGATGGTTGGTAAAAGAATCAAAGTCAAAGCTGAACTTACTGTCATGTACGCAAGTACAGTACATGCGCTCGGCAGTCTCCAAGAGGATTCTGGGAGGCAGAGGCAGCGTGCGGGAACCTCGTGACAAGAAGGCTGCGAGATGATATTCGATTCCATTTCGCCGGTTAAAGCTTCCATTGTTCATCAATTGAAGTGATGAGGCAGACTGAAATGCCAGCTGCCTGCCTTTTTATCACTGGGGGATCGCTTGGCTGCTGGAGAGGACAGACTGGCTTTTTATCGTTGGTGTGATCACTCTGCTACAGAGAGAGGAGACTGCCTTTTTATCACTGGGGATCACTCTGCCAGAGAGAAGGGAGACTGCCTTTTTATTTAGTTGAAATCGCTCTTCTATGGAGAGGGGGGTGTTGGCAGGTGGCCAAGTGGTTAAGGCGTCGGTCTAGTGATCTGAAGGTCGCTAGTTCGAGCCTCAGCTGAGGCAGCGTGTTGTGTCCTTGAACAGGGCACTTAACCACACATTGCTCTGCAACGACACCGGTGCCAAGCTGGATCGGCCCTAGTGCCCTTCCCTTGGACAACATCGGTGGTGTGGAGAGGGGAGACTTGCAGCATGGGCAACTGCCGGTCTTTCATATAACCCTGCCCAGGCATGCACCCTGGAAACCTTCCGAGGCACAAATCCATGGTCTCATGAGACTCAAACACAAGGAATTCTGCAGATGCTGTAAATTCAAGCAACACACATCAAAGTTGCTGGTAGAACACAGCAGGCCAGGCAGCATCTATAGGAAGAGGTACAGTCGACGTTTCAGGCCGAGACCCTTCATCAGGACTAACTGAAAGAAGAGATAGTAAGAGATTTGAAAGTGGGAGGGGGAGGGGAAGATCCAAAATGATAGAAGACAGGAGGGGGAGGGATGGAGCCAAGAGCTGGACAGTTGATTGGCAAAAGGGATATGAGAGGATCATGGGACAGTAGGCCCAGGGAGAAGGAAAAGGGGGAGGGGGGGAAAAACCCAGAGGATGAGCAAGGGGTATAGCGAGAGGGACAGAGGGAGAAAAAGGAGAGAGAGAGAAAGAATGTGTGTATATAAATAAATAACGGATGGGGTACGAGGGGGAGGTAGGGCATTAGCTGAAGTTTGAGAAGCCAATGTTCATGCCATCAGGTTGGAGGCTACCCAGACGGAATATAAGGTGTTGTTCCTCCAACCTGAGTGTGGCTTCATCTTTACAGTAGAGGAGGCCGTGGATAGACATATCAGAATGGGAATGGGATGTGGAATTAAAATGTGTGGCCACTGGGAGATCCTGCTTTCTCTGGTGGACAGAGTGTAGGTGTTCAGCAAAACGATCTCCCAGTCTGTGTTGGGTTTCGCCAATATTTAGAAGACCACATCAGGAGCACCGGACGCAGTATATCACCCCAGCCGACTCACAGGTGAAGTGTCGCCTCACCTGGAAGGACTGTCTGGGGCGCTGAATGGTGGTAAGGGAGGAAGTGTAAGGGCATGTGTAGCACTTGTTCCGCTTACAAGGATAAGTGCCAGGAGGGAGATCAGTGGGGAGGGATGGGGGGGACGAATGAACAAGGGAGTTGCGTAGAGAGCAATTCCTGTGGAAGGCAGAGAGAGGGGCGAAGGGAAAGATCTGCTAGTGGTGGGATCCCGTTGGAGGTAGTCTCGCGAGACTAACGGATGCCTATTATTATGGAGAGGGGAGACTGCCTTTTTATCATCGGTGTGATGGCTCTGCTATGGAGAGGGAGTATGTTGCCCAGGTTTTCTGCATTTCTGATGTGGACGGACTGGGCACTTTTTTTCAGTCTTATAGTCTTCTTCTACTCTGTGCTTTTCACCCGATCTTTTGCATTTTTTTGTGGGAGGAAGGGGGATTTGGGGGTCGACATGCCTGCTCCATGTTACGTTTTTTATTCGTGCAAGGTGGAGGGATTTGGGGGTTGCTGGTCTTTCCTTTCTTGGTTTCATGGCTATCTGGAGAAGAAGAATTTCAGAGTTGCGTACTTCGATAATAAGCGAATCTTTGAATCTTTGAACATGTATGCATAGGTTCAATGAGAATCTTCCTTGCAGCAATATCACCAGTACATAGTATGCCAGATAGAACATTCACAGGCAAACCATAAATTAATCAGAAAAGAAAGAATATAATTAAAACAAAAAAGCATATTATAGAGTTGCTATTCTGAGGAATGCCTAGGATTGTGCAGATTAGTTCAAGAACCAAATGGTTGAAGGAAAATAACTGTTCCTTAACCTGGCTGTGTAGGATTTCGGGCTCCTGTACCTCCTGCCTGATGTAGCTGCAAAAAGATGACATGGCCTGGATGGTGGGGATTCTTGATGCCTTCTTCAGGGATTGCCTCATGTAGACTCATGTGGATTCTTGATGGTGAAGAGTGAAGTGCCTGTGATGCATTGAAATAAGTTCAGAATGGGGTACAAGAGACAAATGGGGGTATAGGAATGACAAGTTTGCTCTAAGAGTCAACATGGACTTGATAAACAAAATGGCTTCCTTCTAAGTCATGAGGTAATAAAAAAACACTATGAAACATTTAGGTTTCCAAAATTGATTGACAGGTTGGATATCGAAGAGGTGTTTCACTATCAAGAGAACCTAGAAAAGGGGGGCATGGTTTCAAAAAAAGGATTTGTCCACTTAAGATCGAGATGAGCATGCTTTTCTTCTTTCTGAGGGCAGTGAATCTCAGATTTTCACTACCTCGGAGGAATATGGATGTGGAGTCATTGAAAACATTCAAGGTGGTGACTGACAGATATTTTAATTAAAGGGGAGTTAAATGGGTGTGGGGAGAAGGTGGGAAAGTAATGATGAAGCCAAAATTGGATCATTTGTTAAGTGGCAGGGCAGTCTCATGGGGTGACTGGGTGTCTCCTGCACCTGTTTCTTATTGATTTATCTTCAGACCTGATGAGCAAATCATTCATTCAATGTGCCATGTCATATGACATGGACAATCATAGTCTTTCCGTGACCATGATTGCTCTTGGCAAATTTTTCTACAAAAGTGGGTTGCCATTGCCTTCTCCCAGGCAGTGTCTTTACAAGATGGGTGACCCCAGCCTTTATCAATACTCTTCAAAGATTTCCTGGTGTCAGAGGTCGCATAACCAGGACTTGTGGAGTGCACCAGCTGCTCATATGACCATCTACCACCTACTCCTATGGCTTCATGTGATCCTGATCAGGGGGCTAAGCAGGTACTATACTTTACTCAAGGATGACCTGCAAGCTAGTGGAGGGAAGGAGTGCCTTACACCTCCTTTGGTAGAGATGTATCTCCACCCCACTAGCCCAATGAGCAGATATATCATTTGAAAGACACCACTTCCAGCAGTGAAGCAATCCTTCAGAATAACTTAAATAACGAACACAATCTTGAGCTCAGTTATCTGGACTATGGCCTGAAACTGCAACCTTTTGACTCAGAGATAAGAATGCAACCAGTCATGGCTGACACACATTCAATGAATGAATAATTTGTATTTATGTAACATCCAGCTGTCCCAAAGTGGTTTGGAGCCAGTTAAGTTATTTTAAAGTGTCATCACTTTTGCATTGCAGAAATTATAATTTTAACTAGCGGAGCAGTTAATGTCCCAAATTCATTCTCCTGTCTGAGCCCAGTTGGCACAGTTGAGTCACTGGATGATTTGTTAGATTAGTTCCACTATGCAGTTAGGATTATCCCTGGGTGAGAACAGGAAAAAGCTGAGTTTTCAGGCGCCATGAAGATGCATTATTGGGTTATATTCTGAAAGTTGCCGTTTTCACTTCACCCAAAACACCGTGCTTATTTTCCAGACCGACAGTCTAAAAAATAAACAGGAGAAAACCAGTGGAAGTCAAATTGCACACATTTGAAAATCTGATGGAGATTGCAACCAAAGTCCAGTAGTTACACTTCTCTGTAACACTGCCTTAGAAAACATAGCAATGCCCTGACGAGCCAAAAGGCCTCTCCCTGTAGCTTAACTCTTCCACCTAATGATTTTTGGCAAATGCAATCTCTGAACAGGAGGTTGACCGGCCAAAGTTAAAAGAAAGGCTATGTTTATTTAGCAAATTTCATGAGCCTAGCATACTGCCTCAGAAAACTATATAGCCAAGAGTATAGTTGAGACGTGGAACACCTTTGAGATGTGGAGATCACATGTAGCAAGCTCCCACAAGTAATGACCTAATTATCAGTTTTGATGATACTGATTATGGGTCCGGGATATGAGCAGGAATTTAAATTTGTCCAATTTTGGAGGAGGATGTTAAATGCAGCAACATTTAACAAATTCATACAAATGTGTCCTGGTCTTTAATCTCCTTTATGGACAAGTAGGCTGGGCTGGGGTGTTCTAGTGGGAGATATATATATTGGCCAGGGCACCCAGAAGTGTCCTCTTTGAAGTAGAGTAATGGATCTGTTGTGGCCTCCTGCAAAGTCAAACAATGACTTTGTTTAACATCAAAGTCAAAATCAACGTTAAGTTAATTCTCATTTGCACAAGTACATGTACGCACAGGTGCAATGAAACACTTCCTTGCAGCGGCAACACAGGCTCGTAGCATCAGATGAGCAGCATTCACAAGAAAAATATGATTTAAACATAAATTATACACAATTTTTACAAAGGAGAACATAACTAGAACAAAATAGAAAAGTACATCTTCATGCAAAGTGGTCAAGTTCAAGTTGAAATTTAATTACCATTCAACCATACATGAACACTCATGGATACGGCCAAACAAAACAGTGTTACTCTGAGGCTAATGTGCAAAACATAGTACCAACAATCGCACACAGCACAAGGCACATACAAGGTAGGAAGTATATATAAGATATTAGTAAAATAAAGTCACACAGAATGTATAGCCAAGACCCTGAGTCCATGAATGTTGTAGCAGTCTGCAGTTGAACTCAATACAGCTTGTCTTATGCCAAGCAAACACTGGGGGGCAGCACTCACTCCACTCCAGCTTGGTCGCCATGCCACACCACCTCCAGATGAGTGCACTGACTCTAACACCTCTGTCCTGGGCAGCAGCTGTAAACAGGCGACACCGCGGCTTGAGGCTTAGTCCTTGCTGTGACTGAGACCATGTAGCTCCTCCGCCGTCCACCTCTGCAGTCCACCAGTAAATCAGTGAATCAGACTTTGCAGCATTCCACATTAACGATGTCCAACAGGGCCTTACAATCACAAGAAAAGCTCCAAAGACCACCACTCATGGTTAGACTGCTCACCACCCTCTCACACTGACTTCTCGGACGCCTCTGACGCAGGCAGCGGTATGATCTGCACCAAGTCCAGCTCCTTCAGCTTCTCTGCCAATGAGAAACTCGCTGATGGGGCGGACCTGCAGTATATTAAGCTGCAGAGACTTGGTGCTTGCAGTATATTAAGCTGCAGAGACTTGGTTCAGCAGGGTTATGTGATAGTAAAAAAAATACATTTATGAAAGATAATAACACTTCTGGTTGATCCCGTAGAAGCTGCTGCGATCAAACATGTCGCCATCAAAGCAGTCATAGTGTTGCTACACTGGGATAGACTTGTGCCAGTTGGTTCAAGAACTGACTATTTGAATCTGGGGTTGTGGATATTCAGGCTTCTGTACCTCCTGCACAATGAAACTGTGAGAAGACGGCATGGTTCAGATGGTGGGCCATCTCATCTTATTCAAAAGGACTAAGTCTCAAAAAGTTGCGCCCTAGATGCATTGAAGATTGTTGACGTAAGTGCGGATCTGATTACTAGAACGTCAATCTATAACTTTGCTGTTTCATTTAGACACTCATTGAAAGGATAACATGAGTTAGATTCATTGCATCAACACTCTGCCTAACCTCAGCAAGTGATATGTGAAAAGTACACTTCTTCTGGCCAGATTCTGCCACCCCGACTTATGCCAAATCTGAGTGACTTTATTCAATTTCTGTTAACAGTGCCAAGTTAATGGACACCTGCCACGAACTAACATTCGCTGGAAGCTGTGCTAAAATCTGCGATTCTCAACAGCTGCTGAGCAAAGCACAAGTTCATAACATCTGTCACCTGGATCTAAACACATTCCCAGAGATGAAAGTTCATTTAAATCACAAGTGAAGCTCCTAAGTCACCAATAATACCATTTTAATGAAAATTAAGCAATCCGGACTGTTTGAAAATTCAGATCAAAAGGCAGGCAAACTCAAACTGAAAAGCTTTCTCCTTCAAATGATAAACTGAATCCCAAGTACTCATCCATTTTTATCTGTGTTATTCACCCACACACATGCTCTTTTGCAAACTGACTTGGCCATGTCCTGATTTGTTTTGATAGGCAAAGCCTATCTGACTCCATTTCTCACTCACTTGCTAACAGCAGTTTGTCTGCATTGGCAATTGTTGATTCAGCTTCTTAAGCAATGACATAAAATATATTGCAGTTGTTTCCATGAAGAATTGACCTGCGCTGACTGAGTGAACTGGGGCACAAGATCGATTGCTGAATAAGTGTTGCCAAGCACACAATAAATCTCTTCACCCACCCCCACATCCCAAACGCATGAGATCAGGGCAGCTGGTTTCACAAGGACAACGGGCAGAATACATGATTTCCCTTAGAGTGCACGTGTGTATCAATTCTGTTTAACTGAAGAATGACAGCCTTTTTTTTAAACAAACATTCACGTGACATGGACATTTGCCAGCATTTAATGCCCATCCCTAACTAACTCCTGAAATGAGGGAGCCTACTAAAATTTCAGTGGGCCAGGAATAGGGGAAATATTTGAGATATGAGGGGCGTAATTTTAAGTTGATTGGAGGAGAATTTAGGGGCGATGTCAGAGGTAGGTTTTTTACGCAGAGAATGGTGGATGTATGTGATACCCTGCCAGGCACTGTGGTAGAGGACATAAAAAAAAATTCTTAGATAGGCACATAGATAACAGAAGAGTAGAGGGCTATGTAGGAAGGAAGGGTTAGATTAATCTTCGAGTATGTTAAAAGGATGGCACTACATTATGGGCTGAATGGTCTGTACTGTGCTGTAATGTTCTATGTTCAATCTCCCAAGGGGACAAATGGGGATTATTCTGTGGGACATTAAACCCAAAACATGGCACCTTTTAAGACTATGTTCCACTGGGAAATGGATAAAGTAAGGACCAAATTTTCACCCAGTATCTATCTATGTCGCAAGAATCCCTTGTGTAACTATTCCAAACCATTGATTATTTCATATTAATCTGGATCAGGGGTTGTTGACCTTTTTTAATGCCATGGACCCCTACCATTAACCGAGGGCTGTGTGGATCCCAGGTTGGGAACCCCTGATCTAGATGCTTATACATAGTCCAGTGCAGTCACAGTTGTGAATAGGGCTACTATTTTAAGCCTCCTGCTGGGATATGCACTAGGTGTAACACATGTTTAAGTCACAGACTCTGTAAGCCTTTTATCTTTCTATGATCCAACATTTAGGTCCAGAATGAAATGTGAAAGCAGTTCCCAGTTTTTTTTTGATGCCCAGTTCCTTTTTTGGAGCCTGCGAAGCAGGCACAGCACCATTCAGTTCATAGGACACTATCTACAAGTTGTTTGTAAAATTACCTGAATACCAAATCAGTGCTGCGACAGTGTTTTCGATGATTTACTTTTCCTGCTTAATAATGGTATTGCAAATGAGTTTTACAGTCAATTACTATGTTAGTGCAGCTAGAGCAGGCCAAGTAGTCTGGGTGTCTGCAAAACTTTCCTCATGGGAGAGTTTTATGCAATAATTATTTGCACTGTAATAGTTTCCAAAAAATAATGAGTATATTTACATTTACTGTTTTGTTAATGTATAAACAGTAGCACGTTGCTGGATATAGCAACACTGAAAGGTTTGAGCTACTTTGCCCTTGTTGTGATTCACCAGTACTGCATTGGAACTCATTGAACAGTGCTATATTTGGCATCTGTAAGAAAAAGAAAGGCAGCTTTCCCTTCTCAGATGAGGGTCATACAGTTCAGTGGTCAAGTGGCTATACTCTCAGCCAACACCTCGCCACATGGGCTGTAAGGACCACACGTGACCCGTCATTTACTTAGCCAGAGAAAGTTGCAGTGGAAAAGAAGGGTGTATACTTCATCATATCAATTTTTTTATTTCAAAATATACTTTATTCAAAAATAAAATTATGTACAATAAACCATTCAATGACTCTCAATCCTTTACATATGTTTCCCTTAAAGGCATCCGTTAGTCTTGCGAGACCATGGATCTGCGCCTGGAAAGTCTTCACTCTCCAAGGCGTAGTCCTGGGCTAGGTTGTATGGAAGGCCAGCAGTTGCCTATGCTGCAAGTCTCCCCTCTCCACAACACCAATGTTGTCCAAGAGAAGGGCATTAGGACCCATACAGCTTGGCACCAGTGTCGTCGCAGAGCAATGTGTGATTAAGTGCCTTGCTCAAGGACACAACACGTTCTCTCGGCTGGGGCTTGAACTCACGACCTTCAGGTAGCTAGTCCAATGCCTTAACCACTTGGCCACGTGCCCACTTGTGTAACTGGTGTTTCCCTTATGGTCTGCATATATCCATACTTTTGGCCACCCACGTGGCACTCTGTTGGTTCACCTTACCACACCATTGTTGAAGGGTACAGTCCCCGCCACCCAACCCCTCCCACTCCCGCGGGAGAAGAACCTTAAACCGTGCTCCTTCCCACTGGGCCCTTGCGGTGGCTGCACCGAGTTTCAGTGCGTCCCTCAGCACGTACTCCTGCAGCCGAGAATGTGCCAATCGGCAGCATTCTCCCACGGACATCTCCATGTGCTGGTAGATCACCAAGTTTCGGGCCAACCAAAGAGCGTCTTTCACCGAGTTGATAATCTGCCAGCAGCACCAGATGTTGGTCTCCATGTGTGTCCCGGGAACAGCCCGTAGATCAGAGAGTCCTCTGTTACGCAGCTGCTGGGGATGAAACGTGACACTAGCCCATCAATGAACTAGAAAAGGGTCTTTCAAAATTGATCGCACTTTACAATTCTGGGACAGCAGGCCATGCTAGGTGATCACTTATGTCCTTTTCAGATATGATGAAAGGTTTCTCCCTTTATTTGCTTTTCTTGCAAAGTTCCAACCCCGACTAGATTTGAGTGAAAATGTTTGCCTCTTCTATTCCTTCTACCAAATCTACACAAAGTGGCCACTTTGGTACAGTTGTACATCTGCATCTTAATATAACTATCTATCAGCCAATCATGTGGCAGCAACTCAACGCATAAAAACATGTGGACATGGTCAAGAAGTTTAGTTGTTTTTCAGACTAAACATCAGAATGGGAAAGAAATGAGATCTAAGGTACTTTGACCGTGGAACGACTGTTGGTGCTACATGGGGTGGTTTGAGTATCTCAGAAACAGCACGTCTCCTGGGATTTTCACACACAACGGCCTCTAGAGTTTACAGAGAATGGTGTGAAAAACAAAAAAAAAATCCAGTGAGCAGCAGTTCCGTGGGCAAAAATGCCCTTTTAATGAGAGAGGTCAGAGTAGAACGGCCATACTAGTTCAAGCTGACAGGAAGACAACAGTAAGTCAAGTCACCATACATTACAACAGGGGTGTGTAGGAGAGCATCACAGAATTCACAACACGTCAGACCTTGAAGTGGATGGGCTACAGCAGCAGAAGACCATGAACATACTCACTGGCCACTTTATTACCATAGGTGCAGGTATGTTACCTGAGTGAACTGTATGTTACCTGGTTATTTTTCTCTTTGTTAAATGAAACGTATCCCTTTTATTCATCCTATCTAAGTGAATCATAATTTTATACTTCCCAGTTAAACCTTACCTCTGACTATCCTATTCCAAAAGTAACAGCCCCATAGTAGTCTCTCCCAGCAATAATTCTACAACCATGTTTAGCAATGAACAGGAGCTGCTGATCAATCTTGCCGTAGCCTTTGAATATTACTTGCCTCACTGTACTTTCTCTGTAACTGCAGCATCATATTCTGTTCCCATTCTACCACTTTGATTTTATTACGTAGGGAATGATCTGTCTGGGTGGCATGCAAAATAAGACTTTTCTCTGAACGCTGGAACAGTTCAGCAGGTCAGGCAGCATCTGTGTAGGGGAATAAGCAGTCGAAATTTTGGGCTGAGACCCTTCATCAGGACCAAGAAAGAAGGGAGCAGAAGCCAGAATAAGGAGGTGGGTGAGGGAAGGAATACAAGCTGGCAGGTGATAGGTGAGGGAGGTGAGGGAGTAAGAAGCTGGGATGTCATAGGTGGAAGAGGTAATGGGCTGAAGAAGAAGGAACCTGATAGCTCAGGGCAGTGGACCATGGAATAAAGGAAAGGAGGAAGGTAACCTGTCTATATGCTACGTGTTATCCTGCTAGGGCTGGCCACCAAGATATGACAGATAGCCAGTCAGATCAGGGTTCCACCTCACTCTTCTTCTCTCCCCACAGATGCTGCCTGACCTGCTGAATGTCCCCGGCATTTTTTAAAATTTTATTTCAGATTTCCAGCACCAACATTTTTCTTTTATCTTCATGGTGCCCATAGGCAGTGGTCACAGATCTGTCATCCTGTTATATATTTCTCTGTTTTAGTCATTATTTTATAAGCTGCATCCCATTCAGAGGTGCACAGTATAACAGGAGGTTACTCTGTCCACTAAATCCAAAGCAAATCCTAAAGCCTTGCTCACTTTGCACCATATTTTCAATTAGTTGCCCAATTTTCATTCAAAGAGAACAGTGCCTCAAATGTGTCAAACCATGCTGTCCATGAAACGAGAATGTGTCCTAATGCCTCTCTGCGCTGGTTCATTGGTGATTTTAAACTGATTTTCTAAGTAAATTTAATCATCTCAAGTGTTGCCTGACTCTGACCCTGCCTCATTATTTTTTAAACATTACCTTTACTTGTGCATCAGAACATACGGTGAAATGTGTTGTTTGCGTTAAATCAAATCAGCGAGGATTGTGCCGGGGCAGCCCACAAGTGTTGCCTTGCTTCTGGCACCAACATAGCATGCCCCTGACTTACTAACCCAAAGTGTATGTCTTTGGAATGTAGAAGAAAAATGAAGCACCTAGCGGAAATGCACTCGTGCAAACTCCTTATAGCAACGGGGATCAACCCTGATCTTGCAGCTGGTGTGTTGTAAAGTTTTGCATTGCCTGCTACACTTCTGTGTTGCCCTATGTTATTGAATCCCTCATCCACAGGGCTTTGTTTCCTTTAGATGACCATTCCAGTGCCCTTCCAGCTGAAAATTGGTCCTCTACTTAAATAGATGGTGGTCTTCCAAATTTCTGCTCACTTTATGCTTCCTTCACCCGTTGCATCGTTCAATGCCTCCACTCTGAAAACATCACAATACTAAAATCTGTCTCCTTTCTTTTCAAATCACTACACTCCCAGCACTTGCCTCCCAACTGCTCACCTTCCTTTCCAATCTCACCAGCCACCCCCTCACACCTCACCTACACCACTGTCTAGCACTTGAGGAACATCCTCCCGTCCTGCAGGCCTTTCAGAACTCACTGCTCCTCTTACTGTAGGCGCTTATATTCACTTTATTCTAACTGTCCTAGTGGTGGTAGACTTGCCTTCCGTTAGCCTTAGGATGTGGGCTTCTGACCCCAAAATTCTCCATCTTTCTAACTCCCTGTCATCTTTAAGACACCTTCTAATACCTAAGACATGTTTACTGATAGTTCCCTTTGCTTTTAAACGTTCATCTGACCTGGCATGCCAGTGATGCAAAATAATACAACTTGTTATTACTTTTTTTCCTTTTGGCTTCACAAAATCAATTAGCCTTTTCTTCACACTGGAATTAAGCTGATGAGAAGCTTGAAATTTACTTTCTTGTTTCCCTTATATTTATCATGTTTGGGAGATGAAAAATAATGGGAATAAGATTGAAAACAGACAAGGAGAGTTAGTCAAATTTGGACTGTCTTTTCTGGAACAAGAGAGGCTGAGGGGCAACCTCACAGAAGTGTATAAAATGACAAGAGGGATTGACCGTGTGGATAATGTTGGGTTAGGGGACAGAGTTATTATTTTTCTTGTTGTTAACTTTTTTATGCTTGCTTATAACTTTTACACAATCACCTATATATGTATAATTATTCAATAAGTTTTCTCAAAGTTGTAGCATGGATCATTCTACTTTTTTCTGGAAGCTTCTTCGTTTTTCTGCAGCAGGCATCATGCCACTATTTCCCAGGGTGGAAATGTTAAATACTACAGGGCATGGCTTTAAGGTGAGAGGGGGCATGTTTGAAGGAGATTTACAACCAGATTGTTTTTCAATCCCAAGAGTGCTGGGTGGCTGCAGTGCTCTGCCAGGGGAGGTGGTAGAAACAGATGCAATATCAGTGTTTAATAGGCATTTGGACAGACACATGAACAAGAGGGAATAGACGGATATAGATCATCTGCAGGCTGATGGGATCAGTTTAATTTGGCATCATGTTCAGTACAGCCATACTGAGCTGAAAGGCATATTCCTGTGCTGTACTTTTCCATGTCTAAATATTGAGAGCAATTTTTTGACAGCATCTCTATGCTTTATAATATGCTGAGGCTAGAACAGAATTCTGCTTTTTTCCCCATACTACAGTTATTAGGAAGACTGGTGCCCACTAGCGTATGGCAGGATTAAGTGAGAGGTGCAAATGCAAACTATTTTACTGTACAGTACAGAGCAATCCAATATTCTCAGCATACTAAGAAATATTACATCTTCAGTTAGATGTACTTCTGGCTCCTATTTTGAAACAGTTATCAGGTTGTGCCTGGTATTTGAGGAGACCCTTCAACCGAACCGCAGATTTGGGCATGAATGTGGTTCAGTCTGTTCACCAGTTCCAGCATCTCTCAGTTCTGGTCAGTCTGGTCACGCACAATAGCTGCTTGTTTTCTTTATCTGGTCATGGTAAAATGCTGCTGCAAGACGCAAATACCAGGCTTCCATTTGCTCTGCGGTAAAATTGAAACAATTCAGAAGGAGCTCCCCAAGCCTGCCGCAAGCACGTGGAAATGTTGGAGCCAGTCCAAAGTGTTGTCTTTAGACTAAAATGTCTTATCTTAGGTCTATCTCCCCTATACATCTTCATTTGACAATCCACTCCCCCTCACGACACAATGACCAATAAAAACAATGAAGAGACTAATAAAAATGAATTGGACTGCTTGTTTTCACAAGGGCTTACAGAGATTTGGCTTGGCTGAGTGACAAGAATCTTAGACAGAAAATGTTTAAGCACAGTTCCTTTTTCTCACAGCCTGAGAGAGAATAATTAGCAATTCTGTAGAATTTTGTTGACGCAAAGTGTAAAAATCAAAGTGACAGCTATTGTTGTCAAATGTAATTACAACCAAGCCGTCAAGCACAATGCTCCCAACAAAAGCACTTTCTCACCCATGAATAATAGATAAAAATGTATAAATATAGAATTGTCACTGAGGCAACAAAAATCTATTCTTGTTTTTGGGGGATCTTGCCCTGATACAGGGGTATATGACAGGAACCTTTATTCTAATTCTCTGCTTATAAGAGTGACGGAAAGAAAATTCATCAGCACCTACAAATAGGAATTGGATTGGTATTTCAGAGGGAGTTCTTTGTAAAGCTATGAGAATGAGTGGGAGAATGTGTTTTACAAGACTACAGTTCTCATCTTGGAGCGAGCATAGCCTCAGTGGGCTGAATGGCCTTCTGTGTAATATATCAGTGAGGAGGTCAAAGGGCCTCCCAGCCGGTGCTGTGCTGCCAAGAAACAGTGCAGTTTGGGGATTAATGGGTGACCATCATGATTGGAACTCGTCTGAAGCTGCTAAAACAGAACCCTTTTGCTTCTGATTACAGTCATTTCCTTGCCATAGTTAAGCCTCCCCAAACTGAAAAATTGCAGTCAGGGTGTGACTCCCCAGGACATCATGGCACTGCGTGCAATATCAAGATCCCCACTAAAGTAGAATCACTGGGAATCAGGGGGAAATGCTGGAATCGTACCGAAGCACAACAAGAGGATGGATGTGATTATTGGAAATCAACCACTACGTCATTGCAGGATGGTGTCCAAAGTCCAACTAATATCAATTGCCTCTCCTGGCTCTTTCCATCATTATGTTTTAAATTGACTAACAATTGTAGCGTATAAGTCAGTTTAACAACTCTCCAGATAATAAAGTGATCTGTACCCATAAGCAGCAAGCTGCAGCCTGGGCTAATTGTTAGCAAGAAGCATGAAAAAATATAACATAAGAGCCAGGCAATGATCATCTCCTACAAATAGGCAACACAAGTTAAACTGCAAGTGCTGTAATCCAGAGCAAAAGAAACAAAATTCGAGAGGCACTCAACAGATGAAACAGCATCTGTGGAGGCAGAGGGACAATCGACAGTTCAAATCAAGTCCCTCCATTACAGACCTCATGCAGGGTCGTGGCCCAAAACAATAACAAACCCCCTTGCCTCAACAGAGCTGGTCCAATCCTGCTCAGTTCTAACATTTAATTTTTTTACAAACAAGAGAAAATCTGCAGGTGCTGAAAATCTGCAAATCCTCCAGCATTTTGTGTGTGTTGTTTTAATTCTTTTTAATCTCCTGTTAATAACCTGTCATTATCATTACTGTGTCCCTTACCATGAAATTCCTGGATATTCCCCAGAAAGACTTTTCTGCTGTGAATGACTCACCTCTTGTCATCTACTAGACACGTCAAGGATCTTTAGGAGTATTTTCCATTTTTCTGCATGAGTGCATATCCAAACCCACTCAAGAAGCTCGGCGCCATCTAGAACAAGACAACTGCTCGATCGGCTCCACTGACTGCTTTCGCAAGAAGTGCCACCTACATGATTCCCACTGCAATGACTAACCAAGAATTATGGAAATTAACCCCTGACAAGTACATGCTAATGCACTACAGTTCAGCATTCAACACCATAATTCCCTCCAGGTTTGACAAGAAGCTCAGAGACCTTGGCCTTCACTCTGCCTTGTGCAGCTGGATCCTGGACTTCCTGTCAGATCGTCGGCCAGTGGTAAGAGTGGGCTCCCTCGCCTCTGCCCCTCGGACCCTCAACAGAGGTGCCCCTCAGGGCTGTGTACTGAGCCCCCTCCTTTACTTTCTCTATACCCATGACTGTGTCGCCACCCACAGCTCCAATCTGCTAAATAAGTTTGCTGATGACACTACATTGATTGGCCTCATCTCAAATAATAATGAAACAGCCTACAGAGAGGAAGTCATCACCCGACACAGTGGTGTCAAAACAACCTCCCCCTCAACGTCACAAAATCAAAGGAGTTGGTTGTGGACTACAGGAGGAATGGTGACAGGCTAACCCCTATTGACATCAATGGATCTGGGGTTGAGACGGTGAACAGCTTTAAGTTCCTCGGCATAAACATCACCGAAGATCTCACATAGTTGGTACATACCGGTTGTGTGGTGAAAAAGGCACAACAGCGCCTCTTTCACCTCAGAAGGTTGAAGAAGTTTGGTATGACACCCCCTCAAATTCTAAGAACTTTCTACAGGGACCCAATGAGAGCATCCTGACTGGCTGCATCACTGCCTGGTATGGGAACTGTACTTCCCTCAATCGCAGGACTCTGCAGAGAGTGGTGCGGACAGTCCAGCACATCTATAGATGTGAACTTCCCACTATTCAGGATGTTTACAAAGACAGGTGAGTAAAAAGGGCCCGCAGGATCATTGGAGACCCAAGTCACCCCAACCACAAACTGTTCCAGCTGCTACCATCCGGGAAACAGTACCGGAGCATAAAAGCCAGGTACTTTTCCCCGGACAGACTCCGGGACAGCTTCTTCCACCAGGCCATCAGACTGATTAATTCATGCTGACACAATTGTATTTCTATGTTATATTGACTACCCTGTTGTACATAATATTTATTATAAATTACTATGATTGTAGATTGCCCATTTGAATGGAGATGTACTTTAAAGGTTTTTATATGAAAGATATAAGTAATAAAGTCAATTGAATTCAATTAGTGAGGCCAAACACAGGACAGTACAATGGTGTGGCCCTAGGGAGTGTTGATGAACAGAGGGATCTTGTCCAGAAGCCCATAAATTCCTGAAAGCAGCAGTACTGACACCGAGGATAATTTAATTTAATGCTTTAATATATATCTTTCTTATTGTATTTTTTATGTATTGCTGCCACAAAACAACAGATGCTCCTGGGGGCCACTTTATTAGGTACGCCTGCTCGTTAATTAATTAATTTATTTAGCAATAGAGCGTGGACTAGTCTCTTCTGGCCCTTTGAGCACGCCGCCCCAGCAACCCCCGACAAACCCAATGAACCATAATTCCGGGATAATTTGCAATGGCCTATTAATGTACCCGGTATGTCTTTGGACTGTGGGAGGAAACCGGAGCACCCGGAGAAATCCCATGCATTCCACAGGGAGGATGCACAGAGACAACTTACAGAACAGCTCTGGAATTGAACTCCAAACTCCAGAACGCCTCGAGCTGTAATAGCATCGCACTAACAGCTAAGCTGCTGTAACGTCCAAATAACTAATCATGTGGCAGGCAATGCATAAAAGAACACAATCATCATTAAGAAGTTCAGCTGTTGTTCAGACCAAACATCAGAATGGGGAAGAAACGTGACCTAAGTGACTTTGACTGTGGAATGATTGTTGGTGCCAGACAGGGTGGTTTGAGCATCTCAGAAAATGCAGCTCCTGGGGTTTTCACACACAGCTGTCTCTAGTGTTTAGAGGGAATGGTGCAAAAATCAAAAAGCACCCAGAACAAGGCATACAAAATGCTGGAGAACTCAACTGGTCAGGCAGCTGGAAATGAATTAGCAGCTAACATCTTGGTTAAGATGGCATCTGTGTACAATGCTCCCACAGTCAACATCTTCTGGACAGGACACAAAACTATTAATTTCATTTCTTTTATGTCATCTACATTAGGTTTTCATCCTGAATGTGAATCTGGAACTGTTGGAGCCGGCGATTTGCAGTTTGGAGATCGTTTGGGTGATCCAGCACTGAGCTATCTCCGAGAGGATTTCCGGAGCACGACCCTTATGGAGAGAAGACTGCGGGACGGGGTGCAAGCCAACGTTCGACTTCAGTTCACCGATTAAAGTGGCAAGCAAGATTGAAACGTCGAGGTGAGCGCCGGCTGTCTGCCTTTTGATCGCTGGTGGGATGGGCAGGGAATGTCGCTGTGCCTGGAGGACGTTACCCAGGTTTTCTGTGTTTCGGATGTGGATGTAGAAATGGACTATGGACAATGGACTTGTTATTCCAGTCTTATAGTTTTTTTATATTCTGTGCTTATCGCCCAATCTTTCTCATTTTTTTATGCAGAGGAGGGGGATTTTGGGGTTAATGATTGTGTTGCTATTCTTCACTTTCTTGGTTTGTGGGTATCTGAAGAAGAAGAATTTCAGGGTTGTATACTTCGATAATAAATAAACCTTTGAACCTTTGGCCGCGACCCTTTGTCAGGACAGGGAAGGAAGAGGGAAGACGCCAGAATAAAAAGGTAGGGGGAGAGGAAAGAGAGGAAAGTGGAAAGTGATAGGTGAAGCCAGGTGGGTGGGAAAGGTAAAGGGCTGGAGAGGAAGGATCTAATAGGAGAGGAGAGTGGACCATGGGAGAAAGGAAGGAAAGGGGGTGGCACAAGGAGAGGGGAGTGATAGGAAAGTGACGAGGGGTATAAGGCCAGAGTGGGAATAGAAGAAGAGGAAAGAGAGAGAGAGAAAAATTACCGGAAGGAGAAATCAATGTTCATGCCATCAGGCATCAGATTGGAGGCTACCTCAAAAGAATGTGAGATGTTGCTCCTCCCCCTGAGAGCAGCCTTATCATGGCAAAAGAGGAGGCCAAGGACCGACATGTCGGAACGGGAATGGGGACAGGAATTAATATAGTTGGCCACTGGGAAATACCGCTTCTGGCGGATGGAGTGGAGATGCTCGGCAAAGTGGTCTCCCAATTTACATTGGGTCACTCATAGATTCTGTGTCACAGCTGATAGAGGACACTTACTGTTATCAGTTGTGACACAGAATATAAGAGCTGAGATGTTGTGGTGCAATTTTATCAAACATTGGACAATAAGCAATCCGATGGAGGAACGCAGTGGGTCACTCAGCATCTGTGGGAGGAAAGGAACTGTCAATGGTTCAGGGTGAAACTCTCCATTAGGACTGAGAATATACATAAGTTATTTTATAAAATACTAGTTAGCCTGCACTTGGAGTACTCTGTGCAGTTCCGACTGCCACACTGCAGGAAGAATGTGACTGTGCTGGAGAGGCTGCAGGGGGGGATTCTCCAGGGTGTAGCATGGATTAGAGCATTTCAGTCATATGGGAAGATCAGCTACGTTAGGTTTGTTTTCCCGGAGCAGAGGAGGCTGAGGGATGACTCAGTAGAAGCACAGGAAATTATGAGGGGTCTTGTGCTGTGTATGACTGTTGGTTCTGTGTTTTATACCTTGGCCCCAGAGTAACACTGTTTCATTTGGCTGTATGCATGGGTATTCATGTAAGGTTGAATAACAATTAAACTTGAATTTGAACTTTTCCCCATTATTAGGGTGACTACAATAAGAGTGAGAAGTTTAGTCATAGTAGTCATACTTTATTGATCCCGAGGGAAACTGGTTTTCGTTACAGTTCCACCATAAATAATTAAATAGTATGAGATTAAATAGTATGAGATTAAATAGTATGAGAATAATTGAATAAGATGAGAGGTAGGAGGTTTAAAAGGGATATGAGGGGGAATTCTTTCATAAGACAGTGGTAGGAATCTGGGATTTGCTGCCTTAAAATGTAGTGGAGTAAATACTCTCATCTCATTTAAGGAGCTCCGAGATCAGTACATGAAACACCAAGGAATAGAAGGCTATAGACTTAATGAAGGTAACTAGCATTAGTATAGGTAGGTGCAAAGTTCAGTGTGGTAATGGAAGGGTGACAGACCTGTTTCTGCACTGTACTAGTCTATGACTCATGACTTACTGAAGAGCACCTCCCAATCATCATCGTTGAGAAGACTGAGGGCAATACACACCTGAGAGCAGCAGCCATCACAATTGCCCATCTATCTTAACTTTGAAATCTATCTGAATTCTTTAACTGTCAGAGATCCAAAATCCTGGCACTTCCCATCCAACAATACTACGGGAGTGCCTTCACCAGAGCACTTCAAGAAGGCCATCTTTTTAACACCTAGTCTAGGCTAACTAGGAATAGGCCATCAGTTTCAATATTCTGTGAATGAATAAACAGAAAAGATAACTAAGGATCTGCAAGTTTGCACTTTTAACTGATAGTTGAACAAATTCATTGAACAAGTCTCCAACATGCTAGTGAAAATTTCAGAATCCCACACAAAGTAAAATGAGATTTAATTTATTTGGAATTTAATTACGGAATTAATCAGTACAGGTATTTTGTAATAATATATTATAATAATAATTTACTCAGTATTATTAAAGAACACTGTAATACAGTATTCTAGGTCATTGCCAATTGTGTCAATCATAATGTAAGGATGATAGCAAATAAAATTAATTCAAAGTTTCACACATTTGTGTTCCATCAAATTTATTCAGTAGTTATTAATCATAGCATAATCTTATATTTCTTTCGCATTAAGCAATGCTGACACATTCCAGGCATCGGTTCAGATATCATACTTGAAATCATAGATATAAAGTACTCTTCAAAATGCATTCAACAAATGATAAAGAATGTACGAGCGAACAAACTCCCATTTATATAGCACCTGTTAATGGCCACAGAATGTCCCAAAGCAGTTCACAGCACTTGGACTTTTGAAGTCATTGCAGCAACCCCACAGACGGATTAAAGAGAAAGAATATGCACTGAAATTAAACAAGGTGTATCAAGTTGCTCATGGCTACTCCTCAACAAAACAGGTCAAAGCCAACCAAGTTTGTTGCCAGCTTCTCTGCCTCCTCCCAATCTGCAATGAAAATAATGGACAAAATCAAAACTGAAAAAATTAGAGAAGAAGAATTCATAGACAAAGATAGTGGTGCTCAGTGCCCCAGTATGTGCATGATGCAAAGAATACAGAGATTTTGTCCCACCACAACAAACGAGCTTTATCCATTAATGTACAGCCGACTTAGAAATATCATAGGGGAAACCTTGAGTCATGGAGAGCTCTGGGAACACAGAGCAGAAAAAGAATCACCTAAGTAGGGCACAGGAAACACATGACGTGTGCTGAATTATTCTGAAATTGTCCATGGTAACCAAATTTTTCAATGGTAAGTAAATATTTGGATGTGGAGTGGAAGACTTTGGACATCTTTCACCCAGTACCTCTGATCGACAAGTTATTACTTCTGACTCTTGGGCAGCAGGAATGAACACTTGCTGTCCATGCCCTCAGTATCACCTTCTCCTACCAGGGTCATGAACCACCCACCTTTTGACACTGAGTAAGAACAACAGCTTTGCTACTGCTGCAGGTGATAGGAGGACAAAGAAGTCCCAAATTTGATTTGTAAGAATAATTTTAACCCGTTTAGACCATAAGACCATAAGACAAAGGGGCAGAAGTCGGCCATTCGGCCCATCGAGTCTGCTCCGCCATTTTTTCATGAGCTGATCCATTCTCCTATTTAGTCCCACTCCCCCGCCTTCTCACCATAACCTTTGATGCCCTGGCTACTCAGATACCTATCAATCTCTGCCTTAAGTACACCCAATGACTTGGCCTCCACTGCTGCCCGTGGCAACAAATTCCATAGATTCACCACCCTCTGACTAAAAAAATTTCTTTGCATTTCTGTTCTGAAAGGGCCCCCTTCAATCCTTAAGTCATGCCCTCTCGTACTAGACTCCCCCATCATGGGAAACAACTTTGCCACATCCACTCTGTCCATGCCTTTTAACATTCAAAATGTTTCTATGAGGTCTCCCCTCATTCTTCTAAACTCCAAGGAATACAGTCAAGAGCGGACAGACGTTCCTCATATGTTAACCCTCTCATTCCCAGAATCATTCTAGTGAATCTTCTCTGTACCCTCTCCAACGTCAGCACATCCTTTCTTAAATAAGGAGACCAAAACTGCGCACTGTACTCCAAGTGAGGTCTCACCAGCGCCTTATAGAGCCTCAACATCACATCCCTGCTCCTATACTCTATTCCTCTAGAAATGAATGCCAACATTGCATTCGCCTTCTTCACTACTGACTCATGTACCCCAAGTAAATTCGGCATGAGTCCCCAAATCCTAAGGACTTTCTACAGGGGTAAGATTGAGAGCATCCTGACTGACTGTATCACTGCCTGGTATGGGAACTGTACTTCCCTCAATCACAGGGCTCTGCAGAGAGTGGTGCGGACAGCCCAGCGCATCTGTAGATGTGAACTTCCCACTATTCAGGACATTTACAGTGACAGGTGCGTAAAAAGGGCCCGAAGGATCACTGGGGACCCAAGTCACCCCAACCACAAACTGTTCCAGCTGCTACCATCTGGAAAACTGTACTGCAGCATAAAAGCCAGGATCAACAGGCTCATTGACACAATTGTATTTTTTAAGCTATATTGACTGTTCTGTTGTATATCTTACTGTATATACTATTTATTACAAATTACCATAACTTGCACATTGCACATTCAGACAGAGACATAACGCAAAGATTTTTACTCCTCACTTATGCGAAAGATGTATGAAATATAGTCAATCCAATTCAATGTTGAACCAGTTGGCATTTTCAGTGAGGTACAAGCAATCCTAGTGACACTACCTCTGTCAACTCTTAGATTGATCTTAGAGCAGGTGAAAGGTCGGCACAATTCATGGACCAAAGGGCCGGAATGGTGCTGTAATGTTCGGTAGCTCTCACTTGTGACTTTTTCAGAGAGCAGTGCAATGCACTTGGAAGTGCTCTGTGTGACTATCAAGTTGATGGTTGCAGCCAGAATAAACTCCACAGGCTTCAGAAGATGTGCTAACTGCTTATTGTCAGCAATTAACAACTAGCCGCTAAACTTAGACCAGATAGAATAGTGGAGCACATTACAGGCCCTTCGGCCCACAATGTTGTGCTATCATTTTAACCTCTGCTAAGATCAATCTAACCCGTCCCTCCCACATATTCCTCTAATTTTCTAAGAGTCTCTTAAATGTCCCTAATGTACCTGCCTCTACCCCTTAAGATTGTTAGGTTAAATAACGGCCGTAAGTTGTCCCTCTTGTGGGTGGTTGATACTAAAGTACGAGAGGTGATAATGGGTATGTGTACGAATGGTTACGGGGAAATAAGTGCAAGAATATCATTATGAATTAACTATATCATGAATTTGCTTTTGGTTCTCTGTTAACCCTCCTCTTGCCTTCAATCTGGAAAGCCATAAATTCAGGTAAGTGCAAAACCTAAGATGCATCTGCAAGAGGTCTGTCGGATCTGTCAGGTGAACTCAGCGGGTTGGGCAGCCTCTGTTGGGGGGATGTTGGCAATTACTTTCCCACACCTATGATGTTATTTTACCCATTGCGTTCTTCCCACGGGTTGCTTGTTGATGAGACGACGTGCTTGAGCGGGTAGAGGGAGATGGGAATTCCCACAACATTGAATAAATAAGTAGACATGTACTTGGGTTACCGTATATAGAATGGGACAGACCAAGCGGTGGTAAATGGGATTTGAATTTGGATGGGTACTTGATGGTTGCTGCTATGCTTTGTAACTTCAAAACATTAAACAATTTCTAAAATGTTAGTCTAACTTCATGTTTTACTTTAAGTGAGGCACTCACATATCACATGGTAGCGTGATGATGTAAGCAATTCATGTATTTTTACATATAACCAAAATGAATTATGTGACCAACATAGAATGCTTATTCAAGCAATATATTTACAAGAGTACTCAAATCTTGCTGAAATATTAAGTACACTATGGTCAGCATGAACTTGATGGGTGGAAGGGCATTTTCCTGTGCTGCCTGACTCTGTTACTCTTTATTTTTACCTTTGCTGGGTGAATTTGGCATTGTAACATACTAGAGCAAGTTTGCCAAATGATAACAAGTTTCCAGCATCTGCAGAATTTCTCCTGTTTATGATTTGCTAAATGATAATCCTTTTTGTTGTTTTTACTGCTGTTGTTTGGTTGTTAGGTGTGTTCTGCTTCGTTGTGTTCTGGGCTGTTCTGTTGAGCATTGTGGGCATTCTATCTTGGCACTGGAATGTGTGGCAACTCTTGCAGGCACATCACTAGCTGGGTTGGTTGCAAACACGGATGACACATTTCACTGTAGGTCTCAATGTTCATGTGATAAATACATCTGAATCTGAATGTGAATCTGAAATCTGAATATACAGTCAAATCCAACTATCTTAGAAATTATCTTGTGAATTATCCTGTGAATTATCCCACCACCAAACATATCTTTTCCTCCCCCCAACTTTCTACTTTCAGCACAGATCTCTCCCTATGCAACTCTTTTATCCATTCGTCCCTTCCCGCTGACCTCCCTCCTGGTACTTATCCTTGAAAGTGGAACAAGTGCTACACCTGCCCCTACACCACCTCCCTCACTACAATTCAGAGCCCCAAACAGTCCCTCCAGATGAGGAGATGCTTCACCTGTGGGTCTGTTGGGGTCATCTACTGTAGCTAGTGCTCCTGGTGTGGCCTCCTGTATATCAGTGAGACCCGACGTAGATTGAGCGACCACTTCGCCACACACCTACCTTCCATCCACCAGAAAAAGTGGGATCTCCCAGTGGCCACTCATTTTAATTCCATTTTCCATTCCCATTCTGACATGTCGGTCCACAGCCTCCTCTACTGTTACGATGAAGCCATGAGGCCGCACTCAGGTTGGAGGAGCAACATCTTATATTACATTTGGGTAGCCTCCAACCTGATGGCATGAACATCAATTTCTTGAACTTCTGGTAATGACCCCGCCCCCCTTCCTTCAGCATTCCCCATTTGCATTTCGCTCTCTCACCTTAACTCCTTACCTGTTCATCACCACCTTCTGGTGCACCTCCCCCTTTTCTTTCTTCCAAGACCTTCTGTCCTCTCCTATCGGATTCCCCCTTCTCCAGTCCTGTATCTCTTTCACCAATCAACTTCCCAACTCATTCTTTACCTCATCCCTTACTTCATCCCACCCCCTTCAGGTTTCACCTATCACCATGTGTTTCTTCCTCCCCTCCCCCCTCCTTCTTACTCTGACTTCTCATCTTTTTTTTTCTCCAGTCCTGAAGAAGGGTCTCGCCCTGAAATGTTTACCATTTACTCTTTTCCATAGACGCTGCCTGGCCTGCTAAGTTCCTCCAGCATTTTGTGTGTGTATCTTAGAAAACGTGTCTCTTCTAGAACACAGGCAGATAATCAGACACACCACTGGAGTCTGGATGGATGGGGAATTAATGAAGACACCATTGCACATCACGAGGTGCACATAGAAATATTACTGGAACTGAGACCTATAAATTTACTGCAACTCTTCAAGTATAACATGGTCACAAAAATCAGTTTCAGATCCTCAAGTTCATTATCCTACACATTGAGCTTCAATTCATTTTAGAAGGAATGTTGATGAAGGCAACAAAATTGTGATTGCCTTTCTGTCAAAAGCCCTAATGACAGAAAAGTCAACTATTTATTTCCCTGCGTGGGTGCTACCTGACCTGCTGACTTTCTCCAGCATTTTGTGTGTGTTGCTGTCAAAGATCACCTGGCAATAATCATGTCAGCCACTTCCATATCTGTACTGGTGTCTGTGTTCTGCATGCCTGTCAGGCTGTACCTGTTGACATTAAATCTTTTTGATCTTTGTTAATGCTTGGCTGATACATCAAGCCTCTGGCAACAGCCTTAATATTTACAGTGCTGAGATAATAATGCTAGAGTCATCTTCTCAGGGGATGATTAACCTTTGTCCTTAATCCAGAGATCCTTAATCAGCAGACAATTCAAATTTTCTGTTGTAAAATAGTCGCAACTTTGCATTAAGACATGGATCTGAATTGGTCCAATCTTTAGCAACGTGCTGATGTATTTGTTTCAGAAACATAACTTTCTGTGCAGTCTCTGATTTAGTAACTAGAAAGTCATCAGCCTAGAGACAGTATCTGTGGTTTACTTGGAAGGCAGAAACTCAGTGGTGTAATTGAAAAAAAATTGACTGGTTAACAGGATACAGAGAGTAGACATAAATGAGCCTTCTGGTTGGCCAAATATAGTGAAGTTTTAGCAACTTGGCTGAAGGCACAGAGGTACATTCACTAAATTTATTGATGACATATTGCTAAGTAGGAAAATAATTTGTAAAGAGGATGTGAGGAGACCACAAAGGGACATTAATGTGTTTAGCTGGAGGGAAATGATCTGACAAATAGAGTATAATGAAACAATATGAAAAATTATTAGAGAAAGTTAAAATAAAAACTTATCTAAATATTAGATTAGAGACTGTTGAGATGCAACAAGTGGAAAGTAATTAGGTTCAAAGCTTCATTTATTATCAGATCATGTATCCATATACAACCCTGAAATTTGTCTTCTCCAGATAGCCATGAAACAAAAAAGAACATGAAAGTCACTCAGAGAGAAACATCAAACCCATTCCCCTCATACAAAAAGAACGGCATCTCGATCATCAACCCCACTCCCCCCAAAAAACACAACAGAACCATTGACCCCCCCAAAAAAACAACCCCACCCCACACAAAGAAACTAACTGAACACAGCAAAACATCAACTCCCAAACACCCTCTCCTCGCACAACAAAACGGAAAAGGAACAGACGATAAAAAACTGAGAATATAATCCCCCGTCTGAAAAAGTCCACAGTCCATAAATACAATAATCCAATCCATAATCACAGAACCACGATACCATCTTCCGATATCACCAACATTCATTGAAAGAAAGGGATACGACTTGAGGCAAAGAGGCCTACCCATCTGCCACAGCAAGCCACACAGTGATAGGCCATTCACAGGTTCCTTCTCCAGCAGTGACCAAAGTGAGGAACAACGGCACTGGCACTCTCGCTCACCTCCTGCATTCGCATTGATTCCTCAACCTTCCTCGATGCCTTAATCAGTGATTAATGGATGCTTAAAATGAAGGCAAATATCAGCTCGTGCCCCAACTCAAAGACTTGTGCATTGAAGCTGCCTGAGTACGTGCTCACTTCCCTGAATTTCTTGGGGACTGCGAAGCACTGGATTACTCAAATGATCTCCAAACTGTAAATCGCAGGCTCTACAGTCCCAAAAACACATTTAAAGTGAAAAGCAGGTGTAAAAGAAGTAAAAAAGACATTTCCGTGAGCTCTCTGAAAGATATTGACCGAGGGAGTGGTGTATGCTGGCACCATCTTGACCAGGGGTGAATTATGGAAACATTTACTCTTCTCTTTACATTTACAATTCCTTATTTTTTTGTTTCAATAGGGTTGTAACTTCGTCATGTCCTGTATTGTCTCACATAGATAACTTCTGGTTGGATAAAAATACATTTTCTTCATTCAAGGTTTATGCTAGAGGGATATAGTCACTTCAGAAGCTCTTCCAGTTCACATATCCCATTGCACAGGCGATGGTCTAGGCCATGCAATATCTTGTCGTGTGTTGACTGGAAATTTTTCAGATGATGGCTTCATTTATTATGGCAACTTGTGTATAAAACTACAGACATATTTACATAGGTGGAGGGTATGCTGATTCTCTTCAATGTTTTGAATTAGATTAATCTTGGAAAGAAGCAGATTTTTTTCCTATTCAGTGTTAGGATTTTGAGATATCAGCAACGTATCCTGTACGGACCATCTGCTGAGAGTCGCAGTATAGCCACAGTATAACGTTGGTATCGTATCAACCTCAACATTGGGGTCGCTCATTTATTTTTCAACAAGAGTCCATTCTTCCCAGGCTTCTTCAGCTTTTCTTCCACCTAATCTTATAGGAAATTTGTTGTGGACAAGGTTTACAACTCACAAAATAAATTAGATTGTGGATGTGTGCCTTCGATTTGGTAATGTCGGCATAAATATTTTTAAACACTTTTTCATATTTACTTAATAGCCTTCCCAACCATAATTTCATAGCATCTGATACGTACTAAACATGTCTTTCTAACTGATATTCCATTTTCTTAGCATACAATTTCTGTTGCTCTGGATTGACATCACCATTTCTGATCATTGGCCATCATAAGCCACAGCTCAAATAAAATGAGGTAATGTGTGTCAGTGGCTTTAACAGTTAACATCATGAAGTACTTTGAGTGGCTGGCCATGGCACACATCAGCTGAAGCTTTCCAGACAACCTCCACCCACTCCAATTTGCCTACCACCCAAACAGGTCTGCAGCAGACACCATCTCCCTGGCACTACACTCATTTCTGGAGCATCTGGACTGTCAAGACACTTAAGTCAGATTACTGTTTATTGATTACAATTCAGCCTCCAAACTCATCGCCAAACACGGGACCCTGGGAGTCAGTGCCTCCCTCTGCAACTGGTTCCTTGCCTTTTCTGACCAAGAGACCACAATCAGTACAAATAGGTAGCAACACCTCCTCCACAATTATTATCAACACTAGTGCTCCACAAGGTTGTGTCCTCAGCCCCCTACGCTACTCTCAATACACTCATGACTTTGAGGCCAGATTCTGCTCGAATTCCACCTATAAGCTTGCAGATGATACCATTGCAGTGGGCCGTATCTCAAATAATAATGAGTCGGAGGTGAGAGAAAGATTTCAGTAGTTCATCAAGGTATCCTTTGATGACTATTGTGCTTTCTGTCAAAAGCAGACAACTGACTTCCCTGCTGTGTGTGCCTCAATCTGCTTTGTATCCATGTCCATTCCGACTGATTGGGCACTTATCAAGTTATATCTTGAAATATAGCCTCTTCCCACTATGAACCATGCAGGAGCTGCACCTGTCTGGCTCTACTATGGCAGAAGTGACTGCAGTGTTATCCAACCTCTCTGTAATTCGCTGGTGGAGTGCAGTTCCTCTCTGTGCAGGTGCTGAACAGGTAGTATCCTTTAGGTCTTAGATTCCAAGCTCCCGTCAGGTCTCCTGTCCTTTTACACATCCAACACTTGGGCCTCCTTGAAGGACCTGCCGTCGCAGCTGTAGCAAAATCCCACTCCCACCCACGCTGTGACAGATGTTACTCAGGAATGGAATCGTTGCTGCTGCCTTCTGATTATTAGCTCCAATCAAGTTTTTGACTCACGATGGATACATTTCTTTGGCATTTATCCATCAGGGCTGTAATTTTGCAGGCTATGACGAAGCTAAGACACCACCTGTTGTGAAACTTTGGACCAGATTGATTCATCATTGAAGCTACGACTATTTTGCAGTGCACTGCTCAAGTATTCTCCAAAGTTCCACTCTCTACAGTCATCCTCCTGTGAAGCAATGTACTCATTGATTGATCTCCCACGATTTGATTCTTTATGCCTAACTTGTGAGTTTGAACTGTTTCACATGGCTTTGGGCTGAAGTAATCCTCCAAATCTTGTGAAATGGGTTCTTACTCTGTCCATGAATTATAATAGTTCTCAGAAGATAGAACTGCCTATTCACACTCTTGAATAGCATTCTAAGGTGTCTGCACACTTTTAGTACGTTGCCCTACTTTAAGAGCACTATCACAAATAAATCCATCCATTTACACTAAGGACTCACTTGCTCGACAGTACACTCTGATGCTACCTGTATATTCTGCCTGAAGTTGGGGCACTTTGTCTCACTTTCCTTATGAATAGTGGCCCTGCTCCTCGGCACCGAGCTCAGTGACCCCTGTGTGTTCATTACTCCAGTTATCAGCAACACCCTGCCTTTGTGGTGTTATGCATAACAAACAGGAGTGTTTGAGGCCACAGCATGACATTGATCATTTGGAAAGTTGGAATGAATTACTTTTTATTTATTTTTTATTGGGAGATACAGCATGGTAACCTTTCCGGCCCAAACTAGTCCTTGCCATCTGGTTGATCAATCAACCCACTAACCTGTCCATTTTTGGAATGTTGCAGGAAACCGGAGCACTCAGAAGAAACCTACACAGTCATGGGGCAGGTGTAGAAATTCCTTACAGACATTGGTGGAATTGAACCCGGGTTATTGGCACTGTAATAGCATCACACGAACTCCTATTCTACCGCGCTGTCATTATCTGCAGGTAAGACATTCACGGTAAATGATTGGGCCCTGAGGAATGCTGATAAGCAGAGGGATTTTGAGGGATCTTGCCTCTCGAGGTCCCTTCAAATCTTTCTGCTTCCTGCACCTTAAATCAATGCCCTCTAGTTTTAGAATTCCTCGCCCTGGGGAAAAGCCTGAGACTTGAGACTATCCCCTTCATTTATAGCCCTCATAATTTCGTAAACCTGTAGAAGATCACCCCCCAGTGTTCTTCGCTCCAGGGAGAATAGTCAAGCCTGCCATCCTGACAAGGTCCTTGTGAATCTTTCCTGCACCCTCTGTAACTTCATCACATCTCTTCTGTAGTATGGTGGCCAGGACTGCACACAGCACTCCAAGTGCACTCTCACCAACGTCTTGTATAGCTAATGTGATATCCCAACTCTTGTACTCACTGCCCCAAACAATGAAGGCAATCAAGCCATCTGCCTTCTTCACAAATCTGTCACCACTTTTAGGGAACTATATACATAACTTACCCACCACCGAGAAATCATTCTCTACAGCTTCTGCTGTCTCCAAAGGGATCCTATGATTAAGCACGTTCTCTTCTACCCCATCCCTCCACCTTCCACAGGGATCGCTCCTTCCGTGATTCCCACTTGTCCCTCCCCACTAATCTCCCTCCCGGAACATCCCTGCAAATGGCCAAGATGTTACACCTGCCCATTCAACTCCTCCTTCACTTCCATTCAGGGTCCCAAGCAACCCTTCTGGGTGAGGTAACACGTTACCTGTGAATCTTCTGGGGGCTTCTGTTGTGTCTGGTGCTCCTGCAGTGGCCTCCTCTACATTGGGGGATTGCTTCATCAAGCACCTCTGTTTCATCTGCCAAAAGCAAAACCTCCCGGTAGCCAAACATTTTAATTCCAATTCCCATTCCAGTTCTGACATATCAGTTCATGGTCTCCTCTAGTGCCACAATGCGCCACTCTGTGGAGGAACGACATCTCGTATTCCATCTGGGTAGTCTCTAACGTGATGGCATGAATACCAATTTCTCCTTCTGGTAAAAGAAACATTTTTCCCCTTCCCTCCCCTCCCCTCCCCTCTTCTTCTATTCCCCACTCTGGCCCTTTACCTCTTCTCACTTGCCTATCACCTCCCCCAGATCCCCTCCTCCTTCCCTTTCTTCTGTGATCCACTCTCCTCTCCTATCAGATTCATTCCTCTCAGCCCTTTAGCTTTCCTACCCACCTGGCTTCACCTATCACCTTCCAGCTATCCCCCTGTCTCTCCCCAACCTTTTTATTCTGGTGCCTTCCCCCTTTCCAGTCCTGAAGAAGGGTCTCAGCCTGAAACATCAACTGTTTATTAATTTCCACAGATGCTGCCTGACCTGCCTAATTCCTCCAGCATTTTGTGTGTGTGTTGCTTTGGATTTACAATATCTATAGAATTTCTTGCGGTTACTATGTACTGTACCCCTTGGTCTCTGTTTTATAACACTCTCCAGGGACCTGCTATTCACCTTTCACCTCAGTCCTGTCCTGGTATAACTTCCCAACATGCATCGTTTTGCACTTGTCTGTGTTAAACTCCATCTGCCCTTCCTTGGCCCACTTCCCCATGTGGTCTTGATTCTGTCATAACTGTTGAAAACCTTCTTCACTGTCAACTATGCCACCAATTTTGATGCCATTCACAAACTTATGAATCATAACACCGTTTCCAAGCAGCAGAGGACCCATCATCAATCCCAACAGCACACTACTGGTCACGGGCCTCCAGTGAGAAAAACAGCCCTCTACTACTGCCCCCTGACTCTATCACCAAGCCAATTTTGTACCCAATTGGCTAGCTCCTCCTACGGTACACTTAGTCAGGCACTGGGTATTAGTGACTGCCAGCACCTCCTCTTTTGTAATATCACATTGTTTCAGTTCTCTTGCCTGAATTCACTAGTTTCCATAACTTCCTCTATTGTAAACACAAAAGACAAGTACCTGTTTAAACCCTCGCCGATCTCCTATGGCTCTACACACACTGATCCTTAATCTCTCGACAGTTACTCTTTTATTGTTAATACACTTCTACAAAGTTCTAGGATTCTCCTTATTTACTAAGGAAATCTAATGTCCTTTTCCCAACTGATTTCTCTTTTTTAGTACACACAACATTTAAGAAGTTCCTGGACAACCAATTGAACGGCTAAGGCGTTGAGGATTATGGATCAAATGTGGTTAAATGGGACTTAAGTACAAAGGCCAATACAGTATAGATGTGACAGGATAAAGGACTGGTTCTTTGCATTATCGCTGTATGACTTTATGATTCTATGGTGTCTTTTTACTTACCACTACCAGTGCAGGTTCATTGACTCACCATACACCCAGGAAAACGTTGATGCCCAAATAGTTGCCTTCTCTGACTGTGGAGTTTTGAGATCCCACAGTTCATTTTATCATCCGTAACACCATAAGAAATGGGAGCAGAATTATTGTGTCCGCTCCAGCATTCCACGATGGCTGATTTATTATCCCTCTCCTCTGTACTCTCCATAACCTTTGACAGCCTTACTAATCAAGGACCTATTAATCTCTGTTTTAACATACCCAGTGACTTGGTCTCCACAGCCCTCCGTGCCAATGAATTCCACAGATTCACCACCCTCTGGATAAAGAAAATCTTCCTCACCTCTGTTCTAAAGGGACCTCGGTCTATTCTGAGACTGTGCCCTCTGGTCCTAGAATGGGTCTAGTCATGTTGAATGAGTCTGGGCCTGATATGTTTCAGTAATGTAACGTAAACTATCCTCATTACCAGCAGTATATATTGCTGTTGTTGCTTGTTGTTATTGTTGTTGCTTGTGTTGTTGCCATAATAAGTGGCAACACTTGTGGGCTGCCCCAGCATATACTTAGGTTCAAAGTTCAAAGTAAGTTTATTATCAAATACATGTATGTCACCATATACAACCCAGAGATTCATTTTCTTGTTGGCATGTTCAATAAGTCCATAATAGAGTAATAACCATAACAGAAGCAATGGAAGACAGCACCAACTTGTGTGTCCAACCACTGTGCAAAAAGCAGCAAACTGTACAAGTACAAGCAGTAGAGCTTCTAGGACGATGTTTCAATCCCTATGGTAAGTTGGCACTCTTGATGTTGGCAGTGGGTTTGGAGTGGTGACAAGGAGGGAGGGTAGGTATGTCATCGGGGTCATCAGGTGGGCACCCTCCCTCTTTGATGTTTCGTTGATAAGCCCACGACGTCTCCAGAGGGCTCAACGATGCTACCTGGCATCCCAGGTACACCCCCCTCAGTTCCATACTCTCCTGTCTTCATCTTGCAGCCCAGTTGTTGTCTTTCCTTTTAATCCAAATCCAATTGCTGCTTTCTTCTGCTGCACTTGACAAAGACTTGATTGATTGCTTGTTGGAGGGAGTGACCCCTCACCCCCATCTTCTTCAATAGACTGGTCATAGATGTAGCAACAAATCCCCTGCATCTCACTTCTACAGGGAAAATCTTGGTCTTCCAGCCATTCTGGGCAGCTTCAGTTGGAAGTTCAGAGTACTTGGTCTTTTTCCTCTCATAAGCTTCTTCAACACCATCTTCCCATGGTACTGTCAATTCCATAACATATGCCAGCCTGGCTGTTGTGGACCACAGGACCATGTCTGGCCAGAGTGTTGTAGCCACAAGAAAGAAATAGTAATAATAAATAAATAGGAAATAAATATCACAAACATGAGATGAAAAATCCTTGTGAGTCTATTGTGGGAACATTTCAATGATGGGGCAAGTGGAGTTATCCCCTTTGGTTCAAAAGCCTGGTGGCGAGAGTCCTGAGGCTCCTGTACCTTCTTCCTGATGGCAGCAGCGAGAAGAGAGCATGACCTGGGTGGTGGGGGTCCCTGATGATTTTTGTGTTGGTTGTTAACGTATTTCACTACATTTAATAAATGAATCTGAGTCTGAATCTGACACTTTCAGATTGGAAGGGCAGTAGATGTAATGAATTCCACAGGTGTGCCCATGCACATTATAACAACTTAAGTAACCTCAGAAGTGTACTTGGTCACTGATACAATGCAGGAAATGAAGTCACCAAGTTATGCATTGCAGGTTCACACCACCAGCATTACAACTAGTGACTTAAATATCCGCTTTAGTGATTTGGGTAAGGTACACATAGTGGCAGAGGAGAAATCAAACCAACAATGGTAAGAGAGAGCAGATAATTCCTCACATAAACGCCCCATGGAAAAACAGTACCACACATTCAGTGAAGTTCCAACCAGTCTCAACATCCATTAGTATGGGTTCTTAATCTACAACAGGACCATCCTAAAGTCATAATATAGACAGGAACTGATTAAGAAAATCACAGAGGCAATACTGTTCAACCCTGTTGAGGTAAAATTTGCAATTTGGCCTGAAGTTTCTCCCTGCAACTAAACAGTGGCACCTAGTGGTTTTGTAGTGCATCGCGGCCGTGCAAGTTCTGCTGCAGATTGTCAAAGGAAAGTTTTGAGTGCTTCTCACAGTATGGAATGAAGGAATCAAATAGCCAAAATTCATCACTCTCAGCTTGTCCAGAGGAGATATTTATGTTTGGTTGTGCATGAACATTTTGGGTTTTTTTTGCCAAATTCTCAAAGCTACACAAAGTGGTGGTTTTATTGAGTCACACTCTTATCTATGGGATTAATCAAACAGTTTTGATGGTTTGCTCCAGGCCCCAGCCATCCTGTTAATGATTCTTTCTCAGTCGCTTCATCTTCAGCCTTGGGGAGTATTCAGGAGCAGCTCTCACACTCAGCCATGCACTTTTGTAATACCGTAACCTTTGCTGCTCTTTGCAATAACGCATTAATGACTTGGGAGTAATGGATTAAAATACTCTTCAGTAGAGGGCAATAAGTGAGCTGTAAGTCTAGACCAGAGATACAGAGTAAATCTGTTATAAAGCCATCAGACTTTTATAGGCTGCTTTTGAGTACTTGTCACTAAATGAAAAGCAGGACTTCTAGGAGGTTTCTTTGCTGACGGCGTCTGCTAATTGACTGTTCATCAGTTATCCTTGCATGTGGCACATCTTAATCAAATCAGTCACCGTTTGCATATAACTTAGGAACCTGGGTGATATAGTGAGCTGCAGAGCGACTTTATGTAGGGAGCTGTGCGTTTAAATCCAGTCCCACTAAACAAAATAAACCTATTCCCTCTAAATGATTTTACTCAGCAAACCAGTTACTCAGATCCTTCAACCAGCAGGCCCTTGAATCAAAGGGGATAACTTCACTTGCCCCAGCACTGAAATGGTCCCTCAACCTATGGACTCACTTTCAAAGACCTGTCATCTCATGTTCTCGATATTTATTGCTTATTTATTATTATTATTTCTTTCTTTTTGGATTTGCATAGCTTGTTGTCTTTTGCACACTGGTCAAACACCCAAGTTGGTGGGGTCTTTCTCTGATCCCGTCATAGTTATTATACTATTATGAATTTGTTGGTCTGATGTTCTTATTAGTATTTCTGTGTGGGTGATCTGTTGGTCTTTGTGTGTGGGAGAGGGAATTGGGGGTTTGGTGCTGTTGCCACTGTTCTTTTTTGGGGGGGTGTTGGGGGTTTGATGCTGTTCTTTTGTGTGAGTGAGGGGTTGGGGATGTTTGGGATTTGGTGCTTCAGCTGCTGTTTTCCGTGTGGGTAATCTGTTAGTTTTTTGTGTGTGGGGGGGGGGTTGTTTCTTTTGTCCTTTTCATGTGTGGAGGGGGTTTGATGTCTTTTCTTTCAACAACACCTATAGTTTTTCTATATTTTATGGCTATCTGGAGAAGATGAATATCAGAGTTGTATTGTACATGGATATTTTTGACAATAAAATGAACCTTTATTAAATATGCTCACAAGAAATTTAATCTCACATATATTTTGACATATATGTACTTTGATAATAAATTTATTTCAAACTTTGAACAAGCCCCAACGCCTTCACAATATTCAGAATCCAGTTACATGTACCCATATGTACTATGCGATCTCAAACAGAGTATAAAGATGACTATTGTGGGAATTGGAAACCAGAGAATGATGCAGCTTCATACACCCATGCATGAATTACTATCAGGTAAGATATAAACTCACACACCCACACTCACTGAAACTGGGCAAGTCGTGGCCTCAGATACTGATAGGTAGGATGACTCATACATTCACACAATAACATACAACTGAGAATTTTGGAGGCTGCATATTACAAAAAAAGACAAATTTTCCATGAGCCACCCCAACACAGCACATCAGAGAGAAAGCAATATGCTGTCTACTGATAAAGGAATAATCTATGGTTTAAGTGCTGATATCTGAATGAAAAGGGAAAAAGAAAAGGGAGAGAAATACAAATAAAAAACTGTTACAGCATTTTATTAGTGCCATAAACCCTCACATGCTCTTTTGTGAATCTGATTTAAATTGCCTTATGGTAATTTTGTTCTCATGAGGTTCTGACTTGCATTTATAATCAAAGTTTTATCTAAAAATTAATCTCATCAGAGTTTTGAAATCGTGCTAACCAGGGAAAGCGACTGATTAACTATGCAGGAAAGTGTTTTCCCAAGCTTTTCATACAGATGTAGAATAAATAAATATTCTTGCATGTATAAGCAACAGAATTCCAGCAATGGAAAACTGCAGTGTGTTTTTTTGACAGAGGACTTTGATCTATTGTGATGTTTAGCAACTTAGTTAACGGATGACTCGTTTGCCTGGGACCAAACAGTAAGCGAGATGGGGTGTGAGAAGAACATTATAAGCTAAGCATGCACGTCTGAAGTGTGGACATTTTTACTTGGCTGATGTCTATGGGTAAACGTACACCACAGAAGCACTTGAACACTGAGTGTGTCTGATCTCAAACTACAATTTAGGTGTAAGCTAATGCTAGGATATATATCGGGTTTTGGCATAGGTTTGGGGTGGGGGGGACTACTGCACAAGATGAAAGAAAGCTGCAGAGAGTTATAAAATTAGTCAGCTCTTTCATGGGCACTAGCCTCCGTAGTATCCAGGATATCTTCAAGGAGCGATGCCTCAAAAAGGCAGAGTCCATTATTAAGGACCCCCATCACCCAGGACATGCCCTCTTCTCATTGTTACCATCAGGAAGGAGGTACAGAAGCCTGAAGGCGCACACTCAGTGACTCAGGAACAGCTTCTTCCCCTCTGTCATCTGATTTCCTAATGGACATTGAACCCTTGAACATGACCTCACTACTTGTTTATTTCTATTTTCTTTGCACTACTTATTTAAAAAATATATATAAACTTACCGTAATTTGGAGTCTTTTTATGTATTACATAGTACTGCTGCTGCCAAGTTAATAAATTTCACAAAATACACCAGTGATATTAAACCTGATTCTGATTTTGTCAACTTGTAAGTTAACAATACTTAAAGCTGGTTAATTATCAATGTTTCTCAATCTGCATAGGTTTTGCAATTCTCTGCAGTTCCAGAAGACTTAATGACAATCTGCTGTATCTGCAAGGGATGGCGCAGGAGCTGGAGCTACAGAGTAACGAAACCTGTCCACATTGCATTGGGACACTGAAATGTAAAGAGACCTAATAGTTTAGCCAACTTTTTCCTTCAGTGTAGAAGACCGAGAAGTGATCTGATCGAGGGGTTCAATATCTTGAAAGGATTTAATAGTGTAAGTACATCTGAACTATTTGCTCAGGTGGAGATAAGGAGAGCAACAGGACAAGTTAGTTCAAATATGAAAGTGCTAGAATTCGGAACCCTCTGCCCAAGTATCAGTGGCTGCTAGGCAAATACTTTGTGGTTAATTTACAAGACTATTGATCCTGTGATATGAGATCGTATCCCAGCACGGTTGCTGAGGAATTAAAGCTAAGTGGATTAAATAAATTTTAAATGAAAAGCTGGTTTGGTGACCATGCATCAGAATGTCGCTGAAAACTCTGTTCACTGATCTCTTTCCTGTTAGATTGAACCAGTTCCATCATTCTCATTTTAACAAGGTGCTTTTGCCCACAGAACTGCCACTCAGTGGATGTTTATTTTTGCACCATTTTCTGTAAACTCGAGAGATGATTGTGTGTAAAAGTCCCAGGAGATTAGTGTTTCTGGGATACTCAAACTAACCCATCTGGCGCCAACAATCATTCCACAGGCAAATTTACTTAGACCACATTTCTTCCCCATTCTGATGTTCGGGCTGAATAACAATTGAACCTCTCAACCATATCTGCAACCTTTTATGCATTGAGGTGCTGCCACATGATTGGCTGATTAGATATTTGCATTAACAAGCAAGTGTGCAGGTGTACCTAATAAAGTGGCCACTGATCCTACATTTCATTGACTCCTAACTGCACTGTGCACAGTTAAGGGGCCAAGGGTAATTAGGGGTGGACAATAATGCTTACCTTGCCTGCAAAGTCCTCAACCCCTGAATGAATGTACAAAAATGGGAGACTTTGCTGTTGAAGTTGCTAAATTTCAGGTATGATGAGACAAGAGGAATTGCAGAGGAAGGAGGTTCTGACTCTGACCGAATGACTGTGCACCATTGAAGGCCATACTGCCCTACTCCTCTGCCCAATGCTTCTGTAGTGCAATTCCTATTGATATTTAAAGCTCAGTCGGTAATGAACAGCCTGCATTGTAGCAGTCTCTGACTTGGCAGAAGGAGGTAAAAATTAAATTAGATTTAGTTACGTGTCCAGAACATTCAATGCAATCACAAAGCTGCCTATTACTGTTCAGAGGAGTCAAGAATCAGAAACAGTTGTAGTGCCGAATAAAAGCAAACTCCAACTGTGAGTAGAGATTAAGTGCGCAAGCTGTATGTGGAGACAAAGCGTCTTTTGTTGTAGCAGCCTTTTTCTTCAGGCAGCTTGTTCAGTGCAAGTGCGGACTCAACTAATTGAGTGTTGATGGAAACATGAAGATGGTACCTGAGTATTTTTTACATCCTGCTTATATAAGGAATACTTGGAAGTCTTACGTAAGTTACAGAGGCCACCAGTTACTGTAATCATAACATTTAGTCAAAGGGAAAGAAATATTACGTTATCAAGTAACCACACTGAGCTAATGGCAATTTTTAGCTAATGGTTAGACAATTTTTGTGCTACTTATTATTTTACTCACTGCCGTTTTCTAAATTAGGGGAGAACAACCTATAGTTTTTGGTTTCCAGGAAGCCAGTGGTTATTGTTGCTAAAATTCCCAGGGAAAGATTATTCCCTGGCCCTGAACTTCCATGGAATCACAGGTCCTTTAACGTCTGCCGGACGATGCTGAGGATGTTCTACGAGTCTGTGGTGGCCAGTGCGATCATGTTTGCTGTTGTGTGCTGGGGCAGCAGGCTGAGGGTAGCAGACACCAACAGAATCAACAAACTCATCCGTAAGGCCAGTGATGTTGTGGGGATGGAACCGGACTCTCTCACGGTGGTGTCTGAAAAGAGGATGCTGTCTAACTTGCATGCCATCTTGGTCAATGTCTCCCATCCACTACATAATGTACTGGTTGGGCACAGGAGTACATTCAGCCAGAGACTCATTCCTCCGAGATGCAGCACAGAGCGTCATAGGAAGTCATTCCTGCCTGTGGCCATCAAACTTTACAACTCCTCCCTTGGAGGGTCAGACACCCTGAGCCGATAGGCTGGTCCTGGACTTATTTCATAATTTACTAGCATAATTTACATATTACTATTTAACTATTTATGGTTCTATTACTATTTATTATTTATGGTGCAACTGTAACGACAACCAATTTCCCCCGGGATCAATAAAGTATGACTATCACTATGACTATGACTATGTACAGAGGCGTATGCGGCTTGAAGCCAATACTCTCCTGTGTGTTTCGGACAAGAAGTGAATTTTACTTCCCTCAATAGTAATTGCAATTAAATCTGCAGGCTCCAGCCTGGACAATAATCCTGTCTGAATTTTTGTTAAAAATCCATCAGTCTTTATAACTGTCCCTGCCCTAACCTGACACGGTGTCACTTGAGGAATCTCACAGGTGAAATGAGAAATTTACTTGTGACAGCATTGCCAGACACAGCATCAAATAAGCAGCATTAATGAGAGAAGTATAAATTATAAGAAAGAAGACAATTAGAACAAAAAGAAGCATTGCACATTGGTGTACGAAGTGATCAAAGTGGTCATAAGCTGCTGGACCGATACTGAGTTAGTGATTAGTGTTGTGCAGGGTGGTTCAAGAAAAGAACAATTGAAGGGAAGTCGCTGGTTTTGAACTTAGTGGTATGCGACTTCATGCTTCTGATGGTAGCTTTGGGAAGATGGCATGGCCTGGATGATGGGTTCTTTGGTGACCAATGTTGCATTGAGCCATTGTCTCATGCAGATAGTGGGAGGTGTGTATCGGGATGAGTTCACTGTTCTCTGCAGCTTCTTGTGTTCCTACACATTCAAGCTGCTGTACCAGGCCTTGATGCAACCAGTGAGGACACTTTCAGCAGTGCATCTGTGGAAGTTTATTAGAAGGCTTGGTGAAGCTGAACCCGAAGACTGCGTCACACCTTCCTTTTAACTGTAGAGGTCATCCGATATGTTAACGCTCACAAATTCTATCTTATAATTTCCAATAATACTGTATTTTTTCTTATACCTGCTCCACAAAGATTTACCTTCTTCCCCTTCACCTTTATGATTGACATGGGGAAAGAGCGTGGAACAGCCCCTTCTGGCCCAATGAGCCATGACAGCCAGCAGCCTACCTATTTAACCCTAGTCTAATCGCAAGACAATTTACGATGACCAATTAAACTAATAACCGGTATATCTTTGGACTGTAGAGGAAACTGCAATTGTCAGAACAGAAACATACGGTCATGGGGACAGCATATCAATGGCACTGGAACTGAACTCTGGGCTTCAATGCCCCAAGCTGTAACAGCATCGCACTAACCGTTACATTAACCATGGTGTCCATGTTCCTTGGCATCTCAGCATCTTAATCAAGTCCAGCTTCCTTCACAGAAATCATTTACTTCCACCTGGGTAACATCTCCCACTTCAGTCTCATGCAGGAAACCTCATCATGGGTCTGACTCAACCAATCTTGCCAGTTCCTCTCTTAACCTTCCCACCAGATCATCCTGATCACCTTCCCCTTCACAATCAACTACACCACCAATACTCGTGTCACATATTCATCTCATGTTCAACTTATAATTATACCTCTTTCCTTCATATCCAGATCTTTAATGTTTATGACAAATACTAGGGTTCCAGTCCTGATCCTTGTGGTACATTACTGGTCACAGTCTTCAAATCACAATCAAAAGCCTACATTTTCATCCTCTGTCATCAATCACCAAGCCAATTTTAGATCCAATTTGTCAAACTGCCCATATGCTCTGAACTTTTGCACAAATCTCCTATGTAGGACATGCCAAAGGCTTCAGTGAAGTCAACATTGCTGACATCAAATACATTGTCTTTATTGATATACTTTGTCACTTCTCAAAAACTACAGCCAGTTTCATCTGTCAGGACTCCCCTTAACAAAACCGTACAGACTATCCATGATTAGTGTTACCTCTCCCAAAGCTGATTAACCCTACCTCTCAGGATTAGTTCTGATAACTTCACCACTACGGATATTAAGCACACCAGCCTCTAAATTGCCTGGATTACCTCTGCTGTTCTTATTGAATAAAAATACCCCATGCACTGCCCTTGACTTGTCTGTAGCCAGGAAAGATTTGCAAAGTTCTGCCATCTCCCAGCAAAGTACCTATAATTCATTGTATAATTTCCCAGTTAAATTAAAACAGTTTACTCTTATCCCATAGATTAGAGACCTTTATGCTCACTGGATAATTTATACTGTACCCTACAATATTTGATTTTGTTTATCAATGCATAATTCATTTGTAGATTCAATTCTTACTTTCCTAAGTCATTGTGCTTACACCCTGCTTTGGAGAAACATTGTCTCGTTTCATGGCATACATGTATATAGTTAAATGACAATAAACTTAACTTGGTGTAAACAACAGGAATTCTGCAGATGCTGGAAATTCAAGCAACACACATCAAAGTTGCTGGTGAACGCAGCAGGCCAGGCAGCATCTGTAGGAAGAGGTGCAGTCGACGTTTCCTGACGAAGGGTCTCGGCCTGAAACGTCGACTGCACCTCTTCCTACAGATGCTGCCTGGCCTGCTGCGTTCACCAGCAACTTTGATGTGTGTTGCTTAACTTGGTGCAATGCAGATTTAAATCTGTTTTAAAATGAAGGAAATGTCTCCTCTTTCCTGAGCCCCCTGCATCTGGCATCAAGTGAAGTAAAGGGCAGGGAACGAGCAGTGTGTGAAGGAGCGGTAAACCAAGTATTGACAGTGGGGATGGGGGATGGGTGAATAACCTGCAACTCTGCTTGATTCAGATTTCGGACCGGGAAATATGTATGCAATGCTTTCTTCAGCAGCAACAGGGTTTACAATTGGTTTTGTTGCATTACTTAATGGCTTTGTGTGACTGATGGACAGAAAAGCTTTTTCTCAATTTATACTTTCCACGAAGCACTGAAAGTAAAAGCCAGGATATTTTACTGCTCTTTTCCAAATACAGCACCCAGGGTTCAACTTACCATCTTGTCCACAAAACAGTATCTCCATCGATGCAAACTTCCTCAGTACTGCTCTTTCCATTTTTTTACCTCATCTCCATTGGGAGTTGAAACAATGACTTCCCGACTCACAGATAAAGTCTGACATCTTCCCTCTTCCTTTCCAGTCCTGAAGAAGGGTCTCAGCCCAAAACGTCAACTGTTTATTAATTTCCATAGATGCTGTCTGACTTGTTGAGTTTCTCTGGCATTTTGTGTGTGTTGCTTTGGATTTCCAGCATCTGCAGACTTCCTTGTGTTTAAAAGGTGTCACTTAAATTTGTCAATAAAACGGTTGGTCAGGTACATGGGTAAGAGAGGTTCAAGCATGAGCAAATGGAGCTACAAATCATAAACACAAGAAATTCTGCAGATGCTGGAAATCCAAAGCAACACACACAAAATGTGTCCTGAGAAAAGGTCTCAGCCCGAACAGTTGACTATTTGTTCATTTCCATGGACGCTGCTGAGTTCTCCCAGCCTCTGTGTATGGTGCTAGCTTAGATGGGCAACTTGGATCACATGGTCGAGTTGGGCTGAAGGGAGTGTATCCATGCTCCATAACTCTACAGGTACATCAAGGGTTAAAACCATATGTAGTAGCAATAGTTCCTGAGAATTTTCACCTGCAGATATTGTTATGAGTATAGCATTACAAGCATTAACACTGAATGACTCAAACCAAAAATATGGAACACACTTTCATGACCAGGCAAGGAAGGATGAATGTTATTTTTTGGATGTTTTTACTTTTTAAATGAGTTCTTTTAAAAAGGTAAGGAATCTGGTTAAAAAAAATACTTGCATGATGCTTACCACTGATTCCCTTGCAACTAAAAATGAAAAAAAAAATACATTTATCAGCTCCGTTCTGCTCATTTCCCATGGCTGTCTTTTGGTGATGGAAAAAGTGAAAATTCAAACAAAACAGCCCCACTGAAGCAAAATTTTCGTGATTTGCAATATCCATAATTTGAAGGGGGAAACCCACTGAATTTCTCAGAGGGGTCTAGATATGATTTGCAGAGTTACCCAAGAAGTGAGAGTTAGCTTTATCACAGAGTTAATGTAATGAATGAAACATAATCACTCTCACTTTTATGTTAATTCATTAATACTGAAAGTTATTGGCCAAAGAAAACCTTATGATTCTTCCCATTTTCAAAGTTCTGAGTGATAAACTTTTGATATGCTTAGGGAGAGTTAATTCAGGGAAGTTTAGATATATTCAGCTCATGCATGTTGGCCTCAAGGCATGGTGAACACACAGTAGTTCATACCTTTGGAAAATGGAGCAGCAGCTAAAAATCTTGTGCTTTGATCGAAATGCATACACCTTCACACTGGCAGAATTGTTTGTGGAGCTCCTCTGTTATCACCCCCACCCCCGCGCACACACTCATCTATGCATCTACTTATTCACATGCACATGCAGGCACGCACACACACAGAAAAGGCACTGGCCCAAATATACATTCTCTCTCTCTCTCTTTGTCAAACACACACACAGAAAGATGCATGTCTCAGAGATCTCCATCTCTCTCTCAACACAGTGTCAATGACCTGGTTTCAATTCCGACCTTGGCTGTAAGGAGTTTGTATATAACCCCTGTGACTGCAAGTGTTTTCTCCAGGTGCTCCGGTGTCCTCCCACATTCCAAACTTGGACGGGTTGGGGTCATACAGTTATAGAAAAGTACAGTACAGAAACAGGCCCTTCGGCCCATCTAGTCCATGCTGAAACCACGTAAGCTGCCTTCTTCCATCGAACAGCACCAGGACCAAGCTTGCCATGCCCCTACCACCCTGCACCTATCCAAACTTTGCTCAAACGTTGAAATCAAGCTTGCATTCACCACTTGTGTTGGCAGCTCATTCCACACTCTCACAACCCTCTGAGTGAAGAAGTTTCCCCTCATGTTCCGCTTAAACTTCTCACCTTCCACCCTTAACCCATAACCTCTGGAGGTAGTTCCACCTAACCTCAGTGGGAAAAACCTGCTTGCATTTACCCCGTCTATACCCCTCATAATTTTGTATACCTCTATCAAATCTCCTCTCAATCTTCTATGCTCTAAGGAATACAGTCTTAACCTATTCAATCTTTCCTTATAACTCAGGTCCTTCAGACCTGGCAACATCCTTGTACATTTTCGCTGTACTCTTTCAACCCTGTTTACATCTTTCCTGTAGGTAGGTGACCAAAACTGCACACAATACTCCAAATTAGACTCACCAACATCTTACACAACTTCAACACAACATCCATCTCCTGTACTCAATACTATGATTTATGAAAGCTAATGTGCCAAAAGCTTTCTTTGCAACACCATCTATCTGTGATGCCACTTTCAATGAATTATGGACGTGTATTCCCAGATCCCTTTGTTCTACCACACTCCACACTGCCCAACCATTCACTATGTAAGACCTACCCTAGTTGGTCCTACCAAAGTGCAATATCTTGCACTTGTCTGTATTAAATTCCATCTGCCATTTTTCAGCCCATTTTTCCAGCTGATCTAAATCCCTCTGCAAGCCATGATAGCCTTCCTCACAATCCACTACACAGGCCTCCAGCGTACTACCACTCTCTGGCTGCTCCACAAAGCCAACGTCTCATCCAAAATACTACCTCATCTTGAATGCCAGGTGACTGAACCTTCTTGACCAACCTCCCATGTGGGACCTTGTCAAATGCTTTACTAAAGTCCATGTAGACAACACCCACTGCCTTGCCTTCATTCACTTTCTTGGTAACTTCCTCGAAAAACTCTATAAGATTTGTTAGACATGACCTACCGTGCACAAAGCCATGCTGACTATTCTTCATCAGTCCATGTCTATCCAAATACCTCTATATATGGTCCCTTAGCATACATTCCAATAACTTCCCCACAGCAGACTTTAGACTATAATTTCCTGGTTTATGTTTAGAGCCTTTCTTAAACAGCAGAACAATGTTGAATATCCTCCAGTCCTCTGGTACCTCTTCTGTCATTAAGACTGATTTAAATACCTCTGCAAGGGCCCCTGAAATTTCTACACTTGCTTCCCACTGGGTCTGAGGGAACACCTCGTCAGGCCCTAGGGATTTATCCACCCTGATTTGCCTCTGGACAAACAAACACCTTTGTGATCTGCCATTTTGTCTCACTTCTATAGACTCTGTGTCTGTTTCCCGCATAAATACAGATGCAAAAAAATTATTTAAGATCTCCCCCTATCGCTTCTGGCTCCACATATGGATTACCATTCTGATCTTTCAGAGGACCAATTTTGTCCCTTGCTATCCGTTTGCTCTTAACATATCTGTAGAATCCCTTAAGATTCTCATTCACCTTGTCCGTTAGAGCAACTTCATGCCTTCTTTTAGCCCTCTTGATTTCTTTCTTCAGTGTTCTTTTGCATTTCTTACACTCCATAAACACCTCATTTGTTCTCACCTGCCTATACCTGCTATGTGGATTAATTGTTGACATGGGTGTAACTGGGTGACGCAGGCTCGTTGTGCTGGTAGGGCCTGTTATGGTGTGGCATCTCTGAATGAATAAAATGCACACACACACATAGATAGAGAAAGATGTGTATCTCTCAGGTATATAAATCTCTCTGTGTATCTCAAACAGCACACACATAACTTCAGTGGTAGTTCTCAGTGGTCAATAGATTCATTTACTGTGGTATATTGCTCCCAGGGTAACTATCTAGCAGAAGGATAGAGTGGGGAGATGGAGCTGAAGGGGATGAAGTTGAGAGGAGGTGTGTGCGTGTTGTATATGTATGTATATTTGTGAGTTTATGGTGTGTCTATAGCTATTGATGAAACCCTTCTATCTGGGTAGGCCCATTGTCTCTGCCTACTCCTGACCCAGAGAACTTGTGTCCTCATACGTCAACTCCATTCTATCCCCCCTGGTTTAGTCCTTTCCCACCTATATCTGCGAAACTTCTCATGCTCTCGATCACCTCACCAGTATTCAATTACCTGGCCCTGACTACCTCATTTTCACCATTGGTGTTGAGTCCCTATACACTTCTATCCCCCATCAAGAAGGCCTTAAAGCTCTCCGCTTCTTTCTTAGTAAAAGAACCAACCCCATACCCTCCTCCACCACCTTCCTCCATCTAGCACAACTGGTCCTCACCCTTAACAACTTTCCCTTCGGCTCCTCACCCTTTCTCTAGACTCCAGGGGTAGCCCTGGGTGCGCACATGAGTCCCAGCTATTCCAGCCTTTTTGCTGGCCATGTAAAACAGTCCATATTCTCCACAACTCTTCCTCCATTACATTGACAACTGCATTGGTGCTGTTCATGCACCTATGCTGAGCTTGTCAATTTCATCAACTTTGCCTCCAAATTCCACCATGCCCTTAAATTTCACTTGGTCCATTTCTAAAACTTCCCTCCATCTTAATCCCATTCCCATTCCCATTCCAACATGTCAGTCCATGGCATCCTCCTATACCAAGATCAGGCCACCTCAGGGTGGAGGAGCAACACTTTATGTTCCGTCTGCATAGCCTCCAACTTTATGGCATGAATATTAATTTCTCCTTCCGGTAAAAAAAAATTCCCTCCCTCTCCCCTCTTCTTCTATCTCACACTTTAGCCCCTCACCTGCCTATTACCACCCCTGGGTCCTGCGCTCTCCTATAGTCCACTCTTCTCTCGTATCAGATTCCTTCCTCTACAGCCCTTTACCTTTTCCATCCACGTGGCTTCACCTATCACCTCCTACCTAGTCTCCTTCCTCTCCCCTCACCTTTTCACTCGGCATCTTCCCGCTTCCTTTACATTCCTGAGGAAGGGTCTCAGCCTGAAATGTCAACCATTTGGTCATTTCCACAGATGCTGCCTGACCTGCTGAGTTCCTCCGGCATTTTGTGTGTGTTGTCAGTGTGGATATGTGTATGTATGTCTGTGTCAGCAACTGTTGTTTGAGTGTGCAAACGTGTGTGTGTGCGTGTGTTGTCCGTGAGTGTATGGGGTGTCAGGGAGGGGTAGCACCTCTGGTGGGGGAACATGTCGCGTCCTTTTCAGGGCGGTTTGACCACCTTTGGTCCCCACCTGGCACTCAGCTCTCACCCGTGGCTTCCCGTAGCTGTTTGCATGCGACAGCGGCCATACCCTGGGCAACGGCTTCGACAAGCCAGCTAAACCAGGTGAGGGTAGCCGATGGGTCTCAAACCCTCGGTGAGATAGGGAGTTGTCTATCCCAGCATGTGAAGACAGACTCCGGCGGATTGAGCGGACGAGACCAATGAAGGGTCCAGCGGTCAAGAAGGCGGTCTCTGCAAGCGTCGTGGAACGTGTAGAGCAGGACAAGACACAGAAGACGTCCTGGTCATCCACTGCGCCTAGTCCCATCTCCAGTCGTCTTGACTCTGTCTTGCCACTGGATCCAGATGGGAATTGGGAAGAGAGAGTGAGGCTGACGCTGCGCAACTCTCCCTCACTTAAATCCAAATCACGCGCTAGTCTCGACACCATCACAATGGTGTCGAGGTCCTCATCGACGTCGATGATGGACGAACACAAAGTGTCTGTGAGTGCATGTACTTCAGCCATTGACTGGATCTCCTACCACAAAATGTGATATTAGTTAGGCAAAGGCAGCTGTAAGAACAGGAAGAGTGGCCACCCAGACATGGTGCAGGGGCACCGGCTAAACATGAGTAGGCCGCTGTACAGCCATGATTCCCTTTGATGTCCTGCCAAAGCTTTGCCCTCTTACTGACCCAAGAATTGGTAGAAAAATATCCCAAGCCCACAAGCTGATGTTGTTGGCTGTCATTAGTACAATATCAATCTACTCCTCCTCAACCCCATCTGGCCCAAGGGACCAATATTACTCCCTGTCCTCTTGGGTCAGACTGTTACAGTTACACCTTTCATCATTAATGTTCGCTGCTGTGCTTCTCCGTGCTATTTGTGTCCTCTGTTGGAACCTGTGCAGGAGGGCTCAAGACACCAGGAAAGCCTGGGGAAGCCCTGTCACTTAAACCTGCAGCCAGCAAGTCTTCCAGAGTGTTCAATGAGAAATTAGAATTGCCAGAAGAGAATGGCATGAGAAACTCGGGTGACAAGGTACTTTGTTACATTAGGAATGCACGGAAAGGCAGCCGAACATCCGGGATGGAAGAGTGCCTGGCTCATTCTGAATCTTTCAAGAGATGAAAGTTCAAAGTTCAAAGTAAACTTATTACCAAAGTACGCATATGTCACCAAGTACTACCCTGAGATTCTTGCATTTTCTCACAATCTTGATGATAGATGTTATTGCTTTCAGAGTTGCTGTCAGGTCAACTGGATAAGAAACTGTGCTGCATTTTGTGGAACCTGTTCTTTATTCATTTATCTTATTTTTATTTCTTTGGTGATACGGCACAGAACAGGCTCTTCTGGACTAACAAGCCGTGCCACTCAGCAACACACTATTTAATACTGGCCTAGTCACAAGGCAATTTACAATGATCAATTAACCTACTAACCAATATGTCTTTGAACTGCGGGAGATGCTACAGCACCCAGAGGAAACTGACACAGTTACGGGGAAAGGGTACAAACTCCTTCCAGGCGGCACCAGAATTGACTTCCAAACTCCAATTCCCCAAGTTGTAAGAACGTTGAGCTGACTATGATGCTACCGTGGCCACCTAATTCTCATTCTAAGGGTTAACGTCGCTCACTTTCCGACACACATTGTTTCTGCATTGGCAACATAACAGCATTTATTAACAGTGCATGACCTTTCACATTAAGAGCATTGTCTTCATTCCATCCATTTACCAGAGACAGTTAATTACACAATTAATTAGTCACACAATGCTATTTCAAGACAGATCTAGTGACTCCACTACAAAGCAGACCGCACCTGCCTCCTGTCTACTTCAAGAACACAAATGTAACGAAAACAAACTGTGAACTGAAATCTGGTACCCAGAAGTTCTGATGAAAGGTGTCTTTGCTAACAACTGTTGGGGCATTGTTACTTTTTGTTTGCATGTGATATTTCTTTCTTAGGGTGAGGTGCGATCTTTTAGGCGGGCTGGGAAGCAGAAGGTGAACAACACTGTGTGATAGATGGGCTTGAGACACTGCCCATGAAGCACAGTACATTACTGTGTGAAATCTGTGCACTGATGTCTTCAGGCTTCCTCACACGGTGAATGGTAAGGCTGCAGTATGTATCCCATCAACAAAGAGAAAGGCGACAATTTAAAATGATGACTCTCAGTCCTGAATCTCAAACTTTGTTCTGCTTTCCACAGTGTGTTTCAAGCATTTTCTGTTTATTGATGCACACTGACCTGAAATGTCCCCAGGTTTTCTAGAAAAACAGCATTCCAGAATCTGTCACAGGAGAATCCAATCTGGGTCGTGGTTTTACGTCATTGCAACAAAGTGGGCCTGTTTAGTGTTGATCATTCTGGACTATCAATCATAGATCAGGAGAGCAATATAAACTGACTCAATGCTGGAATTGTGAAATGAAACTGGGAGCTTATTTTATTTATTTCACTTTTCCATGCGCATGGAGGTGAAATGAAACTTTCATTTTTAAACTTTCTACCTTGCTTAAGGCCATATTGTAAGTTGCAGCAGGTCTTGAGGTAGGGTCCTCACAGAAGGTTCTGACCCAAAACACAAACACTCCCACACCCCACACCCCGTGAATGATTTTGGTTGGCTTGCTGAGCTCCTGTAGCAGATAGCCTGCTGTTTCAGCATCTGCAGTCTCTTGCTTCTTCCTCTAGTTTGTAGGTGAGATTTTGTCAAATGCTCAAGAAATACATTTAAAGCAAAATTTCTTTCTATAAAGTGTCCAAACATCTTGCAATAGAATAGGAAGGAACATTAAGGAATGCAGAATTCTTGCTTCGGTCTTACAGCACAGAGCAATCAATATCTGTATTATAAACAGCTTCAGGCTGTGTAGATCAGACTCCTGATATAAACAGTGTGTGAAATACTAGTATACAGGACTTGACAATCAAAGCTGACAGGCATGGCATTCACAGAATAGTTTTGGCTAGCCAAAGCACTGTAACGGAATACCAAATCTACAGCATAAACACACAGTGTTGCTTTTGTGAATCAATTAATACTTTGAAACCATTAAACTCAATCTCCAATAAACCTTTGCCTCATTCACAAAGCTATTGATGTTTGGGGAGAAAATGAGTTCTGAAAGCTTATGGAAGGCTGATTATTTTTCTCCTTCATTTTCAAGAGATTTTTGGACACCTTTTCAAAGTTATTTCCAGGCAGAGATAAATGGACTGCACTTAGTTTCCAAAATCCCAGTTTAAGGGGTGTGGAAGTCATCCAGGTCTTTTTATGCTGTAAGTGGAAATGGATGCAGTGGTCCGAAATTTCATTACCTTACTAGCGCTCACTACTGAGGCTCCTGTGTACATTGCGTTCAAAGACTCTGGAGTATCACCAGCATCTGTTGACCATATTCCAGTGACGTTTTCAACAGCTCCAGCAGAAGAAGAATAAAGGGGCTAGTGAGATCCCGTTGAAAGTGATCTTATGGTTGTGTTGATGAAGAAACTGTCAGCATGATACTCCAAACTGATAGGAACTTGCACTGTTCAATAAGAACATTTAAAAAATAGACACTGATTTTCTTTTCTTTCAGAGGTTTTACTCTTAGCAGCCTTCTCTCATACAGTTGGTATAAATCAGCAACTTTTCGCAATGTGAAAACTTTGAAAACATAAGCATTTTCTAAGTGTGTTTTAATGCTATAATTACAGAATAACTAACTTCCTGGTTTTAAGAGCATAATTTTATATACACGTGTACTGTATGTTGGTATTCCCTCAGATTTCAGATTTCTCAGCATTTAAAATGATAAAATTTAATTTTATTGATATCCTCTACAGCATTCAATTTATCAGATGCTACTTTAACCTGACATGGCCCAATCTTTATCTTGCACTTGTGAATATTTCAAGTGTTCATTGTATCTTCACTTCCAAAATACCTGCTCCAAAAAATGACACTTATTTGAAGACAAATTGAAAAGATTAAAGAATCAGCTGGTTGCTTTGAAAGTAGTGCTGCATCTTCATTGTGGGTGCAAACTTTAGACGCTTGACCAAACGTTGTGGTGGTTTTACGTTGACCATTTAATAATAAGTCCGTCTGTGCCTTACTTGCTCTCAGGGATGGTGCTATGTTATAAACCAGAAATAATGCCTTTATTCTTACAGAGGCACACAAGCATAGCAAGAAGAAAGTAATAACTTGCTTTCACATTGACTCCTTTTGCTACCTCAGGACAAGTCACTGCTCATGACACTTCCTCTTGCCAACCACCCCATGAGCCTCTGCATCCAACACATTGTTCTCCACAACCTCCACCATCTCGAAAGGGGTCCTACCACCAGACATATCTTTACCTTTCTCCCTCTCTCCACGTTTCACTGGGATCGCTCCCTCTGTGATTCCTCTGTCCATTCATCCCTCCCCACTAATCTCCATCCTGGATTTATAACATTGAATCACAGTGGATTTAATTTGGCTTTTTTGATACTGATCAACAGAAAAAGACTATTTTGTGTCAAAGTGAAAACGGATCTCTACAAAGTGATCTATATTGAGTTTTTGGACATCAGACTAAGCACAATGTTTGGCATATGTCAAGCACCACACATCATCAAAAACAATAAAACATGAAAACTTCCAAGGGTGGGGGGGAGATAGGCACTGTATATGTTCTTTGAAAATCATTTTATTTTAAACTTTGAACAATAAGGTGCAAGATCATTACAAGGTAAATTATGAAGTCAGAGGTCTAACTTATCGTAATATTTAACAGTGGGGTAGAAGCTCTCCTTGAGCCTGGCTTTCAGGCTTTTTCCTATCTTATTCCTGATGGAAGAGGAAAGAAGGGAGAATTTCCAGGGTGGGTGGGTCATTGATTCTTCTGGCTGTTTTACTGAGGAAGTGAGACGTGTGGACAAAGTCCACGGAGGGGATGTTGGTTTCCGTGGTGTACTGATCTGTGGTCTTGGATAAGCCTGGATTCCAGGTCCATGTCCTTTCTCAAGGGATCATCTCTACTCTTTGACATTGAGATTCTACCTTGGCTCCACGGAGGAGTCAGTAGTTTTCATCTCCCCACCCACTCCCAACCCGTTGGTCTGGCTCCCTGTCAACAAGTGCTGACTCAGGCAGAGGACGCCTACCCAGGAAATACTTTGGTGGCTCTTCAAGTATATCAGATGGATGTCACCCATTCAAAATCCACCCCTCACTTATCGCCTAGGCATTTAAAGTGTTGAAAATTAATCATTAGGTAAAGTCAACAGTGCCTACAATTCCAGACTTGTAATCTCAAGGATTTGGCATGCTGGTGCTGACGCAGTGAATCTGTATTGTTGGAAGCCATAACACAAATTACATGTTGAGATATTATATAAACTAAACTCACCCAATAGCCTCCCAGATATTTATTTAAGGTATAATTCCTGAAGGTTGAGCATAACTGGATCCTACCTACACCAGCAAAGCCATTCACAGAAGTCACTTTCTTAAACACTGCTGTCTCTCGGGGGAAGGTACTCTCACACTGCAATTGAATTGGGAGCCCCAGGACTTTGGCTCAGGGCAACAATGAAGGATCAACAATGTATTTCCAAGTTAAGATGGCCTGAATGTTGGAGGGGACCCTGTGGGTAATGAGATTCCATACACCTGCTGTCCTTTGTCCTTTCAATTTCCTCCCATATTCAAGTGTTAGTAAGTTGAGGCAGGCTATGGTGGTGCTGGAAGCATGGAGGCACACGCAAGCTGAGTACAGCACATCCCTGGATTGTGTTGGTAGCTGACACAAGCAACGCATGTCACTGTATGTTTCCACGTACGTGCGACAAATAAAGCTAATCTTCTAAAATTCTTCTGAATAGTTAGGTTGGTTGATGGGGAGTCAAGCATGCAGGCTACTTTGTTCTAGATGGTATAAAACTTTATGCAAGTTTTCGGAGGTACATCCATCCAGACAACTGGAAAGTATTCAATCATATTCCTGATTTGCACCTCCCCTGGGAGGGGGCGGGGGGAGGAAGATGATGGCACGACGGCAGTGTGCGCGGCCACTTCGGTGATGATATCTGTTATCTGTCAAGTAGGGGACCGTGCACAATTCTGATTTGATGGAGATAGACGTGAGAGCACGGAGGAACACCTAGAAAATTTCTGAAATGCCCGCTTCACTGCCACTGCTACTATGCGGTAACCAGAATCTCCGGAGCTGAAGGCCTCGAAATCCTCGGCTTTGCGTGTTTCAGAGGCCGGGGAGAGGTCAAAGGCGCTCGGCAGAGGATGGCGCTTGGGAGGCTGTATCGGAGAGGCTGATCGGAAGCTCGAATTTTTTCAGACAAATGGACTCAGTGTCGGCTGCTTCCAAGGTATCGGCAAGTTGACGGTGCCTGGAGGTTTATAGCGGGGAGTTTCTCCCTTTTGCCACCTGCTATTGGGGACTCGGGAGTCGATCAACTCGGGACTTTGAGACTTTTTTTTACTGTGCCCATGGTCTGTTCTTCATCAAATTATGGTATTGCTTTGCACTGCTGTAACTATGTGTTATAATATGTGGTTCTGTCAGTGTTAGCCTTTGGTCTGTCCTGTTTTCTGTGATATCACTCTGGAGAAATGTTGTATCATTTCTTAATGCATGTATGCACTTCGAAATGACAATAAAAGAGGACTGAGTGTTCTCATAATCTAAAATGATGGAAGGAGCTTGGGGTGTCAGGAGGTGAGTTGTCAACCTATAGGATATTTGTTTGTAGTCACAGGTTTATTGATTGATATAGTGCAGTTTTGGTTCATGGGTGATCCCAAGAATGTTGAAGGTGGGTGATACAGCAATATTAATGTCATTGAGTTTCAAGAGTAGCTGGTTGCACTCTCCCTTGTTGGAGTTCGTCGTTCTGTGTTATGACTTCTGGTGAAATATCAGCCCATTCCTAGATGTTGTCCGGATCTTCATTTGTTGAGGAATTGCATATGCAATTGAAAGTTGTCAAATCATTAGCAAGCATTCCAAATACCTGCCATGAACAACAAGGACAATTATGGATGAAGCAGCTAAAGGTGGTTGGGTCTTGGACCTTGTCCAGAGGAATATTTGCAGTGATGTCCTGGCACTGGGATGATTGACCTCTGACAATGACCAACCACCTTCCTTGCAGTATAACTTCATCTACTGAAGTGCTTTCCACTTGATAAATAGATTTTCTCCATTAAAACATTTTGAAAAAAATTCTAATCTTGAAAAACCAATCACAAGGGGCATGGACAGTGCTAAAGCAATGAAGGGTTTCCAAATGAAGGGTTCTGAAAACAAGACAACAATGAACCCAGGTATACTACCTTAATTTTTTGCTCTCTTTTTAACACTTATTTAATTTAATTTTTAAATATATTTCTTATTGTAATTGATAGTTATTTTTTTAATATATATTTCAACGTACGGCTGCCACAAAACAAGAAATTTTATGACATATGCCAGTGATATTAAACTCAATTCTAATTCCTTGTCTTCATTGTCCAGAGAGATTGGTACTAGGGCAGGCAAAGCTGTTACAATGGGCGGCTGAGGAAGCGGAGGAAATGGACCCTAGAGCAGGACACAGGCATGGAAACTTGACACTCAGACGGATTTGGACTCGGACTCAGCACTTGGACTGGACTAGGAACTTGGAACCAGATCCTGGACTGGACTTGGAACTTGGAACCTGGACCTGGACTTGACTTAGATTTGGATTTGGAGCCTTGACTTGGACTGGGACTTGACCTGGACGCGAAGCCTTGACTGGACTGGACTCAGAACCTTGACTTGGACTGCACACTCGGAGCCTTGACTTTGTCTTGGACTGCACAGTCAGAGCCTTGGACTGGGACTCGGACAGACCACTTGAGTCCCAGCTCAGACCAGCAGCAAAATGCCCGGCAACACTCAGCAGGAAACGAGGCGACAAAAACAAACAATAACAGACAAAACATATTTTGACATGGAGAATTTCATGAAGACGGTCCCTAATCCTTGGCGGCTCGGAAGATTCATCGCCGCCCTGGCTACGGTGACTAACCAGCCTCTTGACTCAAAGCATGAACAGCGGATGACAGGCTCTCAACTCGACTCGACTCGTTCTTGGCAGCCCTGAACAAGCATAGCCACATTGCTCAGGTGACGAACCAGCAGCCAGTAGATGTAAGCCAATGCTTTTACGCTGACCCGTTCGAATAAGGGTCAGGAGCCCTAATCAAGGAGCCCAGTGGAACACGGGGAAAAGGAAATTAACTGAAAGAAGGAGTCAACGGACCGGACCGTGACAGAAGCAGGTAACTATGGCATATTTTACAGTGGTACAGGATGCACTAGTGGGGGCAGAGAATGAATGCTTGGGATTATGGTTGAGGTGGTTTTCAAGCGAGTTGCTTTGTCTTGAATGATGAGGACCAACAACACAATGATTCAGATAGAACTTACCCTCCTGAATGGGACATGAATTCTTGAAATACTAGCTCATTATTCCTCTTTCATTTGCGCTATTTATTTATTTTGTGGTTTATAGTTATTTTATGTCTTTGCACTGTACTGCTGCAGCAAAGCAGCAAATTTCATATCATAAGGCAGTGATAATACACCTAATTCTGGTTTTGGTCCTGAGTTGTATTCATCCAGGCAAGTGGAGAGTATCCCATCACATTCCTGACTTGTCCTCTTGCTGTCAATGGATGGACTTCTGAGGTGTTAGCAAGTGAATCACTTGACTGGAATGTTCTAGGAAAGTGAGTGTTTTCATGGAGATCTGGGTGGGAAGTTAAGAGCTGGCAACCTTTGATCTTCAGTTCATGAGCATCAGAGGATGGTGGCTGCAACTCAGTGGTCCCGACATGTGCCATACCCTCCCAGGGCCAACATTCTGTTGTACCTGCCTTTGCAGTTCCTTCTTATTAAACAGCAGAAGTTTAATCTCTGATTTAAATTACACTTTGCCTCCTCTATTGCCACAACATGGCTACTCTCAGGTTGGAGGAGCAACACCTCATTTTTTGTCTGGGTAGCCTCCAACATTGATTTCTCTCACCTCAGGTAATTTTTCCACCGTCCTCCTGTCTCCCTTTCTCCATTCCCCTTTCTGGCTTCCATCTTACCCCTTCTCTTCACCTCATCTGCTTACCAATTCCTTTTGGTGCCACTCTTCTTTCCTTTTCTCCCATGGTCTACTCTCCCCTCCAATCAGATTCTTTCTTCTTTTCCACCAATCACTTCCCAGCTTCTCACTTCATATGCACTCCCCCTTCACCCACTCACCTTCCCCCTTACCTGGCTTCACTAACCACCTGCCAGCTTGTACTCCTTCCCCTCCCCAACCACCTTATTCTGGCTTCTTCCCCCTTCCTTTCCTGTCCTGTCAAAGAGACTCAGTCTGAAACGTCAACTCTTTATGGATGCTGCCCGATCTCCTGAGTTCCTCAGAATTTTCTGCGTTGCAGTACTAAGTTCTGCACTTGGACATTTGATTGTTGAATTTTAGACTGCCCTTTACAGCTCTGTGAAGTTGAAAGGCCTGGGTCCTTCAGAATAAGACTACTTAAACCTGGGTGTGGTGCTATTGATAATCTTTCATTCAATGTATGTTTTATGGATAGTTGAATAAATTTCCCTCAGGGATGAAAAGCTCAAAGTAGAGGGTTGCTGTTCGGACTTGCAGGTGATCTCATACAAACTGGCCTTAAGATAAGCAGCTGCTTTTATTGTATAATTATTTTAGGATAAAGCTATTGGTGTCAGACAGTTGTAATTTCTCATCCTGTCAACTAAGCTTTGGCTGAATATCTGAAAAAAACCTGCAGATGCTGGAAATCTGAAATAAAACAGAGAATGCACTCATCATGTAAGATGAAAAGAGAAAGAAAGGTAACATTTCAGATTGGAGATCCTGTGTTATAACTTTTTTATTACAAACTGAACGTTAACTATATTTCTCAGTCAATTGATGCTCTTTGATCTGAAGTATTTGTAGCAATTTCTGTTGTGTTTGTTTTTTACCTGGCCCCCTTAGACTCAGTTATTTCATTGTAACATTTGTTGAAAAATGCCCATCTGTTGACCAAGGAACTATAGTACTGTGCCTAAGACTTTTTGCACAGTACTGTAGTTATTTTATGTATTGCACTCTACTGCTGCCACAAAAAGAAAGCAAATTTCATGACGTATGTGCGTGATGATAAACCTGATTCTGACACGGGTCTCTGTTGTGGACTGAGAGTGGAAAGGGGGGAGGGAGAAGGGAACCATGGTTGGAGAAAAGGAAAGGGAGAGGGGAGGGAGCACGAAGCAATGGAGAGACATTCTGTAATGATCAATAAACCAATTGTTTGGAGTTAAATGACCCTGCCTGGTGTCTCAGGGCTGGGTGTGTCTGCATCCACACCACCTCCCCCACCCCTGGCACTCCTTCTCTGTCACCTGTCCCACAGCACTCCGCTCTCGCCATTCCCAACATCCTTTGTCACTGCCAGGTTTACAAACTCACTCTTCGCTGCACATTGACAAATACAGTACCATGCAAAAGTCTTGGACACCTTAGCTGTGCTACAACTTTTGCACAGTACTGTAATCCCATTCTTTCCTTAGCCAATGATCTTCATGATCATTGTTTGTGAGTGCTTGGACCCTGCAGCACAGTTGTAAAACTATAGACAAAGGATCAGAATTAGACCATTCAGCCCGTCGTGTCTGCTGCACCATGCCATTATGGCTGATTTATTATCCTTCTCAACCTTATTCTCCTGCCTTCTATCCCTAACCTTTGACACCCTGACTAATCAAGAACTTATCAACCTACAGTTTAAATATACCCTACGACTTGGCCTCCACAGCCAGCTATGACAATGAATTCCGCAGATTCACCACCCACCAGCTAGAAAAAATTCCTCCTCATCTCTGTTCTATAGGGACATCCTTCAACTCTGAGGCTGTGCCCTCTGGTCCTAGACTCCCCCACTATAGGAAACATCCTCTCCACATCCACTCTACCTAGGCCTTTCAATATGCAGTAGGTTTCAATAGGATCCTCCCTCATTCTTCTAAACTCCAGCGAGTACAGGCCCACAGCCATCAAACGCGCCTCATACATTAACCGCTTCATTCCCAGGATCATTCTCATGAACCTTCTCTGAACCCTTCAGACGTGTAGATATGTATTCATTTCTATATTGCAGTCCACTAGTTAAGGATTTTCATGTTCCTTACACATTTATTACCATATGAGAGTCATGCAGCACACAAGCTTTATTAGTTCCATTTACTGGCACTTGGTGATTCAAATATTGTGTAGAATATGTTGCTAATTTAGGCACTTTAGTATGATAATAACTATATAACAGTTATAATGATTGAGCTGGGTTAGCAAGAAAAGATTTTTATCCTTCTTTGAAAAGAAGCTTTCTTGGAGGACAGACAGAGCCTCAGACTGAGGTTAGATTTGGATAAAAAAAATGTACTTTTGTCTTCTTCATTGGATTCTTTTCAGGATTAGGCACTCAATTGTCTGCAGTGAGTCTTAATTTCATGACTTACTGATTCAGAATTGCAAATGCCACCGATTCATTTGTTTATTTCTCATTCCCAAATAAGGGACAAAAGTAGCAGTCAAATACGGGACACTTGTGTTTACCCCGAGAAAGACTACCATGACACTTGTGTTTACCCCGAGAAAGACTACCATGACCATGAAGCCTTGCGCGGGCACATGTGTGCGCATGCGTGATGTACGCATGCGTGTACATGCCGATTGTTTTCTACAAATTGGTTTTGGCTTAATCTTCCTGATTCTGATACATTGTACATACATTATTTCTACTTTATATAGGCTGTGTATTTATCATATCATTCCTGCTTTTACTATATGTTACTGTTATTTTAGGTTTTATGTGTTATTTGGTAGGTTATTTTTTGGGTCTGGGAACGCTCAAAAATTTTTCCCATATAAATTAATGGTAATTGCTTCTGCGCTTCACGCCATTTTGGCTTACGAACGGTTTCATAGGAACGCTGTACCTTAGCGGGGGAAATACGGGACAAGGGCGGTCCCATATGGGACAAACCAATTTAGCCCAATATACGGGATGTCCCGGCTAATACGGGACAGTTGGCAACCCTAATTGAGATACAGTGAGGAATAAGCCCTTCAGGCCCATCAAGACATGCCTCCCAGCGACCCCTGATTTAACCCTGGCCTAATCATGGAGCAATTTGCAATGGCCAATTAACTTAGCAACCAGCACGTTTTTGGACTGTGGGAGAAAATGGAGCACCCGGAGGAAACCCATATGATCACAGGGAGAACGTACAAACTCCTTCCTCAGTGGGGGGGATCTGAATAACAGCTGACCAAATGTAACATGAAATTTACCTGGAATTAAGTCAGGAAGGCTGAAAACGCTCAGCAGGTCAGGCATTATCTGTGGAAATGGGGCCAGAGTTAACTCCTTAGGTCAAAGACCATTCATCAGAATTGGAATGAGGGGAAGTGTGTGACATGTTCAATCTACGTTAGTACGTTAGTAAATTAATTTCAATTTGCAGGAAGGGTGGGGAGGGATGGACAAAGAGAATAACTCTGATAGTGCGAGGCTAGAGTTGCCTTGGAAATAAGCTGTAAAAGAGGTCCTTTGGTCAATGGTTCTGTAGTATTTGCAGACACAAGGGACTATAGATACTGGAATCTGGAGCAACATACAAAGTGCTGGAGGAACTTAGCAGCTTAGGCAGCATCTATGGAGGAAAATGGACTGCTCTTGTTTCAGATTGCAAACCCTTCATCTTGGCAGCATTTGCGTTTTTTTAAAATTGTTAACACCTTTCAAAAAATATTTTTATTTGTTGAGATATAGCACAGAGCTGTGCCGCCCAACAGTCCCCAGATTTAATCCTGGCCTAATCAGGGGACAACTTTACAATGACCAATTAACCTCGCAACCAGTAAACCTTTGGACTGTGGGAAGAAACCGGAGCACCTGGAGGAAACCCACGCGGTCATGGGGAGAACGTACAAACTCCTTACAGGCAGTGGTGGGAATTGAACCCAGGTCGCCTGTAAAGCGCTGTGCTAACCACTATGCTATGTGTAGTGTGTATCATAATAGTAAAGTAATTTTGAAAAGACATTTACTGTTGTAATAAATGGATTGTGACGCTGTGATAGAGTAGCTATCTTTGCGCCTTTTCTAATCTTTATTTCCCCCACAAAGTTCAGATCTGTTTTTCAGAAATGCACTTTGCTCATACTGTACCAGAGAAACATTTCTAATTTATTAAGCTGTTCTTTATCGAGAGACTTCCAAGGATTAGAGGGCCTCCTCAGGTCAATTACTGCAACTTAGTGGTATATTTGTGGTTTGGATTGACACCATTTGGGTAACTCCAATTCAATCCAACCACAAATCTTACAATCTGAACTAGATGGTTGCCAGTAGTTCAGATTAATTATCTTAATAAGGAAAATCAGCTTCAAATCAAAATCTACTTACCATTACAATCAGATGTAAAACTTAATTCATCAAGAATTCAAAAAGAACAGTGCTGAATATGGACACTATGTAAAAAAAAAATGAATCTGCTGGTGGGACTCAGTCAAGCAACATAATTGGAGGGAGAGGCATGGTTGACATTTCGGATCAAGACCCTGCTTCGGAACTGAAAAGTGTGGATAGGGAGGGCGAAGATGGAGACTAGTAGGTGATCAGTGGAAGTGGGTAAGGAAAACAAGGCATGCAGACAGAGGCAGCTGGGCAGAGGGGAGGGGGGTGGTAGTGATAGAGAATGGAAGTAATTTGGAACAGATAAAGGAGGGATGGAACCAGATGGGAGAAGGGCATAAGAAGGGGTGGAGAGAGGAGATGAAATCGAGATGGATGTGCATGTGGGTTTGGGCATTGTGGGAGGGCGATGAATCTACACAGATAAAGGGGGCAGAGAAGGGAACAGAAAAGATAAACAAAGGGAGAATGAACTTCAATAGACCAGTAGAAGCAGGAAATGAACATAGGGGTTGGTTTAACTGAAAATGTAAATAGTAATGCTCATACCATTGGGCTGTAAGTGGAATATGAGCTCCTCCTTCCCTTTCTCCTTTCCTATGAGATTCATTCCTCTTCAGCCCTTTACCTTTCCTACCCACCTGGCTTCACCTATCACCTTCCAGCTATCCTCCTTCTCTCCCCTGCCTTTTTATTCTGGTGATTTCCCCCTTCCTTTCCAGTCCTGATGAAGGGTCTCGGCCCATAGATACTGCCTGACCTGCTGTTTGCAGGAGAGAGCATTGATTTTTTAATATATATTTCTTAATTACTTTATACATGCAGTACTTCCTGCTGTAATTTGTAGTATATTTTATGCATTGCTGCAGCAAAACAACAAATTTCACAATGAAAGTCAGTGACAAGAAACCTGATTCTGGAGAGAATAGAGGGGAGGGATGAGCAGACGAGGGAGTCGTGTAGATGATGACCCCCACAGAAAGCAGAAATAGGGACAAGGGGACGTTGTGACACGTGGTGGGATCCTGTTGCAGCTTGTGGAAATGGGGAAGGATGATAAGCTGCATGTGGAGGGTGAAAAGCAAGGACCTAGGGGACTCTAACGCTGTTCTGTCTCATGAGAGGGAGGGAAGGAGAGCAGATAGCTGGAAAATGGAGAAAACATGATTAAGGGCTTCACCAACTACAGTGAAGGTAAGCCACTTTTTTTGAGAAAGGAAGAATGGAAACCTTCACATTGAAGATAAAGGCAGTAGAGATAAAGAAACTAAGAGAAAGGAGCGGTGTCCTTAAATGGAAGGAGATGTGGCTGAAGTGATTGATCTGCAAACCATGTATCTTGTTTAACTTCTTATCGAGTTTTTGTTCCTTTTTCTTTTCATGTGGGGAAGGGATTACAACTAGAGGATGAGGGGCGATTGATGTCTTTCTTTTAGCTACTTCTATGGTTTTCTTCATTTTATGGCTATCTGGAGAAGACAAATTTCAGAGTTGTATTCTGCAAATGAATAGATTTCAAAGTCTAGAAATAGAATCTGATGAAGGTGATAGCAATCATGTAGAAATGAAATTTAACTCTCTAAAGGGTGCCTTGGTAGAATCAGCAAAGTCAGTGATTCCTAATAAAGGAAAAAAGCACAAAGAATAATCGAATGACAGATGAAATCAAAAATCTAATGGAAGAAAGGAGATGGAAGAAAGCAAATCCTATAGAATATAAATCCTTAGATTAAAAAGTTAAAAGCTTATGTCAAAAAGCAAAAGAAGAATAGTTAAACCAGAAATGTGAGCAAATAGAAAGAATCCCTATCACTAATCCAAAAAGGATACATCAACAAATTAAGAGTATCACTGGTAAAAAGCTCCTCTGTTCTTCAGGTGGATGTTTGAAAGCAAAGGACGGTACCATTATCATGGAACAAGATGAGATTATGAACAGATGGACTGAGTATATTCAGGAACTGTTTGAAGACGATCGAGGTGAAAAACCAGAAATTAAGAAGAACATTGAAGGTCCAAGTATTTTAAAATCTGAAGTTCGTAATGCAATAAATAAGATGAAGAAAGGAAAGGCAGCAGGTCCTGATGAATTAGTAATAGAACAAATTATTGCCCTTGAAGATTATGGAATTGAAAAACTTACTTATTTAATCAATGACATTTATGAGATTGGAATAATACCAGAAGAGATGAAAAAATCAGTATTCATCACTCTTCCTAAGAAACCTGGAGCAATAGAATGTGAATTACATAGAACCATAAGTTTAATGAGTCATATCACTGAGATACTTCTAAGAACTTTGCTGACAAGAGCTAAAAGTAAGATACAAGCTGAAATAGGTAAAGAACAATGTGGTTTTGTGAAAGACAAAGGTACAAGAAACGCAATATTGATGTTAAGGATACTATCAGAACGAGCTATTCAAGTCCAAAAAGATTTGTTTGTTTGTTTTATCGATTACACAAAAGCATTTGATAAAGTGAAGCACAATAGGTTATTTGAAATATTACAGAAAGCTCTAGATCTAGAGTCGAAAGACCTCCGCCTAATCAGAAATCTGTACTGGGAACAAACTGCCGCTGTAAGAATAGATGGAGAAGTGAGTCAGTTTACGAAAATGAAGAGGAGCGTTAGACAAGGGTGTGTTTTCTCCCCTGATTTACTTAATGTGTACAGTGAAACAATATTACAAAAAATAAGAGACATCGTGGGAATCAAAGTTGGCGGTGAAAACATCAATAATTTCAGATGTGCGAATGACTGTGTTAATTGCAAGTACGGAGGAAGAACTATAAAACTTACTTAATATAATTGTTGAAGAAAGTGCAAAAATGGTCTACCTATCAATTGCAAAAAGACAGAATGTATGATGATATCCAAAAAGCAGGAGAATCCTATCTGCAGGCTGAGAATAAACGGGGAAGACATAAAACAAGTACAGAACTTTTGCTACTTAGGAAGCTGGGTGACATCAGATGGCAGGTGCGACATGAACATCAAAAGAAGAATAGGGATGGCAAAAGACACCTTTACGACAATGAAGAGTATACTGACCAACACTAAACTAGGCATGACAACCCGCCTCAGAGTACTGAAATATTACGTGTATCCAGTTATGTTATACGGCTCAGAATGCTGGACAATATCTAGTAACATGAGGAAATGAATTGTAGCAGCAGAGATGTGGTTTTTGAGGAGGATGCAAAGAATATCATGGACAAAATGGATATCGAATGAGGATGTCATGAACAGGGCAAACACAAAGAGAAAAATAATGTATGAGATCATGAAAAGGCAATGTAACTTCATTGGACATGTGATTAGGAAAGAGGAGTTAGAATGCACGGTAATTATGGGAAAGATTGAAAGGAAGAAAGCAAGAGGAAGACAAAGACAAATGATGATGGAGACAGCAGCCAGAGGACTGGAAATGAATACCAAATAATTGATCCACTTGGCCCGAAACAGAAGTGTGTGGGCCATGGCAGTCAAAGCTCAAACTGGGCACGGCACCTGATGATGATGATGATGATTCTGCAAATACTTTGATAATAAAATGAATCTTTGAACCTTTTCTTAAATTTTGTATAATGCTAATTATTTTCCAGTACATACCTGCTTCGTTGAAATTTGTAACATTAAAAGTTGTTGCGCAGTTGCAGCAAATTATTTGGGAAATTGGCCTTTATGGGGGGGGGTGGTAAAATCGAGAAGTTTTGATGAAGGTTTACAGAGCACTTGTGAGACTGCCCCTGCAGTACTATATCTCGTTTACGTCTTCATCTCAAAGGAAGAATATACTGGAACTGAAGTCAGTGCTGAGAAGGTTCACCACATCGGTTCCTGGTTTGTTTTCTGAAGGGTGGTTGAGCATGCTGGGCCAATACTTGGTGAGTTCAGAAAAAGAACTAGATGCTTAAGATTTAGTTCTACCAGGCGACATCTATGGAGAGGAATAAGCAGTTGACATTTTGGGCAGAGACCCTTTATTCCCCTCCATAGATGCTACCTGACCTGCTGAGTTCTTCCAGCATTTTGTGTGTGTTGCTCTGGATTTCCAGCATCTGCAGAACCTCTTGTGTTTATAAGTTTCTGAGTGGATGGCCCATTCTGACAAAGAGTCTTTGCCCTGAAGCATGATATCTGTTTCTTCTCCCGCCAATGTGGCCTGGCCTGATGAGTATTCCCATCATCTGCAGTTCTTCTTTTGGAGGACGTTCTGACAGGGTATTTCATCTGTTGAGGGTAACCGGACCCATTGGGCAGAGTATCAGATTAAAGAAATGTCTGTCTAATGCAGAGGTTAGGAGGAACGACTCCCTTTTGAGTTCTCTATCTCACAAAACTGCTTAGACCGAATTCTTCAATATTTAAAGATCATTCCAAAACAAACAAGCCTGCCTGCAGCAAACCCAGACAAGCACTTCAAAATCTACTAAGAAAGGCAAGTGACTTTCACACCACAGAGGTGTCATCAACAATGGAGAGTCAGGAACATGAGCGAATGTTCATCTCTGGTCCAGAGCTCCAATTCCACAAGACTGAAGAGGCTCCATGACAATCAGGAAAAATCTGTCTACTTAACTAGCACCCAATCCCTCTCTTTAATCTTTCATCCCCTCCAGCACAGCTGTAATGTGGATTCACAAAGTATCATTTACAAATTGCAGCAACACACATCAAAGTTGCTGGTGAACGCAGCATGTCAGGCAGCATCTCTAGGAAGAGGTACAGTTGACGTTTGATGTGCGTTGCTTGAATTTCCAGCATCTGCAGAATTCCTCGTGTTCACATTTTTAAATTTACAAATTGCACTGTATTTACACACTTCAGTGAATCCAAAGGCATTTCCCGGTTCATAGTGTCCACCTACAAGAAGGATAAGGTGGGTGCACCACATTAGGAACACAGCATCCTGACTTGGAAATATATCCATTTTAATTCAACTTCGCAGTCCCATTCCAATAGGTCAATTCAAGGCATCTTCGACTGCCACGATGAGGCCACTCTCAGGCTGAAGCAGCAACGCTTCTTATTCCTTCTGGGTAGCCTCCAACATGACATCATGAGGATCGATTTCTTCAACTTCCAGTATTTTTGCCTCACCTCCTTCTCTCTTTTGCCGTTTCTTATCATGGCTCCCCGCTCATTGCTTCTCTTCCCCTCATCTGTCCATCACTTCCCTCTGGTACACCTCCTCCTTCCCTTTCTCCTATAGCCCACTCTCCTCTCTTATCAGCTTTCTTCTTCTTCAATCCTTTAGCTTTTCCACCCATCATTGCCAAGGTTCTTACTTCATCTCCCCCTCCCACCTTCTCCCTTACCTAGCTTCATCGATCACTTGCACTCCTTCTCCCCCCATCTTCTGATTCGAGCTTCTTCTCCCTTCTTTTTCTGTCCTGCTGAAAGGTCTCAGCCTAAAACATCCACTATTTGTTCCCTTCCATTGATGCTGCCTGGCCCGCTGAATTCCTTCATAATTTTTTGCGTGTTATTCCGCACTTCCAGTATCTGAAAAAACTCTTGTGTTTGGAAATATATCACCACCTACCCTGGATATGGAAAAATATTATCTGTCTATCTATCTTGATCTTAAGACCATAAGGTCATAACACATAGGAGCAGAATTAGGCCATTTGACCCATCAAGTCTGCTCTGCCATTCCAGCATGGCTGATTTATTATCCATCTCAACCTCATTCTTCTTTCTTTTCCACCTAACCCTTGATGCTGTGACTAATCAAGAAGCTAATAACCTCCCTGGGAAGTGGGGTGGAGGTATGTCTTCATCAAAGGAGATATAAGGCACTCCTTCCCTCTGCTAGCCTGCAGGTCACCCTTGGGCAAGGTGTAGAACCTGCTTAGCCCCCCTATTCGGGGGTCACATGAAGCCATCAGAGCAGGTGGTGGATGGTTGTATGAGCAGCTGGTGCATACCACGTCCTGGTTATGCAACCACTGACGCCAGGTAGACAATCTCTGAAGAGTATTGTTAATGGCTGGGGTCACCCGTCTTGTATAGACACTACCCAGAAGAAAGCAATGGCAAACCACTTCTGTAGAAAAATTTGTCAAAAACAGTCACGGTCATTAATAGACCATGGCACATAATGAGGATGGTGATGATTAACCTCCGATTTAAATATACTCGATAGCTTGGGCTCTATAGCTGTCTGTAGCAATGAATTCCACAGATTCACTACCCTCAGGTTAAAGCAATTTCTCCTCATCTCTGTTCTAAATGGATGTCCCTCTATTTTGAGGCTGAGCCTCTGACCCCAGAGTCACCCTCAATAGGAAACATCCTCTCCACATCCACTCTTGGCCTTTCAGGATTTGATAGGTTTTAATAAGGTCCCCCCCAATTCTTCTAAACTCCAGTGAATACACGCTCAGAGCCATCAAACATTCCTTGTAAGTTAACGCTTTAATTCCAAGAATCATGCTCGCGAACCTCATCTGGACCTTCCCCAATGCCAGCTCATCTTCTTTTAGGTAAGCAGCCCAAAACTGCTCACAATACTCCAACTGAGGTCTGACTAATGCTTTATAAAGCCTCAGTAATATACCTTTGCTTTTATATTTCAGGCCATTCAAAATGAATGCAAACATTGCATTTGTCTTCCTAACCACCGTCTCAACCCGCAAGTAAACCTTTAGGGAATCCTACACAAGGACTCCCAAGTCCCTTTGCACCTCTGGCTTTGGAATTTGCTCCCCATTTAGAAAATGGAGTATGCCTTATAATGGCGTATGCCTTTACTCCTTCTACCAAAGTGCATGACCATACACCTCCATACACCATATTCCATCTGCCACTTCTTTGCCCATTCTCCTAATCTGTCTGAGTCCATCAGCAGCCTCCCTGCTTCCTCAATACTACCTGCCCCTCCACCTTTCTTTGTATAGTCTGGAAACTTTGCAATAAAGCTATCTATTCAATCATACAAAGCATTGACATAAAGTGTGAAAAGAAATGGTCCAAATATCAACCCCAGTGGTCCCCACTAGTCACCGACAACCAACCAGATAAAGCATCCTTTATTCACACCCTTTGCCTCTTGCCAATCTTCTATCCATGCTAGTATCTTTCTAGTAATACCATGGGCTTTTATCTTGTTAAGCAGCCTGATCTGCAGCACCTTGTCAAGGGTCTTCTAAAATTCCAAGTAAACTGCATCCACTGACTCTCCCTTGTCTATCCTGTCTGTTATTTCCTCAAAGAATTCCAACAGATTTGTCCAGCAAGATTTCCCCTTAAGGAAACTATGCTGACTCTGGCCTACTTTATCATGTGCCTCCAAGTATATGAAAACATCATCCTTAGTAATAGACTCCAACATCTTCCCAATCGCTGATGTCAGGCTAAATGGCCTATAATTTCCTTTCTTCCTTTCCTTCTCTTCTTAAAGATTGGAGTGACATTTGCAATTTTCCAGTCTCCTGGAGCCATTCCAGAATCTATTGATTCTTGAAAGATTACTGCTAATGGCTCCACAATCTCTTCAGCGACCTCTTTCTGAAACCAAGTGACTTATCTACATTCAGACCTTTCAACTTCCCAAACACATTCTCTTCTGGCTCCTGATGCTCTAATTTCTGGCATACTGCTAGTGTCTTCCACAGTGGATATTGAAGCAAAATACTTATTAAGTACATCTACCATTTCATTGTTCCCCCATTACTACCACTCCAGCTTCATTTTCCAGCGCCCCAATATCCACTCTTGCACCTCTTTTACTCTTTATATATTTGAAAAAATCTTTTGTTATCCTCTTTTATATTATTGGCTATTTCATCTTTTCTCTCTTTAAGGCTTTTTAGGTTCCTGTTGTTGGTTTCAGCCTGTCCTGGTTTGGGTGGAAGTGTTCAAAAGGATTACATATTTTGGTGAAAAATGATGGTTAGGACTAGGGAACTGGATACTTTGCAAGTTGTTAAATTGAATTGAATTGACTTTATTACTTACATCCTTCATATACATGGGGAGTAAAAATCTTTACGTTAGGTCTCTGTCTAAATGTGCAATGTGCAATTTATAGTAATTTATAATAAGTAGTATGTACAACAGGACAGTCGATATACAATAGAAATACAATTGTATCAGCATGAATTAATCAGTCCCTGGTGAAAGAGATTCTCCCAGAGCCTGTTGGTCCTGGCTTTTATGCTGTGGTACCGTTTCCCAGATGATAGGAGCTGAAGCAGTTTGTGGTTGGGTGACTTGGGTCCCCAATGATCCTTTGGGCCTTTTTTACACACCTGTCCTTGTAAGTGTCCTGAATAGTGGGAAGTTCCCATCTACAGACGTGCTGGGCTGTCCGAACCACTCTCTGCAGAGTCCTGCGATTGAGAGAAGTACAGTTCTCATACCAGGCAGTGATACAGCCAGTCAGGATGCTCTCAATCATGGCCCCTTTTGATGATGATAAGGAGCACAGACTGATCATTTTCACATTAAGGCCCGCTGTAAATCTCTAATTTCTGCATGTCAGAAGGACATTATTTGATAATAATTTATACAGCCCAGTCAGCCCAGATTCTGACACCCTCCCCCAACCAGGTTACTTTTAAAGGACTGACGCAGATAAAAAGGTTAGTCGGTGATTTGTATAGTCTGGGTTCTGTACAAGAATTACTAATATGATCTCAGGTCAGTGTAACACTCAAGATGTTGTGGCTACACTGGTATCTGGAATTTAAGCTTCAGCAATGTGGCTATTAGGTTTCCAGGCAAGGACAACTTGGCACCACCTAACAAAAACATAATGTAGTACTTCCACAAGAATTTTGTGCTCTACATTTATTTTCTTAAAGGCACTAATTTAACAGTAAGAGAGGGTTAGTGAGAAAGCAGGCCCACAAAATATTAGCATTGGGGTTACAATCAATGATCCCAGTTCTTAAGCACCTTTTCTCTCACCACCCAACTCCATTCGAGGCTTTAGAGTGCCCAGCAGTGTTGTGCAGCGGCTCTGCAGTAACAGTTTCATCTGGTTACCTGTCATAGAGTGGGAGAGCCACTGCAGCGAAACAAGTCCTTCAGCCCATCTTGTTCATGCCAATCATGGTGCTGAACAAGTGACTCCTATTTGCCTGCATTTAGCCTGTGCCCTTCTAAACCTCTCTTATTTCTGTACTTACTCATCACCTTCGTAAATCTTCTCTGCACTTTTTCCAGTTTGATGATGTTTTTCCTACAACAGGGTGACCAAAACGATACACAATACCCTAAGAGTGCCCATTGGGAAACTATGTAGATTAGAATAGTTATTATACACTAGCAGATTGTTCCATCTCACTCAAACCTGTAATGCTTGGGATCTAAGCAGCATGATCACGGTTTGATCTTTTTCTATACTTTTTGCTCATTATTGCTCTTTATTTTAGGGAAAGTTCTCCAAAATCACGCTTTATTCATAAAATTGCCAATATGTATGTCACCATTTACATATTGCTTTATTTATGTAGCCTGCAGAATGTCTCTGTGGTTCAACGGCGTCTTTGCATCTTTCATTGACTCTGTTAAGGTTGTTGGATTTACTGAGTATGCCTGCAAGAAAATGAATCTCAGAGTTGTATATGGTGACACACAGGTACTTAGATAATAAACATACTTTGAACTTTGAACTTTTTAATAATATTTACATTAGGTTAGTATATTTTTCTTTTCATGCAATTTATGACAAGAAGTCCAAGGACGATCATAAAGATACAGTACTATGCAAAAGTCTTAGGCACATATATATAGCTAGGGACCTAGGACATTGCACACTAGCGTATTTGTCAACATGAAGCAGAGAGTGAGTTTGTAAAACTGGTGAGAGAAACAGATGCTGGGAATGGCAAGGGTAGAATGCCATGGGAGGGGTGTGGAATGAGTGGCAGAGAGGAAGTGTCAGGGACAGAGACTGGCACATTTGCAGACACACCCAGCCCTGAGACATCAGCCAAGGTCATTTGATTCCAAACAGTTGGTTTATCAATCATCACAGAATGTCTCTCTCTGTCGTTTCCCACTCTCTCCCCACTCCATTCCTTTTCCAAACCATAATTCCCCTTTCCCTGCCCCCTTCCCATTCTCAGTCCACAATAAACACCCATATCAGAATCAGGTTTATCAACACCAACGTATGTCATGATTTTTTTTTGTGGTAGCGATACAGTGCAATACATAAAATTACTATAGTACTGTGCCAAAGTCTTAGACGTCCTCGCTATATATATATATGTCTAAGACTTTTGCGCAGTACTGTATAGAGTGACTTCATACGCATTCCAGCCCAGTGAACAAGGCCAGCAGGACCTTAGAATATGACTTTTCCCCTGAGAGTCATTGCTGCAGCTGCACTGAGCTTTAGTGTGTTCTGAACTTTGGGAATGTGCCTGTCCACAACATTCTGGGATGGACAGCTCCTTGTACTGCAAGACTAGTAAACTTCAGCAAGACTGGAGGCATCTTGATGGGCGTCTGGCAGCAAGTGATGTTCAGCTCAGTACGTGTCCCTGGGAACAGTATGTTCAGCACAGAGTTGTGTGAAACGCAGCTGTTCAGGATGAATCTTGACAAAGGACGTTGCATCCCTTTCCAGATCTTCTTGGCAACCCCGCCTTCAAGGGCAGAGTGTGGTGGTGCTGAGACGTTGGCTGTGCGTAAAACATCTGAAAAGGAGGGCCCTTCTCAACATTAGCAATGCAAGTTTAGCATTTGATGGTGAGTTTTAATGATGAGGCATTCTGCCAAAGAATAGTCCTGCAGGATCCACGCTCTTCTTTTCCCAAGCAAGCCACCAGGATCAGTTCCATTTTGTGTTGCCCCCTTTTCTCTGGAAGTTTGTACATTGAGTCGCTGTAGACATGTCCCATTTGGAAACTGGCTCTGGAGTCTTCTGTGGGGAAACAGGAAGTGGGTCACTCCTGTGCTAAATGCAGCAACACTAAACAGATCACAGATCTGATGGGCAGGCTCACCACGTTTTTTTTTAAGTTTCAAATATATACTTTATTCATAATATATACACTAAATACAATTGGTACACTCCTTCTCTACATTCATCGTACAAAAATTCAAAATGTTTTCCTACTTAAACAGTGTAACACTGAAATACATGAGAGACCTTTGCATATGGCCCAGTGCCTCTATGTCCAGTGATGACAAGTCCTTATTTCTCTCAACACATACAGTACTCCTGCACCCTGAACTGTCACTTTAGAGTCAGGCCTGAACCACAAGCATTTGGGCCAATCTGACAACACTAACATTAAACTGGCTGGCAAAATCACAGGTGATGACAGCATACATTCACACCTGTGGTGAACAAGTTGACATGTTGTTTTATCTTAATAATTAGTTTGCAGACTGCATTTGTAATCACCAATGAATGAAGCGGATATAAAACTGATCAAGATCAGTGAGATCAGCAGAAAGAACCAAGATAATTCGCTATTAGATAGCAACTTCCACAATCCCCAGAATTTAGAATCCACAAAATGACATAACAGCAACCAGTCTATTTTACAGGACTTACAGCGTCTGCCGGATACTCTGCAGCAACTTGTCTTGGTTTTCTCGGAAGCATCTCCCAAATCTGTACTGTTCCACACTTAGAAGGACAAGTGGGAACATGGTTCACCACTACCTGTAGATCCCTGCTAGTCTGAGAATATCTTAGAAACTTCCACTCGTTTCATTTATTTAATTTGGAGCTACGGCACAGTTACAGGCTATTCTGGCCCAACAAGCCTGTGCCACACAATTACGTCCAAGTGTGACTGGTATACTGTTGTTAGTTGTACTGAGGTACAGCGAAAAGTCTTCTTTTGCTTGCCATCCACACAGATTATATATCAAAGTATTACAAGGTAAAAGTAATAAAATGATACAGCATATACCTTAGCAGTTACAGCGAAAGTGACGCACGAGCAGACAGTAGGATACAAGGCCATGAGGAGGTAGGTTGTGAGGTCAAGTGTCTATCTTATCATACTAGAAGTCCATTCAATAGTCTTATAACATCAGGATAGAAGCTGTTCTTGAGCATGGTGGTAAGTGCTTTCTGGCTGAGCTTCAAAGCCACAGTACATTGTACAATGAGATATAGTTCTAGTCTATGGAACTCCCTATCCAACAACACCATGTGAATGTCTTATTTCTTCTTCTCAAGAATTCCTTTAGGAACAATGTCAAATTGCTTGTATTGTGGGTTTTTTTTTTGAGGTAATTGGTGAAGCCAGAGTAAGAACTTCAGACTCTTCAGCAGATGGTCAGAGGGTGATTGACCTGTGAGGTAATGCATTCTGATGCTTACACTGGGCTCCTGTGCATTTTGATGCATGGACTCTCAGTTCTCGATAATATTCTTAACAGTCCTTCTTAATTTTGAACCATCATGGGCCAGGATTTTCCAAAAGTCAGTGGAGGTATTGTATTATTTTCAAGCAAACTTTGAGCACATTTCTGCTGCTCCCTTGCTAATATTTTCCTGTGACAGACCTGGGAATAGAGTGTCTGTTTCAGTGCTCTTGCAGCAGGCATGTAAACATGGTGACCTGCCCAAAACCACTGACTGAGTTTCACTTAGACATCAATGTTGTGGACGCTTCTGGCACCGACGTAGCATGAGCTAAACCTAACTGAACTGTGTGTCTTTGGAATGTGGGATAGAATTGCAGCACTTGGAGGAAACGCATGCAATCATGGGGAAAGTGTACGAACTCTTTACAAACAGCGGCAGGAACCGAATCCTGATCTTACAGTTGGTGCTACACTACCATTCCAAATAATCTGATCTCTCAAAAGCTGTCAATCCAATAACAAATATAGTTTCAGAGTACTTGCACCATTAAGGCCAAATCTTAATAGTTCTGTATCGGGTACTGTTTTTAAATATATGGATCAGATAAAAAAAAAGCACACAAAAATAGGAACATGCTTTTACTATATCTGATGATGGTGCACTTAACTTCAATCATATTTTATTTTATTTCACTTTCTTTCTTTGCATCTTTCTTTCTAGTTGAGGTGTTGTTGACTCTAACCAGTAAGTAATAAAGCTCCAACATGTTTGGAGTTAAAATTTCAGCCTTATTTGGAAAAGCATTTCACTTCAGTCTATTTCATAGGAACTTCACTAGTTGCCCTTGTCACTTGGGGTCAACACAGATAGCTTAATCTAGAGATTTTCAAGGAAGACACTTTACCATTAGCTTCCACAGCTAACACTTTTCATCTGATGTGTCTTTTTAAAAACATGTTCTGGAAAACTGACACCAATTTTGCCTTCTCTGGGCTTGTCAGACAGGCAGACCTAATGACATTTATCTTAAATATTATGTTGTGATTACCAACAATGGAAATTAGAAGCAGAGTAAGTCTATTATGTGACTAAGCCTCCCACAAAATAAAACATATAACTTATGATTGAATGATACATTATAAACCATCACAAGTCATACACATTCTAAATTTATTGCTCAACTGACATGATTTAAAAAACTGACATGTACCATTTAAAAAAAACATTTGATTTAAAAGTTGGTAAAAGACTGTCGTCCTACGTCTGAAGGTATAGTTTCTACTTTAGTTCTGATGTCAAAATAACTTGATATTGAATCTATTTATGTACTCACTGGGAGTTTATAATTGTGAACATATGTTTAAGTTAAAGGATAGACATTTTGGTTCTGTGTTTACCTTCCTGACTGTTTTGGACAGGACAAGTTTTAAATGCGGATCTGTGGAGAAAGATATTTCCTTGAGCACTCACGGGCTTTCGCTGGGTAATGTTCACGGGGAGAGGTGGCAAATTGTGTTAAACATGTTGTATAAGTTGTCACGTCACCTTCATTACTATTGGGGTGACATTTTCAAAGTACAATAACTGGATGATTTGAGAATTTGAAAGGTTTTGTATACATTATTTATTTATTGAGATACAGCATGGAGCAGACCCTCTGGCCCTTCGAGGAACACTGACCGTCAGTCCCCCAATTTAATGCTAGCCTAGTCATGGGACAATATACTATGTCCAATCAACCTACTAGCTGGTACGTCTCAGACTGTGGGAGGAAACCAGAGCACTCACACATACAAGCTCCTTACGGGCCGCAATGGGAATTAACCCAGGGTCGCCTGGACTGTAAAACATTGTGCTAACCACTACACCACCATGTCACCCCTTATTTGTTTCCTTACATTTTTTTAATTTTTCTTCTCAGCTGAGTGGCCTGAAGGAGGCAGCCAGCAAATAATACACAAGGCAGGGCCCTGTGGAGTGTGAAAGAACAGAGTGACCTTGGAGGACAAATACATGGGCCCCTGGAAGTGGAGTCACGGGTGTAAAGGGTGCTGAGGAAGGCTCTTGGAACCTTCACAAGTCAGGGCATTGAGTATAAAACTTAAAAGATCATTGTGAGGTTATACCAGGATACTGGTGAAGTCACACTTGGAATATAGTGTTCAGTTTTGGTCACACTGCGATGGGAAGAATGCTATTAAATTATCAAGGTACATAAAAGATTCACAAAGTTGTTGCTAGGACTTGAGAGATTGAGCTTTAGAGAGAGAGTGGACAGAGTTAGACTATAAAACCTGAAGATATAGGAGCAGAATTAAGTGATTCAGCCCAGTGAGTCTGCTCTGCCATTCCATCATGGCTGATTTATTATCCCTTCCAACCCCATTCTATTCTCTTCTCCCAGTAACCTTTTATTCAAAGATTCAAAGTACATTTATTCTCAAAGTATGTATATCCTTACTAATCAAGAACTTTATTCTTTGGAGTGTAGGAGACTAAAAAGTGATCATATTTGCAGAGCTGTATAAAACTTTGAAAGGCATGGATAGAGTAAATCAACTCAGACTTTTATCAGGCTTGGGGAATGAAGAAAAAGAAAGTGTATAATTAAGGTGAGAGTAGAAAGATTTAAAGGGGAACTTAAGAGGTGACTTTTTCTGCAGAATCTGGTGCGTCTGTGGAATAAGCTGCCAGAGGAGATGGTTGGGACTGGTACAATAACAACTTTTAAAAGACTATTAGACAGGTACATGGATTGGAAAGTTCAGAAGGTTATGGGGGAAATGCTGGCAAATGGACTAGCTTGGATGGGGCATCTTGGTTGGCGTGGACCAAATAGTCTGAAGGGCCTCCTTCCATGCTGTATAACCCTATGAAGAAATAAGAGCAGGAGTTGGCCACATAGCCCCTTACAATATGGCTGACCTTGACTTTCGCAAATAACTCAAAACACCCTATTCACATAAAAATCTACAATTTCTGCCTTGAACGTACTCAGTGACAGAGCTTCCACACCATTCTTGGGTAGAGAATTCTAATGGACCACTTCCATCTGGGTGAGAAACTTCCTTCTTAATTCAGACCTGAATAACTGACTACATACTGTGTGATCACTGGTCCTAGACACCCCAACAAGAGAACATATCAACCCTGTCAATCTGAACGGGATCGATCACTAAGCAGAATAGCCAATTCTGCACACAAAAAGAGGAAATACCAGAGACCGCATCTACCATTTGCCCTATTTAGGGTACAAGTGAAGAAAGTGACATTGGTAAAAACAAAACTACTTCAATTGCATGGAGCATTATTTTGGAATCTTATAGAGTCAAATTAGATGAGGGAAAGTATTCTTATAATGCCAGAAAGGTAAGAGATCTGAGTGAGATTCTGCAGGAGCTGTAGAGGAGGAAAGGGATGGGGAATGTGAGCAAATTACTGTTAAAAACTGTTCTGCTAAATGCATGCACTGAGCTTCCAACAAACAAGATATGGCTAGGTTTCTTCTTCATATTTCAAGGAACAGAAGATCATTTTGGATTGTAAATGGCCTAATGTATCTGGCAGATGGTCACACCTGTTTGACGAAAAAGAAATATTTTATCACCAAGATCCAAAAGGCCACATCTTAACAAGGGCCTACATTGTTCTGTACCCCAACAATTATCTCATGCACACTCTACTCCACAATGTACACAGACTGATCAAAGAAAGCCAGTGAGATTATATTTGAGAGGCACACCACTCACAAGAGTAGAGGGGACATTGTTGTGAATCAGTTTCAGAGATACAGTAATATGAGCTTTCACTTGGAGAAAAATAGATTAATCAAAGATTGCCAACAGGGATTTAGTAAAGTCAGATCATGAGTGACTGTCTTGATTAAGTTATTGTACAAGATTATAGAGGAAGATTATCATTGACATGAAGTAGGTTTCATCCATCAATGGTCTTGTGAAGAGGTGCATTTTGAAAAGACCAGTAAGGGTAGGACATGCACGTACAAAGAATGGCAAAGAATATTTAGGAACAGAGGGACCTTGGTGCGCAAGTCCAAGGATCCTTGAAGGTGGCAAAAAAGACTATAAAGGCAATAAGGGTTCCTACTTTATTCAGAAAAGGTCTAGCGTATAAGATCAAGGATGTCTCACTAAAACTTTATGAAAAATTGGCTAAGCAATAGCTGGAGTACTATGTATAGTTCTGATCACTGTACTTCAGAAGGATATTATTGCACTGGCAAAAGTACAGAAAATATTCACAGGGATGTTTCCTGGGACGGAGCATTTCAGTTAAAAGCAGAGACTAGAGAAATTTGGTTTGTTTGTCCTTGAAAGCTGGAAGGGGACCTGATTAAGTTATACTGAATTATTAGGAATATAGGTAGAATAGATAGTGAATACTTCTCCCAATATATCCAGTAGTTAAAGGGGATCTCTGGAAGATTTTCTTTTCACCCAGACTGGTTGCAATCTGGTACACTGTCTGAGTGGGTAATGGTTAAGTTTTCTCATAATGTTTCATAGTATCTAAATGAGCACATTTAGATTTAGGAAACTACAGAGTGTAAGTGCTGGTAAATAGATTCGTATTGATGGGTAATTGATGCTTAACATGGACATAGAGTCATAGAACACTCCCACACAGAATTTAGTCTGTGTTGATCTATTAATCTGTCAAGCTCCATCAGCTTGGACCTGGATCATAGTACTCCAAAACCCCAATCCATGTATCTATCCAAATTTCTCTTAAATGTTAAAATCAAGCCCATATCCAGTACTTCTGCTGGCAGCTCTTTCCCCACTCTCACCACCCTCTGAGCGAAAAGGATCCCTCTCATGTTCCCTTAAACATTTCACCTTCCACCCTTAATCTATGACCTCTAGCTCTAGTCTCACCCAACCTCAGTGGAAAAAGCCTGTTTGCATTTACTCTATCTGTATCCCTCATTATTTTGTATACCTTCATCAAATCTCCCCTTAGATTTCTACGCTCTAGTGCAGGGGTTCCCAACCTTTTTTATGTCCGTAGACCCCAGATAGAGAACACCAGCTCTGGAGAATAAAGTCCTAGCCTATTCAACTTTTCCCTATAACTCAGATCCTCAAGTCCTGGCACCATCCCTGTAAATTTTCTCTGCACTCTTTCAATCTTATTGACATCTTTCCTGTAGGTAGGTGACCAAAGTTGCACACACAACTCCAAATTAAGCCTCACCAATGTCTTATGCAACTTCAACATAGCATCCCAACTCCTGTACTCAATACTTCGATTCATGAAGGCCAATGTGCCAAAAGCTTTCTTTCCTGTCTACCTGCTCTAGCACTCACCATGCAAATCCTACCCTGGTTTGCCATCCCAAAGTGTAACACTTCACACTTGTCTGCCTTAAGTTCCATCAGCCATTTTTCAGCCCATTTCACCAAGCTGGTCCAGATTCCAGTGCAATCTTTTATAGTTTTCCTCATTGTCCTCTACATCCCCACACTTGGCCTCAACTGCAAATTTTCTGATCCAGAATATGCATTATCATTTAGATCATTGATATAGACGACAAACAACAACCGATGACCCAATACCAATCCCTGTGGGACCCCACCAGTCAGAGAGGTCCATATACTGCAACTCTCTGGCTTTTCCGCGAGACCAATGGCTAAGCCAATTTGACATGATGCATCAAAGAGTCTGCTCCTGTAACACAAGAGATTCTGCAGACGCTGGAACTCATGAGCAACACACACAAAATGCTGGAGGAACTCAGCAAGGCTATGGAGGGGAATAAAAAGTCGATGTTTCAGGCTGAGACCATTCATCGGGATGACTCTATGCTGTATGACAGCTCTTTCCACTTCTGTGCTGCATGAATCCACGATTGTAAGGTCTGATTAGAAAATTGAATTAAGAGGGAAGTGGTGGAGTGGGTACAAGATTAGCTCAACGACACGATGCGAAGGAAGGTGATGAACGTCCTTCCAGAAGATGGTCAGTATTGAATCTATTATTTCTGGCCGTTTTTATAAATCATCTAGAGAAGATTAGACATTTTGCAAATATTGTGAAAATAGTAATGACACTAGCGTGGGACTCAGAATAATGCAGGTTATTGGAAAAAATGTGGAGATCCTTGTAGACAAATATTAAGTGATAGAGATTGAAATAACTAATATAAACTGAGAGTATGCATTAAAAATCATGTTATGTATGTAATCCCTCTTTCTCTGTTCCATAGTGCAGCTCCACAGAGTGATTTTAATGCCCATGTTCACAAATTCTTGAAGAGGGCCAAATGAATTGAAAAGGTAGTTGAAAGACATGGGTTTGTAAGTTGTGTATTATGAAAGTTTGTAAATTAAGGAATAAGATCATGCTCGGGATTTATATGCCACCCATTAGGTTTGGTCTAGGAGATTATATACTGACCAGAGTGCCACATATCAGGAGAGAGGTAAAATCCTTGGTAACAGTATAGCGCAAGACCCTGCAAAGGATTGTGAGAACTACTGAGAGGATCATTGGGCTCTCTCTTCCACACATCCAAGATATTTATCAAGAGCGCAACCCACTCTGCACCCTTAGCATTGTCAAGGATCCCTCCCACCTATCCCAAGGTCTCTTTGACCTCGACCAGGCAGAAGGTACCATAGCATTAAAATAAGCACTGTTAGGATGGGAAACAGCTTCTGCCCTCAGGCTGCGAGACTACTGAACTCCCTGCTGGCACCCAGGTCTCATCATACATGTAACACCAGTAGCGTTATACAGTTCACTTTTTAATTTGTGCCATAAATTCGCCTCATGCTAAATATCTTCATCTTTTTCTTCTTGAGCTCCTGCTCCTAGTGGAGCATAGGCCATCAATGAACATCCATCTCCATCATCCTCTGTTCTGAGCCAGTTTCTTGAGGGTAAACCGGGCGAGTCCCTGTCATCTAATTTCAGCCTTGACATCTCTCCTCCACGTGTTCTTTGGGCGTCCCTTTTTCCCTTTTTCCTTGGGAATTCCATTTGAATGCCTGCCTGTTGATATTGTTGGGTGGCTTCTAGATGTGCCCATTTCCGTTTCCATTTGTGCATTTGTAATTGACAGTTAGCACCTTTTCGTCTCATTTGCTCCGATGGTGGAATTTCCTGCCTCACATTCCAGGTACCCAAGGTAGACAGGGACTTTGGTCGCAAAGGAGTTGTTGGCTGTTCAGGATCCTGATGACTTTCCCTACACTGTGTCATGTGCTCACTCGAGGATGAGCCTCTTCTCACAAAGTTGATGGTATGGTTGGAGTTCAGCGATGTTTCTGTAATCCATTGCATCCACTGTACAGGGGATCTGCCTATACAGCTTCACCAGAGCCCTGTTGGCCGACCTTACCCATTTTCACCTCTCACCATGGGGACATAGAGTTGGACTCTGAGAGGCGCGCTAAATGTCAATCTTCTGGAATACTCTATATTTTATTAATTGTTAATTTATTCAATATAATATTACTTTATGTGCTGTGTGTGAGTTATAGTACTGTGTTGTGCACCTTGGTCCAGGGGAATATTGCGTCGTTTGGCAGTATACATGTATGAGGTTGGAAGACAATAAACTTGGACTTCAACTTTTGAACTTGAGGGGGTTTCCTAGGATATTACTAGGGATGAGGAACTTCTTTTATACGAAGTTTGATAACTTAGAACAGAAAATGTTCAGAAAGGAAGGTGTAGGAGGATAGCAAGAAATTCAGATGGAGAGATATAGGACCAGTGAGTGAGATTATCAGAGAAATAGTGGGGGTTGAGATTTAAAGGAATGCTCTAAGAGCCAGCATAGACTTGATGGACCGAATGGTCCCCTTTTAGCATCACGAGAAAAATATGGAATATGAAAAAATGAATGACAACTAGTTAGAACAGAATAGAGATAAAACTGGACTGGGAATTGGACTGAGAGCTTTGCCAGATCTTTTGTGGTTGCACATCACTAAGAATGGGTGCCATTCTCTGATTCTTGTGCAATATGGGCAGGATAGTGACATCTGTGCATTAAAATCTTGATTAGAATTGTCAGATCGTATGCTCTAGTATCAATTGTTTGGCGACAATGAAGTATAAAGTATCAAAGATCTGGAAAATGTTGCAGATGTAGCAGATTTCAAGCAAGGGCAGAACTGGGAAAGATCAGGAGAACAATGGAGAAGGCCTAAGACCAGCAGAACAAATTGAATGACAGGATGGGTGTTAATGAACAAATAAAAAAACAAGATTTTTCTCATTTTAGTGTGATAAATGGACGCTACCTTTTCCCCTAACATAGACTTAATTATCACCAAAATAAACTTCCAATTTTAAATTATCTGATGTGAGGAAACTGCTGTTGTAGTACATAGAAGTGACCGCAGTAAAGATGCCCATGGACAGGTGCCTTCCAAGTAGCCATTGGCAAATAGGGGCAGGAAGAAAATGGCAGAAATCATAGGGTGGGGGAAATGGAGGGGGAGGGGAATCACAACAGGAAAAAGCATTCTGTTTAGATAACAAGGAATGGTCTAACCTCATTGCACCATAAAACACCGCACTATAGGAAGAATGTGATTGGAAAAGTTGCAGAGGAGATTCACCAGGATGCTGCCTCAGTTGGAAACTTTCAGTCATATGGAGAGACTGGATAGGTTGGATTTGTTTTCCCGGGAGTGGAGGAAGCAGAGGCATAATATATAGAGGTATAAGGGGAATAGATGGGGTAGACAGCAAGAATGATTTTTCCACAGTAAGTTTGTCCAAATTAAGATGACATCAATATGAGGTAGGAGATGGAAAGTTTAGAGGATACCTGAGGGGGAATTTTTTTTCCTGTAGAGAGAGATTGGAATTGGGAATGTGCTTGTTGAAGAGGTGCTATGGGCAGATACCTTCACAGCATTTAGGATGTATCTAGCTAAGTACTTGAATAGCAATGGCATAGAAAGCTATGGATATAATGCAGGCAAATAGGATTGGAATGGATAGGTAAGTGGTTGGCATGGACGTAGTGGATCAAAGGCTCTATTCTATGAGTCTATGGTATGATCAAGCACTGTCACAATGATTTTGGATCAATTTGCAGCACCTAGTACACTTGTTCTGCGAGCTTTATCAGCACTGTCTTGTCTCTAAAAAGACAGCACTTGCAGACCATGGAGTAGGCAGTCAGTGAAGTTCCAACCAATGCTCCATTGGAAGCTATTGATCCATGTGTGCTTTTCACTTTCCACATGTTGCTTTATTGCGAGCAATAACAGAAGGTCATAGGTCATGATCTTTTGATCCAATTTATCCCTGTGAGTCAGAGAAGTGCACAGCATACTTGATAAACTCAGAAACTGTGTGCAATACAATGAGGGATTGACAGCAGCATTAGGAAAATTGCAACAGAAAGAGCTGGTCCAGTTTCCAAGTGGGCAGGACTTCTGCCAATAATAGATTAAGTTTAGGGTCTGTGTTGGCACGTGGCCAAGTGGTTAAGGTGTCGGTCTAGTGATCTGAAGGTTGCTAGTTCAAGCCTCAGCTGAGGCAGCGTGTTGCGTCGTTGAGCAAGGCACTTAACCACACATTGCACTGCGACGACACTGGTGCCAAGCTGTATCAGCCCTAGCGCCCTTCCCTTGGACAACATCAGTGGCGTGGAGAGGGGAGACTTGTAGCATGGGCAACTGCCGGTCTTCTATACAACCTTGCCCAGGCCTGCGCCCTGGAAACCTTACAAGGTGCAAATCCATGGTCTCACGAGACTAACGGATGCCTATAAGGGTCTGGGTTCAGAAAGGTCTGAATCCTGATGTCCCATACTTCATTATTGAGTGGATCTCCTAGTTCATCCGTGGTTTCTGGTTTGGGAACACCTGGTTTGTCCTTTTATGGAACAAGCTGTCAGAGGAAGTGGTTGAGGAAGGTATGTTGCAACATTTGGACAGTTGCACAAATGAGAGAGGCTTAGAGGGAGTATGGTCTAATGCAGGTCAACGGGATTAGCTCAGTTGGGTGTCTCAGTCAACATGGACCAGTTGGACGAAAGGGACTGATTCAGTTATTTACAACAGTACAAACAGGAAAGGGGCTCACGGCCCATGATGACTCTTTCATTCTATGAAAAAGCATTTCATGCATGCATTGTGAGCAGTAAATAGAAGCAACTGAAATGAAAGAAACAGGTTTAATTTCTCCTAAATACTATCCTAACACAGACCCTTCCTTCAGTTTAGTTCTAGCCTTGCCTTTACCTGACTCTACTTGTTTAAACACTTAAGTCAAAAATCTCTTATGCTTTCCAGCTGTTAACTGATATGTGTTCGATTCTTTGAATTGAATTGACTTTCTTACATCCTTCACATGCACGAGGAGTAAGAATCTTTACGTTAGTCTCCGTCTAAATGTGCAATGTGTAATCATGATCATCTATAATAATTTATAGTAAATAGAACAGTCGATGTAACATAGAAATACACTCAGTCAGCGTGAGTTAATCAGGCTGATGGCCTGGTGGAACAAGCTGTCCCGGAGCCTGTGGGTCCTGGCTTTTATGCTGCAGTACCGCTTCCTGGATGGTAGCAGCTGGAATAGATTGTGATTGGGGTGACTCGGGTCCCCAATGATCCTTCAGACCCTTTTCTCACATCTGTCTCTGTAAATGTCCTGAATTGTGGAAAGTTCACAACTACAGATGCGCTGGGCTGTCCGCACCACTCTCTGCAGAGTCCTGCGATTGAGGGAAGTACAGTTCCCATACCAGGCAGTGATGCAGCCAGTCAGGATGCTCTCAGTTGTGCCCCTGTAGAAAGTTCTTAGGATTTGGGGGCCCATACCAAACTCCTTCAACCGTCTGAGGTGAAAGAGGCGCTATTGTGCCTTTTTCACCACACAGCTGGTGTGTACAGACCACGTGAGGTCCTCAGTGATATGGATGCCAAGGAACTTAAAACTGTTTACCCTCTCAACCCCAGATCCATTGACAACTCTAGATGTCAATAAGGGTTAGCCTGTCTCCATTCCTCCTGTAATCCAAAACCATAAGACCATAAGACCATAAGACAAAGGAGCAGAAGTCAGCCATTTGGCCCATCGAGTCTGCTCCGTCATTTTATCATGAGCTGATCCATTCTCCTATTTAGCCCCACTCCCCTGCCTTCACACCATAACCTTTGATGCCCTGGCTACTCAGATACCTATCAATCTCTGCCTTAAATACACCCAATGACTTGGCCTCCACTGCTGCCCGTGGCAACAAATTCCATAGATTCACCACCCTCTGACTAAAAAAATTTCTTCGCATTTCTGTTCTGAATGGGCGCCCTTCAATCCTTAAGTCATGCCCTCTCGTACTAGACTCCCCCATCATGGGAAACAACTTTGCCACATCCACTCTGTTCATGCCTTTCAACATTCGAAATGTTTCTATGAGGTCTCCCCTCATTCTTCTAAACTCCAAGGAATACAGTCAAGAGCGGACAAATATTCCTCATATGTTAATCCTTTCATTCCCAGAATTATTCTAGTGAATCTTCTCTGTACCCTCTCCAACGTCAGCACATCCTTTCTTAAATAAGGAGACCAAAACTGCCCACAGTACTCCAAGTGAGGTCTCACCAGCGCCTTATAGAGCCTCAACATCACATCCCTGCTCCTATACTCTATTCCTCTAGAAATGAATGCCAACATTGCATTCGCCTTCTTCACCACTGACTCAACCTGGAAGTTAACCTTAACCAGCTGCTTTGTTTTTGCGACATTGAGGGAGAGGTTGTTTTCTTGACACCACTGTGTCAGGGTGATGACTCCTTCCCTGAAGACCACCTCATTATTGCTTGAGATTAGGCCAATCAATGTAGTATCGTCGGCAAGTTTAATTAGCAGATTGGAGCTGTGGGTGGCGACGCAGTCATGGGTATACAGGGAGTAAAGGAAGGGACTTAGTACACAGCCCTGAGGGGCTCCTATGTTGAGAGTCAGAGGGGTGAAGGTGAGGGAGCCCATTCCTACAACCTTTGCAGTATGTTCTGATTTTCTACTACAAATTTCCAGCATCTGCAATATTTTACTTCTAGTCTATTTGAAAGAATTGATTCTGGCCAGAATTTTTGAACCAGTTGCTGATTTTGTAAGATGAACTTCTCTTGATTTGTTAATTCAGATGCACTCAGGTATTTACTACTCAAAACTAATTAGTTATGGAATAATAGATGTAGGCTCTGGTACTAGTGTCCATTGAAGCTCGTGTACAGGTGCACAGAGCAAGGTGACTCAAGGACCAAGCTAGGTCAACCATTTAGATAGGGAATTGGAGGTCTGGAGGAGAAGGTCCAGACCTTGTCCTATCTCTCCAGTGTTATTCTCCTGCCTAGTCTCATCACCAGAGATGAACGCTTGTGACCTATCTCCTTTTCCCTAATGATTGATCAAACTTTCTGGAATTAATGAAGTCTCAATCTATGATAACGAGTGATATTTGGATCCGTAACAGGTGGGATTGCCTATGCAGGTCCTGACATCCCATGACCCAAACATCATATTGTGACACATCTAAGCGTGCGTGCTAATCTTGAAAATACTCACCACCTTAGACTGCCTAAATCGCTGGCCACACAGTGAGTCACGAATGCGTTCCAGACAAGCCCCATATGTTGTAACTGTGATCTTAGTCACTGGAGAGATACTGATGCTGATGATATAAAAGTCCATTCAACGCAACAAGTAGGCATCATTCTGGAGACATCTCTTGGTAGAGGCTCACAAACCCAAAGGTACATCATATTTTATAGTCATAGTCATAGTCATAGTCATAGTTCATTGATCCCAGGGGAAATTGGTCTTTGTTACAGTTGCACCATAAATAATAAGCAGTAATAGAACCATAAATAGTTAAATAGTAATATGTAAATTATTGCCAGTGTATTATGAAATAAGTCCAGGACCAGCCTATCGGCTCAGGGTGTCTGACCCTCCAAGGGAGGAGTTGTAAAGTTTGATGGCCACAGGCAACAATGACTTCCTGTGACGCTCTGTGCTGCATCTCGGTGGAATGAGTCTCTGGCTGAATGTACTCCTGTGCCCACCCAGTACATTATGTAGTGGATGGGAGATATTGTCCAAGATGGCATGCAACTTAGACAGCATCCTCTTTTCAGACACCACCTTGAGAGAGTCCAGTTCCATCCCCACAACATCACCGGCCTTATGAATGAGTTTGTTGATTCTGTTGGTGTCTGCTACCCTCAGCCTGCTGCCCCAGCACACAACAGCAAATATGATAACACTGGCCACCACAGACTTGTAGAACATCCTCAGCATCATCCAACAGATGTTAAAGGACCTCAGCCTCCTCAGGAAATAGAGACAGCTCTGACCCTTCTTGTAGACAGTCTCAGTGTTCTTTGACCAGTCCAGTTTATTGTCAATTCGTATCCTCAGGTATTTGTAATCCTCCACCATGTCCACACTGACCCCCGGATGGAAACAGGGGTCACTGGTACCTTAGCTCTCCTCAGGTCTACCACCAGCTCCTTAGTCTTTTTCACATTAAGCTGCAGATAATTCTGCTCACACCATGTGACAAAGTTTCCTACCGTAGCCCTGTACTCAACCTCATCTTTGCTGATGCATCCAACTATGGCAGAGTCATCCGAAAACTTCTGAAGATGACAAGACTCTGTGCAGTAGTTGAAGTCCGAGGTGTAAATGGTGAAGAGAAAGGGAGACAAGACAAGATACCCTTAAGATCAAAGGTAACAGTAGGTGATAAAATTCAATTTCAACAGTTATAATGACATTGTTTCCTTCAATATTTTGGATTGACAATGCTTCCTTTGAATTACATATCTACAGAGACAGACACCTCTGAATGTTCAAACATTTTTGTCACAAAACAATTCATGCAATTAGTCTAAAAGCTGTTGGGGGCAGAAATCCCAGACACCCAAAATTACTGTTGTCAAGGTTATCTGTGAGAACACAAATAAGTACGTAAAAACTATTGATTTCCTATACCTGTGACCATGTTTGATATGCTGAGTGACAATGTTAGTCTAGTCTTCCAGCTTGAACTCAGTCACAATGGTGCAATTAATTTAGCCCATGTTGCCTGGTTTGATGCAGACTAATTAACGCAACTCCATTGTCTTAACATCAGGATGTTGCATATGCAATATCTTAGTCTGTGCTTTTAAATTCAATTTGCTGCTTGTAATTTATAAAAAAATACTGAAGGCTAATTGCAAGCTTCCTGAATTCATTTACATCTACAATAATACTAAAGCCTGGTTTATGGTTCAATTAATATCTGCTATATTCACATAGCTCCAGAATTCTTTTCTGCCTTCTTTAAAACTCCTCATGTGCTTCATTTGATCCTAACTTCTGAAGTTTTACATACTTTTCCTTTTCCTTCTTGACCAAATTCATCAGTTCTCTAGACATCCAAGGTTCTCTTACCTTCCCATCCCCATTGTTCCATCTAATAGGAACATACCTTTCCTGTACTCTGTGCAATTGATCTTTAAACACCCTCCACAGCTCTGATCTGGACTTGCCAGAGAAAAGGTGTTCCTATTAACGTTTTTTTTCTGCCTATGCCCTCGTAATTTGCCCTACTCCAATTTAAAACTCTCCCACAAGGACCATACCTATCCTTATCTATAGCTATCCTATAGATAAGGATAGTTAAGGAGTTGTGGTCACTGTTCCCTAAATGCTCACCACTGAAAGGTCAGTCACAGGCTAGGCTCATTACCCAACACCAGGTCCAATACGGCCCCTCCTCACATTGGACCATCCACATATTGATTTAAAAAACCTTCCTCGTTACACTTAACAAATTCAACCCCATTTAACCCCTTATGCTAAGAAGGTCCCAGTTAATATTAGGGAAGGTGAAATCTCCCATGACAGCAACCTTTTTATTTTTACACATTTCCTTAATCTGATTATACATCTGTCCTTCAATGTCCTGGTGGCTTTTGGGGGTTTGTAGTACAATCCTCAGTGTGATTGCACCCTTCCTGTTCCTGAGTTCCAACCAAATGGTCTCAGTGTCTGATCCCTGCATTATGCCTTCCCTGAGTGTAGCTGCGATATTGTCCCTGATTAGTAGTGCAACTCCTCCCTCCGCCCTCCCCCCCCCTTCCTTTTACCTCTTCCACTTTCTTTTCTAAAACTTCAAAAACCTGGTACTATCATGGTCCGGTCCGTGAAATCCACATTCCGGTTCATGGTCCGGTCCATCGACCCTTGCTCCAGGTTTTCCTATCTACCCTGTTTCTGTTCCTGTTTGAGCACTAATTGAAGCAGTTGATTCTCGTTGGGGCTGGCTGCATAAATACCTTCAGAGACCAGGGCGTGACTGCTGGATTTTTCTTGTCCTTACTCCTCGTATCCCTTCCCCTGCTTTCCGTTTCCTTGCCTGAAGCCTTGCCTTGTCTTGCCGGTAACTCTCACTTCACCATGAAGTTCTTGCCTCGCCTTGCATTACCTGAATCCTTGCCTTGTCTTTCTGGTAACTCTCGCCTGAAGTCTTGTCTTCGAGCCACCCTGTACCTAACTCCCTTCCTGTCCCGTGCCTCCATCGGGCAAACCAGGCCAGATTGCCGTTACCCTGCGGTGGGTCCTGTCCCTTCCTGTCCCTTGTCTTCTTCAGGTGGAGTACCGCGCCCTGCCCAGGAGTACCATGCCATGCCCAGGAGGAGCTTCAAGCCCCCAAGCCTCTAGCCAAGCCTCGCCTCAAGTCTCTAGCCTCAAGCCTCGCCCCAAGTCAAGCATCAAGACCCCAAGACTCAAGCCTGAAGTCTCAAGCCTCACCTCAAGCCTCTGGTCTCCAGTGCCTCAAGTCTCTGGTCTCCGGCCTCACCTCAAGGGTCTGGTCTCAAGCCTCGCATCAAGTCTGAAGACTCCAGCCTCATCCTGCCTGCCAGCCAAGTCACATCCTTGTCTAGTTCTGGGCTCCGAGCCAGAGGCAAGACCCAGGTTCTGGGTCCTTGTCCAGTCTCTGGCTCGGAGTCCAAGCCCGGGTTCCTAGCTCTCTTGTCCAGTCCTGTTCCGGGTTCCCATAGAGTGGGGGGGGGGGGGGGGGGTGGTACTATCATGGTCCGGTCCGTGAAGTCCGCATTCCGGTTCACGGTCCAGTCCATCAACCCTTGCTCCAGGTTTTCCTGTCTACCCTGTTTCTGTTCCTGTTGAGCTCTAATTGAGTCAGCTGATGCTCGTTGGGGCTGGCTGCATAAATACCTTCAGAGACCAGGGCATGGCTGCTGGATTGTTCTTGTCCTTACTCCTCGTACCCCTTCCCCTGCCTTCTGTTTCCTCGCCTGAAGCCCTGCCTTGTCTTGCTGGTAACTCTCACCTTGCCTTGAAGTTCTTGCCTTGCCTTCCATTACCTGAAGTCCTGCCTTGACTTGCCGGTAACTCTCACCTCGTCTTGCCTGAAGTCTTGTCTTGGAGCTACCCTGTACTTAGCTCCCTTCCTGTCCCTTGCCTCCGTCGGGTAAGCCAGGCCAGATTGCCGTTACCCGGCGGTGGGTCCTGTCCCTTCCTGTCCCTTGCCTCCGTCAGGTAAGCCAGACCAGATTGCCATTACCCTGCGGTGGGTCCTGTCCCTTGCCCCTGTCAGGTAAGCCAGGCCAGATTGCCGTTATCCTGCGGTGGGCCCTGTCCCTTCCTGTCCCTTGGCTCCGTCGGGTGGAGTACCGTGCCCTACCCAGGAGGAGCTTCAAGCCCCCAAGCCTCGCCTCAAGCCAAGCTTCAAGACCTCAAGCCTCAATTCTCTGGTCTCCAGCCTCGCCTCAATTCTCTGGTCTCCAGCCTCGCCTCAAGTCTGAAGACTCCAGCCTCGTCCTGCCTGCCAGCCAAGTCACATCCTTGTCTAGTTCTGGGGTCTGACCCAGAGCCAGAGGTTCTGGGTCCTTGTCCAGTCTCTGGCTCGGCGTCCAAGCCCGGGCTCCTAGCTCTCTTGTCCAGTCCTGCTCCGGGTTCCCGGTTTTCAGGTCCATGTCCTAGCCCTCACCCGGTATCCAAGTCCTGTCCCTAGTACTTCAGTGTCTGTGTCTTGCACTTGGGTCTGTTCCCAGCCACCCCCTTATGACAGGTACATTAATCATCCATTCCTCCCCCTCTTTCAACCAAGTTTCAGTAATGACTACAACAGCATAATTTCATGTACTGACCCATACTCTCTAAGGCATCACTCTTACCTACAATACTCCTAGCATTAAAATATACACACTTCAAACTATCTGACCCAACTTTGCTTTTCGATATCTTCCCTGACATCTATCTTTTGATCTGATCCTTCCCTTACTGACCTAGGGGTCCAGTTCCCAGCCCCCTGCAAAACTAGATTAAACTCCCCTGAGTAGCATCAGCAAACCTCAGGGCCGGGATATTGGTTCCCCTCCAGTTCAGGTGCCACCCATCCCTCAAGTACAAGTCATCTCTTCACCAGAAAAGGTTCCAATGTTTTAAGAACTTGAAACCCTGTCCCCTGCATCATCTCCTCAACCACTCGTGCATCCATGCCATCACCCCATCCCTTCCTGCACTAGCCAGTGGCACAGGGAATGTCCAGAGATTACAACCTTGGAGGTCTTGAGTCAGCTGGGGTGATATACTGCGTCCGGTGCTCCCGATGTGGCCTTCTATATATTGGCGAGACCCGACGCAGACTGGGAGACCATTTCGCTGAACACCTATGCTCCGCCCGCCAGAGAAAGCAGGATCTCCCAGTGGCCACACATTTTAATTCCACATCCCATTCCCATTCTGATATGTCTATCCACGGCGTCCTCTACTGTAAAGATGAAGCCACACTCAGGTTGGAGGAACAACACCTTATATTCCATCTGGGTAGCCTCCAACCTGATGGCATGAACATTGACTTCTCAAACTTCCGCTAATGCCCCTCCTCCCCCTTGTACCCCATCGGGTATTTATTTATATACACACATTCTTTCTCTCTCTCTCCTTTTTCTCCCTCTGTCCCTCTCACTATACCCCTTGCCCATCCTCTGGGCTCCCCCCCCCTTTTCTTTCTCCCTAGGCCTCTCCTGTCCCATGATTCTCTCATATCCCTTTTGCCAATCAGCTTTCCAGCTCTTGGCTCCATCCCTCCCCCTCCTGTCTTCTCCTATCACTTTGGATCTTCCCTCCCCCTCCCACTTTCAAATCTCTTACTAGCTCTTCTTTCAGTTAGTCCTGACGAAGGGTCTCGGCCTGAAACATCGACTGTACCTCTTCCTAGAGATGCTGCCTGGCCTGCTGCGTTCGTCAGCAACTTTTATGTGTGTTGCTTGAAATTCCAGCATCTGCAGATTTCCTCGTGTTTGAGGTCTTTATCTTCAATCTCTTTCCTAACTCTATACTTTATACTTTATTATCGCCAAATAATTGGTACTAGAACATACAATCATCACAGCGATATTTGATTCTGCGCTTCCCACTCCCTGGATTACAAATATTAAATATTAAAAATATTTAAAATAGTAAAAATTAGTAAATATTAAAAATTTAAATTATAAATCATAAATAGAAAATAGAAAAATGGAAAGTAAAGTAGTGTAAAAAAACCGAGAGGCAGGTCCAGATATTTGGAGGGTTCAGCCCAGATCTGGGTCTATATACTCACTGATCAGGACCTCTTCCCTTTCCTGCCTATATCATTGGTGCCAATATGCACCATGACCTCTGGCAGTTCCCCCTCCCCTTTGAGAATACGCTACAAGTGCTCTGATATAGCATGGATCCTAGCAGCCAGGAGGGAACATATTATCCTGGTGTCTCTTTTGCAGTTACAGAATCCTCTTTCTGTCTTCATAATATCGAGCCCCCTATAACTACCACAATGCCTGACTTTACGTATCCCTGTCTAGCCCCAGAGCTGGCCACAGTGCCACCTGTCTGGCAGCTGCTGCTGTAATCTGATGGAGCTTGTCACCAGCAGCATCCAAGGGTATACTTGTTGCTGAGGGAAATGGCCACAGGGGAACCCTGCACAGACATTTTAATCCCTTTACCTCTCCTGCTGGTCACCCACCTACTGTCCAAAGCCTATACTCTGGGTGTGACCACCTCTTCCAAAGTCTTGTCTATAATATGTTCAGCCTCCCGAATGATCCTAAGAACATCCAGCTCCAGCTACAACCCCTTGACCGGGTCAGTCAGGCACTGAAGTTGGGTGCACATCCCACAGATGTAGTCATCAGGGAAACCATCTGGTGTCCTGAGAGCCCACATCTAACAGGAGGAGCATTCCATCCTGGCCGCTCTACACCAAAAAAGAGAAAGGCCTCTTCTTAACTGTGTCTTCGGTTGTTCGCACCGACACCTGTTAGGCCAAAGCCTTCACATTCTATCACTGGCACACCCAAACAATGGCCGCTCCACTTGAGCCAACACCCTTTTTATTTGCAGCTGAGTTTGGGCCTCTGACGCTGACATTTTCTGCAACGTGCACAGCCCAAAAAGACCAGCCTTGTCCGAATCTGCTCCTTTCATCCTCTCCCTCCTGACTTCCAAGGGTTTACGTCCCCATGCTGTCTAGATGCATGTTGGTGTTTCATATAAAATTCATTTGCCTGATACTTTAAGGAAGACATCCACTACCTTATCCTTATTGCCTGGGATCGTTGGCACATAATAATATTGTGACCGTGAGACCTGAACCATGGAGAATTTCACTTCAATCTGCCCATTAGACTGTGCAGTGATGCAGGCAGTACAGCCACTGTCTCACAATGCCAGAGACTCAACTTCAACCTTGACTTTAAGTGCAGTCTGCATGGAGTTAGCGCATATTCCCCGTGACCATGTGGGTTTCCTCTGGGTGCTTCCTTTTCTTGCCACACCCTAAAGAGATGTGGGTAGGCTGACCGTCCACTAAAAAATGCCCCTTGTGTGTGGCTGAGGGGTAGAATCTGGGGAGAGATGATGAGAATGTGGGGAGAATAGAAATGGGATTAATGTAGGCTTGGTGTTCATCAGATTTTTCCCAACCGAGCACCCACAGACCCCTTGGTTAATGGTAAAACTCCATGGCATAGGAAAGATTGGAGACCCCTGGTGTTAATGTAAGATTGATGGTCAGTATGGATTTATTGTTTTATATTATATCTCTCTGTTAAGCTTTCTGTTGTAGGGGACACGTCGTTTCTTCTCTTGTCATCTCAGAAATGCCTAAATGATCACTCAAGCATGAAACCATAAGACATTAAGAACGTTTCATATCTTACAATACATATGAAAGGAAGAGTAGAGGGGAGAATATCACATTTCATCAGAATAATATTCTGGCCATTATTCAAAATAATAGTAAAATTAAGAGCAAAATTCTTTGCCCCATGATAAATAAAGTCAATTTTAGTCAATTTGGCTACTATGGCAATGATGTTATTATTTAATAAGGGAAATATTTGAAACATCAGAAGGAGAGAAAATACAAAACATACAGTCCTGTGCAAGAGTCTAAGGCATGGGGGGTGGGGAAGAGAGAGAGAAAGAGGGAGAGGGAGAGGGAGGAGGAGGAGGAAGAAGAAGAAGAAGAAAAAGAAGAAGAAGAAAATCACGCACTAGGATGCCTAAGACTTTTGTACAGTAACACAAACGAAATGCTGGAGGAACTCAGCAGTCCAAGCAGTATCTATAGAGAGTAATAACCAGTTAAGTTTTTGGGCTAAGACCCTTCATCAGGATATAAAGTATATTTTTACATTAAAAATCCCCTCACTTCAATATTTGAATATCTTCAGGAACCTCAATAATAATGACAGGGCAGCAAGTTTGCTCCTGCCTTTACGCCCAGCCATGGTGTTTTCTGCAAACCAAAACAATTATTAGACCAAGATTTATACTTTCTCTGTCAACATTTTTTTGGGTAACCCGTGTTTGTCCTCCAACCGTGTATTTATTTTACAATCTTAAAAACCGAAGCATTTTGTGCAGCAACTTGTTGAAAATTAAACAAGAAAAAGTTCAACAAATTAGTTGACAGTGTCAGTTTGTAGAAAAAGATATTTTATGTAAACATCCAAATGTTAAAAATACATAAAAAGGGCTCAACATTAGATTGCCAAAGGCCAATTTCCTTTTTAACACTGAAGAGCAATAAAGGAGTCATTGAGAAACTTAGTGGGAGGTACTTGTTGTAAAGCCAAAAGCCAACCAGTTGGTGTCAGATAGTTTATTGTAACAGCCCCAAGACATTATAGAGATTCTCTTCACTGTACTGAGTATATAGTGTGGAGAAATAGCATAACAGCTTACAACTTGCAAACTCTGTTTCGAAGCAGTCATTGCCGCAGTGATCTGCTTTCAAGCAGTTTATTACTCAATTGCAGAAAGTCAGTTTTAACAGTTATTGTAATCTGCTTTGCCTTATGGAATCATGGAAAATTATGGCACAGAGAAAGGGCTTTTAACCTTTCACATCCACTGCAAGACAAAAATAGAGCTATTTAAATCAATTGCTCTTCCCAGCTCTTAATATTAATAAGTTTGGCGCGGTAGGGTATCAGTTACCCCAGTCGCTTTACAGCACTGGCAGTCAGTATTTGGGGTTCGATTCCCGCTGCTGCTGTCGGGAAGGAGTTTGCACGTTCTCGTCATGACCGCATGGTCCAAAGACGTTCAGTTAGGGTTAGTAAATTGTGAGCATACTCTGTTGGTGTCAGAGTCGTGGCGGTTCTTGCAGCCTGACCTGAGCACAGTCCTTATTGATCTGATTTGATGCATTTCACTGAATGTTGCGATGTACATGTGACAAAGTTCATCCCTAACCCTGTAATCATGTAGATGATATGTCAAGTGCTTACCGCACTGTTTTCTAAAACGGATGAACAGCGTACTCTACCCACTTGAATGGAGAGTCCCACTACTCCCTCTTGGGGTTACAGGACTGTGTATGTGTGTGGGTAGATGGATTCTGTTTTGTTGTGTTCTGTGTTGTTCTGCCGAGTATTGTGGGCATGCTATGTAGGCACCTGCATAGGTCCCCAGCACATGTTTGGGTGTGTTGATTGTTAACACAAATAACACATTTCACTGTATATTTTCATAAGACCATAAGACACAGGAGCAGAATTAGGCCATTCAGCCCATTGAGTGTGCTACACTATTCCATTGTGGCTTATTTATTATCCCTCTCAACTCCACTCTCCTGCCTTCTCTCCATAACCTTTGACACACTTACTAATCAAGAACTATGAAGGTTTCAAAGCAAATGCGATAAATAAATCTGAATCTGAAATCTGAAATCTCATTCCTCACTTCCCTCTAATCCCTTAATTAATTGCCATAAACCTGTTAAGGCAGGTTAATAATATCTGCCAAGGGAAATAGAACCTATTGAATCAACCTCCCTAGGCCTTTCATGATTTTGTATATCGCACATCTCCCCACGGTGTTGTTTGGTCCAAGGAAAACAAACCCAGTCTAAAGAGTCGCCTTTTGCGACTACAAATCTCTGGCCCAGGCAACGTCCTGGTACGTTTCCTCCACTATCACTTCCTTCCTGTAACGTGGTGGGCAGAACAGCAAATAGTCCTCCAGTTGAGACCTAACCAATGTTTAATTGACTCTACCATGATTGATCCCCTCTGCAGGCAGATTTCTGACTGGACATTTAACCCATGCTCACTACTTCACTATCCCATTAGCCATAGTGTTATATAACACAGGAACAGGCTCTTCGGCCAGCCACATCCATGTTAACCATAAAGTATATTCTTCAATTTGACTTGTAAATGAAAATACCTTACATGCCTCCTTCACCTCAGACGGTTGAGGAAGTTTGGTATGGGCCCCCAAATCCTAAGAATTTAGGAAAAATTGAGAGCATCCTGACTGGCTGCATCACTGCCCGGTATGGGAACTGTACTTCGCTCAATTGCAGGGCTCTGCGGAGAGTGGTGCAGACAGCCCACGATTCAGAACATTTACAAGGACAGGTGTGTAAAAAGGGCCTATAGGATCATTGGGGACCCAAGCCATCCTAACCACAACCTATTCCAGGTGCTATCATCCGGGAAACAGTACCACAACATAAAAGCCAGAAGGTAGCTTCTTCCACCAGGCCATCAGATTGATGAACTCACGCTGATCTATGTGTACTTTGTATTACATTGACTGTTCTATTTATTATAAATTACTATGATTGCACATTTAGATGGAGTCATAACATAAAGATTTTTACTCCCCATGTATGTAAAGGATGTAAGAAATAAAATCAATTCAATTCAATACAAGAGCAGCATTAAGCTTGGTGGAACTTGAAATGGTCTAGTCATCCCTGGTGTTTGAATTCTAACCAGTTGTGTGGCAGATATATTTACAGTTATATCTTCTAGATATGAGGTTGTAAAGACTGAAGCCAGAGAGTGACCAGTCTGGATTTGGATCAGCTTTTGCAGGAGATAAAGGAGAAAAGGTGTTGTAAGGGAATGGTTGAATTGAACATTGAGCATATAGTAACAAAAGTTAGACCTAACCCTCAGCACCAGTATCTCTATCATGTGATTGAGGTAAGATTGGTAGGATGTTGTTCCAATTTTACCCTCTGAATATTAACTTAATGCACACAAAATGCTGGAGGAACTCAGCAAGTCAGGCAGCATCTATGGAGAGGGGGGAAATCAGCTGATATTTTGGACTGAGATACGCTCTTCCCGTTACAAGTTGAAAAGGGTATGAACTTCGTGCAATCATTATTAAACCAAAACAGAGCTCTGTTTTATTTTGTGGAGTTGTGCTGTTCATTGCAAGAAACACTAGTAATATGCAATAAAACACTTCCTATTTTTAGCATCAATTATATGTCAGTGTTGAAAAATTTACTCTGATTTTACTGTAAAAGAATTTTGTCGCCAGTCACTATGAGAGACTACTCTGTTAGGGAACAGAAATAAAGACACAGACCTCGGTACACGGATAACCCTTTTATTACGTGATCGCAGGGAGGCAATGTCAGGTTATGTCTTAGATTTATACAGTAAATTTTAGGCAATGGCCAGCAGCTAAATATACTTGGTCAGTAATTTCCAAAGCGTTTGTTAGGTTCAAAGGTTCAAAGATCCAACTTAATGTCAGAGAAATGTATATAATATACAAGGGGTGATTGATAAGTTCGTGGCCTAAGGCAGAAGGAGATGAGTTATTCAAACTTCCTGCATAATCACAAAGAGTTGAACTGCATGTGCATGTAACAAGAGCTGTATAACTCATCTCCTTCTACCTTAGACCACGAACTTATCAATCAGCTCTGCTGTGGACCACTTTCTGGAGGAACAAGATGACGACTTCTACAAAGAAGGGATCCGTATGCTCCACGACCGCTGGACCATGTGTGTAAACGTAGGGGGGGAAATGTTGAAAAATAAATGTGCTAGGTTTTCTAAAATTGACTCCTCCAAGCTTAGGCCACGAACTTATCAGTTACCCCTCGTACATCCTGAAATGCTTTTTCTTCACAAACATCTACGAAAACAGAGAAGTGCCCCAAAGAATGAACGACAGTTAAATGTAAGAACCCCGAAGTCCCCCCGCGCGTAAGCGACAGTGAGCAACGAACACCCCCCTCCCCCCACCAGCAAAAAAAGCAAGCATCAGCCCCGCCACCAAGCACTCAAGCATGCACAAAGCAATAGCAAAGATACAGACTTGCAGTTACCCTAAAGACTTCGCGTTTCACCCGGCATTTGGCATACCATAGATTCCCTCTCTCCCTAATAAGGGAGAAAGAGGTGCCTCCATTTTCCAAGCGAGCAGGGAAACATAGCAAACAACTCGCTTGTTTACGATGTTAAAAGTCCATCATGTCACTTTTTCCAAGCACTGTTCCCAAAGATCTCAAAGACCCTGGGTCTTCAGGCCCACAGCAGTAGATTTTCTGACTCCACCGACGACACACAGGTCTCCTGCCGTGACACCGACCCTCGAACCGCCCGTCTCCAGAGCCCCGAGATGTTAGGCTTCTGAATTCGAGCTGGACTCTCAGGCCGAACCCTTGGCGTGCTGAACAATGGCCAGTCCTGAGACCCCGAGAACAGGTCCCATTCCCACAAAGAACCGAAGTCAGTGTGTAACCTCCAGGTCAGGGTCTTCAAAAGAATCGTAAAAAGGAAAAATAAAGGTAGTAAAGATGGAACTAGAGCTGTTTCTGAAGGTGCAAGCAAAGGAGTTGCTGTTTAGCGCCATCTTCACTCCGCTCAGCAAGTGTACTAACGTTCTCGCGCAATGTACAAAATTAGAGATACAAGTCTGCAGTTAGTTCTTCTATTTGCTACTTGCTGGACAATCTTGGAAAAAGGTTAACAATACCGCATTGCTGGCATTATCTATGTCTGGCTATTGTTAGCTTGCACAGGCAAGGCAGCGTCTGCCTCTTATCCCATCACCCTCATCTTAACTTCATAATTTTCTTCCACAGTCAACTTTAGCCAGGGCAGAAAAAGCTCCTGTGATTCAAGGTTAACATGTTTAAATATTGGAACTATATTCCCAAAGGTAACAGTATTATTTGCCAGATTAGAGGGAGAGGAATATGTCTTTGATCATGATTGCTAAAAACATAAGAGTTCGGAACAAGAACATTGTCATCTGACACTTCAAACACGGTTTATCATTCATCAATATTATGACTGATCCTCTCCTGTAGACCTATTTCCCTGCACTAGTCTCATCATCCCTAATTCCTTTAGTATCCAGAAATCTGCTTTGAATGTACTCAATATATGGGCCTCCGCAGCAGGGAATTTCAGAACAGGTAATTAAACGAGAAAAAATGGAAAGTCAGAAGTTATTGTATTGTCATACATCCTCAGACATCTTACAGAATGCCAAAGGGAAGACCTTTAGTTATTTTTTCCCCTTTCAAACAATTCCAGGAAGATGGCGACGCGTTTGATCGCAGTGGCTTCTACAGAGTCAACCAAAGGTGATACTGACTTTTTTAAACGTATAATTTACAATTGCAAGGGGTGCTAGACATCGAACTTAAAGCACTGCAGGCCTACCCCATCAACCAGTTGCACATTGGCAGAGAAATTGATGGAGTTGGGATTTGTGCGGATTGTGCTGCTTCCCACGTTGGAGAGGGATCGGGGGGAGTTGATGCGCGAAGGTGGTGTGCAGTCGAACAGCGAGTGATCATCTTAGCCACTTTGCTTGTGATTGCAAGACCCTGTTGGACATAGTGGACATAATGTGGAATGCTGTAAGTCCAATTCGCTGATCAGTTTTTGGTGCAGACAGTGGGGGAGCTGCGTGACCTCAGTTGTAGTGAGGAGTAGGCTTCTCACCTGTTTATATGTGCTCAGGAGTCAGAATGCTCCACCTGAGACAGTGTGGCGCATCCTCCAAGCTGGAATCGGTGAAATACACACAGAATGCTGAAGGAACTCAGCAGGTCAGGCAGCATCTATGGAAAAGAGTAAACAGTCAATGTTTCAGGACTTCAGGGTTCAGGGCTCTTTTCCATAGATGCTGTCTGGCCTGCTGAGTTCCTCCAGCATTTTGCGTGTTGCTTGGATTTCCAGCATCTACAGATTTTCTCTTGTTTTGGAATTAGTGCTGCCCCCAAGAGTTCACTCGGCTGAAAACAAGCTGTACTGTGTTCAACTGCAGACTGCTGCAACATTCATGGACTCTGGGTCTTGGACCATTTATTTTTTTGTGTGACTGTTTTTTACTGATACCTTATATGTGCTTGCTGTCTTACATGTGCATTATGTGCCTTGTGTTGTGTGTGACTGTTGGTACTGCGTTTTGTACCTTGGCCCTGGAGTAATGGTGCTTCATTGGGCTGTATTCATGGGTGTTCAAGTATGGTTGAATGACAATTAAACTTGAACTTAAACTTTTTTTCTGATAGATTCTGCACTAATTTAGTGCTAGAAAGATCAGACTCTGATATCAGAGATTTAAATCCAATACTGAGGATTTTACCAACTTCAACTACATTTCACTGACCAGAACAAATAAGGATCATGGCAGCTATGTAGGTGGTGTCCTCTATTCAGAGATACAAATACAGTTTAACCTATTTAGGCCTCATTGTCATTATGAACAAATAAAATGAATACACCTGATTAATCTTAATCAAGTTCAAAAGCTTTTAAGAACATGGCATTCTTTTGGAACTGCTGAGTAAACATTTCACCTACTTATTTCCTTACATTCGCCTACTGCGTATTTGGCATAAATGTTGTTTGGTTGACTTGTTATATGACACTTATCATAGATTGGATCAGCTTTTCTTAACAATGGGAGGCTTTTCAGTGCATTCGTTTTGAGTTTAGAAGGTGAAAAAATCTATTAATGATGGTCACTGACTTGGATGGAATATATAATTAATAAAATGTGTAATTAATGGAGAATATGGTGTTTGGGTATTGTATGTAATATATAATTGATGAAATTAAAATTGATTAAATATGGGACAAAAATACATAGAATATGAAATCACAAATATGGAAAAGAGTACAGTCAATGTTTCGGGCCAAGACCCTTCAGCAGGAAATGTTGACCGTACTTTGTTCCATAGATGGTGCCTGGCCTGCTGAGTTCTTCCAGCATGTTGTGTGTGTTGCTCAGAACATAAGTTTATTTTTATTTATTTAGAGATACAGCACAAAGCAGGCCCTTCTGGCTCAACAAGCTGCACTGCCTAGCAACCCATTTAGTTAACACTGGCCTAATCACAGCACCATTAGCAATAACCAATTAACCAACTAATCGGTATGAATGTGGACTGTGGCAGGAACCTGAAGCACCCTGAAGAAATCCGTGCACTCACAGGGAAAATGTACAGACTCCTTACAGACAGTACCAGAACTGAGCTGCAAACTCCTGAAGGCTCCGAACAGCAGTAGTGTCACGCTAGCTTCTACACTACTGAGGCACTCCAAATTCTAAGAATGATCAACAAAATTTAATATTGATTGGAGATACAGGGCCTGGAATATAAAAGTAATGTAAGATATAGATAAATTCTTACATTAGATATAGACGTTGCACAAGAGATGTTATTTAGATATAAGTGAAAATGACATAGACTGTTAGAAAAAGGTAGACCAGATGAGTGATATTTAGTTCTCGTTAAAGCACATAAATATTTTAGTAAAATAAATATAAATATATATTTCAGTTTGGAAAAAAACACTAATAAAATATTTCCCAGTGTGTATTGCAATTTGTTCAACATGAGGTCTTAGCTGAAGGTCAGTCCTGAACTGTTTAACGTCTGAATATGCCCATACAAAACAGTACACACTCTAATTAGAGGAATAAGTAATTAATTCTCTTACCGGTTCTACTCACGTTGGGTCAGACTCCTACTCCTGTGAATTGCCTGTTCCCCAAACAGCTCACAAGTCAATAATGACAGGATGATGGTGGTCTTCTTAAAGCAGTTCTCATATTTTTTGGTGTAATGTCTCCTTGTCCTTGTATGAAGCCTTTCCTGCTTCTCGCCTATTAACATAGGTCTATGAAACAAGATAGCCTCGTACCTTTTCATTTTCTTCCCCCGGGTGTTAATTCATGCAAATATTGAGTTTCATAGAAGCCAGCAGCACCCAAATACATACTTCAATATGTGAATCCTCATAATGAGAGAGTCACCAGGGTATCTACTTGCACTTGATCTATCTGCATTCTTACCTTTAAATTATTGGTTTATAGTTGGGATTAGGAGATCCATTTGTTCTTAAGATCCCCTGGACAATCCTGGACAACTGTAGCATTGCGCCCTTTGTGAGTTCCCCTTACCAAGGGTAGACTGGACAAGGATGTGTCAATATGGACCAAAAAGAGAAGCATCCAGTGATAAGGTGGCACAGAATGAATCTGAGTGTTGTGATTACTGATATTCATATGACCAAAGAGAAGTTAGAATTAACTAATTAGGTACAAAAAGATAACAAAATCAGAAACATTGTTAAAGGACGGGAACCAGAGTGATGGGATGAGGATGGAGTCTGATATTGGTATACAAATAGTTGCAGTGTGTAGTGAGACTATGAGGAAGGACAGGCAGATGATCAGGCAAAATTGCAGTCAGTGGGATGAATTAATGTCCAAGGATACACCTTGTATCGAAAGGACAGGTAAGTAGGCAGAGAGGGTGCAGTGGCTCTGGTGGTAAAAAAAAATTAAATCAAATCCTTAGAAAGAGGAGATTTAGGACTGAAAGGTGTAGAATCCTGATGCGTAGAGTTAAGAAACTGCAGATGTAAAAATATCCTTATGAAATTATATACATGCCTTCCAATAGTAGTCAGGATATGGGATTCAAATTAGAATGGGAAATAGAAAAAACATGTAAAAGGGCAATGTTAACATAGTACTGGAGGGAATTTCATTATGCAAGTAGATTGGGAAAATCAGGTTGGTGCTGGATCCCATGAGAGGGGATTTGTAGAATGCCTACAAGATGGCTTTTTAGAGCAGCTTGTGGTTGGGTGTTAAATAATGACCCAAATTTGATTAAGGAGCTTAATGTAAAGGAACCCCATAGGAGGCAGTGATCATAATATGATAGAATTCACCCTGTATTTGAGAGAGAAAAGATAATGTCAGGTTTATCAGCATTATAATGGAGAAAAGGGAATTACAGAGACATAAGCAAGGAGCTGGCCAAAGTTGTTTGGAAGGGGACACTGGTAGGGAGGGTGGCTGAAAAGCAATGGCTGGCGTTCCTGGGAGCAATTTGGAAGGCGCAGGATAGATACATCCCAAAAATAAAGATGTATTCTGAAGGGTGGTTGATGCAACTGTGGCTGAGAAGGGAAGCCAAAGACATACAAGTAAAAGAGAAGGCAATTAATACAGCAAAAAAAAAGTTGGAAGTTAGAGGATTGGGAAGCTTTTAAAAACCAACAGGAAGCAATTAAAAAATCCATTAAGGAAGGAGGAGATGAAATATGAAGGTAAGCTAGCCAATAACAGCAAAGGAGAAACCAAAAGTTTTTTTTATGATATATAAAGAGTAAAAGAGAGGTGAGACTGGATATCGGACTGCTGGAAAATAACTCTGGAGAGGTAGTAATGGGGGACAAAGAAATGACGAACAAATTTAATAAATATTTTACGTTAATCTTCACTATAGAAGACACTAACAGTATACCAGAAATTTGAGAGTGTCAGGGGCCAGAGGTGAGCATAGTCTAAGAAGAAGTTGTTTGGAAAACTGAAAGGTTTGGAGGTTGATAAGTCCTGAACCAATGGGATTATCACCTGAACTAGAGGACGACTGCAGACCAAGGTTCTGAAAGAGGTGGCTGAAGAAATTGTGGAGGCATTAGTAAAGATCTTTCAAGAATCATTAGAATAGTTCCAGAAGACTGGAAAATTGCAAATGTCACACCACTCTTTAAGAAAGGAGGGAGGCAGAAGGAAGGAAATTATATGCCGTTAGCCTGATTTCAGTGGTTGGGAAGATGTATGGGGTCTATTATTAAGGATGAAGTTTCAGGGTACTTGGAGGCAAATGATAAAATAGGCCAAAGTCAGGATGATTTCCTTAAGGGGAGATGTTACCTGACAGATCTGTTGGAATTCTTTGCAAAAATAACAGGTGATATAGACAAAGGAGAGTCAGTGGATGCTGTTTACTTGGATTTTCAAAAGACTTTTGACAAGATGCCACACACGAGGCCGCTTAATGAGGTAAGAGCCCATGGTACTACAGGAAAGAAACTAGCATGGATAGAAGATTGGCTGACTGGCAACAGGCAAAGAATAGAAATAAAGGGAGCCTTTCCTGGTTGACTGCCAGTGACTAGTGGTTCTCTGTAAGGGTTGGTGTTGGGACTGCATCTTTTCACGTTATATTGTGGCCAAGTTTACAGATGATACAAAGATAAGTGAGTCCAATAATCCAGACTTTGCTCTGAGTACTGAAACAATGGCATTTGTTGCTCCACTCAAAGAAAATTCCCCTCATAAACTAACAGTCTCTGAAGTTACCCTCGACGATTAACAGCCTTAGGAGCGTGAGCATCCCTTTTTTCTTGAAGAAAGTTGCACCTAATATATTTGCCATTCACTGTGTAGTTTACAGACAACAGCGTGTCACAAAAATACCGAAGAATCAGCTGCACAAATCATTAAATACTACTGTCACAGCAGTAAATAAGATTATCCCATGCTCTCAACTCTCGACTATTTTGAGAGCTTTGTATTGAGAATGATGAACAGTTTGAATGCTTGCTGTCACTCACTGAGGTCAGATGTCTCTCTAAAGGAGACCTGAACCATCTGAGATGTTTTTATGCATTTAGAAACTGATAAAGTTTGAAGACTTCAATGCTTCATTCAGTAATCAACTGAAGATGACATTGCTTATTATTAGACATGACATTGCTTATTTGTCAGGATTATTTGCAAAGTTTAATGAAATCATTCTTTAATTGCAAGGAAATTATATGAATCTTAGCAAAGTGAAATCAGTTGTCTCCACATTTCTGTGCAAGTTAATCTTATTTAAGTGCAACATTGGACGTCGTGAACTCTTCCAGTTTCTGAGGTCTCTGAGCTGGAAGAGAAAGAAAGAACACCAGATGATGATTTTTCAGTATACTGAACTTGGTTGAGCTGCATAAAGATATGCCAGAGAGATTTCAGGAATTTCTCTCAATCCAAATTCCAGATTGGGTAATAAATCCATTCCTGAACACTTGCAATGAGGAATTAACAGGAAGGATGAAGGAAGAACTGATCTTGCTCCAAAATGACTTTGGGTTGAAGCCAAGGTTCAAAAAAATCATATCAAGACTTTGGGTTGCAGAAAGAAATTTCTGAACACTATCCTGCACAGTGGAAAAAGGTCAAGGTATTTTTATTGCCTTTCTAACATCATATTCAGTGGAGAAAAGTTTCAATGCAGTCACCCATCTTCTTTGAAAGTAATAAAACAGACTGTAAATTATTGAAGGTGGGGATCTGAGACTCCTTCTGAATCAACATCCAGCCTGATGTTGAGAAGCAGATATCACTGCACCAAGCCCAACCATCTCACTGAAAAGTGAAAGAGCAGTGAAGCAGTGAATAGTTGGACTACTAATATACACTCTAAAATTGTTGAAGAAAATTGTTTTACTGTAATTAAATTAAAAATTGATTTTATTTGTAACTTTAAATAAACTTGAATGCTCTTTTTCAATTATTTGTCACTGCTTTGAATTTGCAGTTCCTAATTTCTTTCACTGTGCTGAATAAATCAAAATCTTTACAGTTTTTATGTAATGGTTGGAAAGGGAGAGGGGGGCACTGGGGATGTGGTCTGGGAGCCAAGGGATGGTAACCCAAAAAAGTGGGTGAAGCACTGGTGTAGATGGACACAAAGACATGTATGGGCATGTACTGTATGATTCTATGTCTATGACTCTAAATTGATTTTAGAAAAGGTTTTGCAGGACATGTAAAAGGTAAATAAAGCAGACAAAGGGACACTTGTGGCCCATAAACAACAAGAATTCTGCAGATGCTGGAAATTCAAGCAACACACATCAAAGTTGCTGGTGAACGCAGCAGGCCAGGCAGCATCTCTAGGAAGAGATACAGACAACGTTTCAGGCCGAGACCCTTCATCAGGACTAACTGAAGGAAAAGCTAGCAAGAGATTCGAAAGTGGGAGGGGCAGGGGGAGATCCAAAATGATAGGAGAAGACAGGAGGGGGAGGGATGGAGCCAAGAGCTGGACAGGTGATTGGCAATAGGGGTATGAGAGGATCATGGGACAGGAGGTCCGGGGAGAAAGACGGGGAGGGGGGGTGGAAACCCACAGGATGGGCAAGGGGTATAGTCAGAGGGACAGAGGGAGAAAAAGGAGAGTGAGAGAAAGAATGTGTGTATAAAAATAAATAACGGATGGGGTACGAGGGGGAGGTGGGGCATTAGCGGAAGTTAGAGAAGTCAATGTTCATACCATCAGGTTGGAGGCTACCCAGACGGAATATAAGGTGTTGTTCCTCCAACCTGAGTGTGGCTTCATCTTTACAGTAGAGGAGGCCGTGGATAGACATGTCAGAATGGGAATGGGATGTGGAATTAAAATGTGTGGCCACTGGGAGATCCTGCTTTCTCTGGTGGACAGAGCGTAGGTGTTCAGCAAAGCGGTCTCCCAGTCTGCGTTGGGTCTCGCCAATATATAGAAGACTACATCGGGAGCACCGGACGCAGTATATCACCCCAGCCGACTCACAGGTCCATTGTTGTTTATGTTCTCCCCTCGTCCTCATTCATTTGTTTCAATGGCCTGGCCAGTGGAATATCTGTAAATTGACTCTCAGTAATGTGCTACCTCTTTCCTCTTCTTCCTCGGTAAGAGAAATCAGGGCAGCCTTTTCAGCTGGGGGAGCACCTCCCAGCATGAGCAGACAGACAGATGAGTCTGTGGTGGCCAGTGCTATCATGTTTGCTGTTGTGTGCTGGGGCAGCAGGCTGAGGGTAGCAGACACCAATAGAATCAACAAATTCATTTGTAAGGCTAGTGATATTGTGGGGATGGAACTGGACTCTCTGACGGTGGTGTCTGAAAAGAGGATGCTGTCCAAGTTGCATGCCATCTCGGACAATGTCTCCCATCCACTACATAATGTACTGGTTGGGCACAGGAGTACATTCAGCCAGAGACTCATTCCACCGAGGTGCAACACAGAGCGTCATAGGAAGTCATTCCTGCCTGTGGCCATCAAACTTTACAACTCCTCCCTTGGAGGGTCAGACACCCTGAGCCAATAGGCTGGTCCTGGACTTATTTCCTGACATAATTTACATATTACTATCTAACTATTTATAGTTTTATTACTATTTATTATTTATGGTACAACTGTAACGAAAACCAATTTCCCCCAGAATCAATAAAGTATGACTATGACTATGACCACACAAATTTGCACCACTGTTTGAGAAGTCAAGGACTCTGAGGTGCAGATGTGATGACAGAGGGTCTATCAGTGAACATCACCTCATAGTAAAAATAATGGCAACTGAAGAGAAAACAGTAAATCGACAAAAATAGCAGATACTTCCAAATGAAGCTCGTTGAAAACCTTTGAAAGTCTTTCAGTTAGAGCCTAAGCCCTGTGCACTATAACAATAGATTAGGCAGGCTAGCATTTTATTCTTTGATACATAGGATACTGAGGTATGCCTTTACTGAGGTGTCTGAAATTATAAGAGACATACATAGGATGAATGAGCAGTCTTTTCTTCCCCAGGAACAGTAACCAAAAATGAGATACATGGGTTTAAGGTGAGAGGGGGAAGGTTTAAAAGGATCTGAGGGGAAACTTCCTCACTGGGGTGGTGCCAGAGAAGGTTGTAACGACAGGTATAATAACGACATTTAAAAGACACATGATTAGTACATGGATAGAAAAGGTTCAGAAGGACATGGGAAATGCGGGCAAATGGGACTGGCTTAGCTGGGCACCTTGGCAAGTTGGACCACAGGACCTGCTTCCATGTTGTATTGCTGAATGAATGCATGATTTTTTTTTAATAGATTACTGAATCATAATTACAGCTAAGAAAACTTTCTTCCCATACAGAACTTGTCTGTGGATTGCAATACCCTTAAAGGTACTAAAAATCCTTTCGAACTGAGACCTGACAGCAATTAAAGTTGGAAAGAGGGATGCTCACACCCCTAAGGCTGTTAATCATTGAGCAACTTCACAGACTGTTAGCTCATGAAAGGCATTTTCTCTGAGTGGAGCAACACATGCCTTCACCTCAGTACTGACAGTCAAGCCTGGGTTATTGGATAAGGAACTGTTGACATGGGCCAAGGCGCTATAGCTCAGCAGTGCAGCAATTCGGAACATTAATGAAAGTGGCCATCAAGGTGTATGCATGGGAATGCAGGACATCATTCCAAAAAAGAAAATGGAATAAAAGTGCAGGGTATGTTAAATATTCTCATTATTTTTGATGACACAATGGCACTTGAAGCAGAAGTACAAGAGATTTGATTGCTCAGCAAGCATCTGTTATATATTTATCCTCCATTATTTTCATTCCCGTTCATTACTGGTTAATTCAACCACCAAAGGCTGCAATAAATCCAGTTTAATATCAGTTTGGCCAACTTCCACATGTAATTTGACAAAGCGGAACGTCTAACTACTTTCCACCAATGGAATTTATTATAAGTGGAGGATTTATGAAAAAACAATCAATGTTTACTGAGATATATTTGGATAACAGTCAGACAGACCGACTCCAAGTGCCCCATATAAATACACAATTATGTGTGTTTAGGACTTACATGAACGGAAAGAGGTTAATAGCATGCCTTAATGATACCGATCCTTATTGGCAGTCTAATATCAGCTCTGTCAAAATTCCTACAATACCACACAGTGAAAACTGCAGCTTTACGATGCATAAGGGATGCATGCACATGCCACCCAAACAAAGCACAAAATAGCTTATCCAAGGAATTCTTCATTTTAACTGAATCTGCCTTTTTACTTTTGCTACAGTAGAAAGTGTAAGAAGCCCTTTAAAGCAGCATCTTTCAGGTATGCTGTACCTCTGGTGCTTCTGTGAGATTTAAAAATATTCTCTAGTTTGGTACCTTATTATAATCTGCTATCAATAAGGCCGCCGTTAGAAGACAAACATGGTTTGTGATGTCTTTTGATCTTGCCAATGCTTCACTGAAAGGGAATGATTTATACTCGTCCTCCAAAGTAGTCCATGAAGCCACTCAGCTCTGTATAACTGCTCACTGGTTTAAGGTGACAGCTCACCGCCATCCTCCATTTATTTATTGATTTATTTAGAGGTAAAGTGTGGAGCAGGCCCCTTCCAGCCCAACGGGCTGCACTGCCCAGCAATGCACCTATTTAACCCTGGCCTAATCACCGGACAATTTACAAAGACCAATTAACCTACTAACTGGTACGTCTTTGGACTGTGGGAGGAAACCGGAGCACCCGGAGGAAACCCACGCGTTCACGAGAAGGACGTACAAACTTCTAACAGAGAATGCCAGAATTGAACTCTGAACTCTGAACTCTGACGCCCCTGTAATAGCGCTGCACTAACTGCTATGTACCGTGGCGCCCCAGTACTATTAGTCAGAAATCATTTTCCTATTTTCAGAACGTACTTGTAAGGAATGGCCACATTCCAAGATTTCTTTTTTAAACCTACCCTTTCCCTATCACAGTGTCTGAAATGTTGAGCCTCATCGATGATCCACTTTCAGGTGGCTTCAAATGAGCATGTACACACACAGATAACAAGGGGGATAAGTCTGCAAACAATTCCACTATAAAGAAATACGATTTGTAAATCCAGGTGAACTTACAACCCTTCAACCTCCTAAATGCAATATAGGATTAAATCCCACTTTAAAAGTGTTTTGTGATCTAAGGGGCTTCCTGTGGAACTTATGAACTTATTTTCCACATATGAATGTCAGCTTGGCTCTGTATCAGCACTGAGCGTAATCTTCTCTACAAAATTTCTAAATACACACTATCTTCTGCAAGAGAAAACCTTAAATCTGCATCTAATAGATTTCGATAAAACAAATTTATTGAAGGAAATGTAAATGCAACCACATGGAGTTAATTCGTGGACCATCCACAATCTTATTGAATGTTGGATCAGCTCAGTAGCAGCAACAATGAAGGACCTTCAGCCCATCAAGCCTAGACTTGCTCATAGGATAATTTCCTGATATATTTACATCTTGACGCACTGTGCAAGAGCCTTAGGCATAGATATATATATAGCTAGGATGCCTAAGACTTTTGCACAGTACTGTAGTAATATTATGTATTGCACTGTAATGCTGCTGCAAAAATAAATAAATAAATTTCGTATGTGAGTGATGATAAACCTGATTCTGATATGGGTCTCCATTGTGGACTGAGAGTGGGAAGTGGGCAGGGAGAAGGGAATCATGGTTGGGAAAAGGGGAATAGAGAGGGGAGGGAGCGGCAAGTTCCAGAGATTCTGTAATGAGCAATAAGCCAATTGTTTGGAATCAAATGACCTTGCCTGATGTCTCAGGACTGGGCATGTGTCCACCCCCTACACGGCACTCCTTCTCCACAATCTGTCCCACACCCCTCCCGCAGTGCTCCACGCTTGCCATTTCCCATATCCATCAGATTTACAAGCTCGCTCTCCACTCCAAATACAGTACTGTGCAAAAGACTTAGGCATCCTAGCCATATAGTCTATATGTACCTAAGCCTCTTGCACCGTACTGTATCTCAATCCTGTGCATTTTCCAATCCATCAGACAAGTAGGTGTGATGCTGTGTTGTAATGAGTAATTAAAACAGATTATGCCCCACTTCTGCAGAGATTGTCAAAGGGGCTTTCTAAAGAAATTTTATATAAGTTTTCATAGGTTGGTGCAACAGTGTGGGCTAAATTAAAATTCTGAGGATTTTTCCTGATTTTCCTGCCAATTATTTATCTTCAATCCACTCCACAGGAAGAAATTGTCTAGTCTTTAATTTATTGTTACTTGACTATATTTCAAGCAAACTAGTTGAAAGGCACTTGAGAAAATAATTGAGGATATGAAAGACGAAACATAAGTACCTGTTTCAATTTCCATCTTAATGCTAAATATTAGTTGCCTGGTGGATTGGATATGTGTAAAAACATTTGTGGCTCAGCTCCTGTGTGGCTAAGGTCAGCACAATGCAAAGGAGGACAAAATTCAGTTTTACCCTACCCACTACCAAACAGCAGTAAGCGAGAGATGTAAAAGAGCATTCGGACTAAACACTCATTACAGCATGACCATTGGAAAGGGGAAACTAAAGTGACTTTTTTTGTGTGCATATTATGTTTATTTAGGTGAGGAACAGATTTCAGTTCCGTTCTCTAGAGTTAGCATCAGACAGTCTCGATCAGACATGGCTACTTAGGTGCAGTAACATTGAGCAAAGTCAGAATCAGAATCAGATATAATGTCACAAAATTTGTTTTTTGTGGTAGCATAACAAGTTATAAATTACAATAAGACATATATATAATTAAATAAGTAGCGCAAAAAAAAAGAGAGCAGAATTAGTGAGGTAATGTTTATGGGTTGTTTCATTGTCTGTTCAGAAATCTGACAGCGGAGAAGAAGAAGTAATTCCTTAAACATGGAGTGTGTGTCTTCAGACCCTTTTACCTCTTCTGTCATGGTGGCAATGAAAAGAGGGGATGTCCTGGGTAGCTCTTCCTAGAGATGCTGCCTGGCCTGCTGCGTTCACCAGCAACTTTGATGTGTGTTGCCTGGATGTCCTGGGTAGTGGGTGCTCTTAATGATGCATGCTGCCTTTTCCCCTCTTAGCAGAAGATAGAACACCGTAGTAAGGCCTTATTGTGAACAGATTTGGCTCTGCAGAGGAGTAACCCTTCATTTCCAGCAGCAAGATGTACAAAGCTAAATTGAGGGCAGTGACTCTTGTGGTAGAATGGAGGATAAATAATGGGGTGAAGCTTGACAGAGGGGGAATCTCTTGGTGTGGTTAGACTTCCTTAGGACACGGCAGGATATGTAACAGCTGCAGATATGAGCAGTGATGTTTAAAGAGAATCTGCAAGGCATTCTTTTTTTAGCACAGAGCTGTCAGTAGCTGCCTGAAAGACATTGCCAGGAGTGCTAGTGGAAACAGACATGATAGTCACAAAGGACTCTGCAGAGGCTGGAAAACTTGAGTAGCACACACAAAATGCTCAGTCCTGATGAAGGGACTCGGCCCAAAATGTTGACTGCTTATTTCCCCACCATTGATGCTGCCTGACCTGCTGAGTTCCTCCAGAATTGTGTGTATGTCTGTGTGTGTGCTTGTGTTTCTGTATGCATTTGTGTGTGGGGGTGGGTTGTGTGTTTGTATGTATATGCATGTGTGTGTGAGAGAGTGTGAGTGTGGGCATATGTGTGTGTGTGTGTGTGTTTGTCGCTGCTGACATGATAGTGGGTATTTAAGAAACACTTAGACATGGGTATGAATAGGCAGGGAATGGAAAGACATGGATCATATGAAGGCAGATAAGTTTAGTTTAATTTCCAAGGTTGGTTAGTAGTGCTTTCATTATTACCCTGTCATTAAAATGTAATTCCAATATAAATTCTTAAAGATGCCCCTCAGAAACAAATGTAGAGGGTAGGGAATTAATGCTCAAATCTTGCAGCCGTAGGATCTGTAACCCGTCCATCTACCTGCTGCCTCACCAGCATTCAGAGACTTATACTGTGCTTCTACGTGAGGCAGAGGTTCACCTGCATCTCATTCAACCAGCTCGACTTTATTCTGTGTTCAATATGTATCTGTGGTCTGTATCCCTGCTGTTTTGCTCTATGTGACCTCATCTACATTGGCGTAACCAAGTGTTGGTGAGGCCACCATTTTGTGGAGCAACAGATATCTTGAGTTTCTATTTGTATGTCATCTTAACTCTCCTTCCTACTTCCACGCCAACCTGTCTGTCCTTAACTTTCTCCATTGCTGCAGAGAGGCCAAACACAAACTGGAAGAACAGCATTTTATATTCTCCTTGGACAGCCTATGACCCAAGAGAATGAACATTGAATTTTCCCATGCCGAGTAACCCACACACCTTTCTCCAGTGTCGTCCTCTCACAAACATTCACTGGTATTTCTAGTTTTCTTCTCCCTTTGTTACCTTTTCTATTCTCCTTGCCTACATTAGTTCTATTTGCTCATTATCCCCTCCTCATCTGGTTCCTCCAATCTCCATTTCACTCTGCTACATACCAGAAATCTTTCCTCTTCCCAATCAGTCCTGACACAAGGTCTTGACCCAAGACATCAGCTTATACCTTTTACCTTCAGTGATGTTGGTTGATCTACTGAGAAGTGTCAGTGTCAACCACAGTGGGAGATTTGGAGTCACAATTGTGATAAGCCACTTATCAATGGTAGCTTTCCTTTTTGAACCACATTTTTTTTTGTGATTGCCACTAGCAAAACTAGTTATTTTTGGGCTGCCAGGGTTTATATATATATTCAATTACTACATTTAAAATCCACCTGCTTCTTTAATGGGATTTGAACTCTGATCCAGACTTCTGTGTGCTAGCCCACTAATATAACCATGAAGCTGTTAGACTCAGTTCTCCAGTATAAAACCTTTTCTGATAGCCACTCACCCAAATGTTGGTACCTACTGCCTGTAGCACTTAACCCAGATTTTGGGCTCAGACACTAGAATGGGTCATGATTACGGCTTGGCTTGGAGTGAGCAGGCCAATCCTCAACATAACTAGCACTAAGACCGTAAGATATAGGAACAGAAATACCTGTAGTCCATTTGGCCCATCAAGTCTGCTCCGTCATTTCATCATGGCTGATCCATTTTTCCTCTGGGTCCCAATCTCCTGCCTACTCCCCGTATCCCTTCATACCCGAATAATCAAGAATCTATCAACCTCTGCCTTAAATATACCCAAAGACGTGGGCTCCATAGCTGCTTGTGGCAACAAATTCCACAGATTCACCACTCTCTGGCTAAAGAAATACCTCCTCATCTCCGTTCTAAGAGGACACCCCTCTATTCTGAATGGAACAGTGAGTAATCAAAGTACTTCCTTCTTTGACCAAGTCTATTTCCTGTAAATTAGTACTCAAAATTAGTGATAATTTGTGAAGGATGTCTAATTTGTCAGAGGATTGAGCTTATAGACATTAAGAAGATACATTAAGGAAAGATTTTGATCCTTTACATTATCTTTCATAACCTTTGGTTCCAAAATTAAAAGTTGCACTGTGCTTACATAAACCAAATGAGATCCAAAAGAAAGTAACACTGATGAACACAGAGCAATGCAAGCGAGCAGTGCTGTTGAGTGTTAGAGCAGTTTATTTCTGGCATGATATTTTAAAATATACTTAAGCTTCTATTTTAGGTTTGTATTTTGCTCCTTTGTTTCTTTTGGTGGCGATTGGTTCCTCTGGAGCAGTAGTTTTTGTGGTTTTGAACCTGGTGCTATTTCCCATTTTAAGTAGTTGGAAGCAGTGGGTGAGTCTGCAGGGGACCCTCCACATTGATCAATGGGCACTTTTCTATATGGGAAGCATATCCTTTCAATTTTAATAAGAAGGCCAAAATAGGCATGCCGTTTGTGTGCTTTTTGGAAAAAAAATAATTGGACAAAATTTATCACTGATCTGACAAGAAGTCCCAAGAGGGGTTGCGGTTCCAGACTACTGCCGATGCCGAGCTTAAAATGTGAATCTTTAAAGAGGAAATGTGTTTTACTCTAGTTCCATGTTTTAGCGGGTTTTGGTATATCGAATGGTCTCATTTTGTTTTTCCTTCAAACCACATATTCCCAGCCTCAAAACTAAGGTTAGAAGGAGCCCAGAAGCAGATATAGTGAGCTAAGCTCTAAATTCCCAGAATACTGAGATGTGTACTTTCCAGGTATGACACTCTGTACTGCCACACCATCACCTCTACCCCCTTCAGCAACCCATCTCTCCACTTCCAGAAGGAAGCTCTGTCCTGTGCACTGCTGTGTGGCCGTTGTCACAAAAACTCCATCATTTCATTTCTTCTTTTTAACTGCACTTCAGAAGAAAACCTGTCAGATTTCCGATCTCAGCCCGAAATGTTGACTGTACTCTTTTCCATAGATGCTGCCTAGCCTGCTGAGTTTCTCCAGCATTTTGTGTGTGTTGCTTGGATTTCCAGCATCTGCAAATTTTCTCTTGCTTCTAATCTGTCAGCTTTATCTGGTTTGGCCTGTATGTGACTCCAGGTCCACAACAATGTGATTAAACATAGAACATAAAATATAGAATAATACAACACAGAAACAGTCTGTGGCTCACGATTTCTGCACCAACCACAATACCAATCCAAATTAATTCCGTTTGCCCGCACATGCCCTCTATCACTTTATTCTCTGCTTGTTCATGTACCTGTCTAAATGTGTGTTAAGTGTTGCTATCGTACGTGCTTGTATCAACTTCCCCTGGCAACACATTCTAGGCACTTGCCGCCCTCTGCGTAAAAAAGCTTGTTTCGTAAATCTTCTATAAATTTTCTCCCTCTCACCTTAAACCTATGTCCTTTAAGACTTTAAGACCATTCAGCCCAGCAAGTCTGCTCAGCTGTTCCATCATGGCCGATTTACTATCCCTCTAAACCCCTTTCTCCAGTCTTCTCCCTGTAACCTTTGACTCCCTTAATAATCAGGAACATATCAACCTCTGCTTTAAGTTTACACAATGATTTGGCCTGCACAGAAATCTGTGGCAATGAATTCACCAGGTTTAATATCACCAGCATATGGTGTAAAATTCGTCACAACCCTCTGGCTAAAGAAATTACTTCTCATCTCTGTACCAATCAGACGTCCTTTTGGTCTGAGGCTGTGCTCTCTCTTCCTAGACTTACCCGCTAGAGGAAACATCCATTCCACATCCACACTATCTAGGCTTCTAGTATTTAATATTTCCATCCTGGATTGATTCTTAATGTTTCTCTGAAATGACAGAGCAAAGGACAATTGGAGATTGGCAGTAAGTATGTCTTTGTTAGTAAGCAACACACACAAAATGTTGGAAGGATTTAGGTGGTCAGGCAGCATCTATGGAAAAGTATAACCAATTGATGTTTTGGACTGAGACCTTTCATCAAGACTGGAAAAGAATGGGGAATAAGCTCAAAATCAGGTTTAATATCACTAGGGTATGTTGTGAAATTTGTTGTTTTGCAGCAGCAGTACATTGTTGTATTGCTTTATTGTATGATAATAAAAACTAGAAATTACAATAAGAACTATATGTTAAAAATTAGATTAAATAAATAATGCAAAAAGAGAGCATTAAAGGAAAATACAGTGAGGCGGTATTCGTGGTTTCATTGTCAGTTCGCAAATCTGATGGCAGTGGGGAAGAAGCTATTCCTGAAAAGTTGCGTGTGTATCTTCAGGCTCCTGTACCTCCTCCATGATGGTTGCAATGAGAAGAGGGCATGTCCTGGGTGATATGGGTCCTCAGTGATGGATGCCTGCTTTTTGAGGCATCGCCTTTTGAAGATGTCCTCACTGCTGGGGAAGTTTTTGCCCATGATGGAGCTGGTTGAGTTTGTGCCTTTCTGCAGCTTTTTCCAACCCTGGACATTGCCCCCTTTATACCAGACTGTGATGCAACCAGTGAGGATGCTCTCCACAGTAAATAACTCGAAATTTGCTGGAGTATTTGGTGACAAACCAAGTCCCCTCAAAATCCTAATGAAATAGAGCCACTGTCATGCCTTCTTTGTGATTGCATCAATATGTCTGGCCCAGCAGAGATCTTCAGAGTTGTTGACAGCCAGGAACTTGAAACTGTTCACCTTTTCCACTGCCAAACCCTCAATAAGTACTGGAGTGCGTTCCTTCAACTTCCCCTTCCTGAAGTCCACAATCAATTTCTTGGTCCTACTGACAGTGAGTGCAAGGGTTGTTGTTGCAACACCACTCAACCAGCTGATCTACCTCACTCCTGTACGCCTCCTCACCAGCTGAAATGCAGCCAGCAATAGTTGTATCATTGGCAAATTTATAGATGGTGTTAGAGCTGTGCTCAGCCACGCAGTCATAAGCGTAAAGCGATTAAAGCAGTGGGCTAAGCATGCATCCTTGAGGTGTGCTGGTGTAGATTGTCGGTGAGGAGGAGACGTTACATCTGATCCGCACTGACTGTGGTCTCACAATGAGGAAGTTAAGAATACAGTTGCAGAGGATGGTACAGAGGCCCAGGTCTTGGTGTTTGTTAACTGCTGGAGCTAGAATGAAAAGGTGGGGGGGGGGGGGGGAAGAAGAGGGGAAGGAGTACAAGTTGATGGGCGATCGGTGAAGCCAGATAGGGGAAGGTGGATTAGTGGGAGAGGGGGAATGAAGTGAGAAGCTGGGAGGTGAGGGGTGGAAAAGGTAAAGAGCTGAAGAAGAAGACGTCTGATAGATTACCATGGGAGAGAGAGAAGGAGGAGAGGCACCAGAGGGAGGAGATAGGCAGGTGAGAGGAAGAGAAAAGAAATGGTAAGAGGGGAGCCAGAATGGAGAATGGGAAAAAAGAGAAGAGAAAGGGAGAGCCATTACCAGAAGCTAGAGAAGTTGATGTTCATGCCATCAGGTTGGAGGCTACACAGGCAGAGTACGAGGTGTCGCTCATTCAACCTGAGAGTAGCCTCATACTGGCAATAGAGGAGGCCATGGACCGACATGTCAGAATGAGAATGGGGAGTGGAATTAAAAAGACTGGCCACTGATAAATGCTGCTCATTGTGGGTAGAATATGAGATGCTGCTCCTCAAACCTGAGGAGGCCATGGACCGACATGTTGGAATGGGAATGGAAGTAGTATTAAACTGGGTGGTATTCACATTCCGGAGTGTATGGGGTGTCAGGGAGGGGTAGCACCTCTGGTGGGGGAACATGTCGCGTCCTTTTCAGGGCAGTTTGTCCACCTTTGGTCCCCACCTGGCACTCAGCTCTCACCTGTGGCTCACCATAGCTGTTTGCATGTGACAGCGGCCACACCCTGGGCAATGGGCTTCAACAAGCTGGCTAAACCATGTGAGGGTAGCCGATGGGTCTCAAACCTTCGGTGAGATAAGGAGTTGTCTATCCTAGCATGTGAAGACAGACTCCGGTGGATTGAGCAGACGAGACCAATGGACGGTCCAACGGTTAAGAAGGCGGTCTCTGCAAGCGTCGTGGAACATGTAGAGCAATACAAGACACAGAAGATGTCCTGGTCATCCACTGTGCCTAGTCCCATCTCCAGCCATCTCGACTCTGTCTTGCCACTGGATCCAGATGGGAATTGGGAGGAGAGAGCGAGGCTGACGCTGCACAACTCCCCCTCACTTAAATCCAAATCAAACACTAGTCTCGACACCATCATAAGCCGGCTGGTGGCGTAGTGACATCAGCGCCAGGCTCAAGGAGCGAAGGTTCCCGAGTTCGAATCCAGTCCAGCCGCTCCCAGGCATGCTTTCCATCTGTGCCAGGTTGAGCATCGAGCTAGCAACTCGACCTCGTAAAAAGTACTAATGGTGTCGAGGTCTTCATTGATGACGATGAACAAACCTTATTCACATTCCATGAATCAAATACAAAATGTTCAGTAAGTCACTTGCTGATGTGAAGGAAGTATGCCATGTGGACGCATAACTGACATCCAAAGAATGCAAGGAAGAGGAGTAGGCCAATCAGCCCCTCCATCCTCCATCCTCCTCCCTCATTCAGTAAAATCCTGGTAGAGAATTCCAGAGATTTGTGACCCACTGAGAGAAGCAATCCCTCTTCATCTTCATCAGGAATGGACAGCCCATTACTCTGAAATGACCCATTATTTGTTGATTCAATAATAGAAATATCCTGCAACCCTGTACCCTGTTCATCCTGCGAAGAATTCTACTATTTCAGTAAGAACATCGCTCAGTGATTGGTTCAGTGCTGCAGCTGGTGAAGCCACTGTCTCACAGAGCCAGAAACCCAGTTAAATCCTAACCTCGGTAACTGTCTGTGTGGACTTTCAACAATCTCTGAGTGACCATGTGGGCTTCATCTTGGTGCTCTGCTTTTATCACACCTCCCAAAGTCATGGTGTCATAGAATCGTACAGCAAACAAAATGGGCTGCTTCAGCCAGCTCACCTATGCTCATCTATTTTAATTCCCAATTGGAAAAGAACATCTACAATCCAATTTTCACGGCTTGCTCACCTTTCCAGGCCAGGCAACACTTCACTACTCTGGTGCAGCCTCCTCTACTTTGGTGAGACCCAACATAGGTTGGGGTCTGCTTTGTCAAGCATCTTCACTTTGATAGTAACCAGCAAGATTTCCTGGTGGCCACTCATTCTAATTTCACTCCCCATCCCCATTTTGACAAGTAAGTCCATGGTCTCCTCTACGGCCGCAATGAGGCCACTCTCAGACTGGAGGAACAACACATCACATCATATTCCATTTGGGTAACCTCTAATCTGATGGCATGAACATTGATTTCTCCAACTTCCAGTATGTTTTCCTATCTCCCCTCCCTCTTCTTCAATTCCTCACTCTGACCTCCACCTCTCCTCCTTCTTTCCTTTTGCATTCCCCATTCCTTCTAACCCCTTCTCTTCTCCTCTCCTGCCTACCATCTCCCTCTGGTGCTCTTCTTTCTTCTTTTTTTCCATGGTAAACTCTTCTTCCCTATCAGATTCCTTCTTCTTCACCCTTTACTTCTTCTACCTATCACATCCCAGCTTCTTACTTCATCCCTCCAATCACCCCCCACCACCACCTAGCATCAGATATCATCTTCTAGCTTGTCCTCCCCCCACCCTCCCACCTTTTTATTCTGGCATCTATTCCTTTCCATTCCAGTCCCGCTAAAGGGTCTCGGCCCGAAACACCGACTGTTAATCCCTTTCCCTACACACAGGCCGACCTGCTGCATTCCTCCAGCATTTTGTGTGTGTTACTCTGCAGAATCTGCAGAATCTCTTGTGTCCATGTCAATACCCGACTTTTATGCAGCAGCTTTATCAAACGTCTTCTGGAAATTCAACTACCCTGCATTGGATGTTTCCCCTTTATTCACTTTGTTTGTTATATCATCAAAGAACCCTAGTAATTTAGCCAAACACCATTTCCCTTTCATTAGCCATGTTGATCCTGCTTGATTGTCTTATGATTTTTTAAAGGTCCTGCTATTGCCTCCTTAATCTTAGACTCAAGCAATTTCCTGATGACAGACATTTGGCCAGTAGTTTCCTGCTTTCTTCCACTTAATACTTGTGACTTTCCAATCCTGTAGACCTCCCTGGAATCCAGGGAATTTTTGTAATTTCCTTCTACTAACCTGAAAGATTGGTGCATGTGATTTATTGAATCCTGCGCACTGGGCAGCCCAGTGGTGTGGAGAAATGCAGAGAGCCCTGCAATGCTTTGTTGCTAAGCCCCTTCTGCAAAGCTCTGCCTGTTCCCTGACACACTCAAACCTGCTCAAAGGTAAGTGTGGTTGCATCACGGCAATTCCAATGCACAGAAATCCCAGAGCCCGCAGACACAGGTGGATATGACCCGACTTGTATCATGGTACATTCCTCCACACCATTGAGAAAGTCTATGGGAGACACTGCCACAGAAAGTGACCTGTATTATCAAGGACCCCTATCGTCCAGGCCGTGCTCTCTTCTAACTGCTACGGTCAAGCAGGAGGTACAGATGTCTGAAGTCCCACAGCACCAGGTTCAGGTACAGCTACTTTCCTACAACCATCAGGTTCTTGAACCGACCCGCACAACACCTAATCCTATAATGCTACCGCAAGAAGAGAACACTTGGCCCACCTTTCGCACCATAGACTTATCTCTGTATTTTTTACACTAATCAAGTCAAGTTTTATTACTATACTAACCATACAGGGATAGAGTCGAACAAGACAGTATTCCTCAGGAGCCAAGGTGAATAAAATGCATTCAAAGTAGCGAGAGAAAAAAAAGACATTTTGTTACGCAAGGAAACACATATATAGTCGAAGACCCTGAGCCACATGGTACAGCTCCTGGCAGTCCAGCCTGTCATTCCACGGGTCAAACACCGGAAGGCAGACTGATGGGAGAGGCCAGCACTTAGTCGAGCACAGACACCAGACGTCTCCTCACTTGGACTGCAGCAGTGGGCAAGCCCGCGGCTTGAGGCCTAGTTCTCACTACAACCGAGACCACGCTGCAGCCTCATTGTCCGTCTCACCACCAAACAATGGAACCAGGCCTGCGGCATCTCACATTACCAATGTCCAATAGGGTCTTGCGATCACAAGAGGACAGTTAGGCACGGTTACACTGCACCAACTTTGCGCACCAACTTCAATGACTTTGAGTAGTAGGCAGCAGCACAGTCTGCACGCAGGTCAGCTCCTCTGAACCTTCTCCCAGCCAACCACTGGCTTCTCCTTTTCTTGGCCGACTGTTGGCTTCTCTTTCTCCAGCCCATCTGCCGGCTTCTCCTTCTCCGTCCCCACCGCCAGCTCCTTCAACACCCCGGCCGACTGCTTCAAACAACAAGCAGATCACTGGTGCGGTAAACCTGTTGTACTCATACTTCTTGGAATCCACTGTAGTTTTATGATCATAATATAATTTTTGGTTTGCAGTCTTTTTTACACTGCACTATCTTGTATGTTTTGTCTTCTCCAAGGGTCATCACTATGTCATGGCGGAAAGGCTAGTGAATTCTTGAGAGCACAAAACTGATTGGTCTGGAGTTCAGCCATGTGGTGCTTAAGCTCCTGGTAGAGTCACCCATAGCAGTTCCAGATAACGAGCGATGCAACCAGACACTCAGGATAGAGCTGGGCAGAAAACGATGACACATCCCAACAGCAGTGAAGGAGCAGCGAGGGGTCCCCAGACATCTTTCATTCCATTCCACTGGACCCTGACCTAGATCTATCAAGGATTGTGCGGTGGCTGCCTGCAGGCACTCTCCATCCCGGGAATCCAGCCTAATATCTCGGAGACAACCCCATCATACTCAATTCAAGTGAGCGCACTACTACCACGTTATGCACACTGTAATTTATGTTCTGTATGTTGTCTGTGCCCGTGATGCTGTTACAGGCGAGAGTACTTCGCTGTACTTGTGCACTTGGCAATAAATTTAACTGGACTTCACTTGCTTCCAGATGAACCCACGGAATCAAATGGGCAGTTGATTTCGGGCGCTGTCGCCTCGGGAGCAGCTGATAGCACCCTGCCTGGTGAAATGTTTGCCTCTTGTGCAGGAGCTCGTCACTTAACGTACCTAAGTTCTGACTGTACGTCCACTGAAGTGGGCAGGGAAGCTAATATCACAAAGGATACAATTTAGCTAGGGGCTTTCCGCTCCTCCTTTTAAGTGGCGCACCGAAACAATTGCTCCGTAACAAATGAAGAGCGGTGGGGATTGTTTTTATGAGAGGTCTCAGGTTCTGGAGGTGTTGACGGAAAACTTAGCATTAACCAGAGCCAATACAAAAACCTTTGTAAATTCCTTTCACAACTCCATTAATCACGTTCAGTCTCTCTAAGCAACAGTCACCTAATCTCGGTAAAAGTCACGTCTTCTTTGACTCTGCCTGTGCTGCCAACAGGTAGGTCTCCTAATTCTCAGTTAATTAGCCTCGGTACAGTTGAAAACAGTGAAACATTAACTCTGCTTCTCTCGTCGCTTGCTCGGTCCGCACATCTTAAAACGTTTAAATGATGGACGAGTGGAATCCGTGTTGGAACCTGCACTTGGCACAAAATAAACAGGCATTGTAGTTCGACTGAATCAATGATAGTTGTTGAGTAAAAGACACTGCAAAAATGACAGAAAAACACAACAAAACACAGCGGAGATAGTAACAGGGTGAGAACTCAGCAACGTGCAGCTGTGTCTCTACTTACCGCTGCCATCAGGAAGGAGGTACAGATCCCCTGCGACCAGATTCAGGAACAGTCATTGTCCTGTAACTATCAGCCTCCTGAACCAGTGTGGATAACCTCACTCACCTCAACACTGAACTGATCACTGGACACAACCTATGGAGTCACTTTCATGGACTGTACAACTCTTGCTTTCATTAATACTTGTTTACTTATTTATTTTTGCATTTGCACAGAATGTCTTCTTTTGCATATTGGTTGCTTGTCCATTTTTTTTATTTGTGTGTAGTTTTTCATTGATCCTGTTGTATTTCTTTGTTCTATTGTGAATGCCAGCAGGAAGATGAATCTCAGGGTGATATATGGTGACAGCTATATATTTCTGTCAAGGCTTGGGGAGGAACTTTACGACATGCTTTTATAATAAATTTACTTTGAACTTTGAATGCCAGGATACGAACCTAGATTAAGCAACTTCAAAATTTCTCTCCCCAAACCTTCTGGTCACAAATTCCCAAGGATTTCTCCCATATATATGGAAAGAGGAGGACATCAGCAACCCATAATAATGACCATCTTCAATCTCATTACACCAGCTCTAGAGAGGTGTCCCTGCTTTCTGCTACAGACAAAGTCATTATCATGGTCTTTGTCTAACAGAGCTGCTGCTGTACATTATCAGACACTCAGACTTAATCCCGGCCTTAGCTTTTACCTGTTCTCTTTTAGACTGTGTAGTTTCTTCCTGCTGCCATTGCCGATGCACTGGACTCTGACAACTTGCATTTGTTCCTCAATCACACTTCATTTACTTGTGCACAAGGGGATCAGCACATCCCCTGTCATCAGACCATTCTGAAGTCTGAACCGAGAAATGATATTTTTATACAGAGTGAATGGTTTGATACAGTTACTGACCAAATGGTAACATTGTGTATGTCCAAATTCCTTATTTGCAAAATGAATCACCAATAACACTATGATAATTCAGGTATTAATAGGCAATAGAATCACCACATTAAAGGCCAATAATACTTCAGAATTAGAAAAGTAACTAACAATAGTAAGTGACACTCTAGAATCCTTTGTTTGCATCCTTATCTTGTCTTGGTATTCCAAATGGCTCTGGTCCGCTGCTGTGTTATGTTCTTCAAAGACCGTTCTGCAAAGGCCTCACTTGCCTGGGCTGACCACACACTATCTGTAAACTATCCCTGCCTGGTCACTGCCTTTACACTTGCCTTGTGGGTGCTCCAGTTTCCTTCAACATCTCAACGATGAGCAGGTTGGTAGACTAACTGGTCACTGACAATTGACCCTAGTGTGCAGTGTGAGGGTAAAACCTGGGGTGAGTCGATGAGAATAAAATGGGGCTTAGAGCAGATCAATGTAAATGGGTAAAAGATGGATAGCATGGACTCAGTGAGCCAAAGTGCCTGTTTCTGTGGTGTGCCATAGAACTCTATGAACTTATTCGGTATACTTAAAGTGGAGATTGATAGGTTCTTTTTTAATAAGGGCATCAAAGATTATGGGATGAAGGCATGATGAGAGGGATAATAAATCAGCCATGATGGAATGGCGTAGTGGACTCAATGGGCCAAATGGCCAAATTCTGCTCCTATGCCTTATGGTCTTCTGGATTCTATGTCCCCTCAGCAACCTCCTGCCAAAGGTTACTCAATTGTAGTGTGGATTTCATTTATCTGGAAGCACAGTGTGTGTCAACCACAGGAGAAATTCAGGCCACAGTATTAACCACTGTACAGGGACATCTCTGATTTCACTGAAGCCTCTGACTGGGCCATTCAAGAGGGACTGTGGAGCATCCCTATCAAACCTGTCCACTTGCAGAATTGGTCTCCATTTTACACATGCTGCATAACGACTTGCAAGGCATGAGCTTAACCTTGGGGTCCACAAGAGGTCAATCTCTGTGCTGCCTGCTGTCCGTCAAGGCTATGTCATCACCCAAGAACTCTTATTAACCTTCCTCACCGCAGTGATGCACCTCACTGCCGGCAAGCTTCCTGTAGGAAAAGGGCTGATCTCCAGGACGATGGGAAACTTTCACTTCACTACCAAGCTATCCATCATTAAGGGCCCCCACCACCCAGGACAAACCTCCTTCTCACTACCATCATCAGAGAAGAGGTACAGGAGCCTGAAGACACATACTCAAAGATTTAGGAACAGCTTCTTCTCCTCCACCATCAGAATTCTGAATGGATAATGGCCCCCCTCATTATTTTTGCTCTTATTTAATTTATCTTTAAATGTAAATTTCTTCTTGTAATTTATTGTATATTTTATGTACTGCACTGTACTGCTGCTGCAAAACAACAAATTTCACAACATAAGCACCAGAGCTTCTACAGATACAGAAAATCGAGAGCAACACATAAAGAATGTTGAAAGGATTCAACAGGTCAGGCAGCATCTATGGAATTGAATAAACAATTGACATTTCAGGGCTGGAAAGGAAGGGAGAATAAAAAATGGGGGGAGGGGATGGATGACAAGCTGGAAGGTGATAGGTGATGCCAGGTGGGTAAGGGAGGGGTGAATGAAATAAGAAGCTGAGGGTTGATTGGTGGAAAAGGCAAAGAGCTGGAGAAGGAGGAATCTTATAGGAAGGAAACTGGACCATGGGAGGAGGGGCAACAGGGGGAGGTGAGAAGAAATAAGAGGGCAGAATAGAAAAAGGAAAAAGGAGGGAAAAAATCCTGACATATGCCAGTGATACAATCAATCTATGCTATATAAGCTATCGCATTTATTTATATTTATTGTGCTTTTTACTATTGTGTTTTTTGTACTGCATCAGATCTGGAGTAACAATTATCTCCTTTACATTTGTGTGCTGAAAACGACATTAAGCAATCTGAATCTTGACAACAAACTTGATTCTAAATCTGACTCCGATTCAGATTTCAGTATCTGCAACACACTTGCCTCTGCAAACACTCAGAGGCCGAGTTCCAAATCATCATCCACTCGATCGTGGCTCAAGCATGTGAGAGAAGGTGCCTTACCCTTAGCATCTGCAAAATAAAAGCCATGAGTCCGCCTGTCACTGCTACACATCCCCATGACAATAAAGTCCAGGACAAGACTTTGCCTGCCTTGGGGCCACCTCTGCAGGAAGGCAGGCTTTGGAATTTACCACTGCCCTCAGTATCAGCACAGCCGTTGGCCATTAGAACAAAACAGTGTTTGAAGACCAAGACCGCAAAACCAGCACTCCTAAGGTCATGATCTATTGGCAGCAGTGAATCCCTGCACTCCAACACGAACATAGAGCTTAGAACATAGAATAGTACAGCACAGCACTGAACATACGTCCTACAATGTTGGATAACCCTCTAAACTACTCCAGGATCAGCCTAATCCATCCTTTCCACGTAATCCTCCGTCTTACTTACACACATGTGGTTATCCAAAAGCCTCTAAGTGTCCCTCATGGTTCTAAGACTTGGACTATCCACAGCAAGCACATCAGAGCAGATAATCAATATTGTCTGTATACAACCGTCCAAATCCATTGGCAGAACAAATGGCACTGTCCTCTCCTTGGCCAGCACTTAGACATGTCTGATGGGCAGACCTGGCCAGTGGTGTCATAGAGCACTACAGCACAGAAAACTACCTAGTCTGTGGCAAACTTGCCACGTGCAGCCAGATGTGCAAATTAAATTAACGTAATGGCCGTCGCAGACAATGCAGGCCGAAGAGCCTGTTCCTGTGTTGTACTGTTCTAGGTTCTAGTCCTCTGGACTGAATCTTCAACGTTATCACATTCTCATATATTCAACCTCCTTGAGTGTAGAAGTGATAAAGAGAATTCTTTAAATAAACTAGGAAGGATACACTAATGTATTGTCATGTCCATGAGAATTAATTTTAGTTACTTTAAATGCCTTGGATAATCTCAGGGAGCTGGGAACCATAATAATAGATCCACCAGTCTCTGATAAAAAGGAAATTTTGACTATTATGATTCATGATTTATTTTCCTTCCTGATTTTTCTAAGACTATTGTACATTCAGGTTAACAGTCTTGACACATATTGCTTAGCCTTTGTACGTTTCCAATGTTTTCTTTATCCTTTATTTCAGCATTTCTATTTCAATTTCTGATTATTTTTCTTCTCTTTCTTTTTTCAAGTTTTACTAACCATTCAATATTTGTTTAAATAAGAATCGCTGCTTAGCAAGGTTAGAAGATTACATTTAAGAGAGGAAATTAATAGATTTCACAGAGTAATTCATAAAGGCTTTATTTCATTCCAGGAATTTAATTTTCTAGGCTAACCTTGGACCATAGGTGAACCTAAACACATTTGCTGTGGGCTTGACTCAATTATCTAAACATTAATTATTCCTATAGAATGATTATAAAGATTTAATTTAGTAAAAGAAGTTTGTAATTTTTAGTCACAGTTCAAGCCTCAATTAAATCTGATTATTCAAATCACGTTGGATTAATTTCCAGTATTCATGTGGCAGCAATTTTTCATGATCTTTTTATCCAAATGTATTCATTTATTTCACAACTACACTTAATTTATGAAGTTGTTGAAACAAACTGTCATATACTGCCATCTAGTGGGCTTTCCAGCCCATTTTTGTGTGTTTGTGTGTGTGTGTGTGTGTGTGTGTGCTCCTTATAAGATTTTATATGGAATATTAGCTCTATTATCTTTCATTTGTTAACTTGTCTATGAGTAGTATAATTGATGCAATTATACTGCAAGAAAATGAATCTCTAGGTAGTATATGGTAACATATATGTACTTTGATAATAAATTTACTTTGAACTTTGAAAAAACATAAACTGATATTTATGACATATTGACACCACCATTATGAGAATGCAAGATATTTCCATTGTTAAAATGGGGTCCTACAAAGCAAAAGTTGGGAAGCTCTGATCTGAGATTAATTTCCTCTTAAGCAGGAGGAACATTGTGGCTGCAGTAAGCAGAGTGGGTAGTTGTAGGGCCACTGTGACTCAGTAGAAGAATTGTGTGCAATTAGTTCCAGGAGTCAGATCCTGAGTTCCTTGGTGGAGATACAGTAAACTCACAATTCATTAACTTCTTAAGTGCTTTATCAACCAACTGCACTATAGTCTACCTTTGTATGAACTACAACTGTATCACTTAAGTATCTACCAACAATTACACTCTGACCCAGCTTTAATATGCCTCTCCCTCATTCACTATAAACCTCACATCACCTCTCAATATTTTTCTACACAGAGCTATCATGAAATGACCGTTCTTGCTGTAAATCAAGCTTTCTTCTAAAATAATAAACTTCAAAAAAAAATTAATTTCTACCTGATCTTCTAAGCAGAGTGACTTTCAAGCAACACACGCAAAATGCTGAGGAACTCAGCAGGTCAGTCAGCATCTATGGAAAAAAGTACATTGGGTCTCAGCCCGAAACATCAACTGTACTTTTTACCATAGATGCTGCCTGGCCTGCTGAGTTCTTCCAGCATTTTGTGTGTGTTGCTTGGATATCCAACATCTGCAGGTTTTCTCTTGTAGAGTGACTTACAATTTTTTTTCAAAGTCAAAATCAAATTTATTATTACATGTACAAGAACATGGATACACAGGTACAATGGAAAACTTACTGCAGCATCACAGACATCAGATGCACAAAATTCGCAAGAAAATATAAATTAAATGTGTGTGGGCCACGTGGCCAAGTGGTTAAGGCATTGGACCAGCAACATGAAGGTTGTGAGTTCGAGCCCCAGCCGAGGCAGCGTGTTGTGTCCTTGAGCAAGGCACTTAACCAGACATTGCTCTGCGATGACACTGGTGCCAAGCTGTATGAGTACTAACGCCTTTCCCTTGGACAACATTGGTGTCGTGGAGAGGGGAGACTTGCAGCATGGGCAACTGCTGGTCTTCCATACAACCTTGGCCAGGCCTGCGCCCTGGAGAGTGAAGACTTTCCAGGTGCAGATCCATGGTCTCGCAAGACTAACGGATGCCTTTGTTGTTGTTTGTATAAATTAAACAGAAATTATACATGATTTTTTACAAGAAAGAACACAATTAGAATGAAAACAAAGTCTATTATAGGGCAAATTGGTCAAAGCGGTCAGTGTTGCTGTTCTGCGGTAATGATTAGTGTTGCCGGGCTGGTTCAAGAACCAAATGGTTGAGGAAAAGTAGTTGTTCTTGAACTTGGTGTGAGACTTCGGCTTCTGTATCTCCTGCCCGACAGTAGTGGTGAGAAGGTGGCATGGCCCAGATCCTTGGTGATTATTGTCATCTTTTTGAAGCAACGCATCCAGGAGATACTATCGCTGGTCTGCAGGGCTTCCTGAGCCAATGCATCCAGGAGATACTATCAACGGTGTGCAAGGCTTTTCCGGTGATGGATCAGGTTGTGTCCATTACTCAAAGTTAGAGTCAGGTATATTGTCATGTGCCCAGGTACATGGATGCACAGGTGCACTTAGAATCTTAATTGTGACAGCATCATAGGCACATAGCAACCTTCACAAGAAAAACATACATTGAACATAATTTATATCCAATTCCTACAGCAATGAACACAATCAATGACCTACTCTGCAGCCTCTTACATTCCTGTGCATTCTGACGGTAACTGTGTGATGATGGCATGGCTTCAAACCCGTTAGTACACTTCCAAGACTTCAAGCTTCTATGCAGCAAAAATTGCCAGGATGTGAAAAGAGGACCATGTTGGTTTAGGAAGGTCCCATATTGCCCCTGGCATCAAAAAGGTTGAGAAACGCTGCCGAAGATCTTACGCCAATTCAGCATTCAGCACTCACAGCAAGGTCATGTGAACTGATAATTCTCCTTCTCCACAAAACCAACTTATGAGTGAAGGCAGAAAAAGCACCAGTGTAAAGCTGGCAGAAGCTTTCACTTTGTAAGGTGGTTGGTGGACCATGCTATCATTTGAAAAGACTGCTAACAATCCTATTGTTATCCAATTCTGCTTCCAGAGGGGCAAGGACTGCAAACTAGGACAAATATAAGTTAAGATACCACTAGATTTAACACTCAAAGCCACTAGCTTAGACACCGAAACTTTGTCGGCTGTACCATGTTGGTCACCAAGCATAAATGAACAAACAGTAACTAAACTGGAGGAGACAGGCAGCTCCACTATTGGCACTTCAGGTAGTGCAGAAGCCCGCAGGTTATGATGCCCATGACTTAATATAATGATTCACCAATGCTGCATATAAGAAAATGCTGCTGGATATGTAGAAAAGGTGAGTGGAAGAAGGTTTGGGGAAAACAGCAACAATAGGCTTTTTACACTCAGAGTGGTGGGTGCCTGGAATGCTAGGAGTGGTGGTACAGCCCCATGGTGTACAGACATCTAGGAGACTCTTAAATGGGTACATGGATATAAGAAAAATTGGAGGGCATTCTGCTGTGTAGCAGGGCAGTGTTAGATTGACCAAGGAGTAAATTTATATAGGTTGACACAACATTGTAGGCCATAGGTCTTGTACTCTGCTGTTCTATACTGTTCTATGTTCTAACAAAATGCTTGTTGCATTAGAAAGTTAAGAGTAACATCGAGGAACCAGGAAGAATCCAGCACCAGTTCTTCCCAGCATGGCAGTGTGACGAGAATACACATAAATTAAGATGTTTGCTGGCCTGGGCTAGCACCACCAGTGGCATCAGCAGTTGGTCTGCCACCTGTCCTCAGGGGAGGGAGAGATAAGGCACACAAAGAAGCAGCATTTGGAGGTGTTAATGAAGGAGCCATCAGTCTGGGTATTGTCAAGATCGGCTCCCCCTTTGAACCCTGAACTGTTTGAAGTGATGGACAGGTGATCTGGAGATGTGTAATGAAGGGACGGGAGAGAGAGCTGTCTAGAGCGGCTCCCTCTTTGAACCCTGAACTGTTTGAAGTGATGGACAGGCGATACCCCAGCAGGGGGATAAAAAGGGACAGATTCGCTAAAGCAGGACACACACGACACTCGAGGTAACGAGACCCTGGAAGCGGTGCGCCTCTCACGAGTCGGTGGGAAGTACCGGGCCACAAACGCACAGGGTGGAAAGGTACGATCAGCGGGAACCCGGTGTGTGTCTGCCCTTGCTTGGGTGCCGGGTTCACTGCAGAGGATCGACCGCATCTGGAGGAGGGGTCACAGTCGGTGACCCCAGGTGACATCACAAAGGACTCGCCCGAAAGCTGCTTGTGAGCAATATCGCAGGTCTGTGAGTGGAAGCCGTTTTGAATGATCATTCGTTCTTGTTCTCTCTCCTTCCCCCCACATTGTCCATTGCCATGGCAATGATTACTGCGAACTGAACTAAATTGAACTGGACTTTGTGTCACTTTGAAATTGGTCATTTACCCCTAGACAACGATAGAGCTTGAATGATCCTGTTATCTTAATTCTGTGCACATGTGTGTTTATCATTGCTGAACTGTTGCATTTATTATCCTTTCGATTACTGTGTTGCTTGTTTCTTTAATAAAACTTTCTTAGTTCTAGTAATCCAGACTCCAACTGAGTGATCCATTTCTGCTGGTTTGGCAACCCAGTTACGGGGTACGTAACATAAGTGGGGTTCTCGTCCGCGATTTTGAACGCTAAATATGGGACGGAGTAAATTGATTGAGTCAAAATTCCCGAAAGAAAGAAAAGACAAACAGCAGAAATGGAGGCTGAGGAATTTATAAAGGTGCCGACCTTGGAGGCATTAGAGGATGCCAGGAAATCGGAATTGGTAGCTGTGGCCAAATGGTTGAATCTTGCTAAGGGGAAGTCGACAATGAGGAGAGAGGAGATACACAGAGCTATCGTAGAGCACTATGTATCAAAAGGTGTGTTTCCCCAAGGCGAGCTGGAGGTGGTGTCTATTGAAAAACCTGCTGGAGACGCAGTACAGGTGCAGCTTGAAAAACTGAGACTCGAGCATGAGTTCCGGGTACGGCAGTTGGAGCGAGAAGAGAGGCAGTTGGAGAAACAGAGGGAAAGGGAATTCGAGCTGGAGAAGTTAAGGTTAAGGGCAGATCAGGGGCTCGTGCCGAACCAAGGTGGAGGGTTCCGGGCGACCCAGGAGGTTAGGCTGGTTCCCCCATTTGACGATACCGACGTGGATCGGTACTTTCTCCATTTTGAAAAAGTTGCTACGAGTCAGGACTGGCCGAGGATAAGTGGGCTGTTTTACTTCAGAGTGTACTGAAAGGGAAAGCCCAAGAAGCTTACTCAGCTTTGTCCGCGGAAGATGCCCAGAGGTATGAGGTGGTGAAAGAGGCCATCCTCAGGATTTATGAGTTGGTCCCGGAGGCATACCGGCAGAGGTTCCGGAATGCGAGGAAGCAGTGGGACCGCACGTATTTGGAGTTTGCCCGTGAGATGCAGACATATTGTGAGCGTTGGTGCACCTCGAAGGGGGTAGAGGGGGATTATGACAGACTGCTGCAGCTGATCCTGATTGAGCAGTTTAAAGGTTGTGTCCCTGAGGGTATGAGACCCTACCTAGATGAGAAGGAGGCAGCCACGTTAGCCGCAACTGCTAAGTTAGCGGATGAGTATGCGTTGACGCATAAAATGAAGTTTGCCCCGAGTAAAGGCTACCAGAAGGGTAGTCAGGACGGCGGGGAGAGTCCGCCAGAAAAGTCAGAAAGTAAGCCGGGGACTAGTAAGAAGGATAAGGTAGACCGGGAGCAGTCTAGCAGGAAGTCTCCTGGGGTCGTCTGTTATAATTGCGGGAAAGTCGGACAGTTTGCGTCCAGGTGCTTTGCCCTAAAGAAGGAGACGGGAAAAGGGAAGACAGCGATTTTGACTGGCTGTATTGAGCTGTTAAGCGAACCGCTAGGGAAGGACAGGTCTGCCAAAGTTCAGGAAGAGCGCGAGAGGTTTATCTCGGCCGGATTGGTGTCAGTGAAGGAGGGGTTAAAACCAGTTCCAGTGCGGATCTGGAGAGACACGGGAGCGTGTCAGTCACTAATACTGAAGAGTGTATTAGAGTTTAGCTCAAAGACCCGGACTGGGGAGGTAGAGGTCAAAGATGTTGGGGAAGGGACAGAGTCAGTCCCTTTGCACCAGATACACTTACAAAGCAACCTGGTCTCTGGACTAGTCACGATCGGGGTGAGGTCCGAATTACCGATGAAAGGCGGGGAAGCTCGCTGGGGGAATCGTGTTCCCAGTCGTGAGATTGACAGGTCAGTCTGCCAGCAGTGAGGCCCCGCCCATGGACTCACAGGTTCATCATGGGGCTGCAGTGGTAAATTTAGCTGAGACGTTTCTGCCAACCTTGTACGAGAAGAGGGTAGAAAGTGAAAAGAAGGAGTGTAGTGAGACAAGAGGTAGTGAGGGAGCTGGGACAGACGTAGCATTAGCCAGGAAAGAACTTGTGCAGACGCAGGAGTGAGACGAGGGGCTGATGGTTTCGGCAAAGACAGCTCTCTCTGACACAGACTTGACAAGGGAACTAGTAGGCTATTGTGCGGAGGAGGAAGTGCTAAGGAAGAAAGGGAAATCAAGTACAGTACCCGCAGATGAGGAATGGGGGGTGGTGCAAAAGAGTTATGAGGATAAGGTTTTTAACCCGGCCCACAAGGTACCCCCTGGTGGACATTTTGCGGTGCTGGAAGAAACAGTTGGTGGAATCATGAAAGAGATTTACCGGCTACCCAGGGGGAAGGATGTTATTGATTACGGCCGACGTGAACTGGGACGGTCACAGGCTTTTGATATGCTAACAAACCTAGTTGGTGTTAGCGCGAAAATCAATGAAGCTAGGGGTCCCCTGATAAGAGAAAAAAAACATTCTGAAAAGATTAGTATGGGATCGATCAGATGGGAGAAGGCTATTGTTTTGGCCAGGTCTGCTGATAAGGTCTCTCCCTTAATCCCCGAACAAAGCGACTCTTTAGGAGAAGTAATTAAACGACTCGCACCCGTGTGTTTGATTGTCCCGAGGCGATGCAAAGAACTGGGGCGTTGGGTGGTGTCTGTTACAATAGGTCAGCCTAGTAAACAACAACCATATAGAATGAGTAATTCAGTGAGTAAAGGGCTGACGAACACAGAGGTGTGTATTGGCAATTTAATACGGCTGTCTGAAGCCAGCTTGATAGTGAACCTTGAAAAAAATGAATTCGGCCACACGAAGGTCACTTACCTGGGAATTGTGGTGACACAGGGGCAGCTGGCAGTGATGCAAGCTACAGTGCAGGCTATCGCTGACCTCCCAACCCCAACAGACAAGAGGGCCCTCAGAAGGCTCTTGGAGATGGTAGGGTACTGTAGGAAGTTTTGCAATAACTCTGCGGTCACTACCCCTCCCCCTCCTAATAAGCCCTTGCGAGAGAAAACTAAGTCGGAATGGGACGACCCTTGTTATTGTGGTCCGGGACAAAACCAAATGAGAGGTTACATTGATCAGCAATTCATCAGTGTTTTCGGCCACTGTGAAGTTTGCTAAGTTGGAGCCTGGTCTAAGGGATTATTAATAACACATATAAAAGGAACAGGAAAATGTGATGGCTGACTGCCTGTCAAGGTGTTGACAACTTCAAATTCTCTGTATTAGCCAAATAGCTGATAAAGATGTATATTTGTGTGTATCAAATAATGTACTCATGTTTGTAATTTTTACCCCGGTAAAAATCCTTAAAGGGGGGAAGTGTGACGAGAATACACATAAATTAAGATGTTTGCTGGCCTGGGCTAGCACCAGTGGCATCAGCAGTTGGTCTGCCACCTGTCCTCAGGGGAGGGAGAGATAAGGCACACAAAGAAGCAGCATTTGGAGGTGTTAATGAAGGAGCCATCAGTCTGGGTATTGTCAAGATCGGCTCCCCCTTTGAACCCTGAACTGTTTGAAGTGATGGACAGGTGATCTGGAGATAAGTAATGAAGGGACGGGAGAGAGAGCTGTCTAGAGCGGCTCCCCCTTTGAACCCTGAACTGTTTGAAGTGATGGACAGGCGATACCCCAGCAGGGGGATAAAAAGGGACAGGTTCGCTAAAGCAGGACACACACGACACTCCAAGTAACGAGACCCTGGAAGCGGTGCGCCTCTCACGAGTCGGTGGGAAGTACCGGGCCACAAACGCACAGGGTGGAAAGATACGATCAGCGGGAACCCGGTGTGTGTCCGCCCTTGCTTGGGTGCCGGGTTCACTACAGAGGATTGACCGCATCTGGAGGAGGGGTCACAGTCGGTGACCCCAGGTGACATCACAAAGGACTCGCCCGAAAGCTGCTTGTGAGCAATATCGCAGGTCTGTGAGTGGAAGCCGTTTTGAATGATCATTCGTTCTTGTTCTCTCTCCTTCCCCCCACATTGTCCATTGCCATGGCAACGATTACTGCGAACTGAACTAAATTGAACTGGACTTTGTGTCACTTTGAAATTGGTCATTTACCCCTAGACAACGATAGAGCTTGATTGATCCTGTTATCTTAATTCTGTGCACATGTGTGTTTATCATTGCTGAACTGTTGCATTTATTATCCTTTCGATTACTGTGTTGCTTGTTTCTTTAATAAAACTTTCTTAGTTCTAGTAATCCAGACTCCAACTGAGTGATCCATTTCTGCTGGTTTGGCAACCCAGTTACAGGGTACATAACAGCAGTAATCCACAATTCCAACAGACACTTTCACCATGTGGACCCTGATGGCTCATCTAGAACATAGAACAAACCCTTCAGTCCATCGTGTCTGCACTGACCATGATGTCAAATTAAATTAATCTCATCTGCCATGGTCCATATCCCCACTGTTCACTGCCTGTTCATGTGACTGTCAAAATATCTCTTAAATATTGTTATTTCACTATGCGATCTCCCCTGACAGCACCTACCACTCTCCATGCTTAATATAAAGCATGACTCACTAATCTCCTTTAAACTTTCCTAATCTTTCCTTAATCCTATGCAAACACAAGGAAATCTGCAGATGCTGGAATTTCAAGCAACGCACATAAAAGTTGCTGGTGAACACAGCAGGCCAGTCAGCAACTTTTATGTGTGTTGCTTAATCCTATGCATTTAGTATTTGATTATTCCATCTGGCTATCTACCCTATTTTATATACAGCAACAACTGATGGACTTACATAAAATCATAATTTTATGTATGTCTATCAGGTGCTCCTCAGCCTCTGAGAGAAAACAACCCAAGTTTTTCTAACTTCCCCTGAGAGCTAATGCATTCCAATCCAGGCAGCATCCTGTTGAACATTATCTGTAGCATTTCCAAAGTCTCCACATCATTAAAAAAGTGCAGTGATCAGAACTGCACATAATCCTCCAAACTAGGTCTGAAGTTTTATGCAGCTGTGACTTCCCAACTTTTATATTCAGTGGTCCATCTGATAAAGACAAGCCTGCTCTATGTTTTCTTTACCACCCTATCCATTTGTTACCAGTCTTAGGGAGATAAGGACTTACACTGCAAGATCCCTCCATACATCAATGCGTCTAAGGGTCCTGCCATTCATTGTACACTTCCCCTTTGCATTTAATCCACCAAAATGCAACGCCCCTCACTTGTCCAGATTAAACTCCCATTAAACATTTCTCAGATTTCAAATTGGTCTATATCATATTGTTCCAGGGGTGGTGGGGGGTGGGGTGTTGTCAAGGACTATAAATTGGAACAAAGACGAGTAAAAATACCACTAACACACACAAAATGCTGGAGGAACTCAGCAGGTCAGGCAGCATCTATGGAAATAAACAAACAGTTGATGTTTTAGGGCCAAGATCCTTCTTTTGGACTGATAAGGAAGGGGGAAGAGGACAGAATAAAAAAGATGGGAGGGAGGGGAAGGAGTTGGAAGGTGATAGGTGAAGTCAGGTGAGTGGGAAAGGTAAAAGGCTGGAGAGGAAGGAATCATGATAGGAGAGGAGAGTGGACCATAGGAGAAAGGGAAGGAAGAGGGGACCCAGGGGAGGTGATAGACAGGTGGGAAGAAGTGAGGGGCCAGAGTGGGGAATAGATAAAGAGGGGAGGAGGAGGGAGTTTTTTTTTACAGAAGGAGAAATTGATACTCATGCCATCAGGTTGGCGAATACAGGGTGTTACTCCCCGACTCTGAGGATAGCCTCTTCATGGCAAAAGAAGAGGCCATGAGCTGGCATGTCAGAACAGGAATGGGAATGGGAATTAAAAGGTTGGGCCACCAGGAAGTTCCACTTTTGGCAGATGGAGCGGAGGTTCTTGATGAAGCAGTGCCCCAGTTTATATCACGTCTCACCAATGTAGAGGAGGCCGCTTTGGAAGCATTGGATGCAGTAGATGACCCCAGCAGATTCACAGATGCTGTCTCATCTGAAAGATTTGTAAAGATACCACTAGATTTAATACTCAAAGCCTCCAGCTTAGATGCAGAAACTTTGTCTGCTGTAGAAGGTAGCATGGAGGCTGATCTATACCATGTTGGTCCTTGGGCGTAAACGAAGATGGGAGAGAAGGGCAATTCAACTATCGTCTTCCAGACAGTGGAAGTCCTCAGAGGTTGTGCTGCCCATGACTGAATATAATGGCTCACTGAAGCAGTCTATAAGAAAATCCTATTGGACATGTAGAATGTATAGCCACAGCTCAACCAATTGTGGAACACGTCTACAGCTCCATCAGTTTCTGTGCTAGCTGTAAATCAGACTTCCTGTATTTTTATTCAAGTCATTGATATGTACTCAGTGGCCACTTTATTAGGTACTCCTGTACACATGCTCATTAATGCAAATATCTAATCAACCAATCATGTGGCAGCAACTCAATACATACATGCAAGTAGACATGATCAAAAGGTTCAGTTGCTGTTCAGACCAAACATCAGAATGGGACAGAAATGTGATCTAAGTGAATGTGACTGTGGAATCATTGTTAGTGCCATAGGGTGTGGTTTGAGTGTCTCAGAAACTGGCAATCTCCTGGGACTTTCACGTACAACAGTCTCTAGAGTTTACAGAGAATGGTGCAAAAAAAATAAAACAAAACATCCAAAAAGCTGCAGGTGAAATATACCCTGTTAATGAGAGAGGTCAGAGAAAAATGGCCAGGCTGGTTCAAGCTGACAAGAAGGTGACAATTTCATATGTTAATTGTTATCACTGGAATATTGTCAGAGTATCAGATGATCGAGACTTCTTTCTTCCTTTTCTCTTTTCTTAGTTCACTCTTTGTTCTTGTAACACTTAACAAACCTGCCATAATCCTAATAATATCAGTAACCACCACATTCTTGACTTCCAAAGACCTCTAGATCAATATCAACACACCCAACAGGATCAAGCGATGAGCCCAAATTCTTCATGACTGATGTTAGGTTTGCTCTAAACCTTTTGGTCTGTTTCCCATTCTGTTCATCAGTAGACACTAGAGTTGACTAGTGTCCCAATGGTAGAAACACGCTATTGCCTAAATCAACTGAGAACACTCAAAGCTACCTCTCAAACAACGGCATCTTCACGATTTCCTTTGTTACAAACATGATTTTTTATTTGAAAGGAAGGGACAGAGGGAGCCAAAGATCAAAGGGCTACAAGAAAATATAATGCTTGAAAACTGAAATAGATAAAGTTGTTTATACACAATAAACAAGGAGAGGAGCAGTTCTGATGAACACAAAATCTGAGCTTCTCTTCATTCAGCATTCACCATTTCAGCAACTTCTGTTTCACAGGAGTCTACCGCCATCTACTGGTAGATAAAGTCCCCAATCAAAATCAGAATCACACAAAATGCTGGAGGAACACTTCAAGTCAGGCTGCATCTATTGAGGGGAATAAACTGTCAGGATTTCATGCTAGACATTTCCTTGGGACTGGAAAGGAATCTTCTGCCTGTTCTCTAATCTGTCTAAGTCCTTTTGCAGACTCTGTACTTCCTCAAAACTAAAAGGTTCTTGATTAATGGGGAGCAGGCATGAAAACGGGGTTGAGAAGAATAATAAATCAGCTATGATTGAATGGCAGAGCAGACTTGATGGGCTGATTCTGCTCCCATGTCTTATGGCCTTGAGTCCATGCCATCTCTAAGGCAATCCCATTCCCACACCTATTTCCTGTAACCTATTCCCTTTCACATTCCCCTTAACTTACTCTCCTGCCAACCACCCACATGAGAGGCAATTTACAGTGGACAATCAACCCCTGAATCACACGCCTTTGGGGTGTGCAAGGACGCCGCGGCAGCTGGAGGTAACCCACATGGTCAGAGGGAGAATTCACAAATTCCAACAGGGAGCACCTGAGCTAGGATGAAACCTGAGTTACTGAACTCTGGAGAGCATCTCTGTATTGGTGGGCCATGTTCTAGTAAAGAAATTTAGGGTCTAGAAGCGGAGCAGAAAAACATTACTGGAATGTTTCCAAAGATAAAGGACTTAGGTCTTGTGTGTGGATTGGCGAATCTGGAATTGTTCTTGGAATAAGGAAAGTTGCTGAGGATCTGACAGAGGAAAGTACAATGGTGAAGGATGTAGGCAGAACATTGCCTTAAGATATAGGAGCAGAATTAGGCTATTTGGCCCATCGAGTCTGCTTCACCATGTCATTATGACTGATCCATTTTCCGTCTCAGCACCAGTCTCCTGCCTCCCCACCCCCCATATCCCTTCATGCCCTGATCAATCAAGAATATATCAACATCTGCTTTAAATATACATAAAGATTTGATCTCCACAGCTAACTGTGGCAACAAATTCCACAGATTCACTACTCTGGCTAAAGAAATTCCTCCTCATCTGTGTTTTAAAAGGATGTCCCTCTATTTTGAGACTGTGTCATCTGGTCTTAGACTCTCCCACCATAGGAAACATCCTTTCCATATCCTCTCTATCAAGGCCTTTCACCATTCAATAGGTTTCAATTAGGTCACCAATCATTCTTCTAGATTCCAGTGAATGCAGGCCCAGAGACATCACATGTACTTCATACAATAAGCCATTTAATCCTGGAATCATTTTCATGAACCTCCTTTGAACTCTCTCCAGTTTCAGTACATCCTTTCTAAGATGAGGGGCCCAAAACTTCTCACAATACTCCAGATGAGGCCTCACCAGCGCTTTATGAAGTCTAAACATTACGTCCTTGCTTTAATATTCTAGTCCTCTTGAAATGAATGCTAACTTTGCATTTGCTTTGCTCACCACAAACGCAACCTCCATATTAACATTTAGGGAATCCTGCACAAGGAGTCCCAAATCCCTTTGCACCTCAGATTTTTGTATTTTCTCGCCATTTAGAAAATAATCAACCCTTTCATTTCTTCTACAAAAGTGCATGAACATACACTTCCCAACACTGTATTCCACCTGCCACTCTTTGCCCATTCTCCTAATCCGTCTAAGTCCTTCTGAAGCCTCTGTATTTCCTCAAACCTACCTGCCCATCCACCTATCTTTGTGCCATCTGCAAACGTTGCAACAAAGCCATCAACACTATCATCCAAATCATTGATATATAACGTAAAAAGCATTGGTCCTAACACAGATCCCTGTGGAACACCACTAGTCACCATCAGCCAATCAGAAAATGCTCCCTTTATTTGCACTCTTTGCCTCCTGCCAATCAGCTGCTGCCTTATTCATGCTAGAACCTTTCCTGTAATACCATGGATTCATAGCTTGTTAAGCAGCTTCATGTGTAGCACCTTGTCAAAGGCCTTCTGAAAATCCAAGTGCACTACATCAACCAATTCTCCTTTGTCTATCCTGCTTGTTATTTCTTCAAAGAATTCCAAAAGATTTGTCAGACAAGATTTTTCCTTGAGGAAGCCATTCTGACTATGGCCCATTTTAGCATGTGCCTCCAAGTACCCCAAATCCATATCCTTAACAATCAACCCCATCATCTTCCCAACCACTGAGGTCAGACTAACTAACCTATAGTTTCCTTTCTTCTGCCCCTCTCCATTCTTGAAAAATTTAGTGACATTTGTAATATTCCAGTCTTCAGGAATCATTCCAGAATCCAGTGATTCTTGAAAGATCATTACTAACTTCTACTATCTGCTATCCTTTAGCCACCCCTTTCAGAGCCCTAGGCTGTAGATAGTCACCATCTGGTCCAGGTGACTTACCTCCTTTCTGAGCTTTCAGTTTCCCAAGAACCTTCTCCCTAGTAATGGTAACTTCACATACTTCATTACCCCTGATACCTGAAACTTCCACCATACATCATTGGCGATAAAGGTGAAGGAGCAGATGCCCCTCAGTGAGTTAAGCAGACACTTCCAGTTTGCGGCTGGTGTTTAAGGATATTTCACTTCATACTCAGCATCAAGAAAAGGGTCAAGGCAAGGCAATTAGTGCAATCACCTAAGCCAAATCAGAGACAATGGAAGAGAGAAATGGATGGGAATCTGCGTCCATCACCCGACCTTCTGGAAATGAAGTGGGAGATGGAGGAGTTGAACTTACAGGAAGTATCAGATGATTAGATCAGTAAAGAAACTGCTCTTGATGCTTTTTTTTTCAGGTATTCAGAAATGGTTGTTGTTGGATTACTACTGATGAGTGACTTTCTTTAATTGGGGTTAACATGGTACAATTAAAGAACCATAGGGATCCCAATTGGATTTCTGATGAATAGTGAAATGAATGTGTTGGTACTAACACCCCAGGGTGTCACATTAGGGAATTAACCTTGACAAATCACCTCCCTGGAAATTGTAAGAATGAGACTGGAACACCATATGTTGGATCTGTTCTTCATATTCCTTACCATAGTGACAACTAAACAGGCCCGCTATACGTACTAGCTTCATAACATGCGGAAATATCCAGAAGGAGTTTAGATTTCACTTACAAATCCACCTACTTATTCTATTAAATGGTAAGGGTCTACAAAGGGAGTAAATTTAGTTCCTATCATCAAAAGGAAGAATATTGGGTTTTCCTGGATGATTTAGTTAAGAATGGATTAACAGATTGTAGGCTTGTTTCTTATGATAACTGTTCTTTAAATATTTTGCCTGGCAATAACAGGGCGTTCTTGAAATTTGCTTTGTCAAGTGATACTTATTACATCACTACTTCAAGCACAAACTACGAAAAGGGTTCTTTAATTTGTAGTTTGAGAATTAAACTAATGTTGTGGTTTCCAATATTGCGGTTTCCAATGTTGCAAGGGATAAATGTTACTCAAGTCTGTTGTGAAACCACCTAGACACCTGAAAATATATATATCAATGATAATACAGAGCATTTACATAGATATGTATCTACTGCTCTTCCACCTATCCCTCATTTTATTGCAGAGTCTGATAGCATTATTAACCATAATGGAGCTATTATTAGATAATGGGATGAATTATCCAAGTCTATTAAAGATCGTGTGGATTTATCTAATGATGTTTTGAAGGTCCGTCCTTTTGGAGCAAAGTTTGGAAATGGAGTCTGTACGTTAGTGTAAATTCTTGGATTTGCATTATTGCACCATTTTATTATTTTGCTCTTTGTTCTTTTCTTTTTCAATCTTTTTATTAAGTTTCAAAATTAAACATAACAATAATAGTAATGATACATAGAGATCGGGGTTACAATATTAACGGTTAACACGTACAAGCACAGATTCCAAGTTTAGCCTCCCAATCTCAAGTAACTGACCATGAAAAAGATATTTTATAAAGAGAAAAAAAGAAAACCCCCTAACCTAAAAAAAACAAACAAAGCTTGGGCTGTCATATTACATCGGCTAAAATTATTATTTGTCGTTAACTCCGCTCCTCTACACATGAACAAAAAAATTACTGCAAAGGAGTCAGAAAGGGTCAACTTACATCATATGAAAATATTGAATAAATGGCCTCCAAGTTTCTTCAAGTTTAACCGAAGGATCCATAGTAGCACTCCTATTTTTTTCCAAGTTTAGGCATGCTATCATTTGGGAAAACCATTGAAATGTAGTGGGGGGATTAGAACCTTTCCATTTAAATAAAATGGATCTCCTGGCTATTAATGTAACAAATGCAATTAGACGACAAGCTGACGAGGATAAGCGAGTAGAGTCTATCACTGATAGTCCAAAAGTTGCAGTAATAGGATGAGGTCGTAAATCAATACGCAGAACTACTGAAATAATATCAAAAATACCTTTCCAATATTTTTCTAGAAGAGGACAAGACCAGAACATATGTGTCAAGGAAGCTACCTCAGAATTACATCTATCACAAACAGGATTTATGTGGCAATAAAAAAGAGCTAACTTATCCTTGGACATATGAGCCCTGTGAAACACCTTAAATTGTATCAAGGCATGTCTGGCACACATTGAGGAAGTATCGACTAATTGAAGAATTTTTTCCCATTTCTCCGTAGATAAAGATATTTGAAGTTCTCTTTCCCACTCATACTTAATTTTATCAGATGTACCTAGATTTATTTTCATAATCAGATCATAAATAATTGTTATTAAACTCTTCTGATAGGGGTTTAAACCTAAAATTTTTTCTGTAGCTTCATTTTGATGTGAAATTGGAAAGGTAGATAAAGTAGTGTTCAAAAAGTGTCTAATCTGTAAATATCTGAAAAAGTGTGATCCAGGCAAATTATATTTATTAGACAACTGTTCAAAAGACATAAAACAATCATCCATGAATAGATCACAAAAACATGTTATTCCCTTTGTTTTCCATAGAAGAAAAGCTTGATCAATTCTAGATAGTTGAATGAAAAAATTAGATATAATAGAACTTGACAGGATAAATTTGTTCAATCCAAAGAATTTATGAAATTGAAACCATATTCATATTATATGTTTAATTATTGGATTTATGATTTGTTTATTTAATTTAGTAAGTGCAAAGTGAAGTGCAGCTCCTAGAATAGAAGTCAGCGAAAAACCCTGTACAGACTCCCGCTCGAGGTTCTTCCATCCTGGACATTGAGCTTCATCCAATCCTTGCGTCCAAAACGTTAAATATCGAATGTTGATTGCCCAGTAGTAAAATCTAAGATTCGGCAAAGCCAAACCGCATTCTTTTTTTGATTTCTGTAAATATTTCTTACATAACCTGGGATTTCTATTCTGCCATATATATGAAGAAATTTTAGAATCAATAATATCAAAAAAATATTTAGGGATAAAAATTGATAACACCTGAAATAGATACAAAAATTTAGGTAAAATAATCATCTTAATAGTACTAATTCGACCAATGAAAGATAAGGACAAAGGGCAATACACACAAAAATTGCTGGTGAATGCAGCAGACCAGGCAGCATCTATAGGAAGAGGTACAGTCAATGTTTCGGGCCGAGACCCTTCGTCAGGACTAACTGAAAGAAGAGATAGTAAGAGAGTTGAAAGTGGGAGGGGGAGGGGGAGATCTGAAATGATAGGAGAAGGCAGGAGGGGGAGGGATGGAGCTAAGAGCTGGAAAGTTGATTGGCAAAAGGGATATGAGAGGATCATGGGATGGGAGGCCTAGGGAGAAATAAAGATGGAGTGGGGAAGCCCAGAGGATGGGCAAGGAGTATAGCGAGAGGGACAGAGAGAGAGAGAAAAAAAATCTAATAATAATAATAAATAAATAACGGATGGAGTACAAAGGGGAAGTGGGGCATTAGCGGAAGGTAGAGAAGTCAATGTTCATGTCATCAGGTTGGAGGCTACCCAGCCGGAATATAAGGTGCTGTTCCTCCAACCTGAGTGTGGCTTCATTTTGACAGTAGAGGAGGCCGTGAATAGACATATCAGAATGGGAATGGGACGTGGAATTAAAATGTGTGGCCACTGGGAGAGCCTGCTTTCTCTGGTGGACAGAGCATAGGTGTTCAGTGAAACGGTCTCCCAGCCTGCGTCGGGTCTTACCAATATATAGAAGGCCACATCGGGAGAACCGGACACAGTGTATCACCCCAGCCGACTCACAGGTGAAGTGTTGCCTCACCTGGAAGGACTGTCTGGGGCCCTGAATGGTGGTAAGGGAGGAAGTGTAAGGGCATGTGTAGCACTTGTTCCACTTACAAGGATAAGTGCCAGGAGGGAGATCAGTGGGGAGGGATGGGGGGCACGAATGGACAAGGGAGTCGCATAGGGAGCGATCCCTGTGGAAAGCAGAGGGGGGGGAGGGAATGATGTGCTTAGTGGTGGGATCCCGTTGGAGGTGGCGGAAGTTACAGAGAATTATATGTTGGACCCGGAGGCTGGTGGGGTAGTAGGTGAGGACCAGGGGAACCCTATTCCTAGTGGGGTGGCGGAAGGATGGGTGAGAGCAGATGTGCATGAATTGGGAGATATGCGTTTGAGAGCAGAGTTGATGATGCAGGAAGGAAAGCCCCTTTCTTTAAAAAAGGAGGACATCTCCTTCATCCTGGAATGAAAAGCCTCATCCTGAGAGCAGATGCGGCGGAGACGGAGGAATTGCGAGAAGGGGATGGCATTTTTGCAAGAGACAGGGTGGGAAGAGGAATAGTCCAGGTAGCCGTGAGAGTCCATAGGCTTATAGTAGACATCAGTAGATAAGCTGTCTCCAGAGATAGAGACAGAAAGATCAAGAAAGGGGAGGGAGGTGTTGGAAATGGACCAGGTAAACTTGAGGGCAGGGTGAAAGTTGGAGGCAAAGTTAATGAAGTCAACAAGCTCAGCATGCGTGCAGGAAGCAGCGCCAATGCAGTCATCGATGTAGCGAAGGAAAAGTGGGGGACAGACACCAGTACAGGTTTGGAACATGGATTGTTCCACAAAGCCAACAAAAAGGCAGGCATAGCTGGGACCCATATGGGTGCCCATGGCTACACCTTTAGTTTGGAGGAAGTGGGAGGAGCCAAAGGAGAAATTATTAAGAGTAAGGATTAATTCCGCTAGACGGAGCAGAGTGGTGGTAGAGGGGAACTGGTTAGGTCTGGAGTTCGAAGAGAAGCAGAGAGCTTTGAGACCTTCCTGGTGGGGGATGGAAGTATATAGGGACTGGACATCCATGGTGAAAATAAAGCGGTGGGGGCCAGGGAACTTAAAATCATCGAAAAGATTCAGAGTGTGAGAAGTGTCACGAACATAGGTAGGAAGGGATTGAACAAGGGGGGATAAAACAGTGTCGAGGTATGCAGAAATGAGTTCGGTGGGGCAGGAGCAAGCTGAGACAATGGGTCTACCTGGATAGGCGGGTTTGTGGAACTTCGGTAGGAGATAGAAACAGGAAGTGCAGGGTGTGGGAACCATTTAGTAAATAGTTGTTGAACATGATCAATTAAGGGTAAAAAATTAACTTTAAATAGATCCTTGTGCTTCTTAGTAATTTTAACACCCAAATAAGTAAAATAATCAGTAACTAATCTAAATGGTGGTTGTCTATAAATTGGAACTTGCATTTTAATGGGAAAAGCACACTCTTATTAAGATTCAATTTATAACCAGAAAAACTACTAAACTGAGCAAATAGTGTTATTACTGCAGGGATGGATTTCTCTGGGTTAGAGATACATAGTAACAGGTCATCTGCATATAGTGATACTCTATGGGTCCCATTCCCACGAATAACGCCAAATATATTAGGTAGTCATGAATAGCAATTGCCGAAGGCTCCAGGGCAGTATCAAAAAGTAAAGGGCTTAAAAGACAGCCCTGGAAAAGCCTAAAAAGGGGGATCTCTGATTATTGGTAAATACAGCAGCCAGAGGTATACGATATATTAATTGAATCCAGGATATAAATTTTGAGCTAAAATGAAATTTTTCAAGTATATCAAATAAATATTCCCATTCAAGTCTGTCAAATGCCTTCTCGGCATCAAGCGAAATAACACATTCTGGAGTTTTAACTGAAGTAGTGTATACAATGTTCATTAGCCTCCTAACATTAAAATGTGAGTAACGATTTTTAATAAATCCTGTCTGATCTTCAGAGACAATTTGTGGTAGTACCTTCTCTATTCTAATTCCTAATATTTTGGAAAAAATTTTAGAATCCACATTCAACAAAGATATAGGTCTATATGATGCACATTCAGTGGGATCTTTATCTTTTTTAGGAATTAATGAGATAGATGCTTCCTAAAAGGATTGTGGTAATTTACCTACAGATAAGGCATCTTTAAAAATTCTACATAACCAGGGAGAAAGTACATCTGAAAAAGATTTATAAAATTCAGCTGTATACCCACCTGGGCCAGGTGCTTTACCAGAATTCATCAAAAAATTTGCTTTCCTTATTTCCTCTTCAGTAATGGGTGCATCTAATGTTAAACATTCATCGGCTGGTAACTCAGAATATTTAGTTTCCTTAAAAATTCATGCATTATGGTAGGATCATCAGGAAATTGATGATCATCAGGCGGGAGGAGAAGATGGCAGTGCGACGCGCACATGCAGCTCTCCGGTGAAAATGATATTGTTTCTGTTAAATAGGGGCCGTGGACAATTCTGATTTGATGGAGACAGACATGAAAGCGCAGAGGAACATCTGGAGAAATTTCTGAAATGCTGGTTCACTGCCGCTGTTACCGGGCGATCGAGAATCTTCTGGAGGGAAGGCCCCAAAATCCCCGGCTTTGCCTGCTGCTGGTGACCGAGGCTGAGGTTGAATGGTTCGGATAGAAATGGTGCTCGGTACTCAGTGTCAGAGGGCTGATCGGAGGCTCGAAGTTTTTGGACGACTCAGAGTCGGACTGTGGTCCAGCATGGCAGGGAGTATTTTCTTCTTTCTCCCGTCTGCGTGAGATGTGGGACATTCGTGAGACTTTGAACTTTTTTACTGTGCCATGGCCTTTTCTTCATCAAGTTGTGGTATTGTTGCACTGTTGTAACTATATATTATAATTATATGGTTTTTGTTAGTTTTTCAGTCTTGGTCTGTCCTGTGTTTTTGTGATATCACGCCGGAGGAATATTATATCATTTCTTAATGCATGCATTACTAAATGACAATAAAAGAGGACTGCGTGTCCTCATAATCTAATAATCTAATCTAAAATTCCGATTGATACAAATTGGTATAAAATTCTTGAAAAGGTTTATTAATTTCATCATGGTCAATCGTCAATTTGCCATCCTGTCTACGAACTTTATTAATCTGACGTTTCGCCAAAGCAGCTTTCAATTTGATTCGCCAGTAATTTGCCCGATTTATCACCATGTATGTAAAATTGACTCTTAGTTTTAAGTAACCGATTTTCAATCGGGTCTGTTAATAACAAACTGTGTTGCATCTGAAGTTCAACTCTCTCTATATAAAGCCCCAAATTAGGAGGGATGGAATATTTTTTATCAATTTCTTTAATCTTATCAGCCAATGCACGTACTTCACCATTAATACATTTTTTCACTCCAGCGGAGTATGAAATACTTTGCCCGCGAATATATGCTTTAAAAGTATCCCATAATATCCTACTGGAAATTTCTTCCATTGAGTTAGATGAGAAGAAAAATGCAATCTGTTCTTTAATAAAATTATGAAAATTTAAACCTTGAAGCAAAATAGAATTGAACTGCCATTGTCTTGTACTAAAAATTGCATCCCTAAATTTAATTGATAATTTCAAAGGCGCATGGTTGGAAATGGCGATTGTATCATACTCACAGGTAGTGACAAATGAAACTAATCGAGAATCAATAAAAAAGTAATCAATTCTGGAGTAATTATGATATTCACGACAAAAGAAAGAGAACTCTTTATCATTAGGATATAAAAATCTCAAAATATGTAAAATTCCCAAGTCGACTAAAAAGGAATTAATAAAAATAGCAGATTTGTTTGGAAGTGCCTGATTGGGCGCAGACCTATCCATCATAGGATTCAAACAACAATTAAAATCGCCTCCTATTATTAACGTATATTCATTTAAATTAGGAAGAGATACAAATAAATGTTTAAAGAATTCAGGATAATCAATATTTGGTGCATAAACATTAACCAAAACTACTTTTTGGTTATAAAGTAAACCAGTGATTAATAGAAATCTACTATATAGGTCTGAGATTATATCATAATGAACAAATGAGATTGAAGAGTCTATAAAAATGGAAACACCTTTCACTTTGGTCGATAAGTTTGAATGAAACTGTTATTCTTTCCAAAACCTTAAAAAAACGCTGATTATCCTCCTTCCTCACATGACTCTCTTGCGCTGCTCTTTGTTCTAATGATTATCCAGTGTGTTTTCCTAAGTGTTTTCCAATGGCAACTTAAACAGCTTATGCGCTAAATGCCATTTCAAGATTCTTTTTGGTGATTTTGTCTGGCTTTATACCATCATATTTTCTTACATTAAGTACTATAACATTCTATTTTATTTGTTGTTATATATGCAAACATACTGTATGGTATTAAATTAGGAATATTTTATCATATTCTTATGTGTTTTTATTCTGATATTATTGATATTACTTACTTATCTGTGTTTTACAGTCTATAATATTTTGAGTATCTTTATCAGTATCATTTGATGAAGTCATGAATGCTGATGTTCTTTTGTACTGTACTCATTCAGACATACAAATAGGAATGTGATCTCCAGAATCTTCTCTCGATCAAGAAGGGGGAGATATTGGCCCTGAAGGAATTAAAATATGGAAGAAAACATCTAGCTTGAATGACTCAAAGACAATGGAAGTTTAGTCAACGGAAGATGTTATAAATTGGAGAAGTGGTCTGTGTGAGTATTAGTACAGCGGGAACAGTAGGATTCATGTTTTAAGTTTTGGCTTAGGGTCAACATAGTTACGTTAATATTAATGCAGAGACAATAATGAGCTACCTTTCATTAATTAGGAGTTGTGTTGTGAATTGCCTGACCTAGATCAGTTGATGATAGGTCAACAGCATTGAAAAGATAGTATTGTACAGATAGTAAATCCCTGCACGTGACCTAAGTGCTAAACCTGCCTATACACCTCCTCCCTCACCTCTATTTAGGGCCCCAAACAGTCCTTCCAGGTGAGGCAACCCTTCACCTGTGAATCTGTTGGAGTTGTTTATTGTGTCCAGTGCCCCTGATGCAACCTTCTCTACATTAGACAAACTTGTCATAATTTGGGGGACAGCATCGTCAAGCACCTCTGCACCATCTAGACAAGCGGGACCTACTGGTGGCCAAATAGTTTAATTCTGATTCCCATTCCCGTTCTGCCATGTCGACCTCTTGTTCCAAGATGAGGCCACCCTCAGGGCGGAGCAGCAACACCTTATATTCTGTCTGTGTACCCTCCAACCTGATGGCATGAATATCAATTTCTCCTTCTGGTGAACAGAACTACTCCCCCCCCCCCCCCAACTTCTTCTACTTCCCAGACCTTCCACTTCTTCTCACCTGCCTATTACATTCCCTGGGTCCCTTCCTCCTTCCCTTTCTCCTATGGTCTACTCTCCTTTCCTATCAGATTCTTTTTTCTTGAACCCTTGACCTTTCCCACCCACCTGATTTCACTTATCACCTTCCAGCAAGCCTCTTTCCCGTACCCCCTCCTTTTTATTCTGGTATCTTTTCCCTTCTTTGTCAGTCCTGGAGAAGGGACTTGGCCTGAAACATCAACTGTTTACTCTTTTCCATAGATACTGCCTGACCTGCTGAATTCCTCCAGAATTTTGTGTGTGTAGCATTGGACAGGGTCCGGAAGAAATCCATGAAAATGTTCCCAGGGATGAAAGAGTTAATGTATGAGCTGCATTTGAAGGCTCTAGGCCTATATTAACTGGAGCTTAGAAGAATTAGGGGGAGATCTCATTGGAACCTATTGAATATTGAAAGGCCTAGATAGAGTGGACATGGAGAAAGTATTTCCTCTGGTGAGGGAGTCGATAAGACTCAAAGAGGCGACAGAATTTCTTTAGCTGGAAGGTAGTGAATCTGTGGAATTCTTTGCCACCGATGGCTGTGGAAGCCAAGTCATGAGTTACAGGATGCTCCCAGAAGTGTGACTGTATTCACAAGGAGTCCCAGATGTGAGAATGTGTGATAAGGTATATAAGGAGTCAGCAGGGAGCGTGGCAGTGTTCATGAAAAGTCATCAGTAACATCACTGTGTCTTCCAGAGCACTTCAGGGAATGGGACAGTGCACATAAGACTTCGCAAATCTCATTTTCATGATACATTTACAGGCAGGAAAAATGAACAAGCCCACCTCTACAATTATCAAGGTCACCATGAAAATCAGTTATTACTTTCACACTCATCTTTTCATTACAACCCAACAATGACTAAGGCTTTTACCAAGTACAGAAATGTCAAGGTGTAACCACTCAGGGAGACACCTCAAGATCATAAGACATAGCAGCAGAATTAAGTCTTTCAGCCCATTGAGTCTGCTCCACCATTTCCTCATTGCTAATCCATTACTTCTTAACCCCATTCTTCTTCCATCTCCCCCAATCTTTCATTCCCCGCCTAATCAAGAGATCAAACATTGACATCACATGGTGACTATGACACCAATGGGACACATCACAATGAGATGCAGCATTATGACAAGATTTAAACTCTGGTCACCTGGAGACCAGAAGCAGAACAACTACCCTCAGCACTGCTGAGGATCATTTGCTGATTTGGATCCTGGTGTAGACATGATGTGTTAATTTGCCTCTTCGTGCTGAAGATTTTGCTGATCATGTTGAGATCTGCCCAGTCCCCAAGGGACAAATCTTGTTTCTTGCATCTTCCTGCTTGATGAAGCTGCACGAATCGAGTCAGGACCTGGTGAGTTTAAACTACAACACAGCAACACCACAATGCACTGAAAGGTCTTATCTTGGGCTCCAGAAATCTTACCCCTCAGTGAGATTTCATCATGTCCTCAAGTACTTTCCCTGAACTGCTTCTTCTGTATTGGAAGCCCAGCAGTGGAACAGACGAACCCAGCAGACTGTGGAAGAGAACACATTCTGCCAAGGTGTGAAGCCCCTGAGAGAGAGAGAGCTGGAGAAAGGGAGGAGGAGGCCAGAGAAGGGCTTGTGTGATCATCTGGAGCACCATGATGGGATGAATTGCCTCTTCCTGAGATTCAGGTTCCTGTTCCTTGGTGGGACTTCATTCCAGATTTGACTAACTTTCCTGAACTAAATCTTCCACATTGAAACTCTGAAAAGAAGAGAGGGAAACATGGAGAATAGGTGGAGATGTCTGAAGTGGAAGGAAGAAACTTGCAGAATATAGACTCCCTAAGAGAGAGAACGGCAGCAACAGTGAGACCATGTATCAATTCCTTCCAATCTTTCATGAGGCAACTTTTATTAGGATGATCTTGGGGGGGGGGGGCGTTGGATACAAGATTAGTTGCAGATATTTGGGGTTCAGCTCTGGGTAAATATGAGCAATTACTGCTTAGGGCCCACCATCTTTGATTCAGGGCAGTTGTTAAGTAGCTGCTCCCAGCTCATCCAGCCTGGGTAATGTCATCAAAGGCCCTTCATTGATGTCAGACACATCCTTTGATTCTGCCTGAAGATGATGCCTAATGACCAACTGCAGACTGGGAAACCTACCATCTTTAACAGTGTTTCATCTTCCATCAGAATCTAGAAGTGTCAATGGGCTTGTAGTTGTTTTGTAGTAATCTGCTTTTTGACACATGCACTAACGACTTGGACGAAAATGTAGATGAAGCAATTAATGAGGTTGTGGATGACACCAACGTTGGTGTGCGGTGAAAGTGAGGGTTGTCTAAGATTGCAGTAGGATAGAGACCAGCGTGGGACATGGGCCAAGGAATGGCAGGTGGAACTGAACTGGGATAAGTGCGGCATGATTGACTTTGGAATGTTAAACCAGAGCAGAACACACAGGGCGAATGACAAGGCACAGGGAGAGTTGGAGAGACACATGCAGAGTACCGGCATGGGTAGACAGTGAAGAAAGTGTGGACGTGTTCTCATGCTGTGTAAATCTGTGTAAACGATCCTGTCGTTTTCAAGTGGGAAGCCAGTGAATTTACTTTCTCTTTCTTCTCCCAGAAGGATAAGACTGCTGGAAACCATGGCATATCAGGGAAACGGAGGCTTTCACCTCATGAATCTGTGATGAATTCATTAGTGAGCAGTCCACAATACAAGCCTGAGACTGCAGATCCTAACTGCAATCAAACCAACGTTTCTCAGTTCAGTCCCTCTGTGTCCCATCCACCTCTCGGTGCTAATTCAACAGCCACTACTATTCTCCTCCATGGGTCAACTGAGTCATGGGGATGGTGTGTAACCACCTCTTTGGCCTCAGTACTATTTTCATCCTCTCCACCCCGGAGTCGGACGATTCGCCCTTCCACTTCTAAATTTGTTTTTGCATACATTTATTTCTAACTTTAAAAGTTGCCATTTCATGTGTTGATGGGTGTTTGACTGAGATTTTTTGTTCCAATTGTGAATTTTGGCAATGCTTTCTCACCAAGATGGACCTTCAAGTCTAGACTCCATCGGCAACAGGAACTGAGCCTGCTCCAGCTCAAAGTTCAGCTCAGCATTACTCGGAGTTTCCGCATTGTCACTGGAGTGGGCCCAGTCCATGCGGTCGGTTTTTGCCAATGATGGCTGGGGGCTTCACCTTGGCACTGAGGCAAACAGCCTATCAGGGGATCCCCCAGTTGTCCCACCCAAAGCTGCAGAATGGGAGAAGCAGGTTAAGCCGCTCTCAAACTAGTCACAGCCCTCCCAGGCCAAACCCTGGTACACCATAGTATTGAGACCTCCCAGAATAGAGAAAGGGTCCCAGCTGACTCTTTGGAGTCTTTGCTCACCAGAACAATGATCCTCTTCAAATCTGGATGACTACGCAGCAGTTGTTATGGACTTCATTAAAACCTGTGTGGATGAGTGTGTGCCTATGAAAAATTGCTGACATTCCCAATTCAAAAGCCATGGATGAACCAAGAGGTTCATTGTCTGCTGAGGGCTAGGCCAGTGGCACTTAAGTCTGGTGACCCAGGTTTGAACATAAAAAAACAGGTATGACTTGCAGAGGGCTATTCAAGAGTGACGAAAGAGTGACATTGCTTCCTACAAAGCGAAACCCAATAGCATGAATGGCAGCGATGCTTCACTACCAGATGAGCTCAATGCCTTATATGGCCACATCGAAAGGGAGAATATAACTACAGCTGTGAAGACCCCTGCTGCACCTGGTGCCCCTGCGATCTGTCTTAGGGGCCAATGAAAGGCTGCCTTTCAAGGGGGTGAACCCTCACAAGGCAGGATGCCCCAGCTGAGTAGCTTGTAAGGCTCTGAAAACTCGTACCAACCAACTGGCAGGCATATTCAAGGACATTTTCAATCTCTCACTGCTATGGATGGAAGTTCCCATCTGCCTCAAAAAGGCAACAATTAACCCAGTGCTGAAGAATAGTGTGAGCTTCCTTAATGACTATCGCCCAGTAGCACTCACATCTACAGTGATGAAGTGCTTTGAGATGTTGGTCAAGCTACAATCACCTCCTGCCACAGCAAGGGCCTGGACCCCTGCAGTTTGCCTATTACCAGAATAGTCTACGACAGACACAATCTCAATGGTTCCTCACACGGCCTTAGACAACCTAGACAACACAAACACCTATGTCAGGATGCTGTTCGTTGACTGTAGCTCAGTGTTTAACACCATCATTCCTACAGTCCTGATTGATAAGCTACAGAACCTGGGCCTCTGTACCTACCTCTGTAATTGAATCCTTGACTTCCTAACCAGAAGACCGCAATCTGTGCAGATTCGCTGACGATCAACACTGGCGCACCTCAGGGTTGTGTGCTTAGCCCAGTGCTCTACTCTTTCTGTACTCATGACCGCGTGGCTAGATTTTGCTCAAATACCATCTATAAATTTGCTGATGATACAAGCATTGTTAGCAGGATTACAGGTGGTGACATAAGGGCATACAGGAGTGAGATATACTAGCGAGTTGAATAGTGTCACCCTCATCTCATCATTATCATCAAGGAGGAAGTACTAAAGCCTACAGGCACAGTCTCAGCGATTCAGGAACAACTTCTGCCTCTCTGTCATCGGATTCCTAAATGGACATTGAACCCATGAACAGTACCTCACTTTTGTATTACTCCTGTCACTATTTTTAATTTAATATACATATGTATACTTACTGCAATTGATTTATTTATTTTTCTATATTATCGTGTATTGCACTGTACTGCTGCTGCTAAGTTAACAACATATCCTGGTGATTTGTTCAGGCTACATTCCCCGAGCACAGACATATCTGTCGGTGTGTCATTCACCAACAGCAAACTTCATACTCACTGGTGTCACCAACCTAGCCTCGTGACCCTGGTCTCCTGTTGGCGGCATTTCATTCAGGAGAACTATTCTCTTGGACTCCACCCTACTTAGGGGCACCCGTGTTGTGGTAGGTTAAACTTTGTGGAGGATAGTCACAGGTCTTGATTGGCCCGTTATGTGGCTCCCCCTTCCCAATGTGGACCCACTAGCAGCTTCTCCACAAGCTCTATTGAGGGCATTTGGGTTCCTGTGGCCAGCATAGCCAGGGAAGGTGCATGAGCCCCAGTAGCACCTATCCTGAGTGGTTGGGCTCATGAGAAAAGTTGAACCCTTTCAGATCCTCCCTCGGAGAATCAGAATCAGGTTTAACATCCCTGGCATATGTCATGAAATTGTTGTTTTGTGGCAACAGTACATTGCAATATATAATAATAAAGACTGTAAATTACAGTAAGAAATATATATATATATATATATATATATATATAAATTTTAATTAAATAGGTAGTGCAGAAAGGGAAAAAAAAATTAAGGTAGTGCTCATGGGTTCATTGTCCATTCAGAAATCTGGTGGCGGAGGGGAAGAAGCTGTTCCTGAAATGTTGAGTGTGTGTCTTCAGGATCCTATTTCTCCTCCTCAATGATAGCAATGTGAAGTGGGCGTGTCCTGAGTGATGGGGTTCTTAATGAAGGATGCTGCATTTTTAAGACTTCACTTTTTGAAGCTGTCTTGAATACTGGGGAGGCTAGTGCCCATGGCGGGGCTAGCTGTGTTAACAACTTTCTACGGGTTTTTCCGATCCTGCGCAGTGGCCCTTCCATACCAGATGGAGATGTAACCTGTTGGAACACTCTCCATGCTACATTTGTAGAAATTTGCGAGAGTCTTTGGTGACATTCTAATTCTCCTCAAACACCTAATGAAACACAGCCACTGTCATTGCTTCCTTGTCATCAATATGTCAGTCCCAAGATAGAACCTCAGAGATGTAGTCACATAGGAACTTGAAACTGCTCACTCTTTCAACTTCCAATCCCTCGATGAGGACTGGTGTGTGTTTCCACAAATTCCCCTTCCTGAAGTTCACAATTAATTCCTTGGTCTTACTGACACTGAGTGCAAGATTGTTACTGTGACACCACTCAACCAGCTGATCAATCTACTTCCAGTCTGCCTCCTCATCACCATCTGAAACTCTGCGAACAGTAGTTGTGTGGTCCGCAAATTTATAAATGGTGATTGAGCTGTGCCTAGCCGTATAATCATGGGCATAGAGAAAGTAGAGCAGTGGACTAAGCATGATTCCTTGTGTTGATTAGAACTGAGAGTAAGATTGTGTTGAATGCTCACCTGCAGTCAATAAACAGCTGCCTGACGTAAGTCTTACTATGGCCCAGGAGATCCAAGGCCAAGTGGAGAGCCAGCGAGATTGCATCCACTGTAGACCTATTGTGGCAATAGGCAAATTGCAGTGGTTCAGGTCCTTGCTTAGACAGAAGTTGCTTCTAGCCATGGCCAACCTCTCAAAGCACTTCATCACCATAGATGTGAGTTCCACTGGGCGAAAGTCATTGAGGCAGCTCACCCTGCTCTTCTTGGGCACTAATATGACTGTCACCCTTTTGAAGCAGATGGGAAGCTCCAAGTGCAGCAGTGAGAGATTGAAGATGCCCTTGAATACTCCAGCCAGTTGGTTGCCACAGGTTTTCACAGCTTCGGGGCCTATTCACCCCCTTGAAAGATGTTCTGACGTCAGCCTTTGAGACAGAGATTACAGAGCCATCAGATGCTGCAGGGATTTGCACAGGTGTAGTTAATTCTCCCTTTCAAAGCATGCATAAAAGGTGTTGAGCTCATCACAGCCATTCATGATGTTAGGATTCACCTTGTAGGAAGTAATGGCCTGCAAACCCTGCCAGAGCTGACATACATCCTATTCCTTGTCTAAATTCAATCAGAATTGTTTTTCGCCCTAAAAATAGCTTTCTGTAGTTCGTACTTGGACTTCTTGTATAGTTCTAGATCACCGGTCTTGAATGCCACAGATCTAGCCCTCAGCAGACTATGAATCTCCTGGTTCATTCACGGTTTTTGGTTTGGGTACATCCAATATGTTCTCAGAGGCCCAGACTCATCTAAACAGGTCTTGATGAAATCGTTGATAACTGTGGCATGTTCATTCAGATGACAAGATGAGTCCCTGAATATTGTCCAGTCCACTGACTCAAAACGAATATAGGGAAGCAAGAAAGGAGCTTAAGAAGGGGCTGAGAAGAGCAAGAAGGGGGCATGAGAAGGCCTTGGTGAGTAGGGTAAAGGAAAACCCCAAGGCATTCTTCAATTATGTGAAGGAAAAAAGGATGACAGGAGTGAAGATAGGACCGATTAGAGATAAAGGTGGGAAGATGTGCCTGGAGGCTGTGGAAGTGAGCGAGGTCCTCAATGAATACTTCTCTTCGGTATTCACCAAAGAGAGGGAACTTGATGATGGTGAGGACAATATGAGTGAGGTTGATGTTCTGGAGAATGCTGATATTAAGGGGGAGGAGGTGTTGGAGTTGTTAAAATACATTAGGACAGGTAAGTCCCCGGGGCCTGACGGAATATTCCCCCGGCTGCTCCACGAGGCGAGAGAAGAGATTGCTGAGCCTCTGGCTAGGATCCTTATGTCCTCGTTGTCCACGGGAATGGTACCGGAGGATTGGAGGGAGGCGAATGTTGTTCCCTTGTTCAAAAAAGGTAGTAGGGATAATCCGGGTAATTATAGACCAGTGAGCCTTACGTCTGTGGTGGGAAAGCTGTTGGAAAAGATTCTTAGAGATAGGATCTATAAGCATTTAGAGAATCATGGTCTGATCAGGGACAGTCAGCATGGCTTTGTGAAGGGCAGATCTTGTCTAACAAGCCTGATAGAGTTCTTTGAGGAGGTGACCAGGCATATAGATGAGGGTAGTGCAGTGGATGTGATCTATATGGATTTTAGTAAGGCATTTGACAAGGTTCCACACGGTAGGCTTATTCAGAAAGTTACAAGGCATGGGATCCAGGGAAGTTTGGCCAGGTGGATTCAGAATTGGCTTGCCTGCAGAAGGCAGAGGGTGGTGGTGGAGGGAGTACATTCAGATTGGAGGATTGTGACTAGTGGTGTCCCACAAGGATCTGTTCTGGGACCTCTACTTTTCGTGATTTTTATTAATGACCTGGATGTGGGGGTAGAAGGGTGGGTTGGCAAGTTTGCAGACGACACAAAGGTTGGTGGTGTTGTAGATAGTGTAGAGGATTGTCAAAGATTGCAGAGAGACATTGATAGGATGCAGAAGTGGGCTGAGAAATGGCAGATGGAGTTCAACCCGGAGAAGTGTGAGGTGGTACACTTTGGAAGGACAAACTCCAAGGCAGAGTACATAGTAAATGGCAGGATACTTGGTAGTGTGGAGGAGCAGAAGGATCTCGGGGTACATGTCCACAGATCCCTGAAAGTTGCCTAACAGGTGGATAGGGTAGTTAAGAAAGCTTATGGGGTGTTTGTTAGCTTTCATAAGTCGAGGGATAGAGTTTAAGAGTCGCGATGTAATGATGCAGCTCTATGAAACTCTGGTCAGCCACACTTGGAGTACTGTGTCCAGTTCTGGTCACCTCACTATAGGAAGGATGTGGAAGCATTGGAAAGGGTACAGAGGAGATTTACCAGGATGCTGCCTGGTTTAGAAAGTATGCATTATGATCAGAGATTAAGGGAGCTAGGGCTTTACTCTTTAGAGAGAAGGAGGATGAGAGGAGACATGATAGAGGTGTACAAGATAATAAGAGGAATAGATAGAATGGATAGCCAGCGCCTCTTCCCCAGGGCTCCACTGCTCAGTACAAGAGGACATGGCTTTAATATTAGGGGTGGGAAGTTCAAGGGGGATATTAGAGGAAGGATTTTTACTCAGAGTGTGGTTGGTGCATGGAATGCACTGCCTGAGTCAGTGGTGGAGGCAGATACACTAGTGAAGTTTAAGAGACTACTGGACGGGTATATGGAGGAATCTAAGGTGGGGGCTTATATGAGAGGCAGGGTTTGAGGGTCGGCACAACATTGTGGGCCGAAGGGCCTGTACTGTGCTATTCTATTCTATGTTCTATGTTCTAAAACAGTCCTGTAAGTACTCCTCTGACAACCTTGACCATATTTTCTTGGTCCTCATCACTGGTGCTGTGGTCTTTAGTCTCTGCTTATATGCTGGGAGTAGAAGTACAGCCAGGTGATCTAACTTTCCAAAGTGTGCTCATGGATTGCACAGTAAGTGTGGTATAACAGTGGTCAAGTGTCCTTGTCTCCTCTGGTTCCACAGGTGATATGTTGGTGGTAGTCATTCAGAGACTTTGTCAAGCTGGCCTGGTTGAAATCTCCCACAGTAACGGTGAAGACATCAGGTGTGTAGTTTTGTGTCTGCTGACTACATTGCTCAGCTGCTCCAGTGCCTGTCTGATGTTGGCCTGAGGAGGATTGTACACCACTCTCAGAATGATGGCAGATAAAGTGGTTGACAATTGACCATTGGATGGTCCAGATCAGGTGAGTGGGGCTGAGACAAAACCACCACGTTTGTGCACCACGATGAACTAATCATAAAGCGTACTCCATCTCCTCTGTCTTTAAAAGACTGGGTTGCCCTGTCTTTGCAAAGAATGGGGTGAAGCCTTCGGGCTGCAGCGCCGCATCTGAAATTGACTGTGTGAGCCACGTTTCCTTAAAGCAGAGTACACAGCAGTCCTTGGCATCCCTCTGGTATCTTGCTCTAAGGTCTTTAGTTTTGTAAAATCAATAAAAATCACTCCTCATTCTTCTAAACTCCAGCGAGTACAGGCTTTGAGCCGTGAAATACTTCTCGTAAATTAATCCTTTCATTCCTGGGATCCTTCTCATGAACCTCCTTGGGACTCTCTCCAATCAGTACATGCTTTCTTAGATAAAGTGTCCAAAAATATCCACAATACTCTAACTGAGATCTAAAAGTACCTTATACAGCCTCAGATTTATATCCTTGCTTTTATGTTTTAGTCCACTTGAAACAGATAGATAATTTATTGATCCCTAAGGAAATCACAGTATCACAGTAACATTACAAGAGCACAGATATACAAATATTAGGAAAGTAAGAAAGAATAAAAAAAGTCACCTTAAAAATAAATGCTAACCATGCATTTGCTTTACCAATTGTAACTCAACCTGCAAGTTAACCTTTAGTAAATCCTGCGCCAACAGAACAGACTCAAGTCCCTTTTCACCTCTGATTTCTGAATTTCCTTCCCATTTAGAAAACAGTCCATATGTCTATTCCTTCTAGCAAAGTGCATGACCATACATTTCCCGACACGGTATTCTATCTGCCGCATCTTTGCAAATTCTCCTAATAATTCTGCAGACTCCCTGCCCCTCCACCTATCTTTGTATCATCTAAAAACTTGGCCACATAGCCTTCAATTCCATTATCCAAATCACTGGCATGTACTATAAAAAGAATTGGCCCCAACACAGACCCCTGCCGTCCACCACTAGTCACTGTATGCCAACCAGAAAAGGCCTCCTTTATTTCTACTTTTGCCTCCTGACAATCAGCCAGTCTTGTCGATGCTAGAATCTTTCCCGTAATACTATGGGCTCTTATCTTGCTTAGCAGCCTCATGTGTGGCACCTTGGCAAAGGCCTTCTAAAAATCTAAGTAAATAACATCCACAGACTCTCCTTTGTCTATCCTGTCAGTTATTTCCTCAAAGAATTCCAACAGATTTGTCAGGCATATTTCCCATGGCTGTTTTGGCCTATTTTATCGTGTGACTCCACAGACCCCAAAACCTCATCCTTAATAATGCACCCCAACATCTTCCCAACCACTGAAATCAGGCTAACTGGCCTATAATTTCCTGTCCTTTGCCTCCCTCCCTTCTTAAAGGATCTTCCAGTCCTCCGGAATTATTCCAGAATCTAGTGATTAATAAAAGATCACAATTGATGTTTCCACAATCTCTCCAACTAGCTCTTTCAGATTCCTGGGCTGTAGTCCATCTGGTCCTGGTGACATATCTACCTTCAGACCTTTCAGCTTCCCAAGTACCTCTCCTTAGTAATAGTGACTACACTTACTTCTGCCCCCTGATGCTCTCAAATTTCTGGCTTGCTGATAGTGTCTTTCACAGTCAAGATTGATGCACTTAAATTCATCTACTATTTCTTTATCACCAATTACTACCTCTCCAGTGTCGTTTTCTGAGGGTCCAATATCCACTCTCACCTGTCTTTTATTCTTTACATATCTGAAAAACAACATTGTATTCTCTTTGAAATAATTGGCTAGCTTACCTTCATATTTCATCTTTTCTTTCCTCACTGCTGTTGTAGTTGTCTTCTGTTGGTTTTTAAAATCTTACCAAACCTTTAGCTTTCCACTAATTTTTGCTGTATTATATGCCCTCTCATTTGCTTTTATGCTGTCTTTGACTGTCCTTGTCAGGTTTGGTTGCTTCATCCTCTCTTTAGAGTTTCAGTTGACAAACCAAACCTCTTCAAACTCCTAATAAAATGTAGCTGTTGTTTTGCCTTCTTTATAGCTGCATCAATGTGTTCCACCACCAATATAGAGGAAGCTGCATCAGGAGCACTGGACACAAGAGACGACCCCAGCAAGTTTGCAGGTGAAGTGTTGCCTCACTTGGGAGGACTGTTGGGGCCCTTAATAGAGGTGAGGCATAGAACCTTGGTGGCTTACAGGGATAAGTACCAGGAGGGAGATCAGTGGGGAGGGACGAATGGACAAGAGAATCACAGACAGAGTTATCCTTGCTGAAGGAGGATGGGGAGGTAAAGATGTGTTTGGCGGTAAGATCTCTTTCAAGGTGGTGGAAGTTGTGGAGAATGATGTGTTGAATGTAGAGGCAGGTAAGGACAAGAGGAACTCTATCACTGTTAAGGTGGCGGGAAGATGGGGTGAGCGCAGATGTTCAGGAAATGGAGGAGATGCAGGTGACAGCAGCATCAATGGTGGAGGAAGAGAAACTCCTTTCTTTGAAGGAGGACGTCCCAGAAAGAAAAGCCACATCTTGGGAACAGATGGCGTGGAGGTGAAGGAACTGAGAAAAGGGAATAGCATTTTTACAGTAGAGCGGGTGGAAAGTGGTAATGTCAAGATAACCGTGGGAATCAGCAGGTTTATAAAAGTTGTCTATTGACAGCTTGTCTCCAGAGATGGAGATGGAAAGGTCAAGAAAGGGGAAGGAAGTGTCAGAAATGGACCAAGTGAATTTAAGGGCAAGGTGATAAATTGATGAGGTCAGCATGGGCACATGAAGCAGCGCTACTGCAGTCATCAATGCCGGGGCAGAAGAGGTGGGGGGCATCATTGGGGAAGGCTCAGAACATGGACTGTTCTACGTAACCAATGAAAAGGCTGCAATAGCAGGGACCCATTCGGGTGCTTGAGTCTGGAGAAAGTGGGAGGAGCTAAAAGAAAAGTTACTGAGGGCGAGGACCAGTTCTGCCAGATGGAAGAGGGTGGTGGTGAAGGGCAACTGTTTGGTTCTTTTATTGAGAAAGAAGTGGAGAGCTTTAAGGCCTTCTTGACTGGGAATAGAAGTGTATAGGGACTGGACATCCATGGTGAAAATGAGGCAGCCGGGGCCAGGGAATTGAAAGTTACTGAGATCAGGAACATGAGAAGTGTGGCAGGTGCAGGAAAGCAACTGAACCAAGGGGGATAGAATGGAGTCAAGGTCTGAGGACAGGAGTTCAGTGGGGCATGAGCAGGCAGAGGCCATGGGCCTATCCCAACAGTTCGGTTTGTTAGGAAGGAAATCAGGATGGCTGAAAGGAGGCATAAGGTTACTCTAGCAGACAAGATGAAGGTGAATCCAAAGGGCTTCTACAGATGTTAAGAGCAAAAGGATAACAAGGAACAAAATTGATCCTCTGGAAGATCAGAGTGGGCATCTGTGCGTGGAGCTGAAAGAGATGGGGGGAAATCTTAAATGGCTCTTTTGTAACTATTTATTCAGAAGGACACAGAGACACATGTAGCCCCCCCCCCCACTACCCTCAGAGTCGCTCGGCTCGCTGTTGACTAGGGAAACAGCCCTCAGCCCCGCCAAACTGGGTAATTAGTTTGTGTGGATGCTGTGTGATGTACCCCACCCCGCCCAAATAACAGACAATACACCAGACACGATTAAGTGATTTACAGTTTATAGATATTACTGGAACTATATAATCAAGAGAATAAAATATAAGGAAAATAAAAGGCGCCACATTTATCAAAGTTCAATCTCCTCGTGCAAAAACAGTTGGAGCTCTGGACCCCTCGGACCACCTCAAATGGCCGCCTGGGACCAACAACGGTGGTCAACCAGATGCTCCACACGAGTCCGTCTCCGTGCCTAACGCCCCACTCGGGGTCCAACCCCGTTAGCGGACTCACAGCACCTGCTCCATCCTGTCTCTCTCTCCCGCCTTCTCCCCCAAAACCCCGCGCATGCAATATCTTACAGACACACCAAAAACATAACAACTATCCCAATTGGTTCATAACACCTTCTTATCAGTAACGTGATTCAACAAACTGCTAGCGGGAGGGCTTTCTCATACTTGGGAATGCTTCTTTGTTATAACATAACAAAGAAGCCATTTTAATTAGCCTAGGCAGTAACATAAGAGACAAAACCCCCTTACACTCTCCCCCCATCAAATCATGTCCTCATGACTTCTAAATAACTCGTCAACCAGTCCTGCAGACACACAACACACACATACACAGATACACACAGTGACAGTTCTCCCCAAACAGTGGACCTTACTCCCGTCCCACGGGCGCTACATAGGCCAACCCATCTGGGAGCTTCTTAACCCTCCGAGACCTCCGGACCCCCTCACCTAAACCCAAAAGGTTCAGACACTACTAGGGATACCTCTGGCCTGCTTGCCAACTCCTCTCTCACTCAGGCCACCATTACAGCTCAGAGCCCCCTGACCCGTGTCCAGGGCCCCGCTTCTTTTCCTTCCCGATCCTGCCGTAACTCAGACTACCCACAGCTAGCCCTCCCCACTACACCTGACTCAGTGGGAGAAGGGCCAAAGGTCTCTTCCTCAATCACAGGGAAGTTAGCGAAAGGCAGCAGGTACCACATGGGCAGCACATCATCCTCCGAATCCGTATTCTTCCTCATTCCCTCGATCGGTAGCTGCTGTTTAAATTCTACCCCTTCAGCCTCCTGCAGTCGAGACGTCAGCTTTTTCCGGGACTCCTTCAACTCTCGCCACAGCCTCAGCAGTTCTGACTCAGGGTTCTTGGCCATCTCAATCTGGGACGCAGCTGCCGCACCAGCTTCTTCCACCCTGACCTGAAAAGCAGCAGTTAAAGGATCACACATCAAAGTTGCTGGTGAACGCAGCAGGCCAGGCAGCATCTCTAGGAAGAGGTGCAGTCGACGTTTCGGGCCGAGACCCTTCGTCCTGACCCTTCTTCCTTCAGTTAGTCCTGATGAAGGGTCTCGGCCTGAAACGTCGACTGCACCTCTTCCTAGAGATGCTGCCTGGCTTGCTGCATTCACCAGCAAATTTGATGTGTGTTGCTCCACATTTGACACTTCGCTTCGGTCACCCAGGCTCAGCCGCTCGCCTCGCTTCACAGTCCCCCCAGGCAAATCCAAACTCTAGGCGGTCATCCACATACGCCAAAACTCCACACACCTTCACTCCCCCCATGGTCTTCCTCGTGTCCCGCGGGAAGGATGCAGGGGCTCCGGATATGCCCTTGGGCATCTTTTCGGATCGGAAGAATCCGAGGGAACTAATAACAGCCGTCTTCAGCTCGACAGCCGCACTCCTCGGGATCTGGCAACATCCGCTCCTCAGATCCAGCACATTAAACCACGTCGCATAATCCACACACAAGCTGCCTCCATCTTCCACGCCGCCAGGGTCCAGTTGCCGCGACCTCTCTCTCACTGAGGTGTCTTCAGCGGTCAACTCCCCTCCCTCGTGGTAGTTCGGAGCATCTACTAAGAGGGTCTCACCCTCAGCTACCTTCCCCAGGCCGCACCACCGCTGGGTCTCGTTTAAATTCGATACTGGCTCAAGGCTGCTACACACGTCCTCAGAAGTAACTCCACAAGCTGAGTGCCCAGACAATGCCCCCATGAACTCCAGGGTCATTAACCAATCATCGTCTTCTGGATAACTACCGCCACTAGTACCCAAAGTCTCCGGTGCCCTTGCGGTTTTCAAGGGTAGATGCCTCAGACACCGGTTGTAAAACGAACTGTACAATTTGACCTGCGCCCCGGGGTCGAGGATGGCTTTAGCATCGCTTCCCTCTATCCATAACGACACCCTGGGGTGTGGTCCCTCTAAGCCTTCAGGAATAGGGTCTTTTCCTTTCGGAAGTTCATTGGTACCTTGCTGAGAACATGCTTCCCCAGGGACCCCAAGCCGGTCCCCCACTGGGCCTCCACTAAGTTTCCCAATACCTCTCTAATCAGCTGAACAACTGAAGGAGGGGCTGATCCCCTGAAATGATTCTCCCTGGCCTGGCCCTGCAAGCAATTTAGCCTCCCTCCTAGCCAGAGAAGACACACGGAAAACTTTCCCCCTTCTTTCAAATAACTGACAGCTGTCACTACGGTGTAAGTGAACCTAACAGCTCTAACACCAGCCTGCCTACTTAAACTTTCAACCAATCCCTGTCGCTCTCCCTCAACTGAGCACTGTCACTCATCTAACAACTGAGAGATCCGCTCCTCCCACGTCTCACAGGCCTCCACCCCTCTTGGGGTGGACACTATCCCAAACGTCAGGCAGAGCCTGCCAGAGCTAGAACATTCATTCGCCGACACTACCTCCAAATCAGACCACACTTTCCTCTCTCCCCCAACAGCATGGACAGCCCCGAGTGCCACCTCCAACTCGTCAATGCCAGCCTGAACTCAAACAAAGACTACACCTACCACGCATACAGCAATAACCAGCAAATAACCCACAGAGATACACATTACAGATTTAAACAGGGCACCGACACAGCATACCAGTAGACCCAATCCCGGACGAGCCCCCAATTTAGCTCCCCTGGCCACCCCCAGGGTTGCTCGACTCACTGTCGTCTAGTGAAACAGCCCTCGACCTCACCAAACTGGGTAATTAGTTTGTGTGGATGCTGTGTGATGTACCCCACCCACCCAAATAACAGACAGTACACCAGATACAATTAAATAATTTACAGTTTATAGATGTTACTGGAACTATACAATTGAGAGAAAATATAAAAGGAAAATAAAAAGCACCACACAAGTCCATCTCCGTCTCCTCACCGAATGCCCCGCTCGGGGTCCGACCCCGTTAGCGGACTCTCAGCACCTGCTCCATCCTTGGTCTCTCTCTCCCGCCTTCTCCACCAAAACCCCGCGCATACAATATCTTACAGATACACCAAAAACATAACTATCCCAATTGGTTCATAACACCTTATCAGTAACGTGATTCAACAAACTGCTAGCAGGGGGACTTTCTCAGCATTTAACATAACAAAGAAGCATTCCCAAGTATAACATAACAAAGAAGCTATTTTAGTTAGCCTAGATAGTAACATAAGAGACAAAACCCCCTTACACACAGAATATGAGGTAAAGCAGCAGCAAGGCCATGTACCCTATGCAGATTACAGACAACGAGGTGTTTGCTGCCTCAAGGCTCATTAGGACGGATAAATCCCCAGGGCCTGACAATGTGTTCCATCAGACTCTGTGGTAGACTAGTGCAGAAATTGTAGAAGCCCTACCAGAGGTAGTTAAAACATCCTTGGCAAGGGCTAAGGTACCAGAGAATTGGAGGACAGCTAATGGTGTTCCATTGTTTTAAAAAAGACTTTAAGAATAAGTCAGGAAATTATAGTCTGGTGAATCTGACATCAATAGTGGGAAAGTTATTGGAAGGTACTCTAAAGGATCAGATATATAAGTAGTTGGATAGACAGGGACTTATTAGGGAGAGTCAACATGGCTTTGTGCGCGTAAGCAATGTTCCTTCTAATTTGTAATGACCAGTGTGCGCAAAAAATACGTACTGTGCAATTTCTTGCCCAGTGATAACATGCGAACTGAATTTTTAAGTGGAGGTAAACTTGAGGTTATTCTAAGGATAATAAACTACCAAGTCTAGTTTAAAAGAAAGTAGCTATCAATAAAAACTTTGAACACCTCTGGGTTTGATCGTTTTTGCTCTCATTCATCTGCACTCTCACAAAACACATGTAGCAGGTAATGAAGGATTTTCTGACCAGACATTGTTTGTCCTTAGCTGCATCTCAGCCCAAAACATTGATTTTTTAAAAAAATTCCTCTCCATTGCTGCTTGCTGACTTGCTAAGTTCCTCCAGCATTTTGTGTGTTGTACAAGATTTCAAGCATCTGGATACTCTCGTGTTTCAAATCAGAATTAGATTTATTATCACTGGCATATGATGTGAAATATGTTATTTTGAGACTGCAGTAGAGCGCAGGACATACAAACCCACAAAATACTGGTGTTAGAATTTATCATTCCTTACATTTTCTCCTCTTTGACACACCAAGATCAAAGTGGTCCCCCAATTTACATTGGGTCTCACCAATGTAGAGGAGGTCACATCAGCAGCACCAGATACAATAAGACTCCCCCAACAGATTCACAGGCAATGTGACTTTGCAAATGTCCTGTTCAAGATATTCCCTTCAATATTCCATTTTATTTCCCAATACTTGAATGTTAAATAGAACGAGGAAGAATAATTCAAAATATGTTGTGCAATGTCTCCACATTTTCTTATTTTCAAGCACCATTTTAGCTCTGGATCTCCCTTAACCCTGTTAAGGAGCAGCGAAAATGATCAATCACTCCTCTACCATCCCCGAGGTCACCATGAAAACCAGTTATTCCTTTCACTGTCATTACAGCATTGTAACCCAGCCAGTGACCAAGACTTTTACTAAATATGGAGATATCAAAGTATGACTACTCAGGGGCATCAAACCCTGACCCATCACAATGAAATCCTGCATCATGACAGGACTTAACCTGGAGACCACAGGCAGAACAGCATGGCTGAGGATGGTTTGCTTATTTGCTGGCTGGTGTAGACATGTGGTAAAATACCTCATAGTGGCTGCAGATTTTGCTTATCTCGTTAAGATTTGCCCAGTCCCCCAAGTAAGGCCTAATTTGGAGTTTTGCGTGCAGTTCTAGCCACTTACCTACAAGAAAGATATCAATACGATTGAAAGGGTGCAGAAAAAAACTACGAGGATGTTGCCAGGACCTGAAGACCTGAGCTTATAGGGTAAGGTTGAGTAGGTTAGGACTTTAACCCCTGGAGCGTAGGAGAATGTCGGGGAGATTTGATAGAGGTATAAAATTATGACTACTATCAATAGGGTAGATCCAAGCAGGCTTTTTCCACTGAGGTTGTATGAGACCAGAACTAGAGGTTATGGGTTAAGGGTGAAAGTGAAATGTTTAAGGGGAACATGAGGGGGATCTTCTTCACTCAGTGGATGGTGAAAGCATGGAACGAGCAGCCAGCAGAAGTGGTGGATGTAGGGTTGATTTCACCATTTAAGAAATTTAGACAGGTACTTGGATGGAAGGAGTATGGCGGATTATGATCCAGATGCAGGTCAATGAGACTATTTTCTAAGTGGAGAGAAAATTCAAAAATGAGGTGCAAAGAGACCTTAAATTGGAGTCCTTGTGCAAGATTCCCTAAAGGTTAATGTGAAGGTTATTGGTGTTGAGGAAGGCAAATACAATGTTAGCATTGATTTTGAGAGGACTGGAATATGAAAGAAAAGAATGAAATATTAAGGCTTTATAAAAGCACTGGTGAGGCCTCACTTGGAGTAGTAGTAGGCAGCCATCGAACCAAGGGGATCATGGGTTTGCACCTCTGGTGGACTATGTCCTCTCCAGGGCACATGCCTGGGCAGGAAGATTTTAAGAACCAGCTGTTGCTCATGCAGTGAGTTCCCCCTCTCCACCTCAGATGTAGTCCAAGGGCAAGTGCCACTACAGCTTGGCACCAGTGAAGTTGTAAACATCAACTGTCTTAGGCACTCCAGCTCCGCATTTCTTCCACAGGGTTTACTCCTGAAACCGTTCCCAGGGGTGGGTATGGCTGCAAGGCAGTGGAGGTTTAAAATCAGTTTTCCTTCTCCACACTGTGAGCAAGTTTGGGAGGAAGAGGATGATTGTAAGGACTAAAGCCTGTGTTCAGTGTGCCACAGGGGTTACCTCTAGAACCTATGTATATTGTTTGATATATATATATATATATATCTATCTATCTTTTGGATGTGAATATACAAGGCATAGTTTGGAAGTCTATCAGTATTAAAATCAGTGTTGCAGGTACAGTAGTTCAAAAGACATTAAAGTATGTTTGCAGTTTTACAACCTGAGATTAGTCTTCGCAGAGAGCCGTGAAACAAAAACACGGAACCCAGTTGGAGAAAATTAGAACCCCCCCCCCATGCAAAAAAAAATTGTGCAAATGGCAAAAAAAAAACAACACACACACACAATGTTACATGCCAACCTACAAAAATCAAGGAAAGAGGCCAGGCATATTCAGTTTCAGCTCAGTTCTAGTTCAATCTAACACTGTCATTTATTATATGCGAACACCCCGATCAAAATCGCCCCTTTCCTTCTGAGTCACAGCCAGACTCAGTGCTGGAGACCCAAATCCTAGGTCCTCACTGCCCCCTCACTCCCTCCACCCAACTCACCCCCCCCTCCCCAAGTATCCCAAGTGGTACACCAGTTATTGAGGGGAACTGGTCATAGGAATACCTGCAGTGGCTGCCTATCCCTCACCCCACCCCCAAACAGTTACCCAGTTAGGTGAGGTGTAACTACTTTCCCCCACATCTGTCAATAAACACTCAGCCTCCTGAATGATCCAGAATTCATCCAGCTCCAGTTCCCCAAGGAGATGCAGCTGGATGCACTTCTTGCAGGTGTAGTCAGGAATACTGTATTGGAGGTCTCCCCACCTTCCCACATCCTACAAAACAAGAATTCCATTGTCCTAATTGTGCAAGAAGCTTGCCCGAAACAATCTCTTCTCACCAAAGCCTCTTGAGCCAAATCTACAAGTTCCCCACACTATCCTCGCCCTGGCCCCCACAATGAAACATCCTCCCACTCAACCCAACTTTTTATTGGCCGTTGCCAAGTGTCTAACTACCCAACAAGCTCAAGCATTTCTGAATATCGCACTTGGTCCTGTTCACTTTTTAAAAATCACTCACCACAAGCAACAGCTTGCGCAATCAGCAACCTAAAAGCATTTTGAAATGTTATGCAAAGCAATATATTTGAAAAATCCATTGGATAAAGTAATGCAAAATGTGGAAGCACAAGTGAGGCAAGGATCAGTTTCTATTGATCTTCTTACAAAGTGTGCATAAATCTTTTAGTTAACATGTTTCAGACATAATTAGAAATGAAAAAAAAAACACATTACCAAGATGCAGCTCACTTCTGAGCAGTGGTAAGCATTCTAAAATACTGACTGAGCACAATTCTTTGAAATTTCACTTTAAGTTTGAGACAATTGCTGTTATCTACTTTGGGGTGATCAAAGGAAAGTAATTGTTTCTAAACAAACTGGAGAAACTCAGGTCAGGCAGTTGACATCAACTGCTTGTTTCCCCACCACAGATGCTGCCTGACCATCTGAGTTTCGCCAGCAGTTAGTTTGTTGCTACAGATTCCAGGACATGTAGTCTCTTGCATCTCCTCACTAGAAATTAACATGGCTCAGCAAGCAGTTAAGGACAAGTTAGTTACTAACTTATTGCAAGTACTACAGACATCTTTGTTCCTAATTTCTGAAAGCACTAGAAAGTCAGCACCTGTAATTTTGCGTAAATGCCCAGTCACCAAGGATATATTTACAATTGTGTAGCAAAGATGCAATTCCAGAATACATGAATTTTGCACTGAGAGATTAGAAAGCATGGTCTTGTCTGCTTGGTTTAGAAGTACAAAATTCTTATAGGAGTTGATTGGGGAGATATTTCTCCCTTATGGAAAGTACACAGTGACCTCCGGTTCTTTCCACTACAGAGAACCATCTCCCTTGTCAACTTCTAAAAGAATTTTATTCTTGTAAACTAAGATCACTGTATAGAGTCCATCATGTTCCAGACTGGTGGATTTTACAATACAAGGGAATAATGATTCATGCAGGAACATGGAGATATGCAAGATCAGGCTTATTCCTACTGTTATTTCTTATTATTCCATATTATTCCAAATCTTGCACACAACTGCGAATTTAAAATATTAAACTTTATTTCTCTAGTAATTTAGTTATAAAAGGAAGTTCATATCTTGTCACTAAGCTATATTTACAAGACACAGGGAAATCAGTTCTTTTTCATATTAGAAATTAGTTCATCGCAGATCTTTGACAGTTCCAAGTTTTCTTTAGTCTGTAGGGAAATAAAACAAAATTGCAATTACAAAACTGGTTTTTAAACCCTACTTTAATTCTACACGTTGCCCATATCTTGAAATAATTCATCAGGAAGGCTAATTTTTTATTGATCATTGCTGTTCCTTCAATGTACCATCTTTAACTGCTTGCTAGCTTGCAAGGTGGTGGCAAAATAAATCTGATAAGCCACACCACCCTTCCAAACAGGGCAAAATGTCAAATACCAAGGAGCATAGATTAAGGTGAGACGGAATGTTTATAAATCTGCAAGGAAAATTGTTTCTTTAAGGAAGAGAGTAGTAGGTAGAATACATTTCCAAGGAAGAGGGTAGAAGCAGATACCATAAAAATGTACGAGGCATTTAGTTGGATGTGAACAAGCAAGGGATGGAGGGATTTAGATTAGCACTATGGATGGTAAATACATGGTGGACTGAAGGGCCTTGTCCTAAGATTTACTGTTCTATAACATTTGCTAGATTTCCATATTGGATTGTATTAGGAATGCCTTTGAGGTGGTGTAATATTTGAGATTCCCAGAAGAGTGAAAATCAAGTATTTAGATGTGGCCTTCTCCTGCCTTCAACCCTACCTCTCAAATATCAAGACAAAACTCCATCCACTTGTTCAATAAAAGAAAATCTGGAAATGTTATTGAAGTGCCAATAGGTGCTCATAATAATGTACTTTGTACACTTTGTTCATTTCCCACTTTCAGAGAACCCTCCTACATTCCAGTGTGGGGGAGGATTTAAATAAAATTAAATACAAATCCAAAAAGTGGCATTTTCAAATAACACACATGTAAGCATACACAGAACACATTTAGGCTTAAACCAAGTCAGATAACAATCCTCTACCAGAGAAAAGCCCATCACCAAATGGTTGAGCCAGCAAAAACAAATCAATCATAAACTACAAATTTAGTTCCATGCAGAACCACTGTGGTGTTGAACAACTTATTTCAGGCAGGGCATGTGTGAAGGGGGAATGAAGGTGACCAGAATGATTTAAAAAGTTAATGGTTAAGTGCAGGTTTACAATGACCATCTGCCTCATTTCAGTGAGATCACTAAATTTAAAGTGGCCTAATGTACTCATCAGGATTTGTTGTGAATGATGAGAAAAGGGAAGCCTGAATGAAAAGAATTGTAGTCTATTTCTCATAACCTTATCTTCCAGACTCCTTTCCAAGGAATTGATTTTCATTTGCTCCTTCCGCAGATGAGCCTCGACTGCAGCAATTTCTGCTGTATATTTATTGCGAACTTGCGCAATCACTTCATTTGCTCTGTACAGGAACGGGAGAAAATGTTAGTACCAGCAAATGTACTGTTAAACTCTAAATTGTCCTAAGCAGAATGCACTTGTTTACTAAAACTGCAACCCCACTGACTGATTTACTGTATATTTGACTCCATATTCATTTGAAACCCCAGTTTTCAATTGGCCCAAAATTAGATTACAAATGTGGCAGGATTTCAACTCAAAACATTTCATCCCACAGATGCTATTAAACCCATCGAGTTCTTCCAGCAGATTCATTGTTGCTCTAGATTACTGATGTGCCTGCAATTTCAACCCAAAATGACTTGCCTTTAATTATGACCTCTGAAATTTCAGGTCAATTCAAATGATTTTTAGATGATTAGAACATACAGAATGGATGATACAAGGAATAAGTACTGGTTTCTTTTAGCATTTTGTTAATATTTAACTAGGGTCATCATTAACTTCTTCCCACTCATTTCCCTAAGATACTTAAATAGCAGCACTAATGCTAAATTTAAGATTACTCACTGATTCAATTTTTCTTCAGCATGAGCTTTTAGAGCCTGGTATCTCTGTTCTTCCTTCTTAATCCTTGCAAGATAATCTTGAGAACATTTCTTTAGTATCTCTTCATTCTATATAAAAAACACAAAATTGCTGAGTGAACCATTGTCAACATTGCGTTTCCTGAGCACTGAATATGAGACAGAAGAGCCAGTACAAAATGTCTTTCTAGAGCTCCTAGTCGGGACAGAACAATTGCAGAAACGTTTGCTGTGCACTTATTCGAAGACAAATTTGAAAGCAAACCATTTCAGTAATAGTAGTTGATTCACAGGTCAGAGCAGGATTACAAAAGAGAAACAAGTCTGATTTACAGGAGACACTACAGATTAGGAGTCATACTCAGAATGTACATTGCTATCAAGGCATAAGTTCCCAAAGTAAAGTGTGTTTTCTCCCCCACATCTGATGCTCACGAGTGGTTAAAGGAAGATATTATATCAAAGGTAATTTGATAGTCCCCATAGTCTTGCTTCAGCCAAACAACACCACTTAAACTGGTCGGTACAAAGATCAACCGACATAGAAACAAACACAAAAGGTGAGCAAGGATCAGTAGGGTGCAAGGGCATGCAGTACAATGGAACAATCCTCATTCTAGCCAGCTACATTCCAATCCATCATTCCTTTCCACAGTCAATCTTTATCCATGTCCAATGGGGAAAAGCATCCATTGCATTCAATTAGTGCTGTACAAATCACTGTTGAACATTCTCAAATTGCCAGGCATTTGTCTCCAATACTTTTCTCCACAGTCTTGAGAAGACACCATACAAAAATAAAGCCCCTTGGAGATGGTGACCAAGGATTCTCCAGTTGTTACAAAATTATGCTCAAAAAGATTTTACAATTAGTAACAAAGAAAATTTTGCCATCTCAAAACAAACTGTTCCTTCTTTTGCCAGGGTGCTCTCTTCAAGCCAAATACAATGTCTTCAATAGCTCAACACCATCGTTCAATAGGAAGTGCATTCAATTAATCCAAGAAATAGTTTCCCAGCAAGGAAATGTCTTCCCATCCCTTTTATTGTTAAGGAACCCTGCTGACAACAAATGAAAGAGCACCTTCCATTATGGTCACTGGTATGACTGGATCCCTACCTCAAGTCCAGTCATTGGAAAATCTTTTAAACATGACTGTCACAAGACACCAAGTTTTTCATACTTGCAAAAATTAGACATCATAGCAACTAGCTTTAATCAAGCTGTTATGACATCCTTGACAATGTTATAAGACATTGATAAGGTTATGTGAAATGATGTTTGCACACTATAAGTAGAACATCTCACCATTTTAAACTTGTTTTGTCATTTCTACATTACACTGTACCAGTCCAAAAATTACTCACAGCTTCAAGTCCAAGGCAGAACTGTATGACAACAATAAATCAGCTGTGTGAATCCTCACCAAAAACTAAACAGTGCACTACACTAAAGGACTGTTTATCATTGAGCAGACTGCTAAAACAATCTACTGAAGCTCCTACTTCATTGTCATAATTTTAAAAGTTTGGTCTGCAAGACAATCTTCATGGATGTAAATATTAAAACTGAATACAAATCATAGGAGCACATTTTTAGCAAAATAAACTTGCCTTTATGTAACCATTAATTGCTTCTTTCTGTTTTTCAAATCGTTTGAATAGTTCAGAAAATGATATTTCAGCTGAATTCAGATCCTTTAAGAGTTGCTGCTTTTCTTCAGTTACTTTGTCTACTTCTGCCTTGGCCGTTTCAACCTTTTTGCTAGATGCCTCTGAAATATTTCAAAAATAATCTTTAGAAGTATGATTTCTAAATAACTATGTTAATTGTTTGATACATTAACCATTGCCAAAGGAAAAAATGCATTGCCTGAATTACCAAGCTTCTTAAATTTAAAAAAAAACATGAAACAGGAATACAACTTACCGTTCATTTGCAAAACCAATTCAGTATATCCATCAATAATTTTCCTAGAAAAAACAAATTTAGCAATAAAAGACCACATTCCCATTAATCAAATGGATGAGAAAACTTTTCACATGAGAAGTACTTACTTCATTTCTTCACATTGTACAAGCTTTTCCTCATGCTTCTTTTTCCATTCCAAAGTTATAGCTTCCTGACGAGCAAGCTACCAAAAATAAAGTATTCCACGGTAAGTTCTAAATCCCAAGCTGATAAAGCACAAGCATCAACCTAATAGGCTGGAAAGGGCGTTAGGGCAGCTATGTATCAAACAACACAAAAGCTACCAATTCTAAATTTCAAATCCTACAAAGGTCCAAAACAAGCCTCAACAGATAAAACCATATTATGTAATTTAAAGATTCCGATCTCAGGATCTGTCAAACAGAACAAGTTGCTGATCTGTTGATTAGAACAGTTTATTAACAAATCGTACAGGTCACACCATAATATGGCACTAATCTCTTAACTGTAATACGATACTTCCTAAGCAATGGTACAAAAACACAAATCAAGGTTTGCAGCATTATTCAGAAAAATCCCAAGAAGCACAACTATTTAGGAAGGTGTGTTTAAACTTAGATAGAAGTTACCAAAATTGAACCTTGAAAACATTAAGACAACAGTTAGTACATGCCTCTTGCTTCACAGCTGATATGGCCTCATCTGCCTCTTGCTTCACAGCTTGAATTGCAGCATCCATGTCTTTTTGGCTATATTTGAGTACATCAACAATTGTATCTTCAGCAAAAACAGTAGGTGCAAAATCAGCCACTGGATCGTTAAGAATAGGTTGCACATCAGGAATTAAGGGAGCTGTATCCTTTAAAGAAAAAATATGGGTGTGAATTGATTTACAAATCAATTATGAAAAAATTCAATGATACAGAAGCATTACTAGATTAGGGTTTAATACCCTTAAAGGAAACATCTTTACAACTGAAGGTAGGTTATTTTAGTTAACGTGTGCCATCAGTTTCTCTAACATTAAACCAAATCAACTTTGCTTCACTTATTTACTTCATATAAATCTCAGTGGGTACACGGCCAAATGGTTAAGGCATTGGACTAGCGACCTGAACGTCGTGAGTTCGAGCCCCAGCTGTGAGAACGTGTTGTGTCCTTGAGCAAGGCACTTAATCACACATTGCTCTGTGACGACACTGGTGCCAAGCTGTATGGGTCCTAATGCCCTTCCCTTGGACAACATCGGTGTCGTGGAGAGGGGAGACTTGCAGCATGGGCAACTGCTAATCTTCCATACAACTTTATCCAGGTCTGTGCCCTGGAGAGCGAAGACTTTCCAGGCGCAAATCCATGGTCTCGCAAGACTAACGCGCGTGTGTGTGTGTGTGTGTGTGTGTGTGTGTGTGTATATGTGTGATCTCAAAGCTTAATCTCACATATTCCATCTCTGATGAAAGGTCACAAGTCTGTACCCCACTCCATTTACAGCCTGACCTACCAGAATTTCTTTTCAATACACCTAGCAAACCTTCACAGCATTCAATTCAAACTTCAAAGTTAGCAAAAACTGTTGAAACAAAAGATACAATACTTCTCTAGTCCCCAGTATCCTGAGCAATATATTTCAACTGTTGTCAGAAAAAGAGGTGCTTTTTGCAAACATAGCATGTTTCTGGTACTAATGAATTCACATTATAGTCTGCACAAGTTTAAATTTTTGCTACTAATTAAAGAACAAAAGATGTTTTGATTTATTTTCACAGTTTGTAGGGTTGTTTATTAAGGTGTTCAAAAATCTTCATTCCATTGAGGTCATTATTCATTTATTAACTGATAATGAAATGGCACTATTTTACGTTAAAAAAAAAACTAAGTTACTTACCACTGTTTCTTTATTAGGAAGAACAAGAGATCTGGTTTCAAGATCAATAATACTGGAATTGCATGACAAAAGAATTTAGTTAGCTAAGTATTTTTATACTGTTTAAAATGTTTATATACTGTGATTTAACATTGGATGTTACAGGAACAGCGATGGCAGTTAACAAGATGGAAACATTTGAGGAAAAGCTCACTACTTACAGCAGTGATACTTTCTCCACCTGAAACCTTACTGCACTTCAACATTTAAGAAAAAAATTGCACATCAATTCTACATTTTTTAATTTATATCATCCAAACCAGATTACATTTTGGCAACAGTTGTGATAACACTTTAGACAAAGAGGGTTAAGAAAATAGTAAATTAACAAACATTTTACCTTGCAGTTAGTGGATCTGCCACATTGGGCTTAGTTTCCAGGGGCTTAGCGGTTACCTTAATAGGACTTTCCCTCAACAGAGGATCAAACTTCAGGTATAGAGACTGCTTTCTCAAAGCAGAAGCATGAAACTAAACAAATTACAATAGAAAAAGCAGCTTCGGTTAAATTAGCTTGATATTGCAAGAAACACTCAGTGTGCATTTGATTACTAACATAACTGGTTGGGCACAACACTGTGGGCTGAAGGGCCTGTTCCTGTGCTGTACTGGTCTACGTTCTATGCTGCTCTAATTCTTACCTTGTCTAGCGTATGGGCAAATCCAGACCCACTAATTTAGTTGGATCTTCTTAACTGAAGAAATTTCTGCACTCAGTGCTACTTGGCTTTACATTAGTCTATCAGCACTAGCCCTGGATTCTCCCATAGTCTCGAACAGCCTTACTGCATCCAATCTATTCAGACCTTTTGGATTTTTCCCCCACCCCATATTTCCAAGATCTCTACTCATTCACCCAAATTCTAGCAAACACAAACTTAACAGGCACTCATCATACATCAATAATGCCATCTCATGGACACATCTGGGGAACTTCCACTGTACTTCCTTCATTGCAAGAGCATCTTCCTTCAGAGACCGAAACTACCATACAAAACTTCAGAATGGGGGTCTCAAGTCCTCACACAGATGCACCTCCCTGTTCCTATGCTTATTATGGTGGCTAACATACCATTTGCATTTATACCTACATGTTTACTTTCAATGGCTTCATTCCATTTCATTGCACCTCACCTATTCATAAGCTCTGTTCAGAAACAACCCATCTTCCTGTTTTGGCTATCAAATTGAATAACTAGATTTACCTACATACTGTATCTACCTTACATTTGCCTACTGCCTCAATCCGAGTGGCCCACCCTGGTAAGGAATCAAAGTTAATTACAAAAAGAATGCACTTTTAAACTTACCAGTGAGTGACCAAACTGCTCCAGGTAGTCAACTTCAATTGGTTCATTAAATGTTGGAACTGCAAGGGAAAACTTTCAATATTACAATGTTTAAAAGTACTAATTTTTTGTCACAGGTAAAAATCACCTTCACTAAGAATTGCTAATTAAAAATCATTTGATAGTTCAAATCTCAAATCACAGCAAAATCTTGTATTGCTGGCAACTACAAAGCTATGCAAATTGATAAATCAAATAAATTATCCATTGCTAATCTAGTCATGATATACAACTCTAATCCTATACCATCCCAACCAGCTCCATGACACATTGAAATTGCTGAGTAGTTATTAAGTTGCTATAATTTCTAAATGCTTCTCACCACTATAATCAATGAACAATTATTAATCTTACAAATCATGCAAAATTAAAACAGTTTCAAACAACCTAAAGAGTACAAAAGGGTACAAAGAAGGTTCACCAGATTGATTCCTGGGAAGGCAGGACTTTCATATGATGAAAGACTGGATCGGCTATGCTTATACTCGCTGGAATTTAGAAGATTGAAGGGGGATCTGATTGAAATGTATAAAATTCTAAAGGGATCGGACAGGCTAGATGCAGGAAGATTGTTCCAGACGTTGGGGAAGTCCAGAACGAGGGGTCACAGTTTGAGGATAAAGGGGAAGCCTTTTAGGACCGAGATGAGGAAAAACTTCTTCACACAGAGGGTGGTGAATCTGTGGGATTCTCTGCCACAGGAAACAGTTGAGGCCAGTTTATTGGCCATATTTAAGAGGGAGTTAGATAAGGCCCTTGTGGCTAAAGGCATCAGGGGGTATGGAGAGAAGGTAGGTATAGGGTTCTGAGTTGGATGATCAGCCATGATCATAATGAATGGCGGTGCAGGCTCAAAGGGCCGAAAAGGCCTACTCCTGCACCTATTTTCTATATTTCTATGAAACGAAATGCAAAAGGAAGGGTTGACATAGGATTACAGCAAAGGAAAATTATGTGATTAAAAAAAGCAAGGAACAGAGTATTAGGAGTTACTAACACGGCCACAAGCAATAGTGGTAATGTAGGACATAATACAGAAATTAGATGCTTCTAACAGGAAAATAATCATGGATCTTTAATCTACACTACCCAAAAAAAATATGGCTGTGGTAATGTTTGTGGCATACACAAGATGGTTTTCTAAAGGGCCTAAGGAACAGTCCATTTTTGATCCAAAATTCTGCAATAAGGACTAATGGTAGTTCAAAAGACCTTTAAAGGAAATGACCAAAACATGCAGGAATTTTCTTTAAGCACCGAGAGCAACTTAGTTCTATTTGAAAACAGGTTCTTAATTTTAAAAGTAAATTATGAAGTCAAGGCCCATGTTGGCTATGAGACACTGGGAACCATATTGAAATGTATGGCAATAATGGAGTAATTGCTAACTTTTCAAATTATCTGCAGCAAATACAGTGGATTCCAATTAATTGTAACACATCATGATCAGTACATTTTGGCCTAATTAGCTGAAGTTCCATGGAAATAGTTTAAAAGTATAAAATGACAAACAAATTTAACCAAATAAGTTATGCATTTAAAATACAGAACAAATTAAGACACTAATACCACCTCAATACAGTTTCTAATAGTTATTGAAGGACTGTATGCTGGACTGTAATCTTTTGATTTTGCTGTAATTGAGCAAAATCAGTACAGATACCTAGTGCAGATAATGGACTGGATTTATACAATGCTTTTGACGACTTCATTCTCCAAATCTTCATTTTCATTGTTGATGCCTTCAAATTCTTCGTAGTTCCTAACAAAGTCATGAATTTTCACTGTTTAATTTTCACTCATAGCCATTTCTGGCATCTCCACACCAGAATGCCTGAAACTGCAGTAACCAAAACCGTTCCGAGATGTCTTGCTGCTTATTTCTTGCCAACTATCAGTGACAAAAATCACTGCATTTGAACACAAACACATGCAACTGATACTATTTAAAAACTGCTCACTTCTAGCACTGTGTCTAACGGCCACACAAGTGCATGCAACTGACTCCAAAAGCTTCAGCAGTAGTCTCCTGTCCAAATTAAGTGGCAGTGTTGCAAATAAACCAGGGGAACCCCAATTATTTTGTTGATTAACATTTGTCCTTTAAGAGTTGTCACAAATAAGTGGCTGTCCCAATTAACCGATAGGCTTAACTAGATTCCACTAGTTTTGTGATCTGGCTGTAGAGAGATTAGAACAGGGCATGTTTTATGCATTAATAATAATACATTTAAAAAATTGGAAATACTTTAGAAGACAGCAAAGTGGGGCCAAGGACTGATAAGGAAAGAGGCTACAACAATTGGCAAGTTGGAAACAAGCTTCAAAAGCTTCTAGGTATAAAAGAAATATTGATGAATAAAGGAAATGGTAGAGCACCAAAATGAATATTTTGGGCATCTGCATTGCTAGAAGATAACAAAACTCCCAGAAATATTACAGAACTGCAAGCTAAGAGTGAGAACCCAGTTCAAAGAAATTAGCAGTAGTTTAAAAAATTGGGAGAATTTAATAGGGGCTAAAAAATAAATCTTCAAGAACTGCATACCAAGCTTGCAAATATCTCAATGGATATAGCAACCACTGTCACTGTCCACAATGCCATATGTAGATATTGGAACAGACCAGAAGCTAGCATATGTAATCCTACCATTTAACCAAGTGGGCATTAACAGGCTATACTTTGGGGGCACTTGCAGCTAACAGGGCTCAAGAAGAATTTGGCTGTGGCCTTAACAGTCACATTTGTACAGTACATTCTTGTATCTACACGGCTCATCATGAGAATAGAAACTAAAATAGGCAAGGATAGAACAGCCTGTCCCACTGTGGTCATGCTGTACTGTGCAGGCCATGATGCCAAATCAAACAGATCACATCTGTCTGCACATGATTCACATTCCCCACTCTAAGTGCCTCAAATACCAATTTCATATCTGCTTCCACCATCCTCCTTGGCATTTTCCAGGTACCTAGTGCTCTAAAACCTTGCCTTAGCACCTTTAAAACTTAGCACCCATCACCCTGGAAGACTGAAGTGGTGGCCCTTTCGAACACATACCCAAGACAGTACAAATACCTTGTTTGCATGGGGTATGCAATTGCACCTCTCGATTCTTTAAATTCGCCCATAAAAAGCACAGAATTATTAGTTTTACTGCCAAATGAAGCAGTGAATGATTTAATTTAAATAAACCAAGAGCAGTGAGATGTTTTCACAGGAAATGTCTAGCATGGCTTCATTCCAGCTACATGAGAAGACATACAGTAATATTGGATGATATATTTTGATATCCTCACAGATCTTGTGTACACAAGTTTTAAAGAGTAAATAGGTCAGTTAGCATTAGTTTTGCTCTGACTACATTCTCATGTTATTTGTGAATGAACACGGAAGAGTCAGTGATAACAATGGCAACATTATGAATATTAATATTTTTGCAATAAACATTAGTAAAACTATTTGCTTGTTGCCAAGATATTTTTAAATTGTGTTTACCCTTGTTCAGGATGTCAGGTACAATAGTAAAGAAATAAAACATTCAAATGATGGGAGAAGCAGAGATTTAAGAGTTAGACAATGAATACACGCAAGCAAGCAACAGGACTCATCCTTTTCCTGAAGGACATAATTATTGATAGGACTTTATCAATGATAATCTGTTCTGAATTACCATGGCACGAGAACTTTTTGTATTACCACCTATTCCCATTGAAGTGTAGTGTAGAGTACAAAACTCACAGGACTTGACAGTAGATTAAAGCACCAGTATAAATATTTCATCCATTTGCAATGTTTAGAAATAAAATTCAATATCAAAATAGTCATGCAAAACCAAAATCAGAAGTCATGAATCAAGAGCAGCAAATCTTTGGAAGTCTGTATCAAGGACATTTATGGATATTAAGAGAACTAAGTGACAAGGGATTCATTAAATTCAGTGTAGTAACTGCCATGAAAGGAACGGCCCATTGTGGCTTCTATTGTGTACATTGGTTATTGCTCCACTGATTTAAAAAGTTCAGTTAACCAAGGCCTTAGAATCAGGAACAATAAACAGTTTTATATAAGTGGATTCCAGTTAATTAGCCCATCAGTTAACTGGGGCAGCCATATATTTGGGACAGCTCTCAACAAATAAATTAATCAAGAAAATAACCAGGATTCCCCTTATTTGGGAAACTATGCTGCTTAAATGGGGCATGAAACTTGTCGAACAGTTTCTAACTAGCATCAGTCGCGTGCACTTGTGTAGCCATTATACACTACACTGTGCTTAGAACAAAGATTTTAAAACAGCATTATTCAAAAAGCAGTGATTTTTGTCACTGATAGTTGACGAGAAATAAGCAATAAGACAATGCAGAACTGTTTTGCTCCCTGTGGTTTTAAACACTCAGACTGGAAATGCCAGTGTAACAGCTGGGAGTGAAAATGAAATGATTTTACTACTTCAGCAAATCAGGAATTATGAAGAGTTTGAAGCTATTGGCTATCATCCTGGATGTTATGAAATGAGGACTGAGGATGCAGTCACTGAAAGCATTGTATGAATTGCTGTCCATTATGTGCAATAGGTGTCTGCACTAATTTTGTTTATTTACAGTCAAAAGAATACAATGCAGACAATCCCTCTGTGGTTAAGTATTAGGAACTAATACAGTTTTAAATTCAGTAGTATTGGTAGTGTTCCAATTTGTTCTACGTTTCTATATTCAATGTCAGTAAGACCATGGAGCTGATTATTGACTTCAGAAGGAAACCAGAGCCAGTCCTGAGGATCAGAGAGAGAGGGTCAACAACTTTAAATTTTTCACTGTTGTTACTTTGGAGGACCTGTCCTGGGACCAGCACACAGGTGCAATTACAAGTGTTGCAAAGATTCTGCATGACATCTAAAACTTTGACAAACTTCTATAGATGTGTAGTGGAGAGTATATTGAGTGGTTGCATCACAGCCTGGTATGGAAAACGAAGGGTATGTATCTGACGAAGGCTTCCAGCCCGAAACGTCGATCGATCTTTTCCACTGATGCTGCCCGACCTGCTGAGTTCCTCCAGCGTGTTGTGAGTGTTGCTTTGACCCCAGCATCTGCAGATGATTTTGTGTTTATGGAAAACCCAATGCCCTTGAATGGAAAATCCTACAAAATGTAGTGGATATGGCCCAGTCCATCACAGATAAAGCTCTCCCACCATCACACACATCTACACTGTGCACTGTCGCAGGAAAGCAGCATCCATCAGGGACCTCACCATCCAGGCCATGCTCTCTTCTCGCTGCTGCCATCAGGAAGGTGGTACAGGAGCCTCAGGAAACTCACCACCAGGCTCAGGAACAGTTATTTCCCCTCAGCCAACAGTCTCTTGAACCAGAGGGAATTCAACTTCACTTACCCAGTAACTGAAATGTCCCTACAACCAATGCACTTAGTTTCAAGGACTCAACTCATGTTTGATGTTTATTGCTTATTTATTATTTCTTCATTTTTGTATTTGCGGTTTGTCATCTTTTGCACACTGGATGAACGCTCAAGTTGGCACATTTTTTTCATTGATTCTGTTATGGTAATTATTCTATTATGGACTTATTGAGTATGCCACAAGAAAATGAATCTCTGGGCTGTATATGGTGGCATGTGTATATTAACAAACATACTTTGAACTTAAGATATATAATTTGTGTTTGGTTCGTCTTTTTTAATGCACCTTTTAAACTATTTCCATGAAACAGGCTAATTGGGCCAAAATACACTGGTGCCAATGCATCCCAATTAAGCAGAATCCACTGTATTATTGTGCACTAAAAGCACGCTGGCTGGTCCTCCCCTCAAAGATGGGCAGTAGACCTCAATTCAGCACTGTCGACTGAGATGTATAGGTGTACCATAGAAACTTGTCTGAATTTCCCTACAATGCTCAGAAAGGAAAGCACTTGGAATGAAACCTGCATCTCTGATGAACAAAAATTGTTTGGGTTGGGAGGGGTGAACTGCAGTTACGTAACTGCATTTGCAGGCAATAATAATAGTTTGACCAGATATGCTCAACACCAGCTAAAAAATTTCCAAAAGTACAATGACTGAAATATAACACCTCTCTAAAAAGAAATTTCCACTTGCAGGCAATAGATGGGTGACATGGACAGAGGAAGAAAGAGCAACATCCTGCAAACATTTGCCCAGCATTCAATCACTGACAGAAGGAAGATTACCAGGTAGATCAGATTATAACATTCAAGTTAAAGCAAGACCAATTAATTTTATCAAGTATTTTGAAATTTATGTTAAACAACAAGTTGATCACCTTCAGATATTTGAATTAACACTTTGTATGCTTAATAGATACTGATTTGAAAATATCAGAATTGATGATTTGCTCTCTACCAGTGACACTAAAGCTAAAAGTACATAGATGGATTAGTTTCAAGACAATTATCTTGAACTCAGATGAATCACAGGCAAATATTACTGACAATAAAAACAGCTTAACAAGACAGACCAGAAAACCAGTCTTACTTTGGTCAGCTGGTCTGAATTCTTCAGCTTCGCCTTCAATGATGCCATCGAGAAATTCAGAGCTTCCTGCCATGGTGAACTCAAGATTTTTCGTGTCCTGTGTCACTTCTTCACTCCTCGATAGTTGTACCCTGTCTGAAATCCTCCTTTCAGAATTAGATACTGGCATGGACTCAATAATATCTCCAATAGCAAAAACTTGAGGCTCCTAAAAATGAAAAAAAGTTTTTGCATGGTTCATTGTCTTACTTAAATTGCACATTTACACCATGACTGAAAATTTGTTTTCAGTGGTTTGTAAATCCAGACTGCCCCTTCTGAATGGTGAAACTTTATTTCTGAAACTGTTCCATTTCAAGTTTGTGTTATGTAGTAAGTGTTTCTAACTGGGATACAGAAGTAAATTTTGCACTTTCCCTTCTGTCCCATATTTACCACTAAGGAATTAAAATGCAGCAACATCAAAAAGTGGGATGACTGACCCAGCAATTGGTCTTTTTGTAAATCTTTCAAATGAAGTGCATCTTATGTGTTAGCATTATCTTGCCAAAATTGAGGAAGAAGAGATACCAGGCTCTGAAAGTTTATGCTGAAGAAAAATTGAAACAATGAGAAACTTTAAATTTAGTATTAGTTTCACTATTCAGATTTGCTTGTTAGTAGCATGTACTGGGGGTTGATGGCACAAAAAGAAGGGAGATGCAAATAATAACTATAGTTCTCCATGGACAGTTACGAGCAGCAAGTACCTGGGAGTGCACAAACCAGACCTGGTCCCTCAACACCAGCCCTTTGGTCAAGAAAGCACAACAGTTCCCACTTCCTGAGGTAATCCCTCCCAATCTAACTTTTTAAAAAAATATATAAACTGGAGCACGATTGAGAGGGTCCTGACAAGCTACCAGACCCTGCAAAGGATTCAGAGGACCGCTGAGAAGATCATCAGTCTCCCTTCCACCTATCCAAGACATTTATCAGGAGCACAGTGTATGTGGGGCCCTTAGCATTGTCAATAATCCCTCCCTTCATCCAATCTCTTTGACCCCCTACCATCAGGAAGAATTTACCACAGCATGAGGACAAGGACTGTTAGGATGGGAAACAGCTTCCGTCCCAGGCTGAGTGACTACTCAACTCCCTGCAATCTTCAAGGTCTCACCACGTATGAAGCACCAGTAGCGTTACACTACTTACTTTTTAAAATTGTATTTTTTAAATAAACTTATTTTTATTAATTTATTTGTAGTGATATTACTCTGTTGAGAGAGCTATATGTACTGTGCACTTTAGTCTGCAAGAAATTGTTTCATTTGGCAGTACATATATAAATGGTTGAATGACAATAAACTTGAATTTAATAAAATATCAAGTTAACTGGTACTAGTTCCTTGGCTAGAACATGGAGAAATGATGAAAAAAAATCAAAATCATTGCATTAACCTGAAATCCTAGGGAAGATAAAGAGGCAAGTCATTCAGGAGAGAAATTGTTGGCACCTTGGTAACCTGGAACAATATATTGAAAACACTGGGTTGAGCAGAATCTGTGGGAAGCAACAAATTAATGTTTTGGGTTGAAATGCTGCTATGTTTGCAATGTAGTTTAATCAACTGAAATCTGAGAGCAATTGACCTTGGTACTGAATCATATAAACCAGTCATGATCTAAGGGATTGCTGTTTTAGTAAACAGTTTTGATATTGTGTACCTGAATTATTGTCCTTTTAGATTTCAAGATTTCACCCACCTGAAATAAAGGAATTGCTGAGACCTCCCTCATCGGCTTAACCTTACAAGTGTTCCTAAGAATAATAAATTCAAATTATTAATGCAAGTTTGGCAGACAAATCCAATTTAAAAGAAAAAAATACACACATTTGAGAGACAAAGGATAAAAACGAAGTAGGACAGAAGAGCTGTAGTCAAAACAAGGGACGTCTTGTGATGAGCTCTGTTAAAGGTGATGCTTCCACATTATAGTGAATACAGTTTAAACCTCCTAAGCCTTAGTCTCCAGTATACACTCAGTGGCCACTTTATTAGGTACACTGCTCACTAATGCAAATATCTAATCAGCCAATCATGTTGCAGCAACTCAATGCACAAAATCATGCCGACATGGTCAAGAGGTTCAGTTGTTCAGACCAAACAACAGAATGGGGGAGAAATGTAATCAGTGACTGATTGCAATGATTGTTGGTATCTCAGAAACTGATCTCCTGGGATTTTCATGCACAAACCTCTGGAGTATAGAGAATGGTGCGAAAAACAAAATAACATCCACTGATCACCAGTTCCCTGGGTAAAAATGCCTTGTTAATGAGAGGGATCAAAGAAGAATGGCCAGACTGGTTCAAGCTGACAGGAAAGTGACAGCAACTCAAGTCTTGTATTACAACTGTGATGTGCAAAAGAGTATCTCTGAATGCACAACACGTTAAACCTTGAAGTGTACGGGCTACAGCAGCAGAAGAGCACATCTGGGTCTACTCCTCTACCTAATAAAATGCTGTTGAGTGTACAAGGTCATAACTACAAGCCAAAATATCTACCCACATTTCTTGGGGTTTAATATAACATCAGGCATAGCAGTGGCTCAATTCTGCGACAAGTAGAGGTTCTCTAAAGCAGGATATAATATTCTTACTGTCAATTATTTCCAATCATGTGTCATAAAGAATTATGGAATAATTGGAGGATGAAGAATGAAATTGTGGTCAGCAGTCATCTCAATGAGGCACAAATCAGGTTCAAAGGAAAAAACAGCGAGTGATTAAAAATATTTGTATGATCATTGAACGTTAGGTTTTAGCAGGGTGTTCATCTAATATCCCCAGAATTAACAAGATTTTTTAAATTTCTTATTTCTTTGGGGGAATGCAAGCATAGCTAAAAATTCTATCTCCAACTGTCCTAGAATATGTGGGGCAATCCTTCACTTCGAGCCACCCCAAAGCTTTGTTATCTAGGAATTTGATTCAGTGGCTATAAACGACATTAATAAGCCTGCTGAGATGGCATTCTCATGCATCTCCTGCTCAGAGAGCTCCCTTAGCACAATTCCTAATAAGCAAAAATCAAGATTAATGTCTCTTGTTGCTTATTACCACCAGCATACACTCTAAGGTATGAAAAGTGTCATTGTTCTAATAAGATGCAAATTTTCCTCAATTTACTCAGTCTTGCCTCACCAGGACAGTTCAGTTACAGACCTCACTATCCACTCAAGTCAAACATTGACCAAAGAGCAAAATTAAAGGAGAGGCATTGATTGCCCTTGAGATCAGAGCAACATTTGGAGTGATATCAAGATGCCCTGGTAGAAGTGGACATCAAGGGAAAAAGAAAACCTTTAAAGAGCATAGCTATACTTCATACAGGTCTGTCTTCCCATTTCTTCAGGTAAATGTCCTTCTCCCAACCATTTTTAGCTGCTTTATAAAAGACCTTTCTTGACAACGTCATAATATTCAATTCCATCTGCAATGCAAAGCATCAATGCCTGCTTGCATTAAGACTGAAAGATCTTATTGGTATGGGCTCATGAGTGCCAAGTAATATTTGTCTAATGAACTACCCAGTCATTGAATGCAGTCCTGCATAATTACTTCAGATTTGTCATGACCAGAAGCTCAGCTGAACCAGCAGGAAATACCGTGGCTACAAGAGCAGGTCAGATGGCAGTACATGTCAGTGACTCTTCTCTTCTACCAGGCTCTTTAGACAAATGTGATGAAATACTCTCCACCTCCATTTAACACTCAAGTGCAATACCACCAAAAAGAAAGTGGCCCCCTTTGTTGACACTATTAGTATGTACCATCCACAACCTTTATGGCTAAGAATAATAAGAACAAGGATACAGGAATACCAAGTATAATATTAACATTTCTTAATTTCCACTGTATCTAAAAACTTTAAATCTCCATCAGCATTGTGGGGATGATCTTCAGATAAACTGCAGTGGGTCAAGATGGCTCATCTCTACCTTAACAGCAATTAGGAATGTACCCTGACCCTACCAGCAATACCTGTGCCCTAAATTTTAACATGGGAAATGCCAGGTTGCAATTTAGAACTCACAGAAGGGCTTCACACAAAAACAAAATTTTAAAGAAAGTTTTTGTAAAAGGCTGAAGAGCGGGTTAACAGATTAGAGTAATTTGGTCAACTAGCTAAGATAGTGTTTCAACCCATTTAGTAAGCATATTATCATGACTAGCCCATGCCAGAGTACTGTAGAATGTTTCTTGTTTTTTTAAAAAAAAATCCTTCAATGCTTCAAAAAGCTGCAAAAGACCAGGCATTCAAGTGCTTTACTATATTTAAATAAAAGAACCATTGAAATTTGATCCACTTACTTCTTTACAGGTTGCTTCTGAACCTCTTTAATTCCCTTAGTAGATCCATTTGCCGCTGGAGTGCTTTCTGGCTTCTGCAATATATCCACTTTGTCCGCAGATGGCTCAACATGTTCTTCTTTATCTTGCAATAATTGCTTTGCAGCGTTGGCTTCTGGCAACTTAGAGCTGGGAGAATTACTAACTTTTGAAATTCCACCAAAAGGATTGAAATTTGGGTCATCTAGTTTGTCCCAGTCAACACTGTAGTTAAATTTTGGGACGACAGGATCAGTTTCACTCAATTTTACAGCCTCCTTACTCTGTTCTTCCAATTTGCAGTGTTCATCAGGATGAATTTCATTCTGTTTTATAACTTCCTTAATCTGCTCTTCAGATTTGTTATGCACTGATTTCTCTGTAGTTTCTTTGGACCTCTTAGGGCATATCTGCCCTCCAGGTCTTTTTCCCAACTTCTTTGGTGGTGGTTTCTTCTTCACTTCATCATCAAATGCAAACTCCAACTTTACTGGTTGCAAAGAATCAGTATCAGCTTTCTGGGCATTTTCAGATGCAAGATCTTGAATAAGTACTGGGGAAGTCTCTGGTTTTTGCACTCCCGTCGGAAGGGAGTCAGAGCTTGTGCTGTCACAGTTGAGATTCAATGAATTTTCTACAGGAAGTTCTAAACTTTCCACTGCTGCCTCACTTTTGCAAAGATCAATCTTCTCAAGACAATCTCCCTCAAAGCTGTTCAACTTCTGAGATACAATTACCTCAGAATCCTCCTCTATGTAGTTGCTTTGACACTCCATTTGTAAAGGCATGTCTGCTGATGTGTTCATTCGCTGATCTGCATTAATGTTATAAGGAGGGATTAAAGACATTTTTGCAGTCTCCTCAAGAAGCATTTGACTATTCACTGGAGTAATTTTGAGACTTTGTTCACGAGAGTCAAGCTCGTTGTCACTCGGTTTCTGAGCTGGCGAATTCATAACTTTTGAATTACTTTGAAATGGATTTATTGCATCAAGCATGTCAAGATCAAGTGTATATGCTCCATGAGATGGAACTTGTTCCTCGTTGGCAACAGATTGGCTAGTCTCTGTCAGAGATAAAAAGCACCTCAAATTTAATGAATAACAACCAGAGGCATATTTGAAAAGTACCCCGCTAAATGAAATCAGCCAAAGATTTTATTTTTGTTTCAAAAGCCAATTTAAGTTCAGAAACCTTATAAGTCACTTTGCAAACTAGTTTCAATTCAGAGTAAGTGCTAACAATATCTTGACTTTTAACTCAAAAGTGAACCGGCAGTAATTGTGGACAAAATTATGAAAGCTCAATTTTACATTGCCTTTTTTCCAATAAACAGGATTTTAGAAAACATGATAAAGTTTAACTTACTTTACAAACTAACTTTGCATACAATAACGCAAGATCAAGAGTCACAATTCAAATATACCAAATAAAATAACCAAATATACTTGCTTTCTTTCAATTGCTCTTCTGATTGCAGATTAAATACTTCAGAACTTCCACCAGAATCTTTGTGCCTGTAATTGTAAAAGAAATTTAAGCGATCTCTTACCATTAAGGTGGACAAGTCCCCAGGGTCTTACACAATATACTCTGTGATATTGAGGGGTGCCATGACCAAGATAATCTTTTCCCAGCCACAGGAGAGGTTCTTGTGGACTGGTGAGTAGTTTATGTTCCTTTTTTCAAGGGGGAAGGGGAGGGCTAAAGCACTGGTATAACCCTCAAAATTATAAACTGCCTAGTCTCACTTAGTGGTAGAGAAGCTATTTTTGAGGACTCTTAGGAACAGGACTAATGAGCATTTGGAAAATGATGGCCTAATTTGGGATAGCCTTTAAGAGGCTAGATAAGTCATATCAACGATTGAGTTTTGAAGTAACGACCCAAGATGCTCAAAGGGTAGAGCAGTGCAAGGAATTTTGACAAGATGCCTCATGAACTCATTCAGAAAATTAAGATGCACAAGATCCACAATCACTTGGCTGTTTGGATTCAGAATTGCATTGCGCATAGGAATCAGTGCAGTGGTTGATAGGTCTTATCCTGGCAAAAAGCCACGGACTTAGTCGTGTTCCATAGGATAAAAAAAAATCAGTTACAGGTATGGTTAGAGAACTGATAAATGGCAAATGAAAAGGGAAGGAACAGTTAATGGCAGAACCTTTAACATGGTCCAAGTCCACAGCTCCCTGAAAGTAGCCACATAATTCAATAGGGTTTTCCAAGGTGTACTGCTTTATTTGTTGAGGCACTGAGTTCAAACTTAGAAAGCTATGTTGCAGCATTATAAAGCTCATCAGGCTGCATCAATTCTGGTTACCCCATTTTAGGAAGGATGTGGAGGCCCAGAGAGAGCTCAGAAGTGTCCCGGAATGCTGCGTAGACTGGAGGATTGCTATAGAGGCAAGTTATAAAATTGTGTGAGGCATTGAGTAGACATCTGACATCTTTCTTCTCCAATAAAGTATCTAATAGAGGGGCACAGTTTAAAAATGCGCAGGGGAAGTTTTTTTTAAAAATATAAATAGTGAAGAGCACCTGAAAAATACAGGATGGTGCAGGCAGACATGATAAACATGTTTAAGACACTTATAGATAGGCACATGTAGAGAATGGAGTGATATGGGCCATCTGCTTGCTGGGATTAGGTGCCACTAGCTTAGTTTGGCACGTCATGGGCAGCAGGGTCTATTCCTGTGCAATTATGTTCCATAAAGCCATACGACATAGGAGGAGAACCGGACCATTTGGCCCATCGAGTCTGCTCCACCATTCCATCATGATGGATTTATTATCCGTCTCAACCCCATTCTCCTGCCTTCTCATCACAATCCAAGAACCTATCAACCTCTACTTTAAATATATTCAACAATTTGGTCTCCAGAGCCATATGTGGCAATGAATTACAGTGGATACAAGATGGGAGTACACTATACTACCTCCTCAAACCTTGCACAATTGGGTTAGATTATAGTTATAGTCAGAGCACCACAGCACAGAAACAGGTCCTTCCCCACATCTAGCCCATGTTGAATTATTTCCATAAAACTTTTAACCATCTTTAGAAGAAAACATCTAACAGCAGCTAGCGTCCATCAATTTATTATTGGAAGAAATTGAGTGTTACACTATACATCTGATGCAATTGTAACTAAGGTTAATTAAACTCAGATGTAATATTAGAAAGCTCCACCTGTGGAGGGGTGAAAATGAGGTTTACCAAATTAAACTTGGGGGAAAAAAAACTATGGGAGAACGAGATGCAGCTGACACAGGTATGGACAAGCAAGAGAAATGCAGCAAACTATTAGAAATTAAATATATAAACTGTTAAAAGTGGAATTAGTAGTGAACATCGCTACTCTATTTACTTGAAAACCTCAGTGAAACCCCTGGCAAGAGAGAATATATCAATAAAAGATTTACTGAAGCTACGGCTGTAACAAGCACCAGCTATAGCGAGACAATATCAGCAGAGACGAGTGTCCAAAATCTCTGCTGTGTAACTGGGAATTAGTTCTGTTAAATCATACCAAGGATTTGGTGAATTAAAACACTTTTGCTGTCCCAAGTATAAAATGTGTGTGTGAAATATGTTCAGTAGTGTTGTAACTGAGAAATGTTTGGAAATGACATGATTTTGAGATAGAAATCAGAATGAGTACAAGAACTTACTGACTGTAATCCTGTTGAATACAGGTCAGGTTTTTTTGTTGTACAAGTTTTGAGAAGTGACTTTCCATGGATGACCAGCTATTTCATCCAATGAACCAAGAAACAAGATGACGAGCCAACCATGATCAACAAACCAGCACGGAACAAAATGTTTCATGACGTGTTGGATTTAACATAGTTGGATGTACAAGTTTATTATTCATTTAGAGGATCTGAATTTGATTTTCTGCAAGAACTGATTTTTGCAAAGACTTTGATAAGTTACTAAATGGGATTTACTTTAAAAGTTGTGATGTTGGAGAATTGTCATGAAAGGAATTAAGTTGAATATTTTTTTAAATTTAAATCTGTAGACATAGTGACTTAAACTGAAACTGAAGTTAACCATAATACCCAAGAATAGAAATTCAATTAGTTCTAACCAACTGGGGATAAATAGAAAGGCAAAAGGTTAGTCTATAAACCTTTAAATAGGGAATAACACTAGACCTAATTAATTAGAGTAATAAATGTTATTCTAATGAACATCACTGATTCCAATTGAAAAGGAATTTGATATCTGAGAATCTAAATTTGGAATTTGATATTTGGAATCTAAACAGAATGTTGGAACTTTGAATTGTTCTTACTCATGTAAATATTTTGCATATATTACTACTTTTTATAAATAAATTTACCTCCAGAAGTGTGCATTTTTTTTTATTCACTGCCTCCTTCCAATACCCAAACTGATGGTCCACTAGGACCTAGCGTTATGCTATGTAATTTGATCTTCAAGAGTGCGGCAAACAGTCACGCAAGAAGAGACAAACGCTACACAGGTGTTACATAATACAGAAGTCATCTTTGTGTATAATGGAGTTGAATGCTTATTTGGATCCTGTTATCTTTGCAGGCAAGGCAGTATCTCAAAGTATACCTAACAGGGAAAATAGGCAACCCAGAAGCAAAGAGATTAGCACAATCTCATTACAGCACCGACCACGACTGATCAGGATTATTCCTGCTGCTGTCTAAGGATTTTGTATGTTCTCCATGTGACTGTGTGGGCTTCCTCCGGGTGCTTCAGTTACATCTCATCAGAACTGAGAAAGCATTTAACTGAGTAACCTTAAAGGGAATATTCATAACTGAATACGATATCACAGGACTGTTAAAGTCTCAGACAATTACATAAAACTAGCTTAGAACCAAGTACACACATTTTGGCTCACTGCGACAGAGCATTTATTCTTGTAACACAAAATGCTGGAGGAACTCATTTATTCTTACCATTTATCCTCATTAAGATTTTCTGGACCCTGTATGTTCAATGCAATTTCCTCATTGTTTCCAATTTTCTGAAATGCAACATTGGTGATATGTGGACTCAATATTTTCCGTGTAACAGGGTCTCTTGCAGGGGTTTGGAAGGACACCTACATTGTGAAAAGTTAGTTTAGAACAGAGGAATATATCAATAGCATCTCTGTAAATATTCAGTGCCCAAAGTAGCTAACTCTTGTATGTGGTGATACTTTGCAATTAAATTTGAATAGAAAACTCAAATGTTTTAAGAGACAAACAAAAGTCAAATTTAGCCTAACCTCTGCAGCATACTTAATGTACTGAATAGCACCAAGTAGGGAACAAAGTAGTGGACTGGAAATCAAATCAGAAATTAGACTCAACGTGCATAGCTCACCAGAAAACTTGCTTCCACCAATAACCATTGCCTACTGCACCATTAAGTTTTGCTACACAGATATTTTTAGTACAGAGTGATATCTTGTATGATTAAAAGCTTCAGTTGTTAAATATTCTGAAAATACCCATCCTTTGATTTATTTGAAATGAAGAAATTTTATATACAAGTTTTAAGTTTCAGATCTTTAGAGAACCAAATAATGAACATTAAAGTTCAACAAGTTGATTAAAAACAGAAAATAGACAAACTATTAATGCTATAATGCAAAAAAAAAAGCACCTTGGAAAGTTTTGTTGAACTTTTGGGAGGGAAATTTTCCTTCTCTGTTACTCGAAGAGTTGGTTTCCCCGTGCTTGCAATCGGTGTTGACGGGTTACACTGTTCATCCATTATAGTGGAGCCTTGAAGGTCCAAATAACTGTTTTCATCCAAATGCAAACTCATACCAGATTGGCTGAGAAAGATGCAAGGCAAGATAAACCACTTATAATTGTCTATAAATAATTCATAGAAACAACATTAAACACTAATACAAAGTCACTAGTTTTCTGAATACATTACTTCCAGATTTTTCAGTGTTCTTTTAACAAACTGTATATTCACACATGGAACCATCAAGACTCCATCCAAAATTTGTACTTGAGATACAAAACTGTCAGCTAAATAATGAACATCAATACTCTTCCATTAGTTTATATCTATTCAGCATCCTCTGTCGCAACATCTTTCCTACAGTGCAGTGATTGAAATACATACTATTAAGTTGTAAAACCATTTCTTCAGGGTCAACATGAAAGATGAACATTTCTCTCTGGACAGGTGCTTCTGGACTTTAACCTCTAATTCCTAAAACCAGAGATTATTGTTGTAATCTTTTCTGGTATCCTTCTATCTCACATCCTTCCTATAAATGAAGTGACCAGAACTGAACACAAGACTGGAAGAGCAGGACCAGAGATTTATAAAGGCTCAGCAAGTTATACAAGCTTCTATCGATAAAATCCCAATTTAATATGCTTTATTAATTGTGCCCCGTCACCTGTGAACCCATACCCCCAGGGCCCTGTATTCCTTTACCAACACTATCTTTTACCCTAATGTTATCTCTTCATAACTTCCTACCAAAATGCATGAGCTCACATTTCTCTGCCTTAAACTTCACCTGCCATGCTTCTATCCATCTACCAGCCTTTTTACATAGACTATACTTCCATTTTACAGTGCTATCAAGCTTCACATCACATGCAAATTTAGAAATTGTGACTTTCACCCAAAATTAGTATATTAATATGGATTAGAAACACTGACTCCTGGGAATATCACTATACACCACTCCCCAACCCCAGTTTCAATAATGACCACTCACCACAATCTTGCTGTCAACTATTAGCCAATTCCACATCTATAATATCAATACCTTTTATGCACTGGTTCTATTAAGCCTGTAGCCAAATAGGGATTTTTGCGCCTTTTGACAGCTCTAATGACAAGCCACGTGACTTTTGTTTGTCTCAGCTAGCCCTATTTGCCTGCATTTGACCCAATCCCTTCAAATCTTCCTATTCACAAATACATAATTGAAATAGTTCTAGAAGAGGCATACAGGCCAAACACTGGAAAATGAAAATAACTCAGGTAGACAACTTGGTTGGCAATGACAAGATGGGCCTTTAAAAATCCCGTTTACATGCTACATAAACATAGATTTTCTCGATAGATCACAGCATCTTATGCCCACATACACCCTTAGATCTCAAATCCAGCATTTCCCTAAACATATTTAATGTAGCCAGTACAGTAAACTCAAGTAACATCCCAGCAATTGGATTCAGCACATATGTCCTCTTTCTGGGAGAGTCAGTTAATAGAGAGGGGCAGAACACTAGGGTGATGGAGACGGAATCCTTCACCACCCAGATGACCATCAAGTACAGCAGTCCCAGGGTTGCAGAAGATAACTCAAAACTTTGTTTTTTTTTTAACATTTTTGGTGTCATTTGCACAGCACATTCAGTTGGGGTAAGTTTTTTTTTTGTTTAAAGACCTTAGTAACATTCCACTCATGTGACGTTATACGCCCCATTTTCGAGAAGAATCCCACTAGTATTCATTAACAGTGCAACAACTAGACTCTGGTCCTTCCCCGCAAAGACTTCGCGTTGGCTGCACCAAGCTTCGCTGCATCCCTTCGTATGACTAGAAAATGGTAGTCGCACCACACTCGCTGAGTTGGAATGTCAGCACTATCTGCGTTCCCCACCACACCCAACCCGTCTCCAGCCGCCGGTCCTCTCCCGATCCATCTGCGGACCCCTCCACCTCACTCTCCTATCCCAATCCCACCACCCTCCAACCCTACCACCTACCTCCCACCACCGTCAGCCCCACTCCACCCTTCTCCCGCGGCCAGGCCAGGCCGCTCCCGCTGCGCCCCAGCCCCAGCCCCTGCCTCACCTTTCACCGCCGCCCGCTCCTACCCCGCTTCGGACGCTCCGGCTCCCGTCTCGCTCGCCAAATTTTAAAACCTGACCGTTTGGCGCCACGTCCAATACAAAGCAGCCGCTTTCCAAGGTCATAGTTCAGCTGGTTTACAAACGGACCAATCGGCAGCCGGAGAAAGGCGTCGGTCTTCTCGCGAGAAGACAGTGCCATGGTGCCGCTCTTGCTGCTGAAGCTGTGTGACTGGGAGTATCTCGTCGCAGGTGGGGCCTGTTATCCCCGCTTGTTAGACACCGCGCTTTACACAGAGATTAGCAACACCCAATATCGTTTGCGGAATGCACATTATGAAGGTTGCTACTTGCGTTTTATATCAAATTGGCTATTTGTGTCCCGAGGGTCGGGTGACTGGGGTTGAAACACTGAGCCTGCTGCTGGGAGTTCCTCTCAGGCAAGAAGGGGATAGAGATGGAAAGAAAACGGTGGAGAAGACGGAGATATTGGGTGAGAGGAGTTGTATGGAGGAAGGCAAATGGCAGGTTTCTGGGGAAGCGACCGATTGAGGATTGTAGTGGATTATCATCCAGTGATGAAGGCAGTAAACTGGATTTAAATCAAATGAGGAAGGAAGAGTTTAAGGTTTTGTTGAGTTTGTTTCTGATAACAATCCAATTAAACTAATGACTTGAAAAAATAGATATTGTGAGTGCAAAATTTTAAAGAGATGGAGCAAACACTCAGTATTTTGTAAAGATAGTAGGCAATGTGAGAAAACCTTGGGTATTAAAAGCTGTAGGAGGAAGGAAAGTAACATCAAGGAATAATATTTAATGATAGTGGTTTGGGGAGTAATCATTGGAGTGCCTCTAAATGTATTCATGGACCAAGTTAAAAATAATTTAGTTTGGGGCAAAGTTGTAGATGCTAAATGTTTAAAAGAAATTTGTGGTGAATAAGAGCAGATGGCTAATCATTGCTGATTAAATTTGATGAAAAAAATATTGCTGGATAGGGTTAATTTAGGTTATCTGATTACATGGCTTGAGTCAATTTCCTGCCCCCTCAGATGTTTTCAGTACCAGAAGTTTGGCCATGTAGCAGTTGTGTGTAAGAGTAAAAAGCAGTGTGGTAGATGTGAATAACATGAATATAGCAATTGTAGAGATGTTGTTAGGCTAAAATGTAGTAGCTCAGCATTTAATACCTTCATTTCCACAATCCTGGTTGAGAAGTTGTAGAACTTGGGCCTCTGTACCTCCCCCTGCAATTGGATCCTTGACTTCCTAACCGGAAGACCACAATCTGTGCAGATTGGTGATAACATAGCTGATGATCAGTGCACACCTCAGGGTTGTGTGCTTAGCCCACTGCTCTACTCTCTATATACACATGACTGTGTGGCTAGACATAGCTCAAATTCTATCAATAAATTTGCTGACGATACAACCATTGTTGGTAAAATCTCAGGTGGTGACGAGAGGGCGTACAGGAGTAAGATATGCCAACGAGTGGGGTGATGTCACAGCAACAACCTGGCACTCAACATCAGTAAGACAAAAGAGCTGGTTGTGGGCTTCAGGAAGGGTAAGACAAAGGAACACATACCAATTTTCATAGAGGGATCAAAGTGGAGAGAGTGAGCAGCTTCAAGTTCCTGGATGTCAAGATCTCTGAGGATCTAACCTGGTCCCAACATATCGATGTGGTTATAAAGAAGGCAAGACAGTGGCTATACTTAGGAGTTTGAAGAGATTTGGCATGTCAACAAATACACTCAAAAACTTCTATATTTGTGCCATGGAGAGCATTCTGGCAGGCTGCACCACTATCTGGTATGGAGGGGCTAGTGCACAGGTCCGAAAGAAACTGCAGAAGGATGTAAATCTAGTCAGCTCCATCTTGGGTACTAGTCTACAAAGTATCCAGAAAATCTTTAGAGAGCGATGTTTCAGAAAGGCAGAGTCAATTATTAAGGACCTCCAGCACCCAGGGCATGCTGTTTTCTCACTGTTACCATCAGGTAGGCGGTACAGAAGCCTGAAGGCAGGGGTCCCCAACCTTTTTCGCACCGCGGACTGGCCGACCGTGGGGGGGGGTTTATTTCTTGATCATATGGTTTTGGAGGATACCGAGTTGAGTAATAATCTCTTGTGCTCTGTACTCAACTAAATAACTAAGGAATCAATTCCCAGATCATTGGGAGACAATAAAAGGAGAGTTGTTCCCTGGTGGGCAGATGAATGTAAAAGAGATGTGGAGTGGAGTAAAGCTTTTAGAAAGTCAGGCAGTGTTACTTCTGTTCATCTTTCATGCAATATAAATGAGCACGCTCAGGTGTTTGGTTGGTGTGCAAGAAGGAGGTCACTTCAATGTATATTGCTTTAATTAGATCTGTCTTTGGTTACGGTGGTGTTGCTTATGCGTCAGCTTCACCAGTGGTCTTAAAGCCCCAAGATAAAGTTCAAGCTCAAGCATTGAGATTGTGTCCTGATTATGTACTTTAGTGCTCTGATTTGTTCTCAGATTTGACACCTTTTAAAACAAGTATTTCAAGCTGTAGGACAGGCGTTCTTCTTGAGGTTGGACAACTACTGTTGAGACTGCAGTATCTAAGCTTGTGTATACATTTCATGTAATGTACATGATTGTACATAATGATTGGAGGAGCCTGTTGTTTATTGAGAATGACTGGTCTGCTTGTTTTAATAGAGATGTTGCATGAAAAGTCAATAATCTAGTGATCATTTTACTATGAAAGACAACTTTTTTTTTTCTTTAGTTTCATCAGAAGTTGGTATGCTTCCAAATTAAAATGGTTTAGTTTCAGGCATTTTTAGCTTTTTGTATTTGTGCTCTTAAAATGATTAGAGCAAAATTAATGGAAAATCATAGACCATTGGTTAACGAATCTTTTAAGAGGCCTCATTTCAAAACCAAGACATGCAAAATGATGTCTTATGTATCAGAATCTGGAAAGATTTAATCAGCAGGTGGGAGTGACACAGTGGCATAGTGGTTAGTGTAATGCTTTACAGCACCAGTGATTGGAAGATTGACGTTCAATTCCCACCAGTGTCTTTAAGGAGTTCTCCCCACAACCACATGGTTTTCCTCTGGGTGATCCGGTTTCCTCCCACATTCCAAAAAAAACACACAGGTTATGTACAAGTAAATTGTGGGCATGCTATGTTGGCGCTGGAAGCATGGTGACACTTGTAGAGTTCTCCCAGTACCTCAGACTCTGGAAGATAAACAAACAATGCATTTCACTGTATGTTTCAATGGTTATATGGCAAATAAAGTTAATTTCTTATACATCAATTGAAACAATTACAATCTCCTTTCTTAAAAACCTTGTTTCTTTGATTATTTTGTCTGATAATTTACAACCCTATGCCATGAATCATCTTGAAGAACTGGACAAGGATAACAGACTTAGCTGCTCCTATTTGTATGCATATTCAAAAGCTTCAGTGAAAACTAAAACAAGACATACAAACATACTTTTACTTTTATTCAAGTGACTCTGCTCCACATGCATTGCTTAGAATATTGACAAAAGTCAATCATCATATAACCCAGTAATGTACTTCATAAAAAAAATCAAACTTGCAATCTTATGCTTACAAACCTAAAGTGAAAACAATGGAGTCCTATTGATTGTAACTGTGCACTGCTTTCTATGTTATACACTACCAATGTGTAATTTTATCTTTAATATCTAACATTTTTACTTAGTCCAAATAGCTGCCACAAAACAGCATTTTCACATTTGCTAAGACAATGATATAACCGATTCTGAAAACCGCAACTCCCACCCCATCTTTAACATAATGTAACCAGCCAAATATTTTGATGCTTTTCAACAATCTCAGAGATTGTTTAGATTGTTTCAGTTTAAAATAGTGCCAGCTACATTTCCAAATTAGACGATAAGACATAGGTGCAGAATTCGGTTAATCAGACCATTGAGTCTGCTCCACCATGCGATCATGCCTGATTTATTATCCCTTTCAACCCCATTCTCCTGCCTTCTCCCCATACCCTTTGAAGCCCTTACTCATCAAGAACCTATCAACCTCTGCTTTAAATATACCCAATTCCAGTGTTGAACTTGAAACTTCCACAGCAGCCAATATGATTCTCCAATAGACCTGCTTTGTTCTTCCAGTCTAGTATTAGTTCATTCCCATCCATGCAATAATTTCTCTCAAATCTGGTCTCCAATCTTCTGAATAACTTATCACTACCAATATTCAACCTCTCAGAAATATTTGTCACAGACAGGCAGACTAGCCTTGTGTGTACATTAATGAACCCCCAATACCACTTTTCGGTCACCCCTCCCAACTTGTTCACATTGAAACAGACATCTCTTCCTTTAACACTTAAACAGAACTCTTTACGATCTCTGCACCCAAAGGAAAATAATCTAATCCCCACATAATAATGATTACAGAGTATCCATTCTTTAGTTAGAGCCTTCAGCATTTTGGGCATCGAGGGAGAGAGGAAGAGGAGAGCCATCCGCAGTACCACCGATGCGGCAGAGAGGGCCTCAAGATGGCTGTGGCTCAAAAGAGGGGAGCCATGGAGTCATAAGTAGCTAGCCATCTGGACACAAGCTGGGGTCTGCTCAGCCCCGGCTGGGTCACCTGGAGGCCGTTGTATGATGTTGAAAGACCCGAAACACCCGATGATTCCAGGAACATCACTGAAGATGTGTCCAGAAGCATCAATAGATGTATGTACACAGCATTCTTCAATGAATCCACCATCAGCTATTCTAAAGTCCTTTTTGTAGACTTGCCCTCCTTCATCAATTTTACTTATTCAAATCTGTTCCTTGATTAAAATGCTGTGGTCACTGTAAACTGGTCATCCAAAACATTAGCTGCGCAGATAGAAAAGTGATGGGTGACCACCAGGTGGAGCAGTGGATGAAGTCAGGTGTCTGCGCAAATAAATACTGTATACAGTACGTACCACATTGGACACCACACAGGGGTTGTGAGGGCTGGGGAAGGAACTGCCTTCCAGGAAAGCAGCATGGCCAAGTTTCTGACACAGCAGGGAAGAACGGTTATGATTATAAGGAGACACGAGACTGATGCTGGGATCTAGAGCAAAAACCAAAGTGCAGGTGGAGAAGCATCCGTGGAGATCACATATACCAAAGTACAATAAAGAGCATTGTTTTGCATGCCATCTGTACAGATCATGTTATTAACTCCAGAATCGGAAAAAGCTGCAGAAGGTTGTAAACTCAGCCAACCCAATGTTGGACATGAGGCTCTAGGGCATCAATTACACCTTTACAAGTCATAGTCATAGTCATACTTTATTGATCCCGGGGGAAATTGGCTAATGCTTCATAAAGACACCACCCATTATTAAGCTTCCCCCCCCCCCCCCCGTACGTGCCTTCTCATTGCTACCATCAGGGAGGAGGTACAGTCAAATACAGAAAACAAACTGTTGATCCTGTAGGCAGAACAGACACAGTGGCATGCAAAAGTTTGGGCGCCCCGGTCAAAATTTCTGTTACTGTCAATAGCTAAGCGAGTAATAGATGAACTGATTTCCAAAAGGCATAAAGTTAAAGATGACACATTTCTTTAATATTTTAACTTTATCAGTCCACAGGATGCAAAACGCATCAGGCTTGTTTAGATGTTCCTTTGAACCTTTTGAATAGAACTTTTTGGCCGCAATGAGCAAGGGTATGTTTGGAGGAAAATGGGTGCAGAATTTCATGAAAAGAACCGCTCTCCAACTGTTAAGCACGGGGGTGGATCGATCATGCTTTGGGCTTGTGTTGCAGCCAGTGGGACAGGGAACATTTACTGGTAGAGGAAAGAATGAATTTAATTAAATACCAGCAAATTCTGGAAGCAAACATCACACCGTCTGTAAAAAAAAGCCAAAGATGAAAAGAGGATGGCTTCTACAACAGGATAATGATCCTAAATACACCTCAAAGTCCACAATGGACTACCTCAAGAGGCACAAGCTGAAGGTTTGCCATAGCCCTTACAGTCCCCTGACCTAAACATTATCGAGAATCTGTGGATACACCTGAAAAGAGCAATGCAAGCAAGACAACCCAAGAATCTCACAGAACTAGAAGCCTTTTGCATTGAAGAATGGGCGAAAATCCTCCAGACAAGAACTGAAAGACTCTTAGTTGGCTACAGAAAGTGTTTACAAGCTGTGACACTTGCCAAAGGGGGTGTTACTAAGCATTGATCATGCAGGGTGCCCAAACCTTTGCTTTGGACTCTTTTCCTTTTTTGTTATTTTGAAACTGTAAAAGATGGAAAAAAATAGTTTTCTTGCTTAAAATATTAAAGAAATGTGTCATCTTTAACTTTATGCCTTTTGGAAATCAGTTCATCTTTTACTCACTTAGCTATTCACAGTAACAGAAATTTTGACCAGGGCGCCCAAACTTTTGCATGCCACTGTATGGGCATATAACAGCACATGGAAGGATTGGAAAGCTAACTTGTCTGTACTTAAATGCACGGAGAATGACTGGTGAGGCAGAGGGTTGATCTGTACATGGGAAAATGTTATAATCACAGAGATATGGTTTAAAGAAAGGAAGGAGTCGCAAATCAGTGCTTCAGTGTGTACAAGTTTCTGGCAAGACAGGGAAGCAAGTAAAAGAGATGAGAACATTGCTATATGGAAATTGAAGTAATGAGAGTTCAGCGGCAAGGTGTTCCCATAAGGTGATCAGTAAGGAGAGATCAAGATATTTCTGGATGTCAAAGAATTTTGAGGATTTGAAGTAAAGAAAGGACGCATATGGCAGGTACTGGGTGCGAAAACTGGTGTACTTTCAGGACTACAGAGTGTGTATGTGTAAGGGGTAACTGAAAAAGAAATCAGGAGGGCAAAGAGGGGCCATGAAGTATCCTTGTCCTACAAGATTAAGGAACATTTAAAGGCATTTTAAAATATTAAGAGCAAGAAGGTAACCAGGGAAAGAACAAGGCCTGTTGAGGATCATGCAGGGAGCAATCAGTGCTCGGAACCAAAAAAAATGAATGGTATTTTAAATAATCCTTCTCGTCCATATTCACTGAGTAAGACAGGAGATTGCTGGTGTCCTCGTGGGGATTTCTAAATATTCCCTAGCTGGCATCTGGAGTGCACTGCCTGGCAAGGTAGTGCTCTCACATAATTTAAAACATATCTGAACAATACCATCTGAATCACTAAGGAATGAAGCTACAGATGCTGCTAAATGAGAGAAGAATAGATAGGTTCAAATGTTCGGTCTGGGCATGATAGGCTAAAGGGACAGATACTGTGCAGTTTCATTCTGTCACTGACAGTGACAGCACTTCAAAAAGCACTTGGGACATCCTGAAATTGCCAGTGGTTTCACATGAATTCAAGGGATCAAAGATCAATTTTATTTGTATATACATGTATTAGGAATTTGCTGTGGTTGTGTTGGTCAGGGCACAACATACAACAAAAAGCAACTTTCAACAATAACAAAGGATGATTTAAAAAATAAAGGACAGAAATGGAATAAAATGTGCATAAATACATAAATGCCAGCATATATTTGCAATGCAAACAGCATAATAAAAAGTGTGAGTGTGATTACTTAAACTGAGTATGATGTTCTCCTAAGGAGCTGTCTATTGATGAATCTTCAGCTGGCTGTTGAGGCCATTCTGAGATCCAGATATTTCAATGTAGTTGCCTGGACTTCTCCCTTGACCTCACCATTGTGGGTGACCCTACCAAGAGCTAAGCACCAATGGCTAAACTCCAGATAGCATCACTTTTTACGTGATGTCTACAGTACAGTGCAGTGCAGTGACAGAGGTAATTTATAAAGGGAGTGGGACTAAAATGGTTGATCAGATTAACTGCTTGGAGGAAGAAACTTTAATTTTGTGTGAAGATTTTATTTTAATAGCCTTCTTCAGTTAAAACATTCTTTGTAAATTACCTGTCATATACCATGTCCCATATACCCATCATGTTCATTCTTAATATTACTGCCTCTCCATCTCCCAAACTATAGTTTATAATTTTAATTGACAAATCCCTACATCCTGTTTTTCCCAGTGGTATGTCTTCTCCGCTCTTCCATCAAAAGCTCAGCCCCTTGCAGATATTCCATTTGTTTTCCTCTTCCTTTGTTTCAATAATGGTATCTGATCTTTCAGCCATGTCCTCCTTGAATATTGTGATTACTTAAACTGTTGCAACCAATCTCTTCAAATAAAATAGCAGTTCTGCTCCCTTCTTCCCAATTCCTCATTTATTTTATTATGCTCATCGGTTATGCTGCAGGATAACACCTTTTTTAAAAAAATGCAGAAATAAAGCATGAAATGTCACATCTGTCAGTTCAAGGTACGTTTAATGTCACAAAAAGCTGAATCTGAAATGTTGTCTCCCTGCCCCTCTGTAGAGTTTATTATTGCAGATGTGCAGAATTTTACAATGGAAATTTACTCTTCAAAAAATATTAAAGTCTGATAGACGTAGCATTCATAAATGTTGCTACTAAAATAGGGAAGCTAACCACTACAAAAGGATAGGTACATGGATGGGTTCAGGTGCAGGTTGATGGCACTGGGTAGCACAATAGTTGGGCACGGACTAGATAGGCCAAAGGGCCTGTTCCTATGCTGCAGTGCTCTATGACTGAAAGATTATTGCCATTTACTGATACAAGTTGGCCTGGGCTCTCACCGTGTTAAAGGCACGATGTAAATGTCGGGGGTGGGGGGGGGGGAAGAATGTTATTTCTTCTTATCCCATGAGTTTTAGTGAAAACTAATCCCTCGTTTTTAATTCAGACGAACATACCTTGGTCTTTTGCGCGATAAAACCACGAAATCAATTTGCATTTTTTGCATAACGGACATAAACAGAAAATGAAATCGACCCCTGCAAGTTGCTTTCCCTGGGAATAGACACAACTCGGGGTCGCCCGGAGCCGCGCTATTTGCGCATGCGTGCATGGGCGGGCCCGGGACCTGATTTTCGTGTTTCCACGGAGACCACAACTGGGGATTTTGACAATGAACAGCCCCGAGGTGGTGTTTACGTTGTTTTACGTCGTTTTGTGCTTCTGCTTCGTCTTAACCCCAACTGAGTTCCGTTCGGCGGGGTTGACGGTGCAGGACCTGCTGTCCGATCAGCTGGGCAGCGAGCAGCTGGCCTTCGTCCACTACCACATCCGCCGGACGGCCGCCACTCTCGCCGTGCACTCACTGCTGCCGCTAGGTAAGCGCCACTGCGCCGGTGGCAGGGGAGGACGGCCCGAGCGGTCTGCTGGCACTGTGGGACTGGCCCAGACTGTCTGCTGGGACCTAGTCAAGGAGTTGTCAATTTGTATTAGAAGTTTTGAACTCTCTAATTTCAGTTCCAGTGATCACTGTAGTTACTGAAACTCTTGAAGCAGGTGTGTATTGAGTCCGTGTCATCTCTACTTGCTGACACATGTAGGAAAAGAAAATTACATTCTACTTCCTTTCTTGGGTTTCTGCAGAAAGAAACTGAGTATTGAATGAATTCCTGATATTAAATCAGAATTGCAACCTTGTTCTGACATAAAGTCTTTATCCTGGCCTATTAAATCTATTTCTCTTTTTCACAGGTACTGCTTTTTCCAATTTTGTTCTTGTTTCTATAGTACAAATGTAGTTTAACTTTAGCCAGTGTACCAGATTAACTTTCTTTAGCCTCCAACCTGATGGCATGAACATTGACTTCTCTAACTTCTGCTAATGCCCCACCTCCCCCTCGTACCCCATCCATTATTTATTTTTATACACACATTCTTTCTCTCACTGTCCTTTTTCTCCCTCTGACTATACCCCTTGCCCATCCTCTGGGTCTCCCCCCTCCCCCATCTTTCTCCCTGGGCCTCCTGTCCCATGACCCTCTTATATCCCCTTTGCCAATCACCTGTCCAGCTCTTGGCTCCATCCCTCCCCCTCCTGTCTTCTCCTATCATTTTGGATCTCTCCCTCCCACTTTACCTCTTCCTAGAGATGCTGCCTAGCCTGCTGCGTTCACCAGCAACTTTGATGTGTGTTGCTTGAATTTCCAGCATCTGCAGAATTCCTGTTGTTAACTTTCTTTCCAAATAATTGCATGCCAGTTCTAAATTTTTTCCTTGTAGCTCCCTTGCAAGAAGGCCCTGGAGAGGCAGTGGATGTCATTTACTTGGATTTTCAGAAGGCATTTGATAAGGTGCCACACATGAGGCTTCTTAACAAGATAAAACCCTATGGTGTTACAGGAAAGATACTGGCCTGGATAGCAGAATGGCCAACAGGCAGGAGCCAGCGAGTGGGAATAAAAGGGGCCTTTTCTGGTTGGCTGCCTGTGACTAGTGGTGTTCCTCAGAGGTCAGTATCCGGACCGCTACTTTTCACATTGTTTGTCAGTGATTTAAATAATAGAATTGATGGCTTCGTAGCAAAGTTTGCGCATGATACGAAGATGGGTGGAGCGGTAAGTAACGCTGAGGAAGCAATGTGATTTCAGCAGGACTTAGACAAGTTAAAAGAATGAGCACATATGGCAGATGGAATACAGTGTTGGGAAATGTATGATAATGCATTTTGATAAAAGTAACAGTAATGTGGATTATTATCTAAATGGGGAGAAGATTCAAACATCAGAGGTGTAGAGGGACTTTGGAATCATGCAAGACTCCCAGAGGGTTAATTTACAGTTGAGTCTGTCGTAAAGAAGGCAAATGCAGGGTTGGCATTTATTTCAAGGGGAATAGAATATAAAAGCAAGGAGATAATACCGAGTATTTATAAGACTCTAGGCAGACCGCACTTAGAGTATTGTCAACAAGTTTGGGCTCCATATCTCAGAAAGGATGTGTTGTCATTGGAGAGAGTCCAGAGGAGGTTCATGAAGATGATTCCAGGAATGATGGGGTTAACATATGAGAAGCATTTGGCAGCTTTGGGCCTGTACTCAGTGGAATTTAGAAGAATGCGAGGGGATCTCATTGAAACCTACTGAATGTTGAAAGGACTAGATAAGGTGGATGTGGAGAGGAAGTTTACTATGGTGGGGTATCCAGAACTAGAGGGCACAGCCTCAAAATTGACTGGCAATCCTTTGGAACAGAGGTAAGGAGGATTTTTTTTTTGGCTAGAGTAGTAAATCTGTGGAATGCTTTGCCACAGACTGTGGTGGAAGCCAAGCCCGTGTCTATATTTAAGGCGGAAGTTAATCGTTTCCTGATTGGTCACGGCATCGAAAGATATGGTGAGAAGGCAGGTGTATGGGGTTGAGTGATATCCGGGATCAGCCATGATGGAATGGCGGAGCAGACTCAGTGGGCTGAATGGCCTAATTCTGCTCCTGAGTCTTATGGACATACAGCAACATTTTGCCAGCAACTCTCAAAACTGCTAGATACTCTACTAGATATATTTCGTCTGAACTATGATCACTGCAATCTGCAGCCTGTAATTTTCTTTTAAGAAATGTACTTTTAAACCTTCTAAACGAACTAGCAATTTTGCAGTCTCCTGAAGGAGGAACTGTTTGTGCTTGACCTGCTTCCCTCTCATCTTACCATTACCACCGGGTGGGGGGTGGGGGAAGGTGCAGGAGACTTGGATCCCACGCTACCAGGTTTTGAAACAGTTCTTGCCCTGCAGCCACTGGGCTCCTGGACTGGCTTCACTCACCTCAGCGCTGAACTCACTCAGTAGCTGTGGACTCACTTTTAGGGACCCTCTTGTTTCTTTGTTTTGTGGGCGCCAGCAAGAAGATAAATCTCAAGGTTGCATACTGTATACATACTGCGATAATAAATTTGAACTTTGAACTTCTTTAATTTAGTCCTCTAGTGTATCTATAACTTTTACGTTGCATTGAAACCCATCGAACACAGGACCAAGATGAAATCTAATTAAAACAAAGTTTACATGCAATACAAAATAGTCCTTGCACTTCAAAAGGGTGTAAGTTAACACTTGAATGCAAGGGTTATTTTGGAGAGAAAGCAAGGTTGGAGGTGAACCAATTGGCATATAGGAGTGAGAATGGAAATCTGGTTGAATGGTGCCACAACAATAAACTCTTACTCAATGTGAGCAAAACCAAAGAGCTAATTATGGACAGGAGGAAGATGCTAGAATTTTATGAGCTAGTCCTCATTGGGAAATCAGAGATGTAAAGAGTCAGTAACTATAAGTTCCTTGGCATTATCATGTCAGAGGATCTGTCCTGGGAGCAGCATGCAAGTGCCACAGTGCCTCTACATTCTAAGACGTTTGTGTAGATTCAGTGTTTCACCGTAAACTTTAACAAACTTCTATAGATGCACAGTGGAGAGCATCCTAACTGGTTGCATAATGGCTTGGTATGGAAACACAAATATCTATAAACAGAAAAGTGTACAAAAAGTGGTGGACAGAGCTCAGTCCATCACAGGCAAAGCCTTCCCTACCATTGAGCGCTGCCAGTAGAAAGCAGCATCCATCCTCAAGGACCCCTACCATCCAGGCCATGTGACTACCATCGGGTAGTAGATACTGGAGCCTTGGGTCCTACACCACCAGTTCAGGAATGGTTATTACCCTACAACCATCAGGCTTCTGAACCAGAGTGGATAACTTCACTTACCTCAACATTGAATTGATTCTACAACCTACAGACTCACTTTCAAGGGCTCTACAGCTCATGTTCTCATTTTTTTTATTATTTGCACAGTTTTATTTTTTTGGCACATTGGTTATTTGTTAGTCTTTGTTTATGTACAGTTTTTCATAAATATTGTTTTCCTGTAAATGCCTGCAAGAAAATAAATCTCCAGGTAGTATGTGGAGATATAATATATATGTACTTTTATAGTAAATTCATTTTTGACTTTGAACTACGGAGGATTTTTTTTGCAATTAAGTTTTGACATAAACTTTGCAAGTAGGTACATAATGTTCCTTTACTAATATGCATGTTCCTATTGTCAATCTTCCTTTACTATTTTTTTTCTTGCAGGTTATTTTGCAGGAATGTGTTTTGCAACTTCTGATGAAAAGTACTACTACGTTCTTGTGAGCAAGGGATGGATTATTTACTTGGCGATAGCTGTGCTAATTCCTGTCATTGTTAGTCTCATCGTTTGGTATTGGTCCTTAAATAATTGGGGCAACCATCCGATAGCCCGAAGCCTTGCACACTATGCCCTTCCTCAGTCCAGTTGGAGAGCTGTGGCATCTTCTGTGAATACAGAGTTCCGACGGATTGATAAATTTGCCTCCGGTGCACCAGGAGCCCGAGTTGTTGTCACTGATACCTGGGTGATAAAGGTGACTACGTATCGTGTTTATATAGCACAGCAACAGGACATTCACCTCACCCTGACTGAATCAAGGCAGCACGAACTGTGTCCTGACTTAAATACACCTGTGCAATTCCTCACAATCCGAGTGGGCATCATCAATCCACACATCACACCATTTGACATTAGGTAGGTGATGTAACCCAGTGTAGAGTCAAACTTAATTTTCCATTGCTGCTTAAAAGTTGAGACTAATTGTCAGATCATTTTTGAGCTGATTTCCTAATATTCTTTCCTTAACACTTTTAAAGTCTTCTAACCTCTTTCCCTTAATACAACAAAACCATAGCAAGTGGGGTGCAAATAAAAGAAAATGATTAACATTAGCTCTTGTCACAGATTGAAATTTCTTTTTTTTTGTTTGCAGGTTAAATTCAACAGAATATGGTGAACTTCGTGAGAAGCTCCATACTACAATCCGGAATGCCCATAATGTGGTCATCCATCAGTCTCTGAGTGACATGTTTTTGGACACATTCAAGATCCAAGTAGAATTAAATCAACCTTATCATCTTTCTGGGAATCAGGTATGCATTGTCACAATTAATAATATCATAGTGAATCTGTGGCAACACAATCACAGAGAAACAATAAAAAGCATAAATGTTGTAAGCTTTATTCTGGGCTATATTTCAAGTTAATGGTCTTCATCATGAAACGTAACAAGGTTTAACCATGCACAGAAGTTTTAAAGTTTGGGGAATAGGTCTGATTATGGAAAGCGTCTGATGCTAAATGAAAAACAATAGCAGTGCAAAGCAAAGGTGGGTGCAAATTGGGAAAGTAAACAAAGCTTCTCCAATTGAACTGGAAATAGAATCATTACTATGCAAAGTATGTTGGGCTTAATTGTTTAAAAGTAAAATAAAGCTACTCCACAAACTCTGTATCAGTCCCTGTTCATTACCTTACTTAACAATTGATTGGAAGCCTCCCATCTTGTGATTTGAACTAGCCTTAAAATTTTTAACACTTTCCCTACGTTGCATCAAATTCCATCACCTTTGTGCTTGCTGATGTATATTCACTTCAGATTACTTTCATTCTTACTTCTACATCCCTCTTCACCTCTATCTCTGTAACCATCTTACACCATGCAACCCTCCAAAATCTCTCTGCTTCAAAAGCTCTGACCATGAATTTCCTTGTTCCACTGTTTACGGCTTTCCCTTCAGCTGTGTAGCCTATAAGATTTAGAATTTCCTCAACATATCTGTTGCTACCTCTCCTGCTTTCTCTCTAATCTTTATCACACTGCTTCCTCCTTACCTCCTTGGTTAAATTTCAAATCACCTGCCCTAAACACAAGAAAGTCTTCAGATGCTGAAAATCCAAAGCAACACATACGCAAAATGCTGGAGGAACTCAGCAGGTCAGACAACATCTATGGAAATAAACATTTCAGGCAAAACCCTTCTTCAGGACTGGGGAAAAAAGGGGTAGACACTGAATAAAAAGGTGGGGGGGAGGGGAAGGAAGATAACTAGAAGGTGATAGGTGAAGCCAGGTGGGTAGGTGAGCTGGAGAGGAATTAGCTGTCCTAACATCTACTCAAGATGTTTTAAAACACCTTAGGAATATATTATGGGTTGAAATTTGGTATTGTTTTATTAATGTTACAAATATCAAGATACAGTGAAAACCATCAATTTTTCTCTGTTTCTTACATTTCTGATGGTTTCTTGCAACTTGCTCTCTTGATCTGTATGTATACTGTTCATACAGATCAAATTGAGATAAAATAAGGTAAAACAATAATAATATAGAATAAAGTGTAAAAACTACCAAAAAGTGCATAAAAAGGTGATAAACACAGTAGAAGCATAGGAAGCTGGATGGGTTTCAACTTATTGCAACTTTGACCAGACTGATTTAAATGATTTAAACCTGCATACTTGTTCAAAAAATGTATTGCTTTTTATCCAGCTTTGCAACCAGTAGAGTTTTGTTTAATGGTTTCTGAAACAGTAACAGATTAGAGGATGGTTTTCTCAAAGGAGGCCATATTTGTCTTAGAAAGTGTTGAGGCACTGCTGCCGTAGCTGAAAAGGGAAATGTGAAGTGGATTGTGCTTTTATATGAAAGCTTGAGTATGTCACATTAAGACTTGTTACGTACCCCGTAACTGGGTTGCCAAACCAGCAGAAATGGATCACTCAGTTGGAGTCTGGATTACTAGAACTAAAGAAGTTTTATTAAAGAAACAAGCAACACAATAATCAAAAGGATAATAAATGCTACAGTTCAGCAATGATAAACACACATGTGCACAGAATTAAGATAACAGGATCAATCAAGCTCCATCGTTGTCTAGGGGTAAATGACCAATTTCAAAGTGACACAAAGTCCAGTTCAATTTAGTTCAGTTCGCAGTAATCGTTGCCATGGTGATGGACAACGTGGGGGGAGGGAGAGAGAACAAGAACGAATGATCATTCGAAACGGCTTCCACACACAGACCTGCGATATTGCTCACAAGCAGCTTTCGGGCGAGTCCTTTGTGATGTCACCTGAGGTCACCGACTGTGACCCCTCCTCCAGATGCGGTCGATCCTCTGCAGTGAACCCGGCACCCAAGCAAGGGCGGACACACACCAGGTTCCTGCTGATCGTACCTTTCCACCCTGTGCGTTTATGGCCCGGTACTTCCCACCGACTTGTGAGAGGCGCACCGCTTCCAGGGTCTCATTACCTCGGGGTGTCGTGTGTGTGTCCCTGCCTTAGCGAACCTGTCCCTTTTTATCCCCCTGCTGGGGTATTGCCCGTCCATCACTTCAAACAGTTCAGGGTTCAAAGGGGGAGCCGATCTTGAGAATACCCAGACTGATGGCTCCTTAATTAACACCTCCAAATGCTGCTTCATTGTGTGCCTCATCTCTCCCTCCCCTGAGAACAGGTGGCAGACTAACTGCTGATGCCACTGGTGCTAGCCCAGGCCAGCAAACATCTTAATTTATGTGTATTCTCGTCACAGACTATCTAAATTATTGTTTAAAAATTGCTTCACACCCCTTATCCCACTTTTTTCCATAAATTTATAATCCCTTGGAAATCTGTAATCCTTGTCATTGATTATAAGAGTTGGAATCAGGTCAACAAAAGAAATAAAAACCGAAGTAGTCCACATAGTCATACAATTTATTAAGGTCATCCATTTTCCAGTTTGATCTGTCATATCCCTAGGTACTCTTTTTGTCAAAAATCTATTAATTGTAGCCTTGAATGTGATAAATCCTGTCAGAACCTTTTGTCTACTTTATGAAAAGCTGTTTGGAAAATACAGATTTACTACATCTATTAGTTTTCTATCATAAACCTTGCTGCTTGTATCCTTGAAACTCCATCAGATGCCTCATGCCCAATCACATTATGTTCTGTATTGAACAGCTTCTTATCAATAGTAGATCGCAGCATTTTCCTGAAAATGTGTCTCAAGCTAACTGGCTGCTAATTCCCTATTTTCTCTTGGCTTTGTTTTCTTATATATCATGACTTTTTTCATAAAGAGTGGAATTTTGGAAGAGCATTCCTAATGTATTCATCATCTCTGAGGGGATTGCTTTTACAATCCTAAAGTGCTCAGATTGGAGTTGTATAGTCCAGTTCTATTCTGCACAATCATCAGGAAAAGAATATAATTGATATTATAAGAGAGTAAGTGTGTATTTTGCAGCTTGGCATGGAAGTGAATATTAAAGCTATGCTCTCAAGTTTGTAAACCCTTTCACTCTGCTTCAGATTTGAGTATAATGAAGATTAAAGGCATGTACAGATGAGGGAGGCCATTTATTAAATCTAACATGTTTCCATAGAAATTTGCAGTTTGTTTCCCATGCCCAAGCATAATCATTGCTTCCATCTGCCATTGATAAGTTGCTGTCTTCACTTTGAAAACTCTTTCAGAAATTAATCTTTCTTGGAAAGGAACATCCTGTCATTAATACTGAATTTTCTTTTATTTAGTTTGTGTTTATGTCCTGATATCTAGCAGACACAATTACAAGAAATTAAACTTGTTCCAGGTTAACGAGCCAGAATTTCACAGTTAAATAACAGCATTTGAAGTTTATAAACAAAGAAATCACATCACAGTCTTGTGATACAAAAGAGAAACCATATGAATTGTAATTGCACAAATCATTTGGCAATTTGTGATAATAAGGCATTATTGTGATTGCTCTTGCAGAAAATTGATTCAGCATTTGTGTTTTATGAAACTTCTTCATTTCTATACTAATTGCCAATTAAACTCAATGTAATGTAATGCCTGTTCTTAATGTAAAAGCTCTTTCAATGGGGATATTTATTTTTTCGCATTGCCATTCAATATTCCAGTGGAGTCTCATTTTTGCAGGTAATGAGTTGTTCATGGAAATTTATAACCATTCAAAACAGGAACGTTTCCTCTCTTTCCCTCTGTCCAATCCCTGATTCTTTCTTTATTTTTGTATTCAACTTGGAGCCATAGAAATATTACAATAGGAAGGAATCCAGAAAGAACTACCCTTCCTAACCCAATCCTCAAGTACACACTTGACTCTGATTCATTTTCCCACAGTCCATAAAAACTGACATTCACCAAGATCCCAGTAGCATTGTTACTCTCTTTATTGGCTTGTGCTTCATGGAATTTCTAACATGAAAATTTGTGCTGAAAGAGGAGGTGAATTACTTCCTTTGTCACAGATGTGGAGGTTGATCACTTTGATTGCTTTAGGATTAAAATGACTACTGAATTGTGTTTGACCATGAAGTACAACCATACATTGGCTATCTGTATTCAGTCATGTGAAATCCAGCACAAATCTGTCAGCTCAGAATCAGATTTACTATCGCTCATATGACATGAAATTTGTTGTTTTGCAGTAGCAGTACAGTGCAGAGACATAAAATTACTCTAAATTGCAAAAGTAATAGTGCAAAAAAAAGAAATAACAAGGTAGTAAATCATAAGCACAACAAATTCTGCAGCTGCTGGCAATCTTGAGCAATGCACACAAGATGCTTGAGGAAATCAGCAAGTCAGGCAGCATCCATGGAGGGGAATAAAGAGTCAACATTTTCAGCTGAGACACTTCATCAAGACTAGAAAAAAAGAAGGAAGAAGCCAGAATAAGAAGGGGGGAGGGGGAGTGGGAAGGAGTATAAGCTGGCAGGTAATGTGTGAATCCAGGTGAGGGGGAAGGTTGGTGGGGAGGGCAGTATGTCTTTAGAAGATTTGGATTTCTTTTGGGGAAATTGGACTAGAAAAATGGTAAGTACTTCATCTGAGTAAAAGGAATCAGTAAATTGTTGTGCTGTAATGAGCAATCCATGTACCAGCCCCAGAAGAAACCAAAATGGATAATATTGGGGAAAATCAAAGAATTGATCATTTGTTTTGTGAATGAGCTGTCAAACCTCTTGAACTGGGCATAAAAGAGCCATGGAAGTGTTTGAAGGAGAGGAGGAGTATTTAAAAGAAACACATTAAAGCCAACACCTTCCAGTAGATTTCAAATTAGCGTCCATGGGAATGTGGTGTGACCAAGTTCTGTGTTGCATTACAGATCATATTCCACTTCAAAATAGGAATCTATTCCTGTTTATCACTTGTGAAAACTGTTATAACAGAAGCTATGTGAATAGAAAGTTGTTTTATTGCTTAAAAAAAGGATAGGTTTTCAGATTTCATTAACAAAAGATAGAATATAAATTTAAGTCATAGCTTACGTGACAATAATTCAATTCCACAATGGTGCTGTCACTGTTTCATCAAATCAAAAATAACATTGATCTTGAAGACATAGTTATACTGGTAAGTAGGGCAGAGTTGGTAATATTGTTTGAAGAATTGTATAATACCAAGAACTTTGTAAGTTAACTGAATCACAATTGTTCTCCAAGAATCTTTTAGAGGTGGCTGATAGAGATATTATCTAATTTTCTTTTAACTGCACACTGTTTCTTTAAAACAGGAACTGGAGCCATGCATTGGCTGCATGCAGACAGCTGCTAATATCAAACTTGTCAAAGTCTGTATGGACCCAAATGAGGGTGAATGTCAACAGTGCTACTGTCGTCCTATGTGGTGTCTGACCTGCATGGGGAAATGGTTTGCCAGCCGCCAAGATCAGCAGCATCCAGAAACGTGGCTTTCAAATCGGGTGCCTTGCCCTACTTGTCGATCAAAGTTCTGCATTCTTGATATCTCTGTTGTTAGCTAAAAATTACTCATTAGCCTAGTTGTCTGTTTACACGCAAAATTTCATTTCTGGCCTTGTGCATTCTGGTACTGTAATAACAACCAATTTTCTTGTTAGATGTTTTGAATGCCTCTGAAACTTTCATTATTCACTTGTTTAAAATTTTGACCCAAGGATTTGTGAGTTGCTGCCTCAAAATCCAACAAACTCTGGAGAAGTTTCTGTAACAAAATTCCTGAGGTATTAATTCTCTTTTTTACTCCATTACAGAGTGGCGCTGTGCTGCAGCAGTTAGTGTTGATGCCTCATTGCCTTGGAGATGCATGCTCAGTTTTGGCTTCGGCTGCCATCTGTATGAACTTTCACATTCTCCCTGTCATTCCATGAAGTTGTTCCAGGTTCACCAGTTTTCTTATATATCCCAAAGAAGTGGCTACTGTAAATTGCCACCTTAAAGAATTAAGGGAATAGTTTTTATATCTGAAAGAGAATCTGTTGCAGGGGTACTGGGAAGTAAGGTGAGTGGATTGAGGTTGATAGAATCGTTCTGGATGGTGGTATAGATTTGATGGGCCAAGTGGCTTTCTTCTCTGATGTAATTAGCAGGTTAAATTTACTACACCTAAACTGAAACCTGTGTCTGCATCTGGTGGGAAGGTTAAAATCTAATGGCTTTTGTCACAGAAGCAGTCAGATCAAGAATTCACTATAATGGGGTGGGGAGGGGGTGGTCACAGCTAGTAGAATTACTGCCCCACAGTGCTGGGTTCAATCCTGGCCCAAGATGCTGTCCGTGTGGAGTTCGCACACTCTCCCTGTGACTACATGAGTTTCCTCCCACGTTCCCAAAGGATGTGCAGGTTGGTAAGTTAATTGGCCATTGTAAAATACCTCTTGTGTTCAAGTGAATGAGAAATCTGGGAGGAGATGATTAGAAGATACAGAGAATAAAATTTTAATTAAAAAGGGATTGGCATAAGTGGATGGACAATGGTCACTAAAGTTTGGCTTGTTGGGCTGAGTGTCTGTTTCTGTGTTGTGTGACTGGATGACAATAATTGAAGTTTTCGAAGTTATTTTAAATTACTTGAACTGTTTCTGAACTTCAGACTTGTACATTTTATATAATTCTAAACTGCCTTTTAGCTTTATACTTCAGAGGCAATTATTACATATTTTTATATCTGCAGTTGCCACATTATCACTACAAATTACATGATTACTGCAGAAAAAAACACAATTATGGGTAGTAAATACCTATGAGAGAATTGAGATGTATTTTTTTAAACACAGTTCTCCTTTATTGACGATTGCTGAATCCTGTTACTATTATGGTGATGGGATTTTCTGATTTCCTACAGGAAAATGTTATTAGTCATTGTATTTTCTGGGACAGGGTGTTCTTCAACTGCACTTTGCTAGTTCCCTGAATAACAGAGATATTAGGAAGCTTGGATTTATTACCTAATGGAGATTCTGGTAATGGACCTTATTGAAGTACAGTAGTCTGTATGATGATGATGCTTCCACAATTCCTCCAGCAGAGGGAGGAAAATGGTGCAACTCTCTCTAGCTTGTTTAACAATAAATGCAAAGAATAGTGTGGTGTAATTTCATTTTAAATCCTTGTAGATAAACAGATGACACATTATCTTCATTCACATGAAACGATGATTTAACACAATTCTTAAACCCTGAAATCATCAGTAAAGCCCAATATAATCCTTTCCATTTGGTAGTAACAAAAATGTGCATTTTGATTAAACTAAGCAGCATTTGAAAATTGTCATGCTGATGGGGTTTTCTCTAGGAATAGATCTAAACTCTTGCTGGCCTTGCTCTTTGTTCAATGAAAGGGGAAACCAATACATTAGCGAAGAAGATTCTTAGTTCTGAGAACATTGATGTGGAATTTTCATGATTGGAGTTAAGGAACAGTAGTATCTTGACTACCAATAGTAGGGATGGCAGTAAACAGGAAATCAGATGCATAAAATAAGGGCACAACTCTAATCAAAGGGTAACTGATGTACAGATAGGTCAAGCAAATCGAATTAGAAATAATAATGTAGAGGAGGAATTTCTGGAGTGTATGCAGGGTTGATACCAGTATGTTCTGGAGACAGGCTGTCCTATTTTGGGTGCAGTGTAATCAGAAAGGATTACTAAACAATCGTGGGGGAAAAGAATAATCCTTCTGATCGTAACTAATTCTTCATTAAGATGGAAAGTTAGAGAGTTGATTTTGAAATGTGGGTCCTGAATCAAAATAAACAATAATACTATCGAGCCAGAGTTGGAAACCTATAGGTATGGCAGTGGATGGTCAAAAGCATATCTTTCATTTTAATGAGAGTATGAATTAATGATAACAGTCATTCATTCCTGTCTGATGCAAAACTAAAACAGAAAAGTTGACTCATCTATGGATTTCAACATCTGTGAGGGTTACTATCAAATTTCTGGGGGGAAAGTAGAGAAAAAAGCCAGTTAAAGTGGAAACCGGAGGATTTGGAGCTGATTAAGGAGAACAAAGGGGTTGATACAGAAAAGGAAAACAGAGTGTGTGCACGACCTAGAGAGCACAAACTAATTGTAAAGGCCTCGGTAGATAAACAAGGACAAATGTAGGCCACTACAGTCAGGAACGGAAGAAAAAAGATGGCAAGCCAATTACATTCATAGTTTGGAAACAATTAATCTTACAGAAACATAGCGTTGAGTAAGAGGGAGGAACTAAATAAAATAAATATCACAAGGGAAATAATTTGGGGGAAATTGGAGGGATTAAATCCGCAGGGGCTGATGGTCTGCATCTCATAGCATTTCAGGAACTAGACCTAGAGATAATGAAATGCTTTGATCATCTGGAGCTTTTGCAGTGGATTGGAGGATAGATAACCTGACTATTTTAAAAAGAGGTAGACAGAGAAAAGAGGGAAGCTAGAGACCAGTTATCTTAGAGATCAATAATAGGCAAATTGCAAGAGTCCATTATAAATGATATAATAGCCTGGGACTTGGAGAAGAGAGATATGATCTGACAAAGTTAACATTGGTTAAAGGAAAATTATACTAGACAATTCAACTGGAATTTTTTTAATGAGCTTTATTTCAACTTTAAGAAACTTTTTGATAAAGTTCACATGTAAAAGATATAAGAGGTTAATATATGAAATTAAACCACTTGGGATTGAGAGCAAAGTGTTGACGAATAGAGAACTGGCTGTCTGAAAAGAAACAGAAATGGGTCCTTTTTTCCCCAAGTTGGCAGATAGTGTCTTGTGGGTTACCAATGCTGGGACCAATCTGATTCTTAAACAGGCCACAGTTTGCCCATCAAGCATAATACTTGTCATGGAATATTGTGTGTCCATCTATTCTATTTATGAAATCCAATTAATATGCATACATTCTAGTGTAATTTATAATGCTGCCACCTTGAGATTCTTGAGTGTTTTAAAGTTTGGTGCTTTATAATGTTCTCTAATATGAAGTGTCCCATATGCTGATCTTGTGATATGCATAACTAATGATGCTCTTATTCAAACACTTTGATTTGGGCATCTTTGGGGCCAGCATTTATTAACCATTGCTCTCTCCCCTTGAAAGTGAAGGCGAGTAACATTCTAGAATTGTTGCACTATGGAAATGTAATCTCATTTGTTGTGTTGAGTTCCAAGATTTTAAACCAGCCATGAGAAAGAATTGGTGAGTCAGGATGGAGTGTGATTTGACACGGTACTTGCTATTGGCATTGTTGCTGTGCTCCTGCTATCCTTTGAGTCACAGCTTTGGAATATGCGTGGTAGATAATGTAGTTGTATTGAAGGTGGAAGAAGTGAGTATTTGAAGTGGAGTGCATAATGCTAATTAAGCAATGTCCTGAATATCTATTGATCAAAAGTGTAAGGAGCAGATCATAAATTGATATTGTAAGCAACACTATAGTTAGATTGATTCCTGTTGTCAAAACATTTAGAATTGAAAGGGATAGGTCATGGTTTTTTTTTATGCCAGACCATTACCTTTCAATAATGGAAACTAGATACTGCATTTTAAAGCTCAGAATATCTTTCATGCAGACAAAATTACCAGTCATTTATATCCATCTTCATAGATGGGTTTCTTCTAATTAGTGAATCCCAATATAAATACTCTATCTGTTTGAACATGCTGGTACGTTATAATTAAGTCTGTTACCAAAGTTTTTGAAATATACATAACTAGTTCAAATTAATTATTTATTCATTTGCAATGGATTGCTTACAAACTTAAAATAATACGTCTTTCATCTTATATGTCACTTTTTTGATGAGTAAATTAGCTTTCAGCACACTGATGAATTTACTTATTCCCCTCCCCCCCAAGAGGAATGTAACTAATTATTGTGCAACTAATTATATTCACTTTCTTTTCCCACCACTTATGATATTTCTGGATTATGTGTGACTGTTTGGGCATATTGAATTTTGCCCTTTTCACTCTTTGGTGATCTTTAATCCATTCTTCAATATACATACTGAAATTCTTTTTCTTCACAAACATCCAGGAAAACAGAGGAGTGCCCCAAAGAATGAATGACAGTTAAATGTTAGAACCCTAAAGCACCCCCCCCAACTCCCCCTTCCCACGCAAAAGCAGCAGCAAAGCACATCGTGAACTTGGTATGTACTGGATGGCTTCCACAAAATAGTTATTATCTTGCAGTTCGTAACCTGCAAATGCCAAATTCTAGTACATTTAAATACTAAATAGGGTCAGGTTAAAGTACATAAATGGATTTTGTAGCCTGGGAGATGGTGGAAAGCTATAGTGGAAACAAATGTGTTGCACTTGGGAGATATAACATCAAAATGTGAAAAGGAATGGAAAACGTGGAGGAACCAAAAGCTATGGATCCCTTTAGATGGCAGAGCGTGTAGGTTAGGTAGCTAAGAAGAAATGGAATGTTAGTTGAGTCATATAATAAAGCAGAAAGATGTCATCACAGCTATATACACTCAGAGGTCCTGTTAGGCGCAGGAGTGAAGCCCCAGTGTGGTCTGCTGCTGCTGAAGTCTATCCACTTCAAGGTTTGACATATGCGTTCACAGATGCTCTCTGCATACCGCTATTATAATGTGTGGTTACTTGAGTTGCTGTTGTCTTCCTGTCAGCTTGAAAAAGTCTGGGTATTCTCTGACCTCTCTCATTAACAAGGTATTTTTGCCCACAGAACTGGCGCTCACTGGATGCTTTTTTATTGCTTTTTGCACCATTCTCTGTAAACTGTAGAGCACGGGTTCCTACCCTGGGGTCCAGGGACCCCTCAGTTAACAGTAGTGGTCCATGGCATAAAAAAGGTTGGTAACCTCTGCTCAAGAGACTGTTGTGTGTGAAAATCCTAGGAGATTAGCAGATTCTGTGATTCTCAGACCACCCTGTCTGGTACCAGCAATCATTCCACAGTCAAAGTCACTTAGATCACACTTCTTCCCCATTTTGATGTTTGGTCTGAACAACAACTGAACCACTTGACTATGTCTACATATTTTTATGCCTTGAGTTGCTGCCACATCACTGGCTGATTAGATATTTGCATTAATGAGCAGGTGTACCTAATTAAATGGCCACTGAATTCATTAGTTACCCCACACCTAGTGCATCGTGTACACTTGTGGCCAGTACATTATAGAACATAGAATAGTACAGCACAGTACAGGCCTTTCGGCCCACAATGTTGTGCCGACCCTCAAACCCTGCCTCCCATATAAGCCCCCACCTTAAATTCCTCCATATACCTGTCTAGTAGTCTCTTAAACTTCACTAGTGTATCTGCCTCCACCACTGACTCAGGCAGTGCATTCCACACACCAACTACTCTCTGAGTAAAAAAACCTTCCTCTAATATCCCCTTTGAACTTCCCACCCCTTATCTTAAAGCCATGTCCTCTTGTACTGAGCAGTGGAGCCCTGGGGAAGAGGCGCTGGCTATCCACTCTATCTATTCCTCTTATTATCTTGTACACCTCTATCATGTCTCCTCTCATCCTCCTTCTCTCCAAAGAGTAAAGCCCTAGCTCCCTTAATCTCTGATCATAATGCATACTTTCTAAACCAGACAGCATCCTGGTAAATCTCCTCTGTACCCTTTCCAATGCTTCCACATCCTTCCTATAGTGAGGTGACCAGAACTGGACACAGTACTCCAAGTGTGGCTGACCAGAATTTCATAGAGCTGCATCATTACATCGCGACTCTTAAACTCTATCCCTCGACTTATGAAAGCTAACAAACACCCCATAAGCTTTGTTAACTACCCTATCCACCTGTTAGGCAACTTTCAGGGATCTGTGGACATGTACCCCGAGATCCCTCTGCTCTTCCACACTACCAAGTATCCTGCCATTTACTTTGTACTCTGCCTTGGAGTTTTCCCTTCCAAAGTGTACCACCTCACACTTCTCTGGGTTGAACTCCATCTGCCACTTCTCAGCCCACTTCTGCATCCTATCAATGTCTCTCTGCAATCTTTGACAATCCTCTACACTATCTACAACACCACCAACCTTTGTGTCGTCTGCAAACTTGCCAACCCACCCTTCTACCCCCATATCCAGGTCGTTAATAAAAATCACGAAAAGTAGAGGTCCCAGAACAGATCCTTGTGGGACACCACTAGTCACAATCCTCCAATCTGAATGTACTCCCTCCACCACCACCCTCTGCCTTCTGCAGGCAAGCCAACTCTGAATCCACCTGGCCAAACTTCCCTGGATCCCATGCCTTCTAACTTTCTGAATAAGCCTACCGTGTGGAACCTTGTCAAATGCCTTACTAAAATCCATATAGATCACATCCACAGCACTACCCTCATCTATATGCCTGGTCACCACCTCAAAGAACTCTGTCAGGCTTGTTAGACACGATCTACCCTTCACAAAGCCATGCTGACTGTCCCTGATCAGACCATGATTCTCTAAATGCCTATAGATCCTATCTCTAAGAATCTTTTCCAACAACTTTCCCACCACAGACGTAAGACTCACTGGTCTATAATTACCCGGACTATCCCTACTACCTTTTTTGAACAAGGGGACAACATTCGCCTCCCTCCAATCCTCCTGTACCATTCCAGTGGACAACGAGGACATAAAGATCCTAACCAGAGGCTCAGCAATCTCTTCTCTCGCCTCGTGGAGCAGCCTGGGGAATATTCCGTGATAGCATTACGAAGGGCTCAGAACAAATTAACAAGGATCATCAGGAATAATGATTTTAAACTGAGTTAAGGTTTGGTTGAAGTTTATAAAATTATGAGAGCCCTAGAGAGTGTGAATAAGAAAGATTTTTTCTTTATTTGTGTGCTCAGTAGCCTTGCCTGATACCAGTATCCCAAAACAGACACTATTCTGTAAAGCATACACAAACTGCTGGAGGAACAAAGCAGGTCAGACAGCATCAATGGAGGGGAACAATTTCTTCAATCCCACCAAATATCACAACATTTTTGGCATAAGCTGTCGATTCCAATTCTAGTTTCTGCAATAAAAACACACATAGAAAATAAAGGCGTGGATTATTTGCACATTAATACCCCTTTGAGATCCTTACTCCTGCCTTGTCTTAGCACCCAAAGCCCATAGTAACTTGTGAATTCTGATCATCCCAGTTGTCTAACATGGTATTCAAGACTGTATCAAGTATAATTAGCCTCATGGTCTTTTTTAGCACAACACTACAGAGCCACAGAGTAATACATCATGGAAACAGGCCCTTTAGCTCAACGCATCCATGCCAAACAAGATGCCCATCCAAGCTCGTTCCATTATGAAATATAATAAATATTTGACTTGGGCATTGCAAAATAGGATGACACATTGAACTACTTTGATTAAATTAAAGTCTGCCAAAACTTGAACAGACAAAATAGGTAACAGTGTGCACATCTTAATTAATTTCAAAGAGCTGGGAAGATAAGACATTGAGAAGCTGTGAGAGCAATTTTTAGAAATATTTAGATTTAGAGACGTCCAGCATGCTAACAAGCCTAACAAACCAGTGCCACTCAATTAGACCCATGTGACCAATTACCTACTAACCCATACAATTTTGGAACATGGGAGGAAACTAGAGCACACAGAAGAAACCCATGTGATCATGGGAAAGCATAGAAACTCCTTACAAGGACTGACTCCTTACAAATGTTCTGTCCTCAGTGCAGAATGCCTTTCCAAGGGATGGGACTTCCCCCTAAAATGACGGGAATTCATACTTAGTGGCCGGGTCTCTGACTCTGAGTAATGTTACTTTCCTGCAAAAATGAAAACTTCATAAAGAAGCTGCACTTCTTTCAACATTAATTTCCTAGTTGGTATTAGCACAGCAGAAATACTACAGGAAGGTTATGTCCTGTGAGATTGTGTGAAGGTCGAAACACAATGTAAGATGGAAGTGTGCAGAAGACCATGGTAGAATTGTAGCCCACTATATTTGATAGAAAGGAGGGTGAGAGCACTGATATCTTCATTGCCCTCACCAGGTGGTTCAACCTTTCGCTGGGACTATGCTAGCATCCTAGAGGATACCTGTTAACAGGTTCTACCTATCTACATGATTCATGCCACTGCTACTGTTTGCAATTTGTATCAAAATATTTTGTTGGCAGATATATTTTCCTGACAGACATGCTAGGTCAATTGGAAAAATTGAAGCTGCTTGAATGGTGAAAGTCAGATAGCGCAAGTTTTAGATATAGGATTACAAACAGGAGAAAATCTACAGAACATTCACAAAATACTGAAGGAACTCAGCAGGTCAGGCAGCATCTATGGAAAAGAGTAAACAGTCAACATTTCAGGCAGAGACCCTTCATCAGGATTATCCACACTGATGTAATTCTAGTGAATGTCTTGGAGAAGTTCTGTTCATTCTTTATTTGTTAGTCTTAAAGCAATGATTAACATCACCAGCACTTAATGTTCAATGTCCATCTCTGCCTTTAAGAAGTTTGTATGTTCTCCCAGTGACTGTGTAGGTTTCCTCCAGGTGCTCTGTTTTCCTTCTACGTTCCTAAGGCTATATGGGTGAAGGTTAGCAAGTTGCAGGGATTTTCACTGGATGACCAGTCCCTATACACCTCCACCCCCATCAGAAGGGCCTTAAAGCTCTTTGCTTATTTCTGGACAACATACACAACCAGTTCTCTTCTGCCACCACTCTCCTCCATCTGATGGAACTGGCCCTCACCCTCAATAATTTTTCCTTTGGCTCCTTCCACTTCCTTCAAATCGAAGGTGTAGCCATGGGTCCCAGCAATGCCTTCCTTTTCATCAGCTACATGGAACAATTCATGTTCCAAGCCTACACCAGCATCGCTCCCCAACTCTTCCTATGCTACATTGATGACTGCATTAGTGCTGTTTCCTGCACCCATGCTGAGAACATCGATTTCATCAACTTTCCCTCCAACTTCCTCCCTGCCCTCAAATTTACTTAGTCCATTTTTGACACTTCCCTTCCCTTTCTTGATCTCTCTGTTTTCATCACTGGAGACAGTCTATCTACTGATATCTTTTACAAACCCACTGATTCTCACAGCTACCTAGACTATACCGCTTCCCAACCTGTCACTTGTAAAAGTGCCATCCCCTTCTCTCAGTTCATTCGTCTCCGCTACGTCTGGTCTCACGATGAGGCTTTTCATTCCAGAACAACTAAGACATCCTCCTTCTTCAAGAAAGGGACTTCCCTTCCTCTACTATCAGTGCTACCCTCCCCCACATCTCTAACATTTCACGCACATCTGCACTCTCCCTATCCTTCTGCCGCCACACCAGGAATAGGGAGTTAGATATGGCCCTTGTGGCTACGGGGATCAGGGGGTATGGAGGGAAGGCTGGTGCAGGGTTCTGAGTTGGATGATCAGCCATGATCATAATAAATGGTGGTGCAGGCTCGAAGGACCGAATGGCCTACTCCTGCACCTATTTTCTATGTTTCTATGAATAGGGTTCCTCGTGTCTTCACCTACCACCACACTAGCCTCCACACATAATTCTGTAACTTCCGGCATCTCTAAAGGGATCCCACCACCAAGCACATCTTTGCTGCCCCCTACTTTCTGCTTTCCTCAGGGACCACTCCCTTGTCCACTTCTCCCTCCCCACTAATCTCCCTCCTGATACTTACCCTTGCAAGGGGAACAAGTGCCACACCTGGCCCTACACCTTTTCCCTCACTACCATTCAGGACCCCAAACAGTGCTTTCAGGTGAGATGACACTTCACCTGCGAGTCTGTTGAGGTCATCTACTGTATCCAGTGCTCCTGGTGTGGCCTCCTATATATCAGTGAGCCCCGATGTAATTTGGGAGACCACTTTGCCAAGCACCTTCAGTCAGTCTGCCACAAAAAGCAGGATCTCTCAGTGGCCACCCATTTCAATTATACTTCCCATATCCATTCCAATATGTCAGTCCATGGTCTCCTTACTGCTGTGATGAGGCCACACTCAAGTTGGAGGAGCAACAGCCTATATTCCATCTGGATAGCCTCCAATTTGATAGCATGAACATCGATTTTTCGAACTTATGGTAATTGGTCCCCTCCCCTTCTCCTTCACCATTCCCCATTCTTGTTTCCTTCTCACACATTATCTCCTTCCCTGCCCATCACCTCCCTCTGGTGCTCCTCTCCCTTCCCTTTCTTCCATGGTCTAAAGTCCTCTCCTATCAGATTCCCTCTTCTCCAACCATTTATCTCTTTCACCAGTCAGCTTACCAGCTCTTTACTTCACCTCCCTGCCTCCTCTCCTGGTTTCACCTGTCACCTTCTACGTCTTGCTCCCCTCCCCCCACCTTCTTATTCTGACTTCTCCCCTTCCTTTCCAGTCCTGATGAAGGATCTTATCCTGAAATGTCAACTGTTTACTGTTTTCCATAGATCTGGTCTGCTGAGTTCCTCCGGCATCTTGTATGTGTTGATGTGGGCTTGCTACATTGGCACTGGAAGAATGACAACACTTACAGGCTGCCTCCAGCACATCCTTAGACTGTGTTAGTCATTGATGCAAATGACACATCTAGTTGTATGATGTATATGTGACAAATAAATCTATTCTAATCTTTAAAGTTAGTGTTACCTCTCTACAACTATTGTTTGTCCTGCACTTAACAATTTGGGAAAACATTTAATTGGAGTAGAGGGAATGCTATTAGACAGGAACTTGAGAACATAAATTGGGAGCAGATGTTCTCAGTGAAATGCACAGCAGAAATGTGGCAAATGTTTAGGGAACATTTGCATGGTGTTCAACATAGGTATGTTCTGTTGAGGCAGGGAAAAGATGGTAGGGGAAAAGAAGCATGGTGTACAAAGGATGCAGAAAAACTAGTTAAGAAGAAAAGAAAAGCCTGAGAGGTTCAAGAAACTAGGTACTATTAGAGCTCTAGAAAATTACAAGGGTGCCAGGAAAGAGCTTAAGAATGGAATTAGTAGAATAGAAGGGGCTATGAAAAGGCCTTGGCGAGCAGGATTAAGGAAAATGCCCAAGGCATTCTACAAGTACATGAAGAGCAAGAGGCTGAACAGTGTGAGAATAGGACCAAACAGGTGTGATAGTGGAAATGTGTGCATGGAGCCGGAGGAGGTAGCAGAGGTACTTAACGAATTCACCAGTCAAAAGGACTTTGGCAAAGTGGGGTTGACTTACAGCAGACTGGAATGCTTGAGTGCATAGATATTGAGAAAGAGGATGTGCAGGAGCTTTGGAAAGGCATTAAGTTAGATAAGTCGCCGGGATCGGATGAGCTGTACCCCAGGCTACTGTGGGATGCAAGAGGGGAGACTGCTGAGCCTCTGGGGATGATCTAGGGATGGGAGAGGTACCAGAGGATTGGAAGGTTGCAAACATTGTTCCCCTGTTCAAGAAAGGGAGTAGAGATAACTCAGGAAATTATAGACAGTAAGTCGTACTTCAGTGGTGGGCAAGTGTTGGAGGTGATCCTGAGAGGCAGGAGATATGAGCATTTGGAGTGACTAAATCTGAGTAGAGATAGCAGCACAGCTTTGTCAAGGGCAGGTAATGCCTTACGAACCTGTTTGAATTCTTTGAGGATGTAATATAACACATTGATGAAGGTAGAGCAGTGGATGTAGTGTATATGGATTTCGGTAAGGCATTTGATATGGTTTCTCATGTAAGGCTCATTCAGAAAGTAAGGAGACATGGGATCCCAGGAGACCTTGCTTTATGGATTGAGAATTGGCTTGTCCACAGAAGGCAAAGGGTGGTGTAGATGATTCGTATTCTGCACGGAGGATGGTGACAGTGGTGTTTCACAGGAGTCTGTTCTAGGACCCCTCTTCTTTATGATTTTTATAAATGACCTGGATGAGGAAGTGGAGGGATGGGTTAGTAAACTTGCTGATGACACAAAGGTTGGGGGTGTTGTGGGTAGTCTGGAGGGTTGTCAGGTTACAGTGGGACATCAATAGGATGCAGAATTGGGCTGAGGAGTGGCAGATGGACTTCAACCCAAATAAGTGTGAAGTGATTCATTTCATTAGGTCAAATTTGAAGACAGAATATAATATTAATGGTAAGAATCTTAGTGTGGAGGATCTGAGAGACCTTGGGGTCCATCTCCATAGGACACTCAAAGCTGCTGCGCAGGTTGACGTTAGGAAGGCGTATGGTGTGTTGGCTTTTATCAACCGTGGGATTGAGTTCAAGAGCCGTGAGGTAATGTTATAGATAACATGACATTAGTTAGACCCCACTTGGAGTACTATGTTCATTTCTGGTCACCTCGCTACAGGAAGAATGTGGATACCATAGCGAGAGTGCAGAGGAGATTTACAAGGATGTTGCCTAGATTGGAGAGCATGCCTTATGAGAATAGGTTGAACTTGGCCTTTTCTCCTTGGAGTGACAGAGGATGAGAGGTGACATGATAGAGATGTATAGGATGATGAGAGGCATTGATTGTGTGGATAGTCAGAGGCTTTTTCCCAGGGCTGAAATGGCTAGCATGGGGGACATAGTTTTAAGGTGCAAGGGGATGTCAGAGGTAAGTTTTTCCACAGAGAGTGTGGGTGTGTGGAATGCACTGCCAGTGCCGGTGGTAGGGATGTATACAATATCTTTTAAGAGACTCTTAGATAGATACATGTAGCTTAGAAAAATAGAGGGCTATGCAGTAGGGAAATTCTAGGCAGTTTCTAGAGCAGGTTACATGGTCGGCACAACATTGTGGGCTGAAGGGCCTGTAATGTGCTGTACATTTCTATGTTTCTATGCAGGTCTCTAATTAGTTGCAGGTTTTGTGAACTTTGTGCCCCATTCATCACTCTGCTCAGTGCTAGATGCCATCATATTCCTAGCTCTGCTGGATTGGTCGATGAATTTACATAGGGTCAGCAGGCAAAGTTTTGAAAAAGGGCCATGGATGTGAAACGTTAACTGTGTTTCTCTCTCCGCATATGGTGCCTAACCTTATGGATGTTTTCAGCTTTCTTCAATAACATCCCTGTGCGGCGTGACATTCTACCATACAATATAACAAAACTCAGTGGGTACTTTACTCGATGCCTCCTGTACCTAATGAGGTGGCCGCCGAATGTACGTTCTTGGTCTTCTGCTGCTGAGCCCCACCACCATCAAGGTTCCAACGGGTCGTGTGTTCACAACTGCTCCTTGGACACACTACCGCTGTAATGTGTGGTTATTTGAGTTGCCACTGCCTTTCTGTCAGCTTGAACCAGTGTGGTCAATCCCCTCCGATCTCTCTCATTAACAAGATATTTCCCCACAGCTCACTAGATTTTTTTTCTTGTTTTGCACAGAAGTCTCTCTTGAGACTGTTGTGTGTGAAAATCACAGGAGATCAGCAGTTTCTGAGATACTCAAACACCCTGTCTGGCACCAACGATTATTCCCTGGTCAAAGTCATTTAGATGGCATTTCTTCCCCATTCTGTTATTTGGTCTAAGCAACAACTGAACTTTGACCATTTCTGCAAGCTTTTATGCATTGAGTTGCTGCCACACAATTGGCTAATTAGATACTTACATTAACTAGCAGGTATCCAAGTGTATCTGATAATGTGGCCTCTGAGTGTATTAGTCATTATTGCTGTAAAATTCTTTCATTTTAAATAGAAATTGAGGTGACAATCTCAATGGCATTGCAAGATCAATCTTTTTATTCATTAAGTATACTTCAAAGTTCCTTAAGGTTGTTATAGCCTGGGTGGTAATGGGGACAAGCTCCCACTACCTATTGAATGCTCCCAATGGCATGCACCTCAGGGAGCCTCTGACAACCAAGTCCAGCTCCTGGCCTCCATGTGTGGCTTAGCTACTGAGCCTGGCAGAACTGCTTTTACTGACAGCAGAAGGGGCAAAGCCGAGTTACTGGCACCTTAAAACCAGTCGCTTCAGGCAGATGGGGCTCGTCAGCCATGGTTGGCAGCTCATCTAGGAGAAGGAAAACTGATCTCAAACCTCCACTGTCTTGTGGCTACACCCACTCATGGGGAAGGCTGTGGGAGTAAACCCTGAGGGAAAAATCCAGAGTTGGAGTCCCTAAAGCAGTCCTACGTTGAGTTCAACGCTGACTGGCAACTCCTGTGATGCTTCTGCACCAAACTGTATTGGCCTCTGCAGTTCCTTTGAAGTATGGTGAGACGAGGGCTTCCGTTGGCCAGGATCGACCATGAACATTGCGTTCTGGCCGTCTAGATACGCAAGCCTGGGAAGTACAATATGGAGAGCAAACTGTTGCCCATGCAACAAGCTCCCCCTCTCCATGCATCTGCCACAGCTTTTATGGGTTTCAGATTTTGTTTCACCTGACATTTTGCTGTGCAGTTGTGGGAAATGTTATAGCCTTCAGTACAGCCAGCCTGAGTGAAACCTAATTTTGGTTTGTCACCCACAGCCGAAGTGTGTAACTTATAACATCCACTTTAGCAGATGCAAGGCTGGAAACTGAACTCTATTTGAAAAGGCAAGTCTATGGTCTTACACAGGGGCATTACAGTTCTGGATAGCCGAGAGGCTTTGCAGACTAGCACAAAGTCTTTTCATCTGCATGCTCCACTATTGCAGAGGAAGCCTGTGTGGCACCAAGTTGTGGGTGGGATGCTGGGTTGTAAAGAAGTGGGGGTTAGAGAGTATTGTGGTGGTATGGTTAGAGGAGATCGTAAGAGATAGAGAAGATCAGGCTGGTGAGAGTGGATTGGCAGGGGTAAGAACTTAAGGAGTAGGAGCTGCATTACCTTTCCCTTGGTACACTACCAGGTGAGAAAAATGCTCTCATCATCTATCTCTTTCAAACATACATGTTTCGGTGAGACCACCATATACTCTGAATTTCACAGAGTATCAGTCCACCCCACTGATAAGCCAACTCACCTTTCTCAGATCCCTACGTCACAGAAATCAGCCAGTTCGATTCTCTGAAAATCATATTAAGAAACAGCTATGAGCACTGGATACAGCAAGGACTAAGGGACTAGACAGCATCCTATTTGTAGTACAGAAGACCTTCACAGCAGAACTAGTTATGCCTCCAGCTAAGCTACAACAGTGCAGTTGCAACACCGGAACCTTCCCATGAATGTGGAAGATTGCCTTGGTCTACTCATTATATCATGTAGAGTTATCATATAAATATGGTAGGGTGCTTCCAATGCATCGGCAAGTTTGCGGCACTTGGAGGTTCATGGCAGGGAGAGTTTCTCCCTTCTGCTGCCTGTCAATCGGGACTTTGAGACTTTTTTTTTTACCATGCCCATGGTCTGCTCTTTATCAAATTATGGTATTGCTTTGCACTGTTGTAACTATACGTTATAATTATGTGGTTTTGTCAGTTTTAGTCTTGGTTTGTCCTTTTTTTTTGTGATATCACTCTGGAGGAACATTGTATCATTTTTTAATGCATGCGTTTCTAAATGACAATAAACAAGGACTGAGTGTCCTTATAATCTAATCTAATAAGGTAAAAAAGGGTGCCAAGGGAAGAATGATATCGCTGGGTGATGGGCGGACTATTCAAATGTATTGGAGTGGGATTGCAGCTATCTGAGTTTACTAACAGAGAAATGAAGGGTCAGAATATAGTGTGAAAAATCTCAGTTCTGCCTGCAAATCTCTGAGCTTCAATCCATTAATTTCTTCTGTTTTTGGATTTGAAAAGGATGCTCCCAGGATTGGAGGACCTGTGTTATGGGGCAGATTGACAAGGCTAGGTCTTTATTCCTTAGAATGTAGGTGACCTTGGAGAAATGTTTAAAATATTAAGAGGCATAGATAAGGTGGAAGGTAGCAGTCTTTTTCCCAGGGTAAGGGAGTTCAAATTACGGGGCATAGATTTAGGGTGTAAGGGAAAAGGTTTCGAAGGGGCCAGAGGGGCAAATTTTTTCATGCGGAGCATGGTGCGTATGTGGAAAGAGCTGCCAGAGGAAGTGGTTGAGGCAGGTACTGTGGTATCATTTAAGAAGTTCTTGAACAGTGGTATACAGTGGCAGGGTTATAGAGAGACGGGCAGATCACAGGAAATTGGGATTAGCTCGCTGAGCACTGTGATCAATATGGATTCATTCGGCTGAAGGGCCTATATCTATGTCTTATCGTTCCAAGACTCAGTTTGGACAACAGCAAATCAGACAGAACCTAAATATTTATTGACATCATAATTTAAACAGGAATTACTGAAGGTAACAGAATTGTCCTAGAATTCTGTGTAAGAAAAATGGTAATCTGACCCCAAAATATCACTGTCGACGGAGTTCTAGAATATAAAATATTACTTTGTTTCCATTGTTGCATTATTCTTTTGGATTAAGACCCTTGCATGTCTTTATTTAATGTAGCAAAATGAATGCTACCATTTACCATCTGATTCAAGCAAACTAAAAGTCAAAAGTATTCGTTAAGATCATCAGCAGGAAATGTGGCTAGTCGCAACTGTTTCTCTCTGACTAGAGTTAAACAGGAAGCAGAAGAATTTGAAGGCAAAAGGAACAATGCTTCGCTGTGTCTGAGGAGCTTCTAAACTGTCAAGATATGGAGCTGAGTTCCTCCAGTCTCTACAGTAAACTTCTACCCTTAATTCAACTCATGCTTCTTCTATCTTGCACGGCTATTGCAGGTAAGAATGCAGTTGATTTCAATATTTTTAGATTGTGGATTTTTAAAAATTACTGATAATACCAATGATCATTGGTTGCTGGTACCTTTGATTTAAGGAGGAACATCTCAAGTAGGCTTAAGCAGAAGGTTTAGATCTGTAATGTTACATTCAAATAAAAACTAAATGTTAGGGATAATCCACAGTTAATGCAGTATCGGTGGATAGAGTAACAGTCTACTGGAGGAACTCAGCAGCTTCTGCTGAGGAAAAAATAAATGTTGATGTTTTGGCTTGAAACTTTGCATCAAGTTTTTCCCCTTCACCCCAACAAATGTTGCTCAAGCCTAGCAGATTGTTTTTTTTTGCTCCAGGTTCCAGTCAGTCCCTTGTGTCTCTATAGATTTCAGGTCAATGATCCTTTATCAAACTTGGAACATAGAGAAAGTAAACATATTCTATGTCATAGAGAAGACGAACAATGGAGAACAAAGTAAATGCCCCGACAAAGGGAGCAGGAAGGGTTTTTAAAGACCTGCTGAATATCACCATATTTTGTTTTAATTTACAGTTTTCAGCATCTGCAGTTTTATCTGAATTTGTGCTACATTTCAAAACTGCTCATTAGGCTTCAAGTTATGTTTGATGGGCAAATGGAAACATCATATTTGGCTACATGATGAACTGTGGACACGTATAGAATTGACCATCCCATAAATAGAGTTCTGGTTTTGATGCACGAACGTTCCAGTTCATCAAATATGCAAATAATTTTATATTAACAGGTGGTGGATTTTTAGTTACCATATTATTCATTTTCAGGACGTCGGCCATGCACTCAAGGCCAACATTTATTGCCGTACTTAATTCAGTATTTCTCCCCTCTTGAGTCTTTTATTTTTGACACGTGCCAAGGTACAACAAAAAACTTGCATTGCATACTATCCATACAGATCAATTCTTTAAAATGCTACATTGAGGTAGTACAAGGTAAAACAATAACAAGATGCAGAATAAAGTGTTAGAGTACAGAGAAAGCACAGTGCAGACAGATGGTAAGGTGCAAGATACATTGTGGGATTAAGAGTCCATTTTATTGTACTGGAGAAACACTCAGTAGTCTTATAATGGCAGAACAGAGGCTGTCCCTGAGCCTGGTGGTACATGCTTCCAGGCTTTTGTATCTTCTGCCCGATGGGAGAGGGAAGAAGAGAGAATGCTCAGTGTCTTTGATTATGTTGGCTCCTTACTGAGGCAGAAGTACAGACTGAATCCATAGAGGAGAGGCTGCAGAAAAGAGTGCATAAAAGATTTACAAGGACATTGCCAGGACTCAAAGGACTGGGTTTTTGAGATGATCAACAATCTAAGACGTTATTCATTGTGCAGAGGAAAAAGGATGGGTGATCATAGGTATAAAAAACCATGAGGGGGCATATATAAGGGTGAATGTGCAGTCTGAGAGGAAGTCGTTCAGTCTGGTACCTTTGCAACATTTATAAGGCATATCCACAGATGCATGAATAGAGAAGATTTAGAGCAGGGGTACCCAACCTTTTTTAAGCCATGGATCCCTACCATTAACCGAGGGGTCTGTGGATCCCAAGTTGGGAGCCCCTGGTTCAGAGGGATATGGGCCATTTTCAGACAAATGGAACCAGCTTAGATGGGCATCTTGTTTGACGTGAATGATTGGGACCGAAGAGCCTGGTTCAGTGCTGCATGACTCTACGAGCAGCCTTGTTGAACTGCTGCAAATCTGGTGAGGATTGTGGATTTGAGGGCTGCTGTTCAAGTATCACGGGAAAGTAACTGAAGCGCATGTTGCACCTGGAAGAAAAAACGGCAACTGATGTGCTCTCCGGTGGAAGGACTAGATGGTTAGTTGTTGCGAGTGGAATGCCCACCTAGTGGTCTGTGTATCCTGCCTGACGTTGAGCTCCCTCATATAGGCAGTTGGAGGATATTCTACCCCACTCCTGAAATGTGTCTGCAGATTGTGGAGAGAAATTAGATTTTCTACCCACTTTGAACTGCTCAAGGAGCCGTAGTTTTTATTTGGCCGGTTCAGCTAAGTTACCAGCCCCCTAGAGCTGAAGGTTGTGAGCACAGTGATAGAGATCTTCTGAAAACCAATCAGATATAATAGCAAAGAAATACAGACAGCCTCAAAAATTTTTATACGGTATATAAAGTTCAATACAGATACATTTTCTTTTTGCACCAAAATAGGGACATCAGTACTTGCTGATGTCAATCTGACTGGCAAGAGAGTGAAGCAAGTCAGAATGAGTGAGTACAGTACTAAATTTGTAACTTTTAGATAGTCAGTTTACAATCCAAAACTAGGGAAATGAATCTAAACAAGGGAGATTATGTAGGAGTGAGACGTGAGTTGCAATGCTAGGTTGTGGAGTTTCATTAAAAGGCATGATATTTGATGGGTAATAGGTGACATTTAAAGCAGAAGTACAGGAACAGTGACTGTTATAATTCCATCCTTGACTAACCTTAAAATGCACAAGGATACATAACCCAACTTTGGCTAATATTAGCTACAAATTGTATTAGATCCAGTGAAGAGTAGTTTTGCCAGACTAAGTTGCAAACCTAAGTATTGGAAGTAGTTTAGGTTTCAGCTAAGTGAAAAAAATAATTAAAAGGGCACAAGTAGGCACTGAGAGTATACTTGCAGAGAACATAAAAGTAGACTCTAACAGTTCCTCCAGGTATCTAAAAAGAGAAAGTCAAAATGATGTCAAACATAAATCGCCAATAAAAATGGGAGAATTCGTCATAGGAATTGATGGATGAATTAAATGGTTCCACTTTGACAGAGGAGAATACAAGTAAACCCACAAAAATGTTAAGGAACCAGGAATCTAATGAAATTGGAGGATTAAGAACAAAAAGGAAAGAAACAGTGCTGATGAAATTAATGGCACCCAATAGATCCCCAGGACGTGATCACTTGCAACCTAGAAGACTGAAGGTAACCATTAGAAACAGTGGATGCAGTAGTAATCATTTCCAGAGTTCTATAGTTTCAGCACATTGAAAAATGGCAAAAGTAACTGGTGGATATTGCAGGGATCAGTGTTTGGGCATCAGTCATTCATAATATTTATCAATGATTTAGATGAGGAAGAGAATGTAATATTACAACTTTTGCTACTGCCCTTAAACGTAAGTGGGATTATAAATTGCGAGGAGGATGCAAGGGGTTTCAAGGCAAATTGGATAGACTGAGTTAATGGGCAAGGACATGGTGGATGTGGTATAAAGTGGATAAATATGAAGTTAGCCACATTGGTAATAATACAATGCAGGTACATCGTATTATTTAAAGTGTTATAGTGGGAAGCATTGATGTAGATATCCTTGACGATGAGCCACCAAAACAGATCTCATGGCAGGCAGTTAAGAAGGCAAGTCTTTTATGACTTTCATAATGGAAGGATTTGAATATTGGAGTAAAGATGTCTTGGTACAATCATAAATTCCTTGGTGATACCACAAATGGAATATTGTGAACAGTTTTAGTCTCCTGAACCACATACAATAAATAATATATAAGCCATTGAGAGAGAACTAGAATGATTCTGAGAATGGTAGAACTGTCATACAAGGATAGATTTTATTCACCACAACTTAGAAAACATGAGAGGACAACTAAATAAACATTCAATACTTGCAGGCAATAATAATTGGGCATCTAAAGGATTTTTCCCCTGGCTGGCACACCTAGAATGAGAGGTCACAATGTCAGGTACAGTGCAAAAGATTTAGTACTGAGCTGAGGAAGAGACCTCTCCTGAAGAAGGGTCTCAGCACAGAATGTTGACTGTTTATTAATTTCCATGGATGCTGTCTGACCTGTTGAGTTCCTCCAGCATTTTGGGTGTTGCTGAGGAGACTTTTCACCCAGAGGGCGGTGAGCTGTGGAATTCACTGCCACCAGGCTTACTGGGATCGAGCCTCAATTTTATTTTAGAATGAAATAGATATGTTTGCGGATGCAAAAAACATCATGGAGTATCGGTATCAGGAGAGAAGAGGACTGTGGTACTGAAATAGATGATAAACACAGCTGGTACTGTTCTATATTCTATGTCTTCAGCACTACAGCAAGCATGTTGCCTGGTCCAGATATTTTCAACTATGCCTTGATATCTCGTACAGAGAACCAAGTTGGTCAAAGCAAGGCTTCTGTGATGGCGAGATATCAGGGGGAAGTCGAAACGGGTTACCTATTCAGCACACCTGGCTGGAAATGGTTGCAAATGCTTCAGCCCTTCCCTTGATCGTTATAATCATTCAGCACGTGGACAGTTTTCTCCTGCTTGTTGTCTATTTGTCTAACACACCTCAAAATATGATTTGGCACATAGAACACAGAACAGGTACAGTGATGTTGTGTCAAACTAATTCAATTTGTAATAAAAAGCCCAACAAAAGTAATCAGTCTGCACAACGTCCATATCCTTCCATTTCCCACAGATTCACATGCCCGTCCAAGAACGCCTATATTGCACTTGACTCCACCACGACCTGTGGCAGCTTACTCCAGGAAACAACCACTCTTACATTAAATGAATGCTCACTGGAATAAGACCTTTCAACCCTGGAAAAAAGATAGCAGCTATCTATTCTCCCCGTGCCTCTCAGACCTCCCCTCTGTCTCCACTGCTCCAGAGAAAACAACCCAGGTTTATCTAACATCTCCTTATAGCAGATGCCCTCTAATCCAGATAGTATCCTGGTAAAATTTTACTGCACCCTCTCCAAAGCCTTGACATTCTTCCTATAATGACACAACCAGAATTCAATACAATACCCCAGATGCAGCCTAACACGTGTTTTGTAAAGGTGCAACATAATTTCCCGACTCTTGAACTCAGTTCCTCGACTAATAAAGGCAAGGATACCAAGTGCTTTCTTTACACCTTATCGACATGCAGCCACTCTCAAGAAGCTATAGACTTGAACACCAAGATCCTTCTGCACGTCAGCACTGTTAAGGGCCCTGTCATTAACAGAACACTATACCTTTACATTTGATCTCCCAAAGTGCATAACCTCATAGTTGGACTGATTAAATTCCATCTGCCATTTCTCCACCTATATCCTGCTGTGTTCTTTGCTGGTCATCTATGTTATCCACAACACCACCAATCCTTGCATCACCTTCATTGACTGGTAATAAAACAAACAGCTTAGGACCCTGTACAGATCCCTGCAGAACACCATGAGTCATGGAGCTCCAGACCAATACGCTCTTTCTTCTATTGGCAAGCCAAGTGGCCTAAGCACCTCAGATCCCATGCATCTTAATCTTCTGGCTGAGCCTCCCATGAGGGAACTTGTCAAATACCTTACTAAAACCCATGTAGGCAATATCCACAGTTCTACCTTCATCCATTACCCTTGTCAAAAACTCAGTTAATTTAGTCAGACATGACATTTAGTCATGCCCTGCACAGTGCCACACTGACTGTCCTAGTTATGTTTTCCAAATGCTTAGATCATATTCCTAAGAATCATTGCCATTAACTTTCCTTGAACTGACTTGAAACTTACCAGTAAATAGTTTCTAGGATTATACCTATTTCACATTGGCTACTTGCCAGTTCTTCTGGATCTGGTCTGTGGCTAGACAAGAGAAGACACAAAGTTATCGGTCAAGGTCACAGCAATCTTATCCCTGCCTCTCTCAACAGCTTGAGATATATCCCATTGGGTTCTGGGGACTTAACCACCTTAATGTTCTTTAAGAGATTAAACACTACCTCCTCCTTTAGCTCAATATACCCGAACATCATCTTATACTCCACCTCCATGTGTGCAGATGCTTGATCTGATCCATTGTATGATTGTTTAGTCCTCTTTGTTGCATGCTGCTTTTGATGTTTAGTGTTCCTATGGTTCTGCTCATGTGTCTAAATGTTGCCTTGAGTTCTTAATTACCGGCTGTTAGTCAATTCTCCTAACTCACCGAAACCTCACAGTGGGTGTTCATCTTCTGTTCTTAGAATTTTCACATGTACATCTTGACCTTCCAGCACCTCAGTGGAGATCAGTCATGATGATAGTAAGGTCCTACATAGGAGGCTGGTCAAGAAGGTTCAGTCGCTTGTCATTCAATATGAGGTAGTAAATTGGATTAGACATTGGTTTTGTGGGAGAAGCCAGAGAGTGGTGGAAAAAGGTTGCCTTTCTGAAGACCTGTGACTAGTGGAATACCACAGGGATTGGTGCTGGGTCCTTTGTTGTTTGTCTTCCATATCAATGATCTGGATGATAATGTGGTTAACTGGATCAGCAAAATTGCTGATGACACCAAGACTGGGGGTTTAGTGGACAGCAAGAAAGAATATCGTGGTTTGCAGCCAGATCTGGACCAGCTAGGAATATGGGCTGAAGAATAACAGATGGAATTTTATGCAGACAAGTGTGAGGTGTTACACTTCAGTGGGACCAACCAGGGTAGGTTTTACACACAGGAGTGCTGTACAACAAAGGGATCTGGGAATACAGGTCCATAGTTCATTGAAAGTGGCATCACAGATAGGTGGGGTCATAAAGAAAGCTTTTGGCACATTGGCCTTCATAAATCCAAGTACTGAGTGCAGAAGATGGGATGTCACGTTGATGTCTAAGACGTTGGTGAGGCCTGATTTGGAGTATTGTGTGCAGTTTTGGTCACCTACCTATGGAAAGGATGTAAATTAGTTTGAAAGAGTACAAAGAAAATTTACAAGAATGTTGCCGGGACTGGAGTACCTGAGTTATAAGGAAAGATTAAATAGGCTAGGACTTTATTCCTTGGAACGTAAAAGATTGAGAGGAGATTTGATAGAGGTTTACAAAATTATAAGGGTTGTAGAAGGCGTAAATGTAAGTGGAGTGTTTCCACTGAGGTTAGGTGGAACTACAACCAGAAGCTATCAGATAACATTGATCATCCACATATTTTCAGTTTACCCTAGACAAGAAAGTATGGATTAGGAACATTGCCTGATTTGTGATATCTCCCTTATTGCCTATGATTGTTAATTGAAATGAATGATGAATAATTAATCATGGGTTAAGGGTGAAAGGTGAAAAGTTTAAGGGGAACATGAGGGGAAACTTTTTCACTCAGGGGGTCATGAGAGTGTGGAACAAGCTGCCAGCACAGGTGATGCATACGAGCTTGATTTCAACATTTAAGAGAAGTTTGGATAGGTACGTGGCTGCTAGAGGTATGGGGAGTGGGGGGGGAGGGGCTATGTTCCCAGTGCGGATCAATGGGAGTAGGCAGTTTGGCACAGACTAAACCCACTTGAAGAACAACAGTCCGTTCTACACAGAGCAGTGGTAAAATATAACTTCCATGCAAGGCAGACGACAATTTTCTTAGAAAAATACAGCATAGAAACATGCCCTTCAGCCCTTTTCTATGAATCTATATAAGAAATATATCTGTTATAGTGTTTTTTTCCAGTGGGGAACTAAATGCTATAATTAGAAGTAAAGACGTGTGTTCGTAAATGCAGAGGTAAGTGTTTCTATTTATAGGACTGACCAAGAAACGTATCGTCTGTGCACAATTGCCTTGCATGGAAGTTATATTTTATCATTGATCTGTGCAGAACAGAGTGTGGTTTTTCAAGTGGGTTGTTTGGAAAGTTTGTCATGGAAACCAATACTACAAAGTTTTTCAAGGTTAAATTCCGTTACTTGTTTCATGATGTGTTGATTAATTATTTATCATTCATTTCAATTAACTATCAGGCAATAAGGGAGATATCACAAATCAGGCAATGTTCCTGATCCATACTTTCTTGTCTAGAGTAAACTGAAAATATGTGGATGATCAATGTTAACTGATAGCTTAATAGTCATTTTTCAAAAGTGTTAGCATGTTATTTCATTGTGGCTAAATACTTTAAGCACATTAGTGCTCATTCACTCCCTTGTATCCCTTGCACTATACAACAGTAAAGCAATTTATTTCTGCAGTTTTCAACTGGTTGAAACTGCTAAAAGGAACTCAGCTCCTTCAGCTGAAGATCTGAGAAAACCTTTTGTTTCTTTATCAGTTTTTCTGTTTCACACTGTTATTTTTTCTCTTGTTCACTTGTTCTTATCCTGCTTCTTTTTGTCTACAAGTAGAGCCCATTGCCAGATTGGTCATTATTACACATTCATTGATAACTTTGAAAACTGAGTGGGATAAAGGCTTCAAGGAGAATAAAATTGGAGGAATATGGGCAGAATAAAGCAATGGGACAAATCTTAGAAAGCAATGAAGTCAACTTAATGGACAACAGCCTCCTTGGAACCTCCCACTCTGAATCCACCGCTACCTACAAAGTTATCTCAGTATTGAAAGTGCACGTCCATTGTCAGTGACTTGGAAAGTATTTATTATAAAACTAGTGGTGCTTACAATCAAAATATTATTCCCTACATACTGTACACATGAGATTCTGCAGATGCAGAGAAACACAAGATATTGGAGGAGATCAGCAGGTCAGGCAGCATCTATGGAGAGGAGTAAGGAGCCAACAATGTTATGTTTTGTGACTTCAAAACATTAAACTAATTCAAGGGAAGACACAGGAGACCGACATGTGAGTGAGTCTAACTTCGTGTTTACTTTGAGCGAGGGGCGCACATATCACGTGTGATGATATATGCAATTCACATATTTATACATATAACTTGCAATTAATTATTTAAATGAATAAGAATGTTTAATCAAACTATATATGTGTGTGTGCGTGTGTGTATGTGTGTGTATATATACACACATACACACACACACACACACATACATACACACAAAGGACTGTGAGAACAGCAGAGAAGGTCATAAGGGTCTTCCTACCATCCGTCGGGGACATTTATCAGGAGCGCTGCATATGCAGCGCCCTTTGTATTATTAAGAATCCCACCCATCCATCCAGCATCCTCTTTGACTTTCTACCATCAGGCTGGAGACAATGCTGCAAAAAAAAAATGAATGGTCAGGATGAGAAACAGTTTCTTCCCCCAGGCTATTAGGCTTCTGAGCTCCCTGCCACATCATATTTGAAGTATCACTGGTTAATCTGTTCCGTACCTTACAACACTTAATATTAATGCACTTTAGTTTGTTATTTATGTGTGATTCATCTGTAGATTTTATCCTTACCTTCATAAGTTATCATGTGTTATGTGTACTACTGCGCTTTACACTCTGGTTTGAAGAAACATTGTCTCGTTCCTATATACATTATACGGTTATATACATGTATATAGTTAAATGACAATAAACTTGACTTAGTTTATTTTTCTTTCCAATTGGAAATATATTGTACCAATTTGCATAGCTCAACTAAATCTCCCTGCAGTATAAAAAGTTCACAGCATACCTCACCCAAAGGGATCTCTCCATTTTACCTTCTATGGAGTTAACAAGTATAGCTTGGATTTATGAGTCCAGGTAATCTCTGTACAAATGGAGTTAATGGTCGAGGGAGGGGTGCGGGGGTGGTGTGTGATGCAGATGTAAGCTTGAAGTCCATCAACAGCAAATATTTTTGATGCCGGAACTTTCTAGAGCTACTTAGTTCAACATTGATCAATTGCAATTTAATAGCCATACTATGAAAGGTACAGAATTACCGATTGCATACTGGGCAGCTGTCTCTCCTGAGAATTCTACTTCTGCTTCTTTCATGAATCTGACTGCTAAGGTGAAACTGGTATCCACCTACTCTATGCAGATGCCTGGTATCACTATTTAGACAAGTGCAGTTAAAAGTAAGATATTCTTTTTAAACCATTATGTGTATCTATTCCTTCCTATCACAACTGTTTTCCTTCCTTCTTGTGTTTAAGAGACTGAGGTCTCACTGTGTCTGGATGCATTAAATGATCCTTCAGAATACAACCACTGATAGATTTGACCAAATTTTGCACTTGGTTTTGATCTTATTTAGCCTTTGCCTCACATTCTCATTGTTGTTTCTGGTTACATTTCATTCAAGGCAGTTCATAAGTATATATCGTGATACAGATTAGGAGCATATTTTAACACATTATTTCTGTGCTGTTAGTCTAAATGCAATGTTGCTTAAACATTCTAATTTCTAAATAATTTCTTTTTTTAACAGATTGTACTTTGGAGTAAACTATTCAAAGATTTCACCGCCCCCTTGCATCAGAATATCAGATTCAGATTTAATTATCACATGAGAAATGCAACATTTGCATTAACAACCAACACAGCTAAGAATGTGTTTGGTTCGCATTGCAATGACCCAAATGAGTAAGTGACCTTAGTTGTTTGTGGGAGATTTTGGACGTGGTATGTGGCTAATCGGCCTTTATTTCCACGCGAGTCATCAATAAAGCCATCTGCTATCACCCTCTAAATTACTTTCCTCCCTTGATGTTTTCTTTAAGCATTCCCAGGCAGGTCGTCAAACAGTAGACAATAGGTGCAGGAGTAGGCCATTCAGCCCTTCAAGCCAGCACCACCATTCACTGTGATCATGGCTGATCATCCACACTCAGTACCCTTTTCCTGCCTTCTCCCCATATCCCTTCACTCCGCTATCTTTAAGAGCTCTATCTAACTCTTTTTTGAAAGAATCCAGAGAATTGGTCTCCACTGCCTTCTGAGGCAGAGCATTCCACAGAACCTCAACCCTCTGTGTGAAAAAGTTTTTCCTCAACTCCGTTCTAAATTGTCTACCCCTTATTCTTAAACTGTGGCCTCTGGTTCTGGACACCCCCAACATCGGGAGCATGTTTCCTGCCATGACAGCACTGCTCTCCAAAGTGTGTCTTAATGATTATAGAAAGTGAAAAAGAAGGCTAAAAGTGGCTAGTTCAACCCCCACCATCAACCTCTCCCTTCTTTGACTGGTAACCCAAAAGTGAGGCTGGAGATCATCTGTTCTTTAAGCCTCCCAACAAAATAGCTGCTTTCGAATGTGGTGCATTAACCACAATGTTTTCTTCTGTTACTATCTGCCTTCAGTTCCATTGCCAGGAGGATAACTGTGCCAAGATTACACCCTGACACGTGAATGATCAAAACTTAAATTCATCCACCTACAGCTTCAATTCAGCTAGATCTAGCAAGTGCAGTCTATAGTAGCCCACCTCACAGCAGGAGACCAGGAGGAAACTGGCTCCGTAAAGTGCTGTTCCCACCCTGAAAGGGTTAGAGTCAAGTTGAGTTTATTGTCATATGTAGGAGTACATGTATGCACAGGTGTAAAAAAAAACTTACAGCAGTAGCACAAGCACATATTATCATCCTCAACATTCACAAGAAAGAACAAAAATTGTGCAAGTAAAAATGTCTGTTGGAGTGCAAAGAGATCAAAGCGGTTACAGTTTTGCAAAGGAAAACAGTCTGCAAACAGAATGCCTGCCTTCAGCAAGCCCAGCCATACAGCATTTAGATTTGTGCAGAAATTATTAAAAGTATGTTTACTTCATGTGAGTAACGAATACGTTCCCGACACCAGTGTTCCTGACCCTGGCTCCAGCCACATACCTGCCCCACTCCAGAGCCCATCTCTGAGCACAGATCTGTCTGTAACTTAAAACTCACCTACAAAACTCTGATGGTTACGGGACTTGGAAAGTCACACAGGTGGAACTAACACACAAGGTAGAGGTAATTTTATATCCTGAAGGACAAACATAGGAACATGAGAAATTCTGCAGATGCTGGACATCCAAAGAAACACACACACAATGCTGGAGGAACTCAGCAGGTCAGGAGGCATCCTTGGAAATGAACAAACAGTCAATGTTTCGGGCTAATACCCTTCTTTGGAACTTAAGGAAAGGTTCTGGCCCAGGTTCCTAAACCTGACCGGTCTCTAACCGCAATTTGTTAGACACCACCAGTTCAGTCTCAGGTGGAACGTGCTACATACACCACCATTTGAAGCCTTGAAATTACCCAGATCATTATAGATAGTAAATCAGCATACAATTAGGACTTCCTGTGTGTTTTATCACACTGCACTGTTTCAGTAGTCTGCTATTTTCTTTACTCGGAATTAGTTAATGTGTTTGCCTGGAAATTCTGGGGATGGGAACTCTCGAGAGTCTGAGCTAAAGGCTAATTAACATATTCTGTTACAGAAAGCTATTCAGCCCATCAAGTCTGTGCCAGCTCCCATTAATCCCAATGACCTCCCCCCCCCCACCCCCCACATTTCCACGTGGTTTTGTATCATTCCGGGATGATTTCAGGGTTGAAAGGCTTATCCTAAGAGAAGTGTTTGATGCACTGTGCCTTTATTAACTGGAATTTAGAAGAATCAGGAGTGACTTAATTGAAACCTATGGAATGGTGAAAAGCCTTGATAGAGTGGATGTGGAGAGGATGTTTCCGATGGTGGGAAAGTCTAAGACCAGAGGACACAGCCTCAGAATAGAGGAGCATCCTTTTAGAATGGAGATGAGGAGGAATTTCTTTAGCCAGAGTGGTGAATCTGTGGAATTTGTTGCCACAGGCAGCTATAGAGGCCAAGTCATTGGGTATATTTAAGGCAGAGATTGATAGATTCTTGATTAGTTAGGAAATGAAGGGATATGAGGAGAAGGCAGGAGACTGGGGCTGATGGGGAAAATGGATCAGCCAGGATGAAATGGCAGAACAGACTCGATGGGCCAAGTGGCCTAATGCTGCTCCTATATCTTTCTTATGGTATTTCATTTCATGTTCCCATCAATTACCCGTTAATTATTTTACCATTTAGATCCAACAGACGGTCATTTACAGATAATAATTAATACAGTTATATACCAGCACATCTCTGAGATCTCAGCAGAAACTGGATTTCCCAGAGTAAACCCATGTGGTCAGAAGGAGAACGTGCTGATGCCTCATTGCGAGCACCCGACGTAAGGGTCGAATCTGGGTGCTTGGAGCTGCAAGGCAGCAGCATTGGTTCTCTGTCAAAACGCCATTCGGAAACCGAGCTGAGACTGCTGGTGGAGAGGTGACTGTGGTTTTATTTACAGCAGGGTGACGTTAGGATCAGAGCGACATAGCAATGTAGTGCCACATTGGGACTGTTAGATGGAAGAAGGCCCAACAGGTTTCTTGTCCTGGAGTATTTAGATTAGATTAGATCAGATTAGATTCAACATTATTGTCATTGTGTCGAGTACAGATACAAAGCCAATGAAATGCAGTTAGCATCTGACCAGAAATGCAAAGAATCGTGTTATTTACAAAATAACTACGAATAAAAAGTAAGTGCTACAGCACACAAATATAAAAGTACTGAGACAGTACAATATGGATGCAATACTGCTTAGCGCTGTGATGTGAGGTTCAGCAGTGTTACAGCCTCAGGGAAGGAGCTCTTCCTGTGCCTGCTGGTGCAGGAGCGGAGGCTCCTGTAGCGCCTACCGGATGGGAAGGGAGTAAAAAACTTACAGCAGTAGCACAAGCACGTCCATGGTTAGGGTGAGATGCATCCTTGATAATGCTTTTCGCCCTGCCCAGGCAGCGTTTATGGTAGATGTTCTCAATGGTGGGCAATTGGGTGCCGATAATCCTCTGGGCAGGTTTCACCACACGTTGGAGTGCTTTACGGTCCGATATGGGACAATTGCCATACCACACTGAGATGCAGTTGGTGAGTATGCTCTCAATGGTACAGCCGTAAAAGTCCGTCGGTATCCTGGGACAGAGGTGAGCTTTCTTGATGCTCCGCAGGAAATAAAGGTGTTTTTGATCAGGATGGAGGAGTTCAGGGACCGGGTGAGATCCTCAGAAATGTAGACACGAAGGAATTTGAAGCTTGATACACATTCCACTACAGCTCCGTTGATGTAGATGGGGACGTGAGTGTGGCTCCTAGCATGCCTGAAGTCCACAATGATCTCCTTGGTCTTCTGGGTGTTAAGGGCCAGGTTGTTGTCAGCACATCACGTGGCCAGGTGCTGGACCTCGTCCCTGTAGGCCGTCTCGTCATCCCCTCTGATCAGGCCAACCACCGTGGTGTCGTCTGTAAACTTGATTATGGAGTTAGAACCATGTACAGGAATACAGTCATAGGTGAAAAGAGAGTACAGAAGAGGGCTCGACACACAGCCTTGAGACACGCCGGTGTTCAGGGTGAGAGTGGAGGAGGAGAGGTTCTCTAACTTAACTGATTGGGGTCTGTTAGTCAGAAAGTCCAAGGTCCAATTGCAGAGGGATGAGCTGATACCAAGCTGGCGAAGTTTGGCGATCAGCTGCACACCTAGCTGCCATTTTCTGAGATACCTACTGTACCTAATAAAGTGACCACTGGGTGAATGCCAATGGTCTTCTGCTACTGTAGCCCATCCACCTCAAGGTCTGATGTTTTGTGCATTCAGAGGGGCTTTTCTCCACACCACTGTTGAAACGTGTGGTCATTTGAGTTACCATCTCCTTTCTGTCAGCTTGAACCAGTCTGGCCATTCTCCTCTGACCTCTCCAATTAACAAGGCATTTTCAACCACAGAACTGCTGCTCATTGGATGTTTTTTGTTTCTCGCTCCGTTCTCTGTAAACTCTGGAGACTATTGTGTGTGAAAATCCCAGGAGATCAGCAGTTTCTGAGATGCTCTAACCACCCTGTCTGGCACCAACAATCATTCCACGGTCAAAGACACTTAGATCACATTTTTCCCCCATTCTAATGTTTGGTCTGAACAGCAACTGAACCTCTGGACCATGTCTGCGTGCTTTTACGCATTGATATGCTGCCTCATGATTGGCTGATTAGAGAGCTGCATTAACGAGTAGGTGTACTTAACAAAGTGGCTATTGAGTGTTTACATCCTTCAGAGAAGTGGAGATCCATAACCTAGCAACTATCCGGGTGCATGTCATCTGTCTGCTTTTATTCACAGATGAAACAGCGGATTTTAAAATTATTCAGCACCCTCCAGAGGCCAATGTTTCTGTGGGCAACAATGTAGTGATGATGTGTTCCTGGGACAGCAACCAGATTGAGAGCGTCAGAGTGAACTGGCTAAAGGACAACATCAACATTTTTTCAAACAAAACAGGAAAATACCAGTATGGAAGGACAAAGTACATTGTTGAAATGAACAGCTCAAGCCTTACCATTCTGAGTGTCTCGCAGAATGACTCTGCAATCTACCACTGCGAGGTATTCGTGGAAATTCCATCATTCAGAAGAGCAAGGGGAGAAGGGACAATATTAAACGTCATTGGTAAGATGATTCATTGTGCTTCTACCTTATGAATTAAATATGCACAACAGACATGTATGTTTTATCTATTATACTTGCAATTTTCCCATCCAGGCAGATTCTATTGCTATTCCGGATGGAGTCATAGAGTTACACACAGAGAAAAAAAAATTGCTGAAGGAACTCAGCAGGTCACTGGAGGGAAATGAACAGCCAACATCTTGATTTTCTACCAGGACTATAAAGAAGAAGGGCAAAAGTCAGAATAAGAAGGTGGGGAAGGGGAGGAGCAATAGCTGCAGGTGATAGGTGAATCCAGGGGAGAGGAATGGGCATAATGTGAGAAGCTGGGAGGTGATAGGTGGAGGAGGCGAAGGGCTGAAGAAGATGGAAGCTGATAGGAGCGTGTAGTGGGCAATGGAGTAAAGGAGGTAGATAACTGGAGGGAGAAAGGTGTGGGTCTTGAGGACAGGGAAGGGAAGGAGAAGGGACCAGAGGGACAAGGGAAAACTAATGGGAGGGGAACAGGTAGGTATAGCTAATGGAAGTTAGAGAAATAAATATTGATACCATCAGTTTGGAGGCTTCCAAGAGAGAATATAAAGTGTTATTCCTCTAATCTGTGTCTCACCTCAACTTGGAGTACTGCAGGCCGAGCACAGACATATTTGTATGGGAATGGGAAGTGGAAGTATGAGAGATCCTGGCTGTTATGGCAGATGAAGAGATAGGGAGCAATGGAATAGAAGCAGGACCTTTGACCCCACTTGTCCATGCTGATCAAAGTGCGTAGCTGAACCGGTCCCATTTGCCTGCATTTGCTGATATGCCTCTAAAGGTTTCCTGTCCATGTACCTGTATAAAATGTCTTTTAAACATTGTAATTGTATCCACGCTACCACTTCCTCTGGCAGCTAGTTCCATATAACCTCCACCATCTCTCTGAAAATCTTGCACTTCAGGTCCCGTTTAAATCTTTCCCCTCTCTCCTTAAACCTATGTCCTCTAGTTTAACACGCTCCTACAATGGGAAACAGAGTATGAACATTCACCTTATTAATGCCCCCAATGATTTTATAAACTAGGAATTGACCCTTCAGGCACCTACACGCCAGAAAAAAAAACAGCGCAGCATATGCAATCTCGCTTTTTTATTTAAAGTAAGGCAAAGACTCCCGAGAAAGCCAAAAATATAGTCTGTTACAAATGCACCATCGGGAAGTTTTTAATAATGCTTTAAAACCAGCAAAGTAACCAGAACAGTGTCTGGACACGTGCATCTGTGCTGTACAGGGGTTCTGTGTTGAATTAGATTCCAGGCCATTGGTATTCTACTGACCTCTGCTGGAATATTGTATAATTGCACATAGGGGGCAGTTCAATACAGTCTGTTAAACATCAACAGTTAAACATCCTCCAAAAACTCATTGAGCAAGGTCCTTGGTAACAACTAGCTGCAAGGAGATTCTGGAACTGTAACTCTGTATTATTTAGTCATAAAGTCATAGAGAAATACAGCAAGGATACAGGCCCTTCAACGCAATGAGACCATGACGATCACAGACCCCACCCAACTAGTCCCAGTGGCCTACATTTGGCCCAGATCCCTCCATACCCCTTTCCCTACCTATCCTACTTCTTTTTAAAAGATGCTGTTGTACCTGCCTCAACCACCTCGTCTGGCAGTTTGTTCCATATACTCAACACCCCCTGTGTGAAAAAAGTTACCCCTCAGGTGCCTTTGAAATCTCTCCCCTCTCATCCTAAATCAATGGACCCCTAGTTTTGGTCTCCTACGCCAGGGAAAAGACTGTTGCATCCACCTTATCTACGCCTCTCATAACTTTAAACATTTCTATAAAGTCACCCCTCATTCTCTTCAAATATATCCAAAAAAGAATTAATACCTTTATTTTTCTAAAGTAAAAAAATTGGATCACACTTTTATTTGGAATAATAAAAGACCAAGGATTAGTAAATGTCACTTACAAAAGTTGAAAAAGGATAGAGGTCTTGCTTTGCCTAATTTAGTAATGTATTATTGGGCTGTTAATGTCCAATACATGTCCTTTTGGTTATACTGGGTTGATAAAAACGATCAGCCAGTTTGGGTAGACCTGGAACTGAAAGCTGTGAAACAGTTTTATTTAACCTCGTTATTGGGAGTTGCTTTACCTATACAATTAGCTAAAGTTGCTAATTTAAACCTATACCCTGTGATTAAGCACTCTTTACAAATTTGGCTCCAGTTCCGCAATTTTTTTAATCTTAAAAAAATTAAACTTTGTAGTTTAATTTATTGAAATTATTTTTTAAACCTTCTTTGAGTGATCCAATTTTTTTGTCGCCCCTCATTCTCCCACACTTCAAGGAATAAAGACCTAGCCTGCCCAACCTCCCCCGTAACTCAGGCTCTCCAGTGCTGGCAACATCGTCATAAATCTTCTCTGCACTATTTTCAGGTTAACCACATCTTTTCTGTAACAGTGACCTAAAGTGTGCAGAGTACTGCAAGCGTAGCCTTACTAAGAACTTAATCAACTGCAATATAACGACCTAGTTTCAATACTTGTTATTCTGACATATGAAGACCAGCATGTTAAATTGCAATTTCACCACCGTATCTAACTGTGACGCCACTTTCAATGAACTATCCATTTGTATTCCTAAGTTCCTCTGTTCCAATGCACTCCCTTGTGCCTTATTATTTGTAACGTAAGTCCTACTCTGGTTTGACTTTCCAAAATTCATCACCTCACACTTACCTGCATTGAAATCTATTTGCCACTGCTCAGGTTCATTAATTTATCACATACAGTGAAGCGTTAAAAAAAAATTCACCACTGTGTCGAACTGTAAAGCTACTGAGAATGAACTATGTACTCCTAGGTCCCTCTGTTCCAATAAACTCCCTAGTGCCTTATCATTCCTAGTAGAAGTCCCACACTGGTTTTACTCTGCAAAATGCATTATCTACATTTGCCTGTATTGAAATCTATTTGCCACTGCTCAGATTCATTTATTTATCACATGTACCTTGAAACATATAGAGGGACATGTCGTTTTATGATAACAACCAACACAAGATGTGCTGGAGCAACCCACAAGTGTTCCCAACCAACCTCCTAACTCATCAAGATCCCCCTGTAATGTAAGATAATCTTCTTCTCTGTCTGCAATACCTCCTAATTTCAAGACATCTGCAAAGTGAATGATCAAGTCTTCTGCACGTGCATCCAAAATCAAATTAATTAAAAACAGAAAACACTGGAGATACTCAATAAGGTAACCAGCATCTGTGGAAAGGCAAACAGAGTTTTAGGTTGGTAACCTATCCTGGTTCTGACAAAAAGTCGTTGGCCTGGAACATTATCTCCGATTTTTTTTCTTCCTGCAGAGAGAGAATGGAGGGATGTGGACATTGCATTGGCAGAAGGATTTACTTATAGTAATGAAAAAATACTTATTGTAATTTTATAATAATTAGTTATAAATATTTACAGTAATTTTTGCATATTGCACTGTACTGCTGCTGCAAACAACACATTTCACAACACATTTTGGTGATAATAAACCTGATTCTGATTCAGATTCTCATTTATAGATAATTGACAACAGATGCAGGAGTAGGCCATTCAGCCCTTCGAGCCAGCACCGCCATTCAGTGTGATCATGGCTAATCATCCACAATCAGTACCCTGTTCCTGCCTTCTCCCCCATCCCTTGGCTGTGCTATCTTTAAGAGCTCTATCTAACTCTTTCTTGAAAGCATCCAGAGAATTGGCCTCCACTGCCTTCTGAGGCAGAGCACTCCACAGATCCACAACTCTCTGAGTGAAAAAGTTTTTCCTCACCTCTGTTCTAAATGGCCTACCCCTTATTCTTAAACTGTGGCCTCTGGTTCTGGACTCCCCCAACATCGGGAACATGTTTTCTGCCTCTAGCGTGTCCAATCCCTTAATAATCTTGTATGTTTCAATCAGATCCCCTCTCATCCTTCTGAATTCCAGTGTATACAAGCCCAGTCATTCCAATCTTCCAACATATGACAGTCCCGCCATCCCAGGAATTAACCTCATGAACCTACGCTGCACTCCCTCAATAGCAAGAATGTCCTTCCTCAAATTTGGAGACCAAAACTGCACACAATACTCCAGGTGTGGTCTCACCAGGGCCCTGTACAACTGCAGAAGGACCTCTTTGCTCCTATACTCAACTCCCCTTGTTATGAAGGCCAACATACCATTAGCTTCCTACACTGCCTGCTGTACCTGCATGCCTACTTTCAGTGACTGATGAACAAGGACACCCAGATCTCGTTGTACTTCCCCTTTTCCTAACTTGACACCATTCAGATAGTAATCTGCCTTCCTGTTCTTGCTACCAAAGTGGATAAGCTCACATTTATCCACATTAAACTGCATCTGCCATGCATCTGCCCACTCACCTAACCTGTCCAAGTCACCGTGCATTCTCATAACATCCTCCTCACCTTTCACACTGCCGCCCAGCTTTGTGTCATCTGCAAATTTGCTAATGTTACTTTTAATCCCTTCATCTAAATCATTAATGTATATTGTAAATAGCTGCGGTCCCAGCACCGAGCCTTGCGGTACCCCACTAGTCACTGCCTGCCATTCTGAAAGGGAGCCGTTAATCCCTATTCTTTGTTTCCTGTCTGCCAACCAATTTTCTATCCATGTCAGTACACTACCCCCAATACCGTTTGCTCTAATTTTGCACACTAACCTCCAATGTGGGACCTTATCAAAGGCTTTCTGAAAGTCCAGGTACACTACATCCACTGGCTCTCCCTTGTCCATTTTCATAGTTACATCCTCAAAAAATTCCAGAAGGTTAGTCAAGCATGATTTCCCCTTCGTAAATCCATGCGGACTCGGACCTATCCTGCCACTGCTATCCAAATATGCCGCTATTTCATCTTTTATAATTGATTCCAGCATATTCCCCACCACTGATATCAGACTAACTGGTCTATAATTGCCTGTTTTCTCTCTCCCTCCTTTCTTAAAAAGTGGGATAACATTAGCTACCCTCCAATCCACTGGAACTGATCCTGAATCTATAGAACATTGGAAAGTGATTACCAATGCATCCACAATTTCTAGAGCCACCTCCTTAAGTACCCTGGGATGCTGACCATCAGGCCCTGGGGATTTATCAGCCTTCAGTCCCATCAGTCTATCCAATACCATTTTCTGCCTAATGTGAATCTCCTTCAGTTCCTCCGTTACCCTAGGTCCTCCGGCCACTATTATATCTGGGAGATTGTTTGTGTCTTCCCTAGTGAAGACAGATCCAAAGTACCTGTTCAACTCATCTGCCATTTCCTTGTTCCCCATAATAAATTCACCCGTTTCTGTCTTCAAGGGCCCAACTTTGGTCTTAACTAATTTTTTCCTCTTCACATACCTAATGAAGCTTTTACTATCCTCCTTACCTTCGTACCTCATCTTTTCTCCCCATATTGCCTTTTTAGTTATTTTCTGTTGCTCTTTAAAAGTTTCCCAATCCTCTGGCTTCCGGCTCATCTTTGCTATGTTATACTTCTCTTTTATTTTTATACTGTCCTTGACTTCCCTTGTCAGCCACGGTCACCCTTACTCCCCTTAGAATCTTTCTTCCTCTTTGGAATGAACTGATCCTGCACTTTCTGTATTATTCCCAGAAATACCTGTCATTGTTGTTCCACTGTCATCCCTGCTAGGGTATCTTTCCAGTCAACTTCGGCCAACTCCTCCCTCATGGCTCCATAGTCCCCTTTGTTCAACTGTAATAGTGACACTTCTGATCTTCCCTTCTCCCTCTCAAATTGTAGATTAAAACTTATCATATTATGGTCACACTTATCATATTATGGTATATTATTTAGTGAGGCATTTAATTCCTAGTTTAATTAGTTAAGGGCCTGCTCCTGTACAATATTCCAGAGGCAGCCTGATCATTGAATGTTCCTAGCACTTCCTGTTTTCATTATTGACTTCCAAACCTGCAGCTCTGATGAGTTAAACTAGGAAACTGCATATCATGCCTCGGTCAGACCACCTAAGGGTACTAGAGTCCTCCAGACTCTAAAGTTCCTTCTTCCATGATTATTAGTTGATTGTTTTCACCTCTGCTTTGTTTTATTTATCTGTGTACCTGTACCTTGTTTTCTTTGCCTATTTAAGTTTCCTCTGGTTTGTTCAATTTTGCTCAGTCTTGAGCCCACCTACCCTGTGTGTAGTGATTTTCGAGCCCTAGCCAGTGCTCCCTACTAACCAATCCACAAGCGAAGATTCTTTGTTAATACCATCCTCATCTCTTGTCTCCTCTGCACTTGGGTCCACCTGGTCTAAGTCTCTCTTGGTAGCCTACTAGTTAACCATAGGGAAGTTCATTGTAACATCCCCAGTTCAAACCCAGCAACAATCCCTTTGACACCGCATATACAAAAAAATAAACTGTTATTTGGGGATTGGGGAACTTCAGTTATTGCCTTCAGTCTGGATAATGCTCCTCTAACCCCCTTCGATGTTGGTCTCACTATGATTAAAGGATAACGCTGAAGGATAACTCAGTACAACACCACCAATACTGTGCATTACCTGCAGCAACTTGGCAAAACTTCTTCGAAGATACTTCCCTGGTTCAGATTCAGATTTATTTATTTATCACATGCACATCGGAACACAAGTGGAATGTGGCATTTGTATTAACAGCTAATACACCCAAGAATGTGCTGGAGGGGGGGCGGGGGGGCAGCCCACAGTGTCGCTGCACATTGCAGTTCCAGCATAGCTGCCTACAATGCTCAGCGAAACAGCACAGGCTGCAACACGAGAACAACAGCAAAGGAAGCTCTTTTCCCACCCACCTCCACACACACACACACACACACACACACACACACACACACACACACACACACACACACCTCCAACCCCAGGACAGGCCACTTCTGGGCCTCCAGCCCTTGGCCTCGGACTCTCTGTAGCTGTGTAAGACAGGAGTGCTTACTAAAGCTGGCCTTGCGGGTGATTCCCACAGCCTCCAGCATCTGGAAGGATACAAGCACCAGAACCCGTGAACACCCCACCATTTCCGATCGCTGCAACAAGTCGCATGCTATTGTAACTTGCACATATATCTCTGCTCCTTCTTGGATCAACATCGTCATTTCCATAAAAAATACAAAGGGAAATTCTTGACAAAAATCAGTCATTCCTTCCCAACAGTCACACGGTACAGCTACTCCTGCAGCATCCAAGAAGGTTACCTCCTCCCTCTTGAGGGCAGTTAGAAATCAAAGTCAAAGAATTTAATATTGTCAAAGTATATTTATGTCACTGTATCTTGAGATTCATTTTCTTGCAGACACTTACAGGAAAATAAATAAAATAAAATTTATGAGAAATTATACATATAGACTGACAAACAACCAATGTGCAAAAGAAGACGAATTGTACAAATATATATAAATATATAAATAATGCTGAGAACATGAGTTGTAAAGAGTCCTTGAAAGTGAGTCCGTAGATATATGGGATCATTTCAGTGTTGTGCTAAGTGGAGTTATCCATGCTGACGGTTGAAAGATAATAACTGTTCCTGAACCTGGTGGCGTGTGGCCTATGGCTCCTATACCTCCTGCCCAATGGCAGCAGTGAGGAGAGAGCTTGGCCTAGGTGCTGGGGGTCCTGCTTTCTTGTGGCAGTGCTCCTTGTAAATGGTGGGGAGGGTTGTGTCTGTGATGGATTGAACTCTATCTACCACTGTCTGGAGATTTTCTTTAATAGAATGTCTATTTTTAATATAGATATCGCTACTGAGACGGATTTCATCACCTGGATTCTGGTAGCCGTCAGTCCCATAATACTGATCGTGTTCATAGTTTTGTTCTACTGCTTCTGGAGAGCAAAATGCTCACAGCGGAATGGTGAGGATCACACAACTCAGGAGAAAAATATAAATGTATTTTGATTAAGAAGTTTCTACTGTTCACTGTGTTAGGAATTATGTCTTGCTGATCTTTTACGTCAGCTTCATTTTCCTGCACTGGCCTCATACCTTTTGATTCCATTAATACCTATTATCAATCTCTTTAAGGACATAAATGACACTAACTGAAGAACAATTAATATATGGAAGAAAGGTCTAATCAGAATTCCAGGCACAGTTGGACTGAGATAGTTCAAAGTTAGCTCTTCAGTGATATACCTCGCCCTTGTAAAACAACATTTGTTTCTATCAACAGGTTCATAACTTAACATTTTTTGTCATGTCTAAAAAGTATGATCCCATACTTGTCAGCACTATAATCCATCTGGTAGAGGAAAGCAAATAAGAATGCATTTGTTGCAATTTGAAACAAGAACTGATCTACTGGAAGAGCTCAGCAAGTCGACTGGCACCTTTGGAAAGAGAAAGCAATTAATGTTTCAAGTCAAGGACCCTTCATCAAAAATGCTTCAGAATCCATTTGATGAGGGGTCTTTGACCTAAACCATCAACTGGTATCTCTTTCTACAGATGTAGTTCAACTGGCTGAGCTCTACCAGCATCCGATTGGCACCGTTTTGCTCATTTGTTTGATCTACAAATACTTCATGTAAGTTCTTTCTTCCATTGGCAATGCCAGCATCAGCATACTTGGTTTTCAATCTCATCTTTTATAAATTTTATGAATAATTATGGCCTCAAAACAAATCGGTATGGGTATCCATTTGAAATATCCTCCCAACAACAATAACTATCCATTCTCCAACACTGTTTCCTACCCTTAGCCAATTTCCAAGCCAGGTAAACAACTTACCATGAATTCCATGATTTTCAGCTTGTAGCAATGGATTTTTAAATGGGCCTTTATCACACTCCTTCCAGAAGTCCACAAAAATAACAAGCATTCACCACCTGGTTCCCCACTTTAACCACTTCCAAAAATTCCATCAGAGTCACTAGGCTTGACCTGCCTCTTGCAAATCTGTAAGACCATAAGCCATAAGACCATAAGATATAGGAGGAGAAGTAGACCATTTGGCCCATCGATTCTGCTCTGCCATTCAATCATGGGCTGACCCAATTCTTCCGGTCATCCCTACTCCCATGCTCTCACCCCATACCCTTTGATGCCCTGGCTAATCAAGGACATAGGAACAGAATTAGGCCATTCGGCCCATCAAGTCTGCTCTACCACTCCATCATGGCTGATTTATTATCTCTCTTAATCTCCTCCTGCCTTCTCCCTGTATCCTCTGATACCCTTACTAATCACTGTCTTTCTGTTGAAGACGTTCAATCACTCTGAACCTTATTACAGACCAGTCATTTTCCGGTGCAAAATATTAGACTAAGTGAGATATAGGGCTGGAAATTCATTCACACAACTCCAAAACAAAAATCAAGTGCTGTGTTGTTTGAAATCAGCCTAACCCAGGTTTGTATATATTTCTGGGTATGAGAAAGTAAGTTTCCTCATTCATCAGTGGAATTGTTATTCTCCATAAAATTAATTTTGGGTATAAAACTCCCCAAGTTAACACCAACAGCAGCACATCGTACAGAATTCAAGTGCACTGGTGCGAGAAACCACAGTTCCTAATTGCTCAAGGAAAAATTTGCTAACCATTTACCTCAAATTGTACTTGTCCAGACCTTATTTATACCTTAGATGTTTTATCCCATAAAGCCCAGGATTCAAAATTACTCTCAGTTTACCTGCCTCAGGATACGTCCAGGCTATGTTCGCTGATATTTGCCACATCTCGCAGATGCAAAAATTGCAGATGCTTGAAACTGGAGCAACAAATAATCCTCTGGGAGAACTCAGCAGGTCATCAGCATCTACATGTATGCAGGCATTGCCAACCTGGTGTCCACGGACCCCTCAGTTAATGGTCGGGGTCCGTGGCAAATAAAGTTGGGAACCCTGGTGGAAAGGAAGGAGCTGGTGATATTTTGGATTTAAATCCTGTTCTAATTAATCCTGATGTAGGGCTTTAAACCAAAACATCTCAGAGCTTCTTGCTTACTGCTGCATTAGGGAATTTATCCAAACTCCATGCTCAAGGAGACAGACTTTATCCAGTATCATTTATCTTTAATGAGATTGCACCATCAGGCATATCTTCTCTTTCCTGATTCTATAGGGATCAATCATCTCAGGCATCGCCACCGGTCCCCCCTCCAGTTTGTCACAGCAGACCAATGCTTCATTTCCTACCATCTGAGGACCAGTCTTTTTGATAAAACAGTGGTTCATTCACACTTCCTCTAATCTAGTACATAACGTTCAGTGTTCATGATGTGGTCTCTCTGCATGAGAGAGAGCAAATGCTGATTGGGCAATTGCTCTGTGGAACACTTTTGTTCAGACTCTACGGGTGACCCATTTGCCTGTTGCTTTATCTCACTCTGATCTCTGTGTCTGTGGCTTCCTTCACAGTTCTCATAAGGTTCAGGAGGCTGAACCTCCTCTTCTGCCAGGTCACATTGCAGATTCTGGGCTCAATATTGAATATTTTCTCTATTTGTAACAGAATTTACCAGTTCTACAGCAGATGATCTATCTGCATATTAGCTCAGCTTTTCTCTCTGGTGATACTTGCGGAGATGCTGGGCAGTATTTTACATACACACCTTTGTTTGTTTTCACTCTTTCTCCAACTCTCCTCATTTTGACTATCAATTCCCTTTTCCCTATCAATCCCCTTTTCCCTATCAATCCCTTCTCCACTCTCTCCATAACTTAAACATATACTCACTGGCCTCTTCATGAGATACACTCATATTCCTGTTTGTTAGTGCAAATATCTAATTGACCAATCATGTGGCAGCAACTCAATACATAAAAGCATGCCGACATGTTCAAGAGGTTCATTTGTTGCTCAAACCAAACATCGGAAGGCACAAGAAATGTGATCCAAGTGACTTTGACCATGGAATCATTGTTGATGCCCGATAGGATGGTTTGAGTATCTCAGAAACTCTTATATCTCCTGGGATTTTCACAACAGCAGTGTCTAGAGTTTATACGTAATGGTGCAAAATACAAAAAAATCCTGTGAACGATAGTTCTGTGGGCAAAAATGCCATGTTAATTTGAGAGGTCAGAGGAGAATGGCCAGACTGGTTCAAGCTGGCAGGAAGGTGACAGTAACACAAATAACCATGCATTACAACAGTGGTGTGCAGAAGACATCTCTGAATGTGCAACACATTGAACTTTGAGGTGGATGGGCTACAGCAGCAGAAGACCATGAACATGTACAGGACATACTAATGAAGTGGCCATTGATGTTAGCTCATTTTCTCTTTTTCTCTGTTCTGGAAACAGGTCTTCAACTTGAAGTATTAACTCCATGAGACAATAAGACAAACAGCAGGAGCAGAATTAGGCCATTTAGCCCATCGAGTCTACTCTGCTATTTCATCATGGCTGATTTGTTTTCCCTCTCAACTACACCCTCCTGCCTTCTCCCCGTAACCTTTGATGCTGTTCCCAATTAAGGACCTCCACTTTAAATATACCCAATGACTTGACTTCCACAGCCATCTGAGGTGATGAATTCCACAGATTCACCACCCTCTGGCTAAAGAAATTCCTCCTCATCTCTGTCTGCAAAGGGACGCCCATTTATTCTGAGACAGTGCTCTCTGATCCTAGACCCTACCACTATTAAAAACATCCTCTCCATGTCCTTTCTAGATAGGTCTTTCAATATTCCTTGGGTTTCAATGAGGTTCCCCTTCATTCTTCTGAACTCCAGTGTGTATATGCACAGAGTCATCAAACACCCCACATACGTTAACCCTTTCATTCCCAGGATTGTTTTAATAAATCTCCTCTGAACCTTCTCAAATACCAGCATCTCCTTTCAGAAAGAAAACTGTTTCTCTTTGCTAAAAATATTTTTTCTTTGGTAATTTCTTTTTCTTCTGCTCATAGGAGCAGAGAGGGACTTAGGCATGCTTCCCCAAAGCACTGGTACTCAATGACCCTCCCCCTCATGTCTTTACAATGACCTTCCAGGCTACTTCTCACTAGGACCACTTGGCTTTAACCCTGGCAGGGGATGGTATCCATTGTCCCCCTGCACAATGTGCATACCTCCACCAGACACTTCATCAACAGCTTAACTAGTCTTTCTGACCACCTCCTGAGAACATTATCCCATCCATTTCACAATCAGAATATTTAAGGGCAAGCTACGTAACAAGTCATTTTATCCTGGGCAATAGGAAAAGTTTGATAAATAACGACCATGAATAGAATTGGTAATGATGTGGATTAATTACAGAAAGCCCGCATATAGTTGTAAACTATGCCAATTAACTTTAAAGATCTTTGATTAAACAAAAACAGAAAGAGTCAATGACAGAAGTTAGTCTGATGTGATATAAATGGATTTACTAATGTTTTATTTTTAATAAGGCGTCATAGTAAAGATTCCTCATGCAAATTGAAGGCTGTATAATAAAAAGGATGTCACAACATTGATAGAAAATTGTGTAAGTAAAAGAAGGCAAAGATGGGTTGTGAAAGAGATCTGAAAAGACAAGACAGGAAAGGCAGAGATTAGCAGATGACTATCATTCTCAAAGTATATTTAATGATTTCGATTTGGCTTTGACCACACGGGGCACAATTTCCACATAGCACTTGACAGAAAATCTACAGGAGTGCAGTAACAGAGGAATAGGCTAGTGGAGTGGATTCATAGGTGGCAGCCGAGACATTTTCAGTTTTACATTTTGGTAGTTTGAATGAGGAGGGACATAAGGGCACAGTTCTAAAACGGGTGCAAGAACAGTAAATCCTGAGGACATGTATGCATATTTCACTAAAAAAGGCAGGCCAGGCTAAGAAAGCAGTTAAAATACATGTCTAATATAAAGACAGCAAGAGAATCCAGATGAATTAATCACAGGTTCAGCAATAAATTGAGCATTACATCGGCGTATAATGGGTCATACATTGCAATATTTTTACCTTCTTCTTTTACAATCCTGGGAAGAATGCTATCCATCCTTAGGAAAATGTTACTCTTCAATGCAGTTATTTTCTCCACTTCTGTCATTTGGCTTCTGTTAATCTTGATGGGTTCTTTCAATATGTTTTGCCTCAGGTTGTTCAGGAAACTATTCGCTTCCTTCGATATTTTACAAAACACCTAATTGCTGATGAACTTTCACACTTGAGATTGTTAATTTTTTTAAATCGTGAATGGGAAAGTAAATCTAGATCACTGGACACTTTAAATACAAGAATTAAAAACATAACAAACTGGAAATACTATGGTATGAAAGTTCATATTGAACTATAATATTTCAGTTCAATGACATTTCATCATTAGCTCTGTTTATCTCTGCACAAACTGACTGCTAGCTATTCTCAGGATTTCCAGCATCTGCAGTTTTGTTTTTGCTTTTCAGTCTGAAATATCAAATTAAACTCATAAGAGAATATAAATGAAAACATATTTTTGTTAGTGGTGTAATAAATTGATGCATCTGTTGGAAAAATTAGCTATAGATCATAACAGATAGAAAACAAATATAACATTCAAGAACTGAGGACATATAACATGTTCTTGGTCTGTGTTGAGTCACACTTGGTCACACAAATTCTCCAAAAACTGGAATGGTGCTTATAATGGAATGCAGCTAATTTTCAGATATTTAATGCTTAACCATGGTCAAGTTACAAGCTGATAAACATCTTTCTAAAATCATGTGCAAAGTGAAAGCAACAGCATTATAAGAGTAGAGTTGCAGAACTAAGACCATTGCTACATCCAGTAACATAACTATACTCAGTGAAGTGCTTGCCAACTGACCTTTGTCCACTGGGCTACACTGAAACTCAGGCCAGATTAAAGCCTGCTTCTTCTGATGCTTGAATTGTCTCTTGTTTCTCATTAGTTTGCAACTGAATGATTAAAGCTTAGTTTTGTTTGTTAAATGTGCATCGAAACATCAAATCATACAGTGAAATTATTCATTTGCATCAGTCCACAGATTTGCTGGCAGCAGCTAAAATAACACGCCCACAATTTACTAGCCCTAATCCATATGTCCTTTTGGTCTGTGAGTGGTAGCCAGAGAACCCGGAGGAAACCCAGGCGGTCACGGGGTGAACATGCAAACTCCTTACAAACAGCAGCAGGAATCGAACCCTAACCAGTGATCACTGGCACAGTAAATCGATTGTACGAACCGCTGTGCTACAGTGCCGCTTGTCTACCTTGATATCTTCCTCTGTGCGCTAAGAATAAGTTTATGGTTAGAGTCATAATGCATAGAAACAGATCTTTTGATCCACTATTTCCACACCAGCTATCTTACATCTATACTAACTGCGTTTTCCAGCACTCCTTGTGCCAGACTTTGCAGATCTTCGAAAATTTAAAATGTAATGTGGAGTCCAGGCCAATTTTGCAAAACATTGTCAAAGTAAACCAATATGGTTTTTTTCTTAGAATTTGGATATATAACCATATAAAAATTACAGCACGGAAACAGGCCATCTCAGCCCTTCTAGTCCGTGCCGAACTCTTACTCTCACCTAATCCCACCAACCTGCACTCAGCCCATAACCCTCCATTCCTTTCCTGTCCATATAGCTATTCAATTTAACTTTAAATGACAACATCGAACCTGCCTCAACCACTTCTGCTGGAAGCTCATTCCACACAGCTACCGCTCTCTGAGTAAAGAATTTCCTCTTCATGTTACCCCTAAACTTTTGCCCTTTAACTCTCAACTCATGTCCTCTTGTTTGAATCTCCCCCACTCTCAATGGAAAAAGCCTACCCATGTCAACTCTATCTATCCCCCTCATAATTTTAAATACCTCTATCAAGTTCCTCCTCAACCTTCTACGCTCCAAAGAATAAAGACCCAACTTGTTCAACCTTTCTCTGTAACTTAGGAGATGAAACCCAGGTAACATTCTAGTAAATCTTCTCTGTACTCTCTCAATTTTGTTGACATCACCATATTTTGTTGATATCACCATATCTTGCAAACAAAAGCACTGACAGTTACTAATTTTGATTCCTTTTCATATTTTCTGTGCAGACAGATATGTATATGAAAATTCTACTGCAAAAAAGAGAGAAGCTATTAAAGAGGAGGATAAAAGGTGAATGATTCACTGATGAAGGCCTGTCATAGATGATTCTTCACAAATGCCCTCACAATAAATGTCGCCTGTCTGTATGAATCATTTCTTTTATTTCAATATCATCTTGTCTCTTTCTGCTGTGAAGATTTAACTTGTGATGGATGACACACAATTCCACAAAGGGTAACGTCTGCCTGACACACAATTCAGCATTTGCAACTCATCAGTGTTGGGAGAGGCCAACCTGTCACTTCCATCCTCATCAAAGCACCCCTTATGAAGAAGTGCCAGGACTGTAACAGAGATGGGTGCACTTACTCAAAGTTACCCCGCAAGTTGATAGGGTTGTTAAGAGGGCGTGTGGTGTGTTGGCCTTCATTAGTCAGGGGATTGAGTTCAAGAGCTACAAGTTAATGTTGCACCTCTATAAAACCCTGGTGAGACCACACTTGGAATATTGTGTTCAGTTCTAGTCACCTCATTCGAGGAAGAATGTGGAAACTTTAGAGAGGGTTTACCAGGATGCTGCATGGACTAGAGGGCATGTCTTGTGAGGATAGGTTGACTGAGCGAGGCTTTTTTCCTTTGGAGTGAGAGGGCGAGCGGTGACTTGACAGAGGTGTACAAGATGATAAAAGGCATAGATAGAGTGGATAACCAGAGATTTTTTACCCCAGAGTGGAAATGGCTAATACAAGGGGGTGTATTTTAAGATAATTCAAGGAAAGAGGTAAGTTTTTTTTTCACAGAGAGAGTAGTGGATGTGTGGAACACCTTTCCAAGGGTGGTGGTAGAGGCAGATACATTAGAGCATTTAAGAAACTTTTAGGTGGGCACACGGGTGATAGGAAAATGGAGTGCTATGTAGAAGGGAATGGTTAAATTAATCTTAGCATGTGTTAATAGGTTGCTACAATATCATGTAATGAAGGGCCTGTACTGCACTGTAATGTTCTCTTCTGTATCTGAAAGGTTAGGATCATTTGCTCCTTCCCTCACCTGGGAAAATCTTTACAACCCAAGCCAACTGTTGATACTAAACAGATAGGCAAAAAAATTGATTTTGTTGAGGGTGTTCTAATACTTGCTGTTTCAATCATATTCCCACCTCTACAGCCTTATTGCCTCATTTCATCTGCTGCGGAAACACTTTTCCATGCCATCGTTACCTCCAAACATAGATATTCCAATTTACAGTTTAAAAAAGAACCCTCTCATTCCACTCTGCATAAACCAGAAAAACTCACAAATTCGGCTGCCAGGCTACAAACTTGTACTTAGTCACTTTCACCCATCAGTACATTGTTCACTGACCTACAGTATATTGGCTCCTTGTTGGGAAACTGCTCAATTTCTAGGTTGTCAACTTGTTTACAAGTCTCTCCATTGCCTTGTCCCTCCCTCCCTCCCTCCCTTTCATCGTAATTTCCTCTAACCCTAAATCCGCTGAGATATCTGCTTTACTTGTGGCCTTTTTGAAAATTCCCAAATTTGATAGTTGTGCTGCTGGCAGCTGGAAGATATCTTGCCAATGTTTCGTAAAGAATTGATTTTGATTTTTGATCTCTGCAATAATTTTAACCTAGATTGTTAGTTAATTTATATATCAGAATCAGGTTATTTATCACTGTCTTATATGTCAAAAAATTTAATATGATGCAGCAGGACAGTGCAAAGACATAACGTTACCACAAATTACAAAATAAATGAATCATGTAGAAAAAAAATGAATAATGAGGTAGTATTCAGGGGTTTAAAAGTCTGACAGCTGGGAAGAAACTCTGCCTGAATCATTGAGTGTGGGTCCTCAGGCCCCTGTACCTCTTGCCTGTGTAGAGTAATGTAATTGGTGGAAACATACATTGAGTTGGGGTTCACTTTCAGAGGCTGGTCTGACCTGATGACATAATTATGTAAAGACCTTTTAGTGTTCAGTTTTTTGGAGCTCCATAAATGAGTTGTACCATTGTTTCTTAAACATAAAACACCTCATGTCATTTTATGAGCGAAAACCTACATTGGTGACCCTGATACTAAAGGACGGTTCCAGAGTTATTGAACATGTTGGCCAATCAGTGGCTTAGAAACTGCTGGAGTTTTGGGAGCAAAATGCTGTTGCTTGGTTTGTACAAGCCGAGGCCCAACTTGCGCTGTGAGAAAGCACCGCTGACAACACCAAATTCTACCGTATGGTAGCACTGCTCAGAAACTCCATGGCTGCAAGAGTGTCTACTAGAATACCCGCCTGATCATGATAAATACTAATCGCTGAAAACTCATCTTTTGGACTATCGGAGTCCGAGCACACCGAACAGTTGCTCTCCTTGCCCGGCCTTGGTGATGTTAAGCCTTCAGAGCTTATAGACCACATGCTCTCTCTCCTGGGAAATCACTATCCTCGGTTTATTTTTAAAGAACTCTTCATTCAGCAAATGCCTGATCAAGTTTACATTGCCCTTGCTAACGCACCGTGAAGGACTATAGGGAGCTTGCTAAAATGGCTGATAGTCTATGCTCAGCCGGGCAGAGGTTTGTGGTTCCTCCTCTTTTCCCTGCCTCAATAAGCAGCAAGGCCTCCAACATAAGCACACGAAACAGACTACTAACTAATGCAGGCTATGTGCTTTACCACGCTTGCCTTGGTATGAATGCAAGGAAGTGCCAACCGCCTTGCAACTTTAACAGTGCCAGCACATCAGAGGTCTGTGAACACCATGGGTTTTGCCTGCCATGGTCATCTACTGTTCATCACAGAGACCCTTTCAGGCGATGCTTACTGTGTGACACAAGTACTCAAGTGAGTGTATTGCCAACGTCGCTGATCAGTGAGAAGGCAAAGAGCGATGAAACCTTGCTGGAGGCGGCCAATGGTAGCAAGTCTCCCTCCTGAAGGATGGTCTCACGTTAGCCTCAGAGACTGTAATCACAGGGTCACCAGGGGCTGTGAGAGTTTATGAAGCTTCCTCCATGCTTTGACAGTCAAAGAGAACTTAGAAGGCATTGAGCTCATCTGGAAGCGAAACCTTCTTTTCACCTATGTTCGCGTGGTTGTTGCACCAGTCAACCAGCCAATCTATCGCACTCCTCCATCCCTCTTGATTGCCATCTGAGATTATACCAACAACAGCACTGAAATCTGCAAGTTTATGAATGACATTTGAGCTGTACGTTAGCCACACGGCGATGAGTTTAGAGAAAGTAGATCAGTGAGCTAACCACACATCCTTGAGGTGTGCCAATGTTGATTGTCAGCAAGGAGGAGATGTTACTACAAATCTGCACTGATTGTTGTCTCCTGATGAGCAAGTTAAGAATCTATTTGCAGAGAAAGTTACAAAGGCCCATGTTTAGAAGCTGGATGGTTAATACTATTGAATACCAAGCTGTAGTTGTTAAACAACAGCCTGATGTATATTTTGTTGTTGTCTTGTGCTCCAAAGCAGAGTGGAGAATCAGTAAAATTGTGTCCACTGTGGACCTGTTGCACTGTTAAGTAAATTGCAGTGGGTCCAGATCCTTGCTCAGGCAGACGACTAGCCGTAACCAACCTGCACTAAGTTAGTAACTGTTATCACTTTAGGTCGCATCTGGAAATTCCAGTTGGCAGACAATTTCCCTCCACGCCGCTCTGACGTATTGGGAAATCATGTACTCGGCAGGTCACAGCAGTGGTTTGCCTTTTCCTACTGCTGGGTGAGTTGAAAGAGATCACCACCTCTTGTAGTGGATGACCAGGATGTCTAAGTGCCTTGTCGTGCTCTTAGCGCTCCACTAATGCCTGGTGGCCTGCCTTCTTGACCGTTGGACCATTAATCAGTCTCCTCCACTCAATCTGCCAGGGCCAGACTTCACACGCTGGGATAGGCAAATCCCCTACCTCACCGAGGGTCGAAGACCTGTCGGCTACCCTCACCTGGTCTGGCCCGTCTGCTGAGACGGTTTACCGGGGTGTGGCCGCTGTGCGTGCTACAGCTACTTGGAGCCACAGGTGAGAGCTGAGTGCCAGGTGGGGACCAAAGGTGGAAGAGCTGCCCTGAGAGAGGGCACGGGAGGCCCCCCCACCGGAGGCGCTACCCCTCCCTACACACCCCATACACCCCAGTAACTGTTATAGACAGGAATAAATATCAAATGAGTACAAGTACTAAAAAGAGATTGTTGAAAATTTTTATAGATGGGGTTATAGATAACTTAAATGAGTGGACAAAACAAAAAACTAATTAATTACAATAGGGGAAATATCAAATTGTCCATTTTGATAGGGTTAGATTGATCTTAGATTCGGCAAAGAGGCCAACACAACATTGTGGGCTGAAGAACCTGTACTGTGCCATAATGTTCTACATCCTATGTTATGATCCTTCAGCTCTATAGTTGTCCCACTCAATATGAGGGAAGTTTAAATCACCTCCTATTACATCCCTATTATTCCCTATACCTACCTTCAATTTCCTTCCACGCTTGCTCCCATTGACTACTGGAGTGCCTATAGTATAATCCTATCAAAATGATCACCCTCTTCTTATTTATCAGTTCTACCCATATATTCTCAGTAATTGTCCCACCGAGAATATTCTAAGTGCTGCCATAATATCCTCCCTAATCAAAAACACAACTCCCTCTTATCTGTCGTTTCCACCTCTATCATGTGTGTAGCACCTGTTTGCCACAACATTGAGCTGCCAGTTCTGCCTATCCCTTAATCATGTTTTTGGAAAATATCACAACAAGTTGGCAGGGTAGAGATACATCTCTACCAAAGGAGATGTAAGGCGCTCCTCCCCTCCACTAACCTACAGGTCACCCTTGGGCAAGGTGTTGAACCTGCTGAGCGTTCCCACCCCAATCATGGTCACATAAAACCATGGGAATAGGTGGAGGATAGCTGTATGAGCAGCTGGTGCATAATCACATGTCCTGGTTATGTGACTACTGACAATCTCTGAAGAGTATTGATAATAGCTGGGGTCACCAGTCTTGTAAAGACACTGCCTGGAAAAAGACAATGGGAAATCACTCCTGTAGAAAAATTTTGCCAAGAACAATCCCTTTGGCCTATCCATGCCATGAGCTCATCTGCTTTACCTGGTAAGCTCTTTGCGTTGAAATAAATGCAGCTTAGCCCATCAGAACTCACTCTCTCTCCTGCTTCTCCCTGTTCTGCCTACTGAACTTGCTTGCATTAATTTCTGTATTTGCCTCTCATCTGCCACACTTTGAGTCCCACTCCTCTGCCAGACTAGTTTAAATCCTCTCAAGTAACTCTTACACATCTCCCCACCAGGATAATGGTCCCCTCCAGTTCAGGTGCAACCTGCCCTCTCACAAAGCACATTTAAGAAAGGTCTACATTGTTGGAAGTAATTCAGAGCTTTGCTTATCTCATAACAAGTGGTCAAGCTGCTTTGTGAGGAAATGTTGGACAGGACATGCTTGTGTCTTCCAGAGTTTAGAAAAGTGAGAAGGGACTTGAGTAAAACAAACAATATGCTCGAAGAACATACACAAAATACTGGAGGAACTCAGCTACTTGATCAGCATCTATGGAGTGGGTCTCAGCCTGAAACATCAACTGTTTATTCCCCTCCACTTGTGACAGCACCTTCAATGAATTACGGACCTGTATTCTCAGATCCCACTGTCCTACCACACTCCTCAGTGCCCTACCATCCACTGTACGACCTAGCTGGTGCTGCCGATGTACAACACTAAACACTTGCCTGCATTAAATTCCATCTGCAATTTTTCAGCCCATTTTTGCAGCTGGTCCAGATTCCACTGCAAGACATAATAGACAGCAAACACCTCCTCCTCTGCAGTCTCTATAGCGTCCATGAAGTTGATGCTGATTTGCCTTACTTCTGTAGACTCTGTGTCCTGAGTAAATAGAAATGCAAAAAATGCATTTAAGGTCTCCCCCATCTCTTTGACTCCAGACATAGATTACCATCCTGATCTGACAGAGGATCAATTTTAATCCTTGCAATTCTTTTGCTCTGAATATATCTGTAGAATCCCTTAGGATTCTCCTTCACCCTTGTCTGCTCAGGCAATCTCATGCCTTCTTTTAACCCTCCTGATTTCTTTCTTATGTGTTGTCTTGCATTTTTTGCACTCCATAAACAACTCATTTGTTCCTACCTGCTGAAACCTGCAATGCACCTCCTTGTTTTTCTTAACCAGAGCCTCAATATGTTTTGAAAACCAAGATTTCGTAAACTTGTTATCTTTATCCTTTACTATGACAGGGACATACAAGCTTTGTAAGCTCAAAATATCATTTCTGAAGGCCTCTCACTTTCCAAGTACACCTTTGCCAGAAAACAACCTATTCCAATCTGCACTTGATAGATCCTTTCTGATACCATCAAAATTGACCTTTCTCCAAATTAGAATCTTAACCTATGGAGTAGACCTATCTTTTTGCATATTTACCTTGAAACAAATGGCAATGTGATCATTAGATGTAAAGTGTTCCCCTACACAAACTTCTGTCACCTGCCCTGTCTCATTCCCTAATAGCAGATCAGGTATCACACACTCTCTTGTTGGGACTTCTATGTACTGATTAAGAAAACGTTTCTGAACACACTTAATAAGCTCTATGAGACAATATTGTTTTTTCTCAGAGTCTGAGCTTTTGGAACTCATTGCCCTAAAGGGCAGTGGAAGTAGAGCCCTACAAAGTCTATAAAGCAGGCATGGATAGATTCCTGATATGGAGATGAAAGATTTCTGCAGGTAGTCAGGAATGCTAAGTTAAGGTCACCATCAAATCAGCTGTGATGTTACTAACTACTGGAGCAGGCCAAGGGCCGTGCGATGTAATTTTGCACCAAATTCACGCGTGTGTGCTTATATTAAGCTGCAACAGTCACTCAAAACAAAAATCATCAGTTAATAGGGTTGGGGATTTTAAGAGATAAGAACAATAAATACTGTAACTGTGAGTGAATAGTTAAAATTTCAGATCAATGACAGTTCATTGAAATATTTGTAGGTGCAGTAGTTTACAGCTATTTAAAATACACTGCAGAAAGCAGTCACCAAAGAAATTACATTGATTTAAGATTACCCAACATTTTTTGATTATTGTGTTTCACAGTGTGAAGAATTCCCATTCCGGTTCTTGACATGTCAGTCCTGGTGGCATGAACAACAATTTCGCTAACTTCCAGTAGTGTTTCCCCTTCTCCTTCCCTCTTCTTCAATTGTTCACTCTGGCCTCACCTGCCTATCACCTCCCGCAGTGTTCTTTGTCCATCCCTTTCTCCCATGGTCCACTCTCCTCTCCTATCAGATTCCTTCTCAAGCCCTTTGCCTTTTCCCCATATCACCTCCTAGCTCCATACTTCATCCCCTCCTCCCCCACCAACCTGGTTTCCCCTATCACCTTCCAGCATGTCCTCCTTCCCCTTGCCTACCTTCGTATTCTGGTATCTTCATCCTTCCTTTCCAGTCCTGATGAGGGGTCTAAAACCAAAACGTCAACTGCTTATTCACTTCTATAGAAGCTGCCTGACCAGCTGAGTTTCTCTAGCTTTTTGTGTGTGTTGCTCTGGATTTCCAGTGTCTGCTGAACCTCTTGTGTTGTATGTATAAATTAGATTTTTATTACATTAACCTTCCAAAAAATGTGGAATCTGCTTTGATTACTCTTATTAAAATGTAGAATTCTGATAACAACTGCAATATAGTGTCATCCGTTCCTATTACAATTCCTCTGAACTCACCCTACGAGTGTCTCTGCAGCAATCTTGGTGTCAGTGGGCAAGTTGGAATTTAATTAGGCAGAATCAACCTCACAGCTTATTTTACTGAGCTGGAGTACGAAGAGTTCAGGAGAGATGAGAGGTTTGGGGAAATTGCTGGAGAAGGGAGGATTAGGAATTTTGTTAAACTGTTTTAGTGAAGGTAAGAAATGAAGTATTACAAAAAAAAACCACCTCAGAGTACTTTAGGTAAATGGCTGCAGTTACTGTAAGTTAACTACCTGGGACAATTCAGAATCAGAACCAGAACCAGAATCAGGTTTATTATCACCTGCATGTGACATGAAATTTGTTAACTTAGCAGCAGCAGTTCAATGCAATACATAATCTAGCAGAGAGAAAAATAATAATAATAAATAAAATAAAACATAATAATAAATAAACAAGTAAATAAATTACATACATTGAATAGATTTTAAAAACGTGCAAAAACAGAAATACTGTATATTAAAAAAAAGTGAGGTAGTGTCCAAAGCTTCAATGTCCATTTAGGAATCGGATGGTAGAGGGGAAGAAGCTATATACACAAAATTCTGGAGGAATTCAGCACATTAAACTGCATCTATGGAAATTAATAAACAGTTGACGTTTTGGGCCAAGATCTTTCATCAGCACTGGAAAGGAAGGGGGAAGATGCCAGAATAAGAAGGTAGAGGGAGTAAAGAACGAGGAGACCACAGCCACAAAACTAAGAAACCATTCAGAGAAAACATCAAATACCCAACACACAAAAAATAACAAATTATGCAGATGACAAAAAGCGAGCAAACAACACATAGCAACAGACACAAAATGCTGGTGGAACGCAGCATTTTGTGTGTGTTACTTGAATTTCTAGCATCTGCAGATTTTCTCGTGTTTGTGTTTTTAAAAACAACACATAGAATAGTTCATCTCTTGTTTTATTGACATAACATCCCCTTAAAATTTAATAGAAAAATTAGTGGAAAGTTATTACATCAATTTTTGTAACCAGTCAAAATGTGTTGATTAACTTATGCCCTAAATATCTGTTACAGATCCCAACTTTACGTAAACAGCTCAGAGTTGAGACACAACTGTCAGAAAACCAAGGATAAATCAGGTAAAAAAGCAAATGTCTTTCTTAGAATTTGGTTATACTTTATAATTTAGCAATCCAATTGCAAACCTTCACATGCGTGGTATAAAGAAAGCCAGTGGCCTGAGTAAAGCAACACACATCAAAGTTGCTGGTGAATGCAGCAGGCCAGGCAGCATCTCTAGGAAGAGGTACAGTCGACATTTCAGGCCGAGACCCTTTGTCAGGACTCGGCCCGAAACGTCGACGGTACTTCTTCCTAGAGATGCTGCCTGGCCTGCTGCATTCACCAGCAACTTTGATGTGTGTTGCTTGGATTTCCAACATCTGCAGAATTCCTCGGGTCTGAGTAAATGCATGTTCATGGTTAGCAGAACATAGGATGACTAGTGGCAAATCATGCAGAGAAACTGAGCTCAGTGCAAATTTTTTTCTGATGATCTTTGCAATTAGAACTTAACAATTCCCCTGAAGCAGTTTATCTGGAGTATTGTTTGAAGGGTTCAGAATTATAAAAAATAAATCTTAATTGGATGAAGTCTTTGGGAAGGTACAACTAATACATGGTAACATAATCTTCTCAGCAAATTACATATATGAAAGAATTTGGGGTTGAACCCTGTGTTCTGATAACTGTGTTGAAATATGTGTTAATAATTCACCCCCCCCCACCTCCTTCACCATTCCCTATCCCCTTTTCCCTCTCTCACCTTACCTCCTTGCCCACCCATCACCTCCCGCTGGTGCTAACCTGAGTGTGGTACCATAGTTCAGAGAACCACTCAAGATGGGAAGACAAGAGAAATGTATTGGTAATTGGGGATTCCATAGTCTGGGGAATAGATAGAATTCTCTTTCGTGAGGATCGAGTGTCCTGAAGGCTGTGCTGCCTGCCTGGTGCCTGGGTTCGGGACGTCATATCTGACCTGCAGGAGAACTTGTAGTGGGAGGGGAAAGGTGCAGTTGTCATGGTCCATGTGGGTACCAACAACATAGGTAGAATGAGGAAAGGGGTTCTGCTAAGGGAATTTGAGCAGCTAGGGATTAAATTAAAAAGTAGAACCAAAAAGGTGGTAATCTTTGGATTACTACCTGAGCCACGTGCAAATTGGCAGTGGGTCAAGAAGAGTTAAATGCATGGCTCAAGGATTGGTGTGGGAGAAGTGGGTTTGAACTCATGGGAAATTGGCACCGGTATTGGGGAAGGAGGGAGCTGTACCAATGGGACAGGCTCGACTTGAACAGTGATGGGACCTGGACCCTAGCGAATCGCATTACTATGACTATGGATAGGGCTTTGAACTAAATAGTAGGGGGCTGGGTTCAACAGATTGAAGAAGTAAAGTAAAAAAATAAAAGTGTGGGTAAAGATAAGGAAAAAGCAAAAGAGAAAAAAGAGAAAAGGAAGAGTGGAGTGAAGAAAAGTCAAGTTCGGAAGAGTAAAAGGTTACAAGATTTTAAAAGCACAATCAGTGTAAGGGCACTTTATTTGAATTCAAAACAAGGTCAGTGAATTTGTGGCACAAATCAGCACAAGGGGGTATGATTTAGCGGTCTTTCAGAATCGTGGTTGCAGGGTGGAGAGGATTGAGAATTACATATCCAAGGATATCAGGTAATACAGAAGGATAGGCAGGAAGGTAAGGGAGGTGGGGTAGCCCTTTAAATTAAAAATGAGTTCAGGGTGACAGTGAGAGATAATATAAGATCTAATGAGCAGAATGTTGAATCCACCTGGGTAGAGGTTAGGAATAGTAAAGGGAAAAAATCACTAGTGGGAGTTGTCTTTCGGCTGAATAATAACATTACAGTGGCACGGGCAACAAAGAGAGAAATATCTAAGGCCTGTAAGAATGGAACAGCAGTTATCATGGGGGATTTTAACTTGCACCTAGATTGGGTGAATCAAGTTGGTCAAGGCAGTCTTGTGGAGGACTTCATAGAATGTATCCGTGATGGCTTTCTTGAACAGCATGTTACTGAACCTACAAGGCAATGTGCTATCTTAGATCTGGTCCTGTGCAAGGAGAGGGGCAAAATTAGTGATCTTGTAGTTAGGGATTCTCTTGGAAAGAGTGATCACAGTATGAGTTTCTCATACAAATGGAGGGTGCAATAGTTTGATGCCTAAACAATGGAGACTACAATGGGATGAGGGAGGATTTGGGTAGTGTAGACTAGGAACACAGGCCATATGGTGGGACAGTTGAGGAAGGGGCAGGTAGTGTTGAGGAAACAGGTGGGCTGCAGAAGGACAGATTAGGAGAATGGGCAAGAAAGTGGCAAATGAAATACAATGTTGGAAAATGTATGGTCATGCACTTTGGTAGTAGAAACAAATGTGCAGACTATTTTCTAAATGGGGAGAAAATCCAAAAATCTGAGATGCAAAAGGACTTGGGAGTCCTTGTGCAGAACACCCAAAAGGTTAACTTGCAGGTTGAGTCAGTGAGGAAGACAAATGCCATGTTAGCATTCATTTCAAGAGGTCTAGAATACAAAAGCAAGGAATGATGCTGAGGCTTTATAAGGCAGTGGTGAGGCCTCACCTTGAGAATTGTAAACAGTTTTGGGCCCCTCATCTTAGAAAAGATGTGCTGACATCAGAGAGGGGCCAGAGGAGGTTCACAAGGGTGATTCCAGGAATGAAAGTGTTATCATATGAAGAACATTTGATAGCTCTGGGTTTGTACTCGCTGGAATTCAGGAGGATGTGGGGGGATCTCATTGAAATCTTTCAAATGTTGAAAGGCCTAGACAGAGGAGATGTGGAAAGGATGTTTCCCATGGTGGGAGAGTCTAGGACAAGAGGGCACAGCCTCAGGATAGAGGGGCGCCCTTTCAAAACAGAGATGCAGAGAAATTTCTTTAGCCAAAGGATGGTGAATTTGTGGAATTTGTTGTCACATGCAGCTGTGGAGGCCAGTTGTTGGGTGTATTTAAGGCAGAGAATAATAGGCTCTTGATTGGACATGGCATCAAAGGTTACGAGGGAGAAGGCCGGGAACTGGGGTTGAGCAGGAGAAGCAAAAACGATCAGCCATGATTGAATGGCAGATCAGACTCGATGGGCCAGGTGGCCTAATTCTGCTCCTATGTCTTATGGTCTTATGGAACAGTAGGAGACTTTCAAAGAAATTTTTCACAGTGCTCAACAAAAGTATATTCCAGTTAAAAGCAAGGACAGTAAGGGAGGGGAGAGCCAGCCTTGGATAACTAAGGAAATAAAAGAAGGCATCAAACTAAAAGCTTGTGCATACAAAGTCACCAAGAGTAGTGGGAAACTGGAAGGTTTGGAAAACTTTAAAAAGCAGCAAAGAACCACTAAGCAAGCAATAAAGAAAAACTAGATTATGAAAATAAACTAGTACAAAATATAAAAACAGATAGTGAAAGTCTTTATAATTATATAAAGTAGAAAAGGGTGGCTAAAGTGAATGTAGGTCCCTTAGAGGACAAGAAGGGAGAATTGATATTGGGTAATGAGGAAATGGCAGAGGTTTTGAATGACTGTTTTGTGTCAGACTTCATGGTGGAGGAAATGTCTAACATGCCAAAGAGAGATGTTATGGATGCGATGGGAGGTGAGGACCTCGATTCAATAGCTACCACTAAAGGGGTAGTGCTGAGCAAACCTGTGGGCCTGAAGTTAGACAAGTCCCCTGGTCTTGATGGAATGCATCTCAGAGTATTGAAAGAAATGGCAGAAGTTATAATAGAGGCTTTGGTGATAATTTACCTAAATTCTCTGGACTCTGGGCAGGTCCCGGGGCAGATTGCAAGATGGCAAATGTAACGTCACTGTTTGAAAAATTATGTAGGCCAAAGGCAGGTAACTATAGGCTAGTTAGCTTAACATCTGTGGTTGGGAAAAAGCTTGTGTGAAAGATTGCTGTAGGTAGGTTACAGCGGGACGTAGAGTGAGGTGGAGCAGTGACTGATGATGTTCAATCCAGAAAAGTACGAAGTGAACTTAAGGCGGAGTACAAGGTTAATGGCAGCATTCCTAGCAGTGTGGAGAAACAGAGCAATCTTGCGTCTAAGTCCACAGATCTCTCAATGTTGCCATGTGTTGACAGTGTGGTTGAGAAGGCATATGATGTGTTGGTCTTCGTTATTCAAGGGATTGAGTTCAAGAGCCATGAAGTCATTTTGCAGCTGTATAAAATTCTGGTTAGTCTACACTTGGAGTATTGTGTTCAGTTCTGGTAACCTCATTATAGGAAGAATGTGGAAGCTTTAGACATGGTGCAGAAGAGATGTAGAAGGATGCTGCCTAGATTAGAGAACATGTCATATGAAGAAAGGTTGAGCATGCCAGGGCTTCTCTCTTTGGAGTGACAGGGGATGAGAGGCTACTTGATAGGGGTGTACAGATTATGAGAGGCATAGATGGGGCGGACTGCCTGTGCAGTAATAGCCAATACCAGAAGACATCTGTTTGAGGAAACTGGAACAAAATTTAGGGGAGACGTCAAAAGTTATACACAGAGAGTGGTGAGTATCTGATATGCACTGCCAGGGGTGGTGGTAGAGGGTGATACAATGGGGACACAAGAGTTTCTTCAATAGATGCGTGGGTGTAAGAAAAATGGAGGGTCAAAGGCTGTGTAGGAAGGAAGGTTAGATTGATCATGGAGTAGATTTATACAGGTCGGCACAGTATTGTGGGCCAAAGGGCCTGTATTGTGCTGTATTGTTCTACGTTCAGTGCTCCTCACCTTCCCACAAGAAACTAATCCATTTTATCAATGGAGAAGGTGCACTAAGATATCAGCAGTTTAAGGATGAAGCTCATCTAATTATTCATAAAGCATACTAACTTCGTTAAGGATTAATTTTGCTCTTGCCTTCTTGCTTTCTAGAGAACATCTACAAAAATATCTCAGTTGCACAATGGAGGAAACATCAGACAATGAACAGAATGCCAAAAAAAGATCTTCCGTCAGTAATATATCAGAATAACATCAAACATGGAAGATAAATAACTGAGGACATGATCTAAACATGTATTGTGAATTATATATTTTTAAGCATTAGTTGTAGAGTTTGTAAAGCTAGTTGATGTACCAGCCAGGCTGCATCAAGCTGAAACAAGCCAATAAGTAGGATACTGGGGTTTGTAGGCAGAAGTGAGAACAGAGAAGAAAAAGAAAATATGGAGTCAAAATCTGAATTCTGAATCAGATTTATTATCACATCGTATAGATGCTAAATTTGTTGTTTTGTATTTTATAAATTTGGCAGTGTTCATGGGCTCACATTTCATGATGAAGCTGCCTGAATCTACAATGTTCTGTAGCCTCTTGCAAACCTCCATACAAGTGGTGATGCAGCCTGTCAGAATGCTTTCCATGGTACATCTGTAGAGATCTGCTAGAGTCTTTGGTGACATAAACTTGTAATGAAGTAGAGCCACTGGCATACCTTCTGCGTAATTAGATCAATGTTTGGGTCCAGGATAGATCCTCGGCGTTATTGGCACCAAAGAACTTGAAGCTGCTCACCCTTTCCACAGCTGTATCTGCAATGAAAACTGGTGTGTCTTCTCCAGGATTGCCTTTCGTGAAGTTCATGATCGATTCCTTGGTCTTGTTGACGTTATGTACAAAGTTGGTGTCATGACACCAACCGGCCAATCTATTTCATTCCTGTATGCCTCCTAATTGCCATCTGAGATTTTACCAACAACAGTGGTTTCATCTTTGAATTTATAAATGGCGTTTGAGCTGTACTTAGCCACACAGAAATGAAGGTCTTATTAGATTCAGAACACAAGGAAATGTTTTACATCATAGTGACACAACAGGCATAAGATGGCACTGAAGAAAGTTCTGTTATACAAAATTTTAATATACCAACAGGAAATAATACCTACAGATAAGCTTCCCAGTTAAGGGGCATCATTCTTATCTTGGACAGACACAGACTGCAAAGTTCCTCGAAGCTTGTTTTAAATACCATTCAGCATCAGGACAGTTGACAGAAGAAGGAAAACTGAGTCACCATTGATGATAAAGAGGAAGACCAACAGGAATGGTGACCGGCAATGAGCCTGTCTGATGTGATATTTCAGTTAACATCCTCTGCACAGAAAAGAAAGCATGGCAGCTTGAGTTCAGTTCCACTCCTTATGGTTGATAGATCTGATTTTCTTTCATGCGAAAATAGAACAATACAGTAAGGAACAGGCCCCTTGGCCCACAATGTCTTTGCTGACCAGGAGGTAAATGAAACTAATCATTTGCCTGCACATGGTGAACAGTATGATATCCTCCTTCTCCTGCCTATTCATCAGCCTGTCTAAATGCCTTTTAAATGCTGCTATTGCATTTGCTTCCACGACTTCCCCTGGAAGCACCTTCCAGGCACCCAACACTCACTAACACAACACTCTTTACCTTATAAATCTTTAAACTATCCCCCTCTCACCTTAAACTTATGCCTTCTAGTATGTGACATTTCCACTCTTGAAAAGCACTTTATCTACCCTATCAATTTCCTTTCACAATTTTAGATACCTTTGTCAGGTTGACCCTTAACCTATGATGTTTGACAGAAAGCAGTCTTAAGTTTGTCCAATCTCTCCACATAGCTAAAACTCTCCAATCCGGGCAACATCCTGGTGAACCTCTTCTTCAACCTCTCTAAAGCCCCCACATCCTTCCTGTAATACTGCCACCAAAGCTACACACAATGCTCCAAATGTAACCCAAACAAAGTTTTATATAGCTGTAATATGACTTTTTAACTATCATACTCAATGCCCTGTTTAATGAAGGTGCGTATGCTACACATTTTCTTTACTACCCAGTCTACTTGTGATGTCACTTTCAGGGAGCTATGGACTTGCATCCTATGTTCCCTCAGTACATCAATGCTCCTAAGCATCCCACCATTTACTGTATACTTTTATATTTGAACTTCCAAATTGCAACAACTCACGCTTGTTCAGATTAAACTCTATCTGCCATTTCTTTGCCCATATCTCCAACTGATGTATGTGCTGTAGTATTCTTTGAAAGCCTTTTTAACTATTCACTACTCCACCAATTTTTTTATAATCTGAGAATTTGCTAATCAGCTCACCTACATTTTTGTTGAAATCCTTTATAAATATCACATACAACAATGTTCCCAGCACTGACCCTATGGAACTGCAGTGGCCACAGGCCTCCTGTCAGATTAACAGCCCTCCACCCCTGTCGTCTTCCTACAAAGGCCAACCAATTTTGAAGCCAGTCTCCGAAGTTACCATGAGCCCCATGAGTCATAATTTTCTGTATTAGTCTACTATGAGAGATCTTGTCAAACCTCTTACTAAAGTTAATGAGACAACATCCTTCATCAATCATCTTCATCAGCTCGAATTTGTAAGATGTGATCTGCTCCAAATAAATTTATGCTGACTTTTCCTAATGAGCCCAAAGTTTTCCAAATGCAAGTAAATCCTTTCCTTAAGAATCCTCTCCTGGAGCTCCCCTGCCACTGATATAAAGTTTGCCAGCCTATATGTAACTTGCTAGCTTCTCCTTCTAACCCTTCTTGAACTAAAGAACAATATTGGCTAAGGTAACATCTGCTGGAACCGCGTCTATGTGCTCGAGAGGAAACAAAGATCTATGTCAAGGCCACAGGAATTTCATCTCTTGCTTCTCTCAATACCCTGGCATTGATCCGATCAGGCCCAGGGGACGTATCCACCTTAATGTTATCTAAGACACCCAACACCTCATTCTTGATATCAATATGCTCCCAAGAATATTAGAATATCCCACACTGATCTCACTATAACCAATGCAAAGTACTCATTAATTACCTTGCCTACTTCCTCTAGATCCAGGGATAAATTCCCTCCTTCATTCTTGAGTGATCCTAAACAGTCGTTCATCATCCTCTTTTTTTAGTATATGGATAAAATTCCTCAGAATTATCCTTAATCCTACTGGGCGAGAAAATTTCATGATCCTCCTTGTCCCTCCTGCTTTCTTTATATTTCTCAAGGGCCCTGTCTGATTTCAGGTTATTAAACCTCTCAAATGCTTTTCTTTTTCTCTAAATTTACATCTCTCATCATCCAAAGTTCCCGAGCCTTACTATCCCCATTGGAACACTTCAATCCTAAATTTTGATCAACTGGCTTTTGAGCAACTCCCATATGTCAGCTACGCTTGAAACAGCTCCTTAGTACAGTGAAACAGATTCTTGACCTCACTAACACCCTTTTCACCATGTCAGATTTCTATGTGAATTTAAAATATACGTTTGCTTTTATGTACAGGTTCAGAATATCAAAACAGATACTGCAGTAAATATCCTTTTAATGTTCATCAAAATGTCAAAGCAATTTTGCTGATGTAAACAATGTATGCCAATCTTTTTATTTGTTCAAATATTAAAATAAATAAATGCCATAATCCTGTTGGAACTTTAGGTATATCAAGGAGGACCTCCTTTCACTCAGTATTGGCCCCTGAAACCAATGACTGATAAGTAATATTCTGAAATGGGTATCTGACAATTGCAATGACAATTCTCTAAGTTACTATAACACAAATTTCAAATGTATGCTTTCCAGATTTGGATTGGATTTTCAGGGTCCCTGTAGTCATTCCAGAAACTCCACAGTGTTCTCCACAATGCCATTGGCATTGACTCCACTAAGTCCTTCAATATCCTCAGGGCTACTGTCACCCAGAAATTTAAAATGGATCAGCTACCTAGATACTGTGCCTGCAAGACCTGTCTTGATGAGTGAATCTGAATCCCAAAGCACAAATCATCTGAAAAGACAAATCAGAGATATTTCATATTTGGCTAAATAAGCACTGCTTCAAAAAAATGCAAGTACTTCTGTGATTCCAGGAAAGCTGACGTCATCCAGAACAAAGCAGCCCACATGACTGGCATTTGATCTACAATCCCAAGCATCACCTATTCACCAATGGCTCAATGGTAAGCCAGTAACTAACAACAGAGCTCCCTCCCCAATAATCTCCCTCCTGGCACATATCCCTGCAAGCAACAGAAATGTTACATCTCCCATTCACTTCCTCCCTCACCTCCATTCAGGACCCCAAACAGTCCTCCCATGTGAGGTAACACCTCCCCTGCAAATCTGTTGGGGTTGTCTATTGCGTCTGGTGCTCCCGATGTGGTCTGCTCTGCATCGGTGAGACCCGACGTTAATTGGGGGGCTACTTTGTCGAGTACCTCCATCCCATCTGCCAAAAGCAGAATTTCCCAGTGACCATCAATTTTAATTCTTATTCCCAGTCCCATTCCAATATTCTTGTCCATGGCCTCCTCTTGTGGCACGATGAGGCCACTCTCAGATTGGAGAAGCAACACCTCATATTCCATATAAGTAGCCTCCAACCTGATGGCATGAACATCAATTTCCCCTTCTGCCCTGGTGCCCCTCCTTTTTCCCTTCTCCCTCAAGGTCTACTCTCTTCTCCTATCAAATTCCTTCCTCTCTAGCCCATTACCTTTCCCACCCACCTGGCTTCACCTATCATCTTCCAGCTCGTCCTTCTTCCCCTTCCCCACCTTTTTATTATGGTGTCTTGCTTTCCAGTCCTGAAGAAGGGTCTAGGCCCGAAATTTTGACCGTTTATTCATTTCCATAGATGCTGCCTGACTTGCTGAGTTCCTCCAACATGTTGTGTGTGTTGCAATGGAAGCTGCTGCAGTCTCCCTCTAGCTCATTGCTAGCAACTGGAATAAGCCAATGGAAATGCCATAACTTACAGCTTCCCGGTGTGATGGATAAAGAGCCACTTGGAGACTGGAGCGATAGCTATAACAGGTCATTATTATGGGTGCCATGGTAGCGCGATGCTATTATAGTTTGACCATAGGAGTTTGGAGATCAATTCTGATGTCATTAGTAAGGAGTCTGGATGTCCTCCCCGTGAAATATGTTGGTTTTCTTCAGGTGCTCTGGTTTTCTCTCATAGTCCAAACAAATAGCAGTCAGTAGGTCAATTAGCCATTGTAAATTGTCCCGTGATTCGGCTCGGCTTAAGTTGGGGTTGCTGGGTGGTGTGGTTCCAAGGGCTGGAACAGCCTATTCTACGCTGTATCTCAATAACTAAATTAATCAATATGAGTATAAGGGCATATGCAAAGAAAGTCACACAGTAGAGTCTCCCTGAGAATTGCAATAGATTGCATTCACACACTTTGGTTAAAGTTCAAAATTCAAAATACTTTGAACTTTATTTTTTTCTAATGCCCAATCCAATTTTAACTTGTCTGTTTTCCTTCAATTGTTCTCAAATGTCCTACGCATTACACATTTAGTTACATTACATAGAACATCGAAAACCTACAGCACAATAAAGGCCCTTCAGCCCACATTGCTGTGCCGAACATGTACTTACTTTAGAAATTACCTAGGGTTACTCAAAGCCCTCTATTTTTCCAAGCTCCATGTACGTATCCAGGAGTCTCTTAACAGACCCTGTCATATCTGCCTCCTGAACCGTTGCCGGCAGTCCATTCCACGCACTCACCACTCTCTACATAAAAAAAAAATTAATCCTGACATCTCCTCTGTACCTACTTCCAAGCACTTTAAAACTGTGCCCTCTCATGCTAGCCATTTCAGCCCTGGGAAAAAGCCTCTGACTGTCCATACGATCAATGCCTCTCAGCAACTTATACACCTCTATCAGGTCACCACTCATCCTCCATCGCTCCAAGGAGAAAAGGCCGAGTTCACTCAACCTATTCTCATAAGGCATGCTCCCTAATCCAGGCAACATCCTTGTAAATCTCCTCTGCACCCTTTCTATAGCTTCCACATCCTTCCTGTAGTGAGGTGACCGGAACTGAGCACAGTACTCCAAGTGGGGCCTGACCAGGGTCCTATACAGCTGGAACATCATCTCTCAGCTCTTAAACTCAATCCCATAGTTTATGAAGGCCAATGCACTGTACGCCTTCTTAACCACAGGGTCAACCTGTGCAGTAGCCTTGAGCGTCTTATGGACTCAGACCCCAAGATCCTTCTGATCCTCCACACTGCCAAGAGTCTTACCATTAATACTATATTCTGCCATCATATTTGACCTACCAAAATGAACCACCTCACACTTATCTGGGTTGAACTCCATCTGCCACGTCGCAGCCCAGTTTTGCATCCTATTGATGTCCCATTGTAACCTCTGACAACCTTCCACACTATCCACAACACCCCCGACCTTTGTGTCATCAGCAAATTTACTAACCCAACCCTCCACTTCCTCATCTAGGTCATTTATAAAAATCACAAAGAGTAGGGATCCCAGAACAGATCCCTGAGGCACACCACTGGTCACTGACCTCCATGCAGAATATGACCCATCATAACTACACTTTGCCTTCTGTGGGAAAGCCAATTCTGGATACACAAAGCAATGTCCCCTTGGGTCCCATGCCTCCTTACTTTCTCAATAAGCCTTGCATGGGGTACCTTATCAAATGCCTTGCTAAAATCCATGTACACTACATCTACTGCTCTACCTTCATCAATGTGTGTAGTCACATCCTCAAAAAATTTAATCAGGCTCGTAAGGCACGGCCTGCCTTTGACAAAGCCATGCTGACTATTCCTAATCATATTATACCTCTCCAAATGTTCATAAATCCTGCCTTTCAGAATCTTTTCATCAACTTACCAGCCACTGAAGTAGGACTCACTGGTCTATAATTTCCTGGGCTATCTCTACTCCTTTTCTTGAATAAGGGAACAACATCTGCAACCCTCTAATCCTCTGGAACCTCTCCTGTCCCCAATGATGATGCAAAGATCATCGCCAAAGGCTCAGTAATCTCCTCCCTCACCTCCCACAGTGGCCTGGGGTACATCTCATCCGGTCCTGGTGACTTATTCAACTTGATGCTTTCCAAAAGCTCCAGCACATCCTCTTTCTTAATCTATATGCTCAAGCTTTGCAATCCACTGTAAATCATCCCTACACTCCCCAGGATCCTTTTCTGTAGTGAATACTGAAGCAAAATATTCATTAAGTGTCTCCGCTATCTCCTCCGGTTCCATACACACTTTTGCATTGTCACACTTGATTGGTCCTATTCTTTCATGTATTATCCTCTTGCTCTTCACATACTTGTAGAATGATTTGGGGCTTTCTTTAATCTTGCTCACCACGCCTTCTCATGGCCCCTTCTGGCTCTTCTAATTTCACTCTTAAGCTCCTTCTTGCTTTCCTTATAATCTTCTAGATCTCTATCATTACCTAGTTTTTTTGAACCCTTCATAAGCTTTTCTTTTCTTCTTGACTAGATTTTCAACAGCCTTTGTACACCACAGTTCCTGTACCCTGCCATCCTTTCCCTGTCTCATTGGAACGTACCTATGCAGAACTCCACACAAATATCCCCTGAACATTTGCCACATTTCTGCCGTACATTTCCCTGGGAACATCTGTTCCCAGTTTATACTTCTAAGTTTCTGCTTGATAGCTTCATATTTCCCCTTACTCTAATTAAACGGTTTCCTAACTTGTCTGTTCTTATCCCTCTCCAATGCTATGGTAAAGGAGAGAGAATTGTGATCACTATCTCCAAAATGCTCTCCCACTGAGAGACCTGACACCTGACCAGGTTCATTTCCCAATACCAGATCAAGTACAGCATCTCCTCTTGTAGGCTTATCTACATATTGTGTCAGGAAACCTTCCTGAACACACCTAACCAAATCCACCCCATCTAAACCCCTTGCTCTAGGGAGATGCCAATCAATATTTGGGAAATTAAAATCTCCCACCACGACAACCCTATTATTATTACACCTTTCTAGAATTTGTCACCCTACCTGCTCTTCGATGTCCCTGTTACTATTGGATGATCTATAAAAAAACACCCAGTAGAGTTATTGACCCCTTCCTGTTTCTAACCTCCACCCACAGAGACTCAGTAGACATTCCCTCCATGACTTACCCCTTTTCCACAGCCGTGACACTATCTCTGATCAGCAGTGCCACGCCCCCACCTCTTTTGCCTCTCTCCCTGTCCTTTCTGAGACATCTAAAGCCAGGCACTCTAAGTAATCATTCCTGCCCCTGAGCCATCCAAGTCCCTGTAATGGCCACAACATCATAGCTCCAAGTACTGATCCATGCTCAAAGCTCATTCACTTTGTTCATGATGCTTCTTGCATTAAAATAGATACATCTCAAACTATTGGTCTGAGCAGATCCTTTGTTTATCACCTGCCTGTCTTCCCTCTCGCACTGTCTACAAGCTTTCTCTATTTGTGAGCCAATCACCGCTTCCTTCATTTCTTCAGTTTGGATCCCACCCCCCAGCAATTCTAGTTTAAACTCTCCCCAATAGCCTTAGCAAACCTCCCTGCCAGGATATTAGTCCCCCTCAGATTCAAGTGCATCCCATCCTTTTTGTACAGGTCATGCTGCCCCTAAAGAATTCCAGCAACCTGAATTCCTGCCCCCTGCTCCAGTCCCTCAACCACGCATTTATCTTCACTCTATTCCTATACTCGCGGTCGCATGGCACAGGCAGTAATCCCGAGATTACTACCTTTGAGGTCCTGCTTCTCAACTTCCTTCCTGACTCCCTGTAGTCTGTTTTCAGGACCTCTTCCCTTTTCCTGCCTATATCGTTGGTACCAATATGTACCACGACCCCTGACTGTTCACCTTCCCACTTCAGGATACTGTGGACGCGATCAGAATCATCCAGGACCTAGGCATCTGGGAGGCAAACTACCAACCGTGTTTCTTTCCTGCGTCCACAGAATCGCCTATCTGACCCCTTAACTATAGAGTCCCCGACGCAGATTGGGGGACCGCTTCGTCGAGCACCTCTGCTCCGTCCTCCAAAACAGATAGGATCTCCCAGTAGCCACCCACTTCAACTCTGCTTCCCACTCCCATTCAGATATGTCCATACATGGCCTCCTCTACTGCCATGATGAGGCTAAACTCAGGTTGGAGGAGCAACACCTCATATACCATCTAGGTAGTCCCCAGCCCCTTGGTATGAACATAGAATTCTCCAACTTTCGATAATTCCCTCCCCTTCCCCTCCCCTATGTCACTCTGCCCTCTCCCCAGCTGCCTATCACCTCCCTCATGGTTCCGCCTCCTTCTACTACCCATTGTGTTTTCCCCTATTGCTTCTTCACCTTTCCTGCCTATCACCTCCCTGCCTCCCCTCCCCCACTCCTTTATCTTTCCCCTTACTGGTTTTGCACCTGGAACCTACCAGCCTTCTCCTTCCCACCCTCCCCCCACCTTCTTTATAGGGCCTCTGTCCCTTCCCTCTTCAGTTCTGATGAAGGGTTCCGGCCCGAAACGTCGACCGATCTTTTCCACTGATGCTGCCCGACCTGCTGAGTTCCTCCAGCGTGTTGTGAGTGTTCCCCTATTACTGCTAGCTTCTTCCTTTCCCTACCCTTCTGAGCCACAGGGCCAGTCTCTGTGCCAGAGGCACAGCCACTGTTGCTTCCCCCAGGTAGGCCGTCGTCCCCAACAGTACTCAAGCAGGAGTTCTTATTGTTAAGGGGGACAGCCACAGGGGTACTCTCTAGTATCTGACTCTTGCCCTTCTCTCTCCTGACAATGACCCACTTCTGACTCTCGAGGCTCCGGTGTGACTACTTGCATATAGTTCCTATCTATCACCTCACTTTCCCTGACCAGACAAAGGTCATCGATCTGCATCTCCAGTTCCCTAACCCAGTCCCTAAGGAGCTGCAGCTCGACAGACCTGGGCAGATGTGGCTGTCCGGGAGGCTGGAGGCTCCTGGACCGCCCACATCTGACACCTAGTACAGAACACAGGCCTCACAGACATACTTCCTGTTTCTATTCTTCACTGGGAACCTATCTTGCCTTGCCCCGTTGAGCTAAAGCCCTCCTACTCTGTCTACCTCTACTCTGACACCCGCTCTATAAAGCTGTCTCCTTTTAAACTCTTCGCGCTGGTCTGAAGGCTGATGTATACTTGTGCGTTAAATGGATGCCATAACCTATGCAAGTGGCCTATGTGCGTTTTGAGCATTTATACTTGTGCATTGGTGTGTCTCCGTCGCTCTGCAATTCGGGCACGTCACGCATGCGCATACACCTGCCCGCTCAAGGCTTCATGGTCATGGTAGTCTTTCTCAGGGTAAACAAGAAGCGAGTGTCTTCTTTCGTAAAAGCGAAAGGTGTCCTCCATAATTTCAGAGGCCTGTAAAGCTTTATGGAAAGCATTGCAGCCAGAGTTCCTTCCGTGCCCTTCAGTCGCCCAATGGGAAGCTATTGCAGCGTAGGATGAAATGCGATGCTACCAAGCGGACCAATCACAGCTGTTGCGGTTTGCGTTGCCACGACATGCGGTTACATTTTGGGAGAGGTGCGCATCAGGCTAGGGCGTAGGGATCCGCGTAGGCTCTGCGTAGGGTTCGCGGCGACAGCATCGAGTTGACACAGAAGTATAAATCAGTCTTAACTCGCTGACGTACACGCGCTTGAGTTGAATTACTCACTCGTAGAAGCCAGTCAGTTTGGATTGGCAACAACACCTCCTCTACAATCTCCCTCAGCACAGGTGCACCACAAACCTGTGTGCTAAGCTAAGCACACAGCTTAGCCTTGTTCTGTTTGCTTAATTTTTGTGACTGTGAAGCTAAGCACAACTCTAATACCATATTTAATTTTCCCGACTACATCACTATCATTGGCTGAATCAAAGGTGGCAAGTCAGCATATAGGAGGGAGGTTGAAAATCTGGCTCAGTAGTGCCACAACAACAGCCTGTCACTCAATGTCAGCAAGACCAAGATGATTATTGACTTTAGAAGGAGGAAACTAGAGGTGCATGAGCCAGTCTTCATGAGGGGTCAGAGGTGGAGAGGATCAGCAATTTTAAATTCCTCAGTGTAATCATTTCAGAGGATTTGTGCTGGGTCCAATATGTAAGTGACATTACAGAGAAAGCATGGTAGAGCCTCTACTTTTTTTTAGAAGTTTGCAAAGATTTGGCAAGCTATCTAAAACTTTGACAAACTTCTATAGCTGTGTGGTAGAGAGTATATTGACTGGTTACATAATGGCCTGGTATGGAAACACCAATGCCTTTTTACAGAAAAGTCTACAGAAAGTAGTGTATATGGCCCAGTCTATCATGGGTTATCCCTCCCCACCATTGCGCACAGCTAGCTACATGGAGCGCTGTCACAGGAAAGTAGCATCCATCATCAAGGACCCCCACCATCTAGGCCATGCTCTCTTCTTGCTGCTACCATAAGGAAGAAAGTACAGGAACCTCAGGACCTGCAACACCAGGTTCAGGAACAGTTATTACCCCTCAGTCATCTTAAACCAGAGGGGTTAACTTCATTCGCCCCATCTCTGTATTGTTCCCACTGAACTGGACTCACTTTCAAGGACTCCTCATCTCATGTTTATTGATTATTTATTTATTATTACTGTTTTAAATCTTTTTTGTATTTGCACGATTTGTTTTTTTGCATATTGGTTATTTTCTGCCCATTTGGGCATTGGCTTTCCTTGATTCCTTTGTGTTTACTGTGATTGCTCATAAGAAAGGAACCTCAGGGTTGTATACGTTAATAATAAATTTACATTGAACTTTGAATTTGGCCATTGGTTAATCAGAGCAGCCTGTTATTTGGAACAATTCTTGAAGAACAAAGACTATTCGAGAAAATAGGAAAGATTCCCTTCATTTATTTGGGACCCCATGCTGCTTAATTGTGGCAGTAGACTGTTGCCGAACAGTTTCTAACTAGCCTTAGACACATGCACTTGTGTAGCCATTAGAAACTACTTTCTGCTTACAGTGAACAGTTTTTAAATAGTGGCAGTTTCATTCACAAGTGTTCCAAAAGCACTGATTTTTGTTACTAATATCTGGTGAGAAATAAACAGTAAGACAATTCAGAACACTTTTGCTCACTGCGATTTCAAGAATTCAGGCTTGCAGAGGCTAAAAATAGCCGGGAGTGAAAATGAAATGATTTCGCTACTTCAGCTAAAAGTATTTGAAGGTATCAACAATTATCTTAAATGTTACAATGAAAATGAAGATTTGGAAGATTCTATCAGAGGCATTTTATGAAGCCAATCTGTTATCTATGTTAGGTGTGTGCGCTGATTTTGTTCATTTACAGTGATCAAAAGAGTGCAGCAGTGTACATATACACTGGGTAAATTCTTCCGTCGATAACGGTTTTATAGTGCTGTAGTAGTATTCACAGTGTTCTAATTTATTCTGTATTTCATTTAAATACAAACTTGTTACTCAGTTAAATGGTAGTTTGTCTTTTCTTATACAGTACCTCTTTAACTATTTCCATGTGTCTCAACTAATTAGAATCCTCAGTACTTCATTTGAGAATGAGCATTGTTATGAATGAAGATTAAAATAGGCTGAACTTGCTGGAATCTGATACAAAAAAAGCCCTGAAAGAACTCTATAGGCCAAACAGCATTGGCAGAGGCAAAAAGTGTAAGGAAATGTTTTGGGTTGAGAGCATAATGTCGTGGCTCAACCTGAAACGTTGACTTGCAGCATTTGTCTGCACTTTTTTTTCTGTATCTTTCTCTGTGCTGGAATAAAGCTTGCATCTGTAAATGAACTGACTCAATGATGAATGTGATTAACTTTCCAGCAATGACATCTATAATTTGGATTAGAAGGTAAATTAATTTGTTGGTGAAATTTTATTTCACTGCATTGTTGGGAGAAGGGCATAAATCAGTTATAGGAAGCAGAATAAATGATTGAAACTGTTAGAGCAATTTTGGGTTAGGACAGATACATTTAGCAATTGACTTTGGCTACCAGTCTTCACATCTGAAAATGTATTGTGGGTTTAGTTTTAGTTTGGAGTGCAGCTCTGAACAATGGGTTTCTAAAAACTGTGAATCCCAAACCAGGCAATGCTGATAAAAATTCAATTAGATGTCTGTGGTGTGGATGTGAATTGGGAGGTGTGAATGTTGTATGTAGTTTCAAAGAAAGCATTGTCCACATTTTGTAAATATGGAATTGTTCTTTAGTGGTTAGCACATAAAATATCGAGCCAGGATACAACAGGAATTCTGCAGATGCTGGAAATTCAAGCAACACACATAAAAGTTGCTGGTGAACGCAGCAGGCCAGGCAGCATCTCTAGGAAGAGGTGCAGTCGACGTTTCAGGCCGAGACCCTTCGTCAGGACTAACTGAAGGAAGAGTGAGTAAGGGGATACGTTGGGTCAGGCAGATTTATCGACCGGAGAGTGTCTCCACATGATTCTTGCTGTACTTTGTTTTGTTGAATAAATCAGCTGCGTTGTACTTGTGACAATACTTTCCTTCAGTGACTTCATTCACGCAACAACAGGAACAAAACACTGCAAAGAAATTAATGAAAAATCAAAATGAAAAGAACTTCCAATGAACCATTTAAGGGAGGGGTCTATGCTAAAGTGAAAAATAGAGAAAAAAATCAAACCACATAAGCTTGAAAATTTGATATTATAATCAAAAACCAAAAAAAAGAAAGTGACCAAGACGGCAGGAACAATAACCTACGCCTTGTGTTGCAGTGAATCGACATGTGGCGGTTGCACCAATACGCTGCAGGCTGTGTTCCACTCACATTTCCACCCAGCCCAGTAGTTTTGGAATTGGCGCGGTGCTGGAGACGTCAGGTGTATTGTGACGTAGTCGGGCGGGTGCGCGTGCGCACTCCGAAGATTTCTGGGCTCGCGCCATTGTCGCCGCGCTGCTGCTCCTTAAAGGGACGTGGACATGTCGTACCGGAGTCCGGCCTCGGCTGCCGGAGGGGACGAGCGGCTCAGGTACTGGCTGTAGCCCGGGGTGGAGGGAATACAACGGTCGTCGAGGGTTAGGGCCGACGATGGGAAAGTTGTGAGCAGGCGGAGCCAGGCCTTGGCGCTAGTTTGAATAGATGGCGCGGTTAAGGGGCGGGAAACTGGAGCCAGTGCGGCTGGGGTACCGTCCCACGCTCCAACCCAACACTGTGGTCGGGGTACCCTCCGACCCCGCACCTAATATGCGTGTCTTTCCACCCTTCAACCTAGTACTCCCGCTTTGCAGTGCCGTCCAACTCAACACAAGGGGCTGTGGTGCCCACCAGCCCTCCGACCCCACATCCCAACAATACCAGCCTTCACGCCCTCTTTCCCAACACCCTGCCCTTGTGCCCACTATCCCTCAACACTACGGCTGGGGTACTAGGGTACTCGACAACTCAACACTGCGGCTGCAGACTGAGGCACTTTTATTAAAGTTTAATGTTATCTTCAATAGCATTACGTTGCAGTGATCGTTGGTGTCCTAAGCATAATCGATTTGATGTGTATGAAGTTATAAATCTATGTGCCTATAATCTAAATATAGCATCAGATCATAGTTTGGAGTAAACGTGTGTACCAAAATGCCTGGGGAAAGGTATTTGCTTCTCTCGCTAAGTGAGGTTTTGTCAGAAGAATTTGATTGGAGCCGACTTTTGCATCCCAACCCCGTCAATCCTGTCTTACTCGAGAACATAAGTTTAAAAAAAAATTGGTTTAAGTTATTTGCCTACTTGCGATGGCTGTTCAACAACATCATGATTATTCTTTTACGTCAGTGTTGTTTTCCTCCATGAACTACATTCTTTGTTTCCTTTATGTTAAAAATGCAAAAGGAAAACTTTTGTCTTGAATATGCTGGTATTGGGTCTCCATAATCCCTCGGGTAGAGCATTTCAAAGCTTCAATACCATCTGGCTGCAATATTTTTTTCCCTTCATCTCATTCCTGGTTGGCTGACTCCTTTATTCTGAAACTTCTCTGTGTCTCCCACTCCCCCACCCTTTCTGTACATCCCTTCTTTGACCCTGTCAAATGTAGTAATTTTGCAGATATCGGATGGCAGGCGAGTGAAGCAGCTCCGGGAGGCAAAAGGGTGGCTGACGTTTTGGGTTTCGTTGAGTTCCTTCAGTTTCATTTTTGTTCCAGGAAATTCCAGATGTGGTCGTACTAAGGCTGTATATACTTGGAACAAGATGTCTCTAAACTCATGTTGAAATCCTCTTGCATATTGTTTGCCTTCCTGAAAATATGTTGGGCTTTGTTGTAAGAACGACCTGAGCATGGGAAATGAAGAATATCTTGCTGTAGCTCTGGGTGGGGGGGGGAGGGTTGATAATGAAAATTGCAAGAATGAAAGGCAAATTCAGAAACCTATAAAATTCTAACAGTGCTAAGTAGATTACATGGAGGATGTTCCTCATGGCAGGGAAGTCCAGATCCAGGGGATAAAACTTCAGGATTTGATGTGTGTCATTTGGAACTGAGAAGATGGTGATTACACCATGCATCTGTGAAATTCTCAACCACAAAAGGCAGTGGAAACTAAATGTTCTCTTTTTGGTCAGAAGGTAAGTATATTTCTTAATGTTAAAAGAAAATGGGGCGAAGCAGAAATGGAATCTGAAATAGATGATCCACCATAAATGTTCTGAATGGTAGAGTTGACCTAAAAAGCTGAAAAAGCTACTGTTGTTTTTTGATGTTAATTGCTTGCAAAATTTAAGCCATTGGGGATCCAAGAATGAGGATATCAGGTTCCAGTGAACACCCAGACTTTTTAATCTTTCACTGATTAAATGGGTATACCATCTGTCAGTTTATCTTCAATTTGCACCAGATTATTATTCCCTCATGGAAAATGCTGTAATCGTAATCATATCTTGCATGTAATCAAGATACCTTGTTTTGCTAATTACAGCCTCCCAAAACAGATCTGCCAAGCAATATTTCTCTTTCATTAATTCAGTTCATTCATTTTCTTACACTTAATTTTTTAGAGTATTACTGATAGCAATTGGAGGCTATTTTCCATTACACTACTGATTTGAGTGTCATGTATTGGTGGAAAAGCTTTGAAATTCAGTAAGTGAGTTATTTGCTTCTTTCCCCTGGTGAGTAACCTGCTCTTCTAGTCACACTATGTAAGTGGCTCATTCAGTTGAATTTTATTGGTAGTGACTTACTACATAGGTACTGATGGTGAGGGATTTGCTGATGCTTGTACTATTGACTGCAAAGTTTGCTGCAAGTAGCTTCCCTGGTGTTTCTCTCTTCAATTTTACAATAAAATTCATTGTAAAGCTCTGATTTTGTGAAAAACAAATCCAATTTAGTTTGGTCTATTTTTCCAGTTACAAAATATGTGAAATGAGTGTGTTCTGCTGCATTTAGCCTTTGTTCTCCAGTCTTGCTTTGATTGATTTGTCAAGTGTTTTATTTCTTTCTCTTTCCTAGGAAAAAGCTACCACCATGTCGCTGGTCTGTTGGGAGGAAGCGTGGTGCAGATGGTAAACTACGCAAAGTGGACGACTTGGATTCTACTGTGTTTGATGATGATCTCAGAGACTGCACTGCAGACAGTTCTGATTGGCTGGATGGTCGGATTTCTAGGTTAGCCTCTCAATTACGTATTTTAGAAGTTCTTGGAAGAGGGCTGTGATGAAGGGTGTAGTCTTTTTTTCATTTGTATAGCACCTTTTACAACTCAAGGAAATTCCAGTGTATTTTGCAATAACAGACTACCTAAGTGTAGTCTGCTGTGGTGCATAGAAAGAAAAGGCCAGTTTGTATGTGGGAAGTCCTTGCAATAACTCATTAATGACAGGATAATCGATTGATTAACAAATCTTGCCTCTGTTGCCAGAGGCGTCTCCTTGGCTCTTAGAGGTTTCAATAGGACTACTACAGTTGCAAGAAAATGTTTGAGCTCTTTTATAATTACCTGGTTTTCTACATTAATTTCTCATAAAATGGGGTTACAATGATAGACTAGCACAATCTGTTTGAACTAGTAATATACAAACGTTTACTTCTTGTTAATACTGAGTACACAATTTAAACAATCACAGTCTAGGTTTTATATACATATATATATACACACACAAACCCCATTTCCAGAAAAGTTGGGATATTTTCCAAAATGCAATAAAAACAAAAATCTGTGATATGTTAATTCACGTGAACCTTTATTTAACTGACAAAAGTACAAAGAAAAGATTTTCGATAGTTTTACTGACCAACTTAATTGTATTTTGTAAACATACACAAATTTAGAATTTGATGGCTGCAACACACTGAACAAAAGTTGAGACAGAGTTAACATAGGATTGGAAAATGCACAGAATATTCAAGTAATACCGGTTTGGAAGACTCCACATTAAGCAGGCTAATTGGTAGCAGGTGAGGTATCATGATTGGGTAAAAGTAGCGTCCATCAAAGGCTCAGTCTTTGCAAGCAAGGATGGGTCGTGGCTCACCCCTTTGTGTCAAAATTCGTGAGAGAATTGTTAGTTCAAAAGGAACATTTCTCAACGCAAGATTGCAGAGAATTTAGGTCTTTCAACATCTACAGTACATAATATTGTGAAAAGATTCAGAGACATCTCAGTGCGTAAAGGGCAAGGTTGGAAACCACTGTTGAATGCGCGTGATCTTCGAGCCCTCTGTCATGCTACTGTGACAATTATAGCCACCTGGGCTCGGGAGTACTTCGGAAAACCATTGTCACTTAATGCAGTCCGTCGCTGCATCCAGAAATGCAACTTGAAACTATATTACGCAAGGAGGAAGCCATACATCAACTCTATGCAGAAATGCCGACGAGTTCTCTGGGTCCGAGTTCATCTCAGATGGACCGAAAGACTGTGGAACCGTATGCTGTGGTCAGATGAGTCTACATTTCAGCTAGTTTTTGGAAAAAACAGGCATCGAGCTCTCCGTGCCAAAGATGAAAACGACCATCCAGATTGTTATCAGTGAAAGGTGCAAAAGCCAGCATCTGTAATGGTATGGGGGTGCATCAGTGCCCATGGCATGGGTGAGTTGCATGTATGTGAAGGTACCATTGACTCTGAGGCGTATATTAGGATTTTAGAGAGACATATGTTGCCATCAAGGCGACGTCTCTTCCCGGGACATCCATGCTTATTTCAGCAGGACAATGCCAGACCACATTTTGCACGGGCTACAGCAGCATGGCTTTGTAGACACAGAGTGCATGTGTTTGACTGGCCTGCTGCCAGTCCAGATCTATCTCCTATTGAAAATGTATGGCGCATCATGAAGAGGAGAATCAGACAACAGAGACCACGGACTGTTGAGCAGCTGAAGTCTTATATCAAGCAAGAATGGACAAAATTTCCAATTGCAAATCTACTACAATTAGTATCCTCAGTTCCAAAATGATTAAGAAGTGTTGTTAAAAAGGAAAGGTGATATAACGCAATGGTAAACATGCCTCTGTCCCAACTTTTGTTGAGTGTGTTGCAGCCATCAAATTCTAAATTTGTTTATGTTTACAAAATACAATTAAGTTGATCAGTAAAACTATTGAAAATCTTCTGTTTGTACTTTTGTCAGTTAAATAAAGGTTCATGTGAAATAACATACCACAGATTTTTGTTTTTATTGCATTTTGGAAAATCTCCCAACTTTTCTGGAATTGGGGTTTGTAATATATGCATACACAAATCGGATTACTGACAAAACATGCGCTTCTCAAGAAAGATCTGTTTATGTGCACCATGTCTTGATCAAAACAACTTTCAGAGGACCTTAGAAGAATTGTAGAGATGCATGAAGTTGGGGAAAGTTACAAAAGCATTTCTAAAGACCTGAGTGTTCATCAGTCCACAGTAAGGGAAATTGTCTACAAATGGAGGAAATGCAGTACTCTCCCTAGGAGTGGGTGTCCTGCCAAAAGCACAACGTGCAATGCTGAAGGAGGTGAAAAAGAACCCAAGGGTAGCAGCGAAAGACCTGCAGAAATCACTAGAATTTGCTAAAGCCTTTATTCATGTGTCCACTATAAGAAAAACATTGAACAAGAATGGTATTTATGGAAGGACACCATGTAGGAAACCACTGGTCTCCAAATAAAAAAAAACGTTGCTGCACGTTTCAAGTTTGCAAAAGACCACCTGGATGTTCCACAATGTTTCTGGGGCAATGCTCTGTGGACAGATGAGACAAAGGTTGAACTTTGTGGCAGAAATGCACGCTGCTATGTTTGGAGGGAAAAGCGCACTGCACACCAACACTGAACCATCATCTCAACTGTGAAGCATGGTGAAAGGAGCACCATGATTTGGGGCTGGTTTGCTGCCTCAGGGCCTGGACAGTTTACACTCGTTGAGGGAACAATGAATGCAAACTTGTATCAGACATTTTATGGGAGAATGTCAGGGTAGTGGTCCATCACCTGAAGCTTAAAATCAGCAACAGAATGGTTTATAAAGAAGAAAATTCATATTTTAGAATGGGCAAATCAGGGTCCAGACCTTAACCTAATTGAGATGTTGTGGCATGACCCTAAAGGGCTGTTCATGCAAGGTATCCCAGAAATATTGATGAACAGAAAGAGTTTTGTATGGAGAAATGGTCCAGACTTCCTCCTCGCTGTTGTGCAAGTCTGATCAGCAGCTACATGAAATGTTTGGTGGAGGTTATTGGTGCTTAAGGAGGTTCTATCAGTTATTAAGTACAAGGATTCATACTTTTTCCAGCCTGGACTGTGACTGATTAAACAGTGTGTTAAATAAAGACCTGAAAAGTACAATTGTTCAAGTGCTATTTATTAGTTTAGGCAGATTGTGTTTGTTTATTATTGTGACTTGAATGAAGATCAGACCACATTTTATGAGTAATTAATGCAGAAAACCAGATAATTACAAAGGGTTCTCAAACTTTCTCTTGCAACTGTATAAAGTCAACATTGGAGAACAATATGGGGCGTTTAGATGCTTGAGCCTGTTAGGACAACCTTGTGATTGGCTAGTGATCTTTTGTGATGCCGTTATTTCTCACAATGTTTTTTTTCAAAAGAAGTGCTTGGAGGAAGTTAACAGTTGATCTAATATTAATCGTTGCCTGTCTGTTTGAAGCTTGTATCTGTACATTCAGGAGTGAAACAGGAAGGCATTGCTGAGTTTAGGTGATCTCCGATTCTGGGGTAGATATCAGCCAACTTCAAACTGGCTAAATGACCCTCTCAAGATCTTGTCTCCCCCCCCCCCCCAAGTTGGTGATACAAGTAATTATTTGATGTTCACTTCATTAGTCTTTTGAATTAATGTTTCTTAAAGGGCTCTTGTTAATTTTAGTCAACTTATTTCTAATTGTTGTACAAATATCCTTATTGGTTTTCATTGACATTGTAGGCTTTTTAAACAATCCCTTTTGTAAAATTTGTGGGATGTTTTGTTATCTGTTGTACTGTAAATAGTTCTGGTCACCATAACTTATATTGGTTTTAGCTGTTTGCATTTTTTTTTTGCCCATTATTTGTTGTTCCTGTTCACGATTTCCAACCTTCTCCTTGGTGGGATGAACTTTCTGTAATGCATCAGTTTTTATTTGAATGCTGCCCTCTGCTCCATTATGTCTACCCAGATTACAATGGATAGCCTCGCTTGTTGAAGTACTCCTTATAGACATCTAGAATCTTGGTGGAGGAATCATATTTTAAAGAAAAAACATTGATTTTTATCTAATTCTTTTAGTCAGATATATGTTCATATACTGAGCTAAATTTGGATGAACACGAAACTCAATATAACCTAGAAATATTCAGACGTTACTAGACCGTTTTAGTAAGTAAGTAGTATATGGGTATTACTGGGGAAAAATTGCTAGTCCATCTTCATGGTGTTGAGTTCATAGACTGCAGTTGTCTGAGGGTAATCCTGGTAAGGAAGGTTATGAATGCAGAAACTGAAGACAATTAGCCCTAGGACTCTTGTCTGTTGAATGGCATCGTGGGAGGCTGTCCTGATCTAAGGTGTTTGGCTTCAAAACCACTATTCTGTCCTCGCTCAGTTTTCCCCATTTGTCTTGAGCTAGGCAGACAGGTAAACTCCATTCCAGCATAGTCATATTTTGAAGGCGGTTTTATTCACCAAAAGTATTACGGTAAGTAAGGACATTACTTCTTGGCATACTCACTGAAAATTGATTCAAATTATAGTTAAGATTCCTTTCAGTCCTAACAATGTGCTTCTAACTAATAGCAACTAAATGAAATGTACAAACAATGTAAAAATGTTTGATGTGGAAGGTTAATTGCTTAACAACGCAATAATAAGCAATCAAGAAAAGCGCAAACCTAAAAGAAAGCAGTTAGAAATAAAATAGCAACTAAATCAGGGGAACATAACCACTGTGATCTTCCTTTGTGCCAACTGTGATTCCAATCAGTTTATCTACTGGTCTCCATCTTCAGTTTTAATAGGACTGCTTAATAATGCATCTACACATCATCTCATCTCACCTCACTTCAGCTTATTGTGCTTAGTCAAAAATAGAAGACTTTGAATTTACTTCTCTAAATTCTAAAATTCTTTGCAGCAAGTAAATTACTAATTGAAATACTATAGTGTTCAAAAAAAATTAGGTAACTAAAATCCAATAAGCAGACCCTCATTAAAAAGCAGTTTTTTTTTGTTTCTGTTTTTTTCTTCTTCATGGTGTAAGTATTAACTGGAGCACTGCAGTGCTATTGAAACTTGCACTCAGCTGGGATCAGAGATGGCACCTCCAACTGGAATGTTCGTAGAGTTGTGGGTTTTTGTTCTGCAGTGGGCCTGAACTTGCAAACTTATGGTCTGGAATTGAGTGTTCATCCAGCCACTCAAGCTGAATGTGGGCATATATATTTTGTTTTGTTTAATGAAAGTGGCGCTGGTGAGACACGATGACTCTGAATATAACAAACAAAACTAATGATTCTACTAAATATACTTTTTTGAAACTATAGTCACTGAAATCCTCAACCTGTAACTTCCCGCTGGGGGGTATGCTTTTGAATCATCTGTACAACCTGACATTTTTGTGCTATCCTGAAATATTCAGCAAGCTGGACTTCCGAGAATGCAGGTACTGTTGCTGTGGCTTTTGTTGGAGCAGACTTGGTGCTGGATTGAGAGCCTGGGCCAGAGGGTGGATAACGATCTGATATTTGGCCTATTTAAGTGCTGGGCCATATAAAGATTAAAATGTCAAGGCCAAGGGAGGACAATGAGCCAGTGTTTGCTCACTACTCCAGGAGGCTTTACTTAGGTGCTGAATGCTGGCTATGTAGGTGTGACTGCAGCTATCAGGCTCCTGGACTGGCTGAAACACTGAATTGGCTAGTTTCCTGTGGACTTAGATTCAGGGAGTCTGGTTCATGTTCTATGATCGTTTGCATTTTTTTTGTGAATTCTGTTGTGTCTTTTTGTTTTGTGGCAAGAAGGGTGCAGGAAGGTGAATCTCAAAATTCTATATGCTCTCCATTGATAATAAATGTACTTTGAACTCTGTACATCAGTACATCTGTACATTCTGAGTCTTGCACCTCTGCACTAATCCCAGCCTCACAGATGACTTCTGTGCTTGAGGTAGTAGTTTATTTCACATTAGGCCATGCTGCAGTCAAATTGCCATTTCCAGCCAGAATCCGGTGGATGCTAGGCATGAAAAGATAAAGATTAGCTTCATTTGTCACTTGTATATCGAAATATTGAAACGTGTCGTTTATATCAATGACCAACACAGTCCAAGCTGTGCTGGGGGTGTTACGTACCCCGTAACTGGGTTGCCAAACCAGCAGAAATGGATCACTCAGTTGGAGTCTGGATTACTAGAACTAAGAAAACTTTATTAAAGAAACAAGCAACACAGTACTCTAATCAAAAGGATAATGAATGCAACAGTTCAGCAATGATAAACATACATGTACACAGAAATCAGATAACAGTATCAATCAAGCTCTATCGTTGTCTAGGGGCAAATGACCAGTTTCAAAGTGACGCAAAGTTCAGTTCAGTTCGCAGTAATCGCTGCCGTGGGAGATGGACGGTGTGGGGGAAGGAGAGAGCAAAAACGAATGAATATTCAAACGGCTTCCACACAGACCTTCGCAGTCAGCTGTCGGGCGAGTCCTTTATGATGTCATCTGAGGTCACCATCCGTGACCCCTCTGTTTCCAGATACGATCGTTTCCCTGCGCTGAACCTGGCACCCAGGCAAGGGTGGACACACACCAGGTTCCCGCTGATCGTGCCTTTCCACCCTGTGCGTTTATGGCCCGGTACTTCCCACTGACTTGTGAGAGACGCATCGCTTCCAGGGTCTTGTTACCTCAGGTGTTGTGTGTGTGTTGCCTTAGCGAACCTGTCCCTTTTTATCCCCCTGCTGGGGTATCGCCTGTCCATCACTTCAAACAGTTCAGTGTTCAAAGGGGGAGCCGCTCTTGACAGTTCCCTCCTTCTGTTACACTCTCTCCCGTCCCTTCATTACACATCTCCAAATGCTGCTCCATTGTTTTCCTTATCTCTCTCTCCTGAAGACAGGTGGCAGACCAACTGCTGATCACACAGGACAGCTAACATCTTAATCTATGTGTATTCTTGTCACACTCCCCCCCCCCCCCTTAAGGATTTTTACCGGGGGGTAAAAATTACAAACATGAATACATTATTTGATACACACACAAATATACATCTTTATCAGCTATTTGGCTAATACAGCGAGTTTGAAGTTGTCAACACCTGACAGACAGTCAGCCATCACATTTTCTGTTCCTTTTATATGTGTTATTAATAATCCCTTAGACCAGGCTCCAACTTAGCAAACTTCATAGTGGCCAAAAACACTGATGAATTGCGATCAATGTAACCTCTCATTTGGTTTTGTCCCAGACCACAATAACAATGGTCGTCCCATTCCGACTTAGTTTTCTCTCGCAAGGGCTTAGTGGGAGGGGTAGTGACCGCAGAGTTATTGCAAAACTTCCAACAGTACCCCACCATCTCCAAGAGCCTTCTGAGGGCCCTCTTGTCTGTCGGGGTTGGGAGGTCAGCGATAGCCTGCACTGTAGCTTGCATCGCTGCCAGCTGCCCCTGTGTCACCACAATTCCCAGGTAAGTGACCTTCGTGTGGCCGAACTCAGTTTTTTCACTATCAAGCTGGCTTCAGACAGCTATATTAAATTTCCAATACACACCTCTGTGTTCGTCAGCCCTTTAGTCACTGAATTACTCATTCTATATGGATGTTGCTTGCTAGGCTGACCTAGTATAACAGACACCACCCAACGTCCCAGTTCTTTGCATCGCCTCGGGACAACCAAACATACAGGTGCGAGTCGTTTAATTACTTCTCCTAAAGAGTCGCTTTGTTCGAGGATTAAGGGAGAGATCGTATCAGCGGACCTGGCCAAAGCAATAGCCTTCTCCCATCTGGTCGATACCATACTCATCTTTTCAAAATTTTTTTTTCTCTTATCGGGGGGACCCTAGCTTCATTGATTTCCGTGCTAACCCCGACTAGGTTTGTTAGCATATCAAAAGCCTGTGACCGTCTCAGTTCGCATCGGTCATAATCAATAACATCCTTACAACTGGGCAGCCGGTAACCCTCTTTCATGATTCCACCAACTATTCCCTCCAGTACCGCAAAATGTCCACCGGGGGGTACCTTGTGGGCCAGGTTAAAAACCTCATCCCCATAACTCTCTTGCACCACCCCCTGTTCCTCATCTGCGGGCACGGCACTTGGTCTCCCTTGCTTCCTTAGCACTTATTCCTCCACACAGTAGCCTACTAGTTCCCTTGTCAAGTCTGTGTCAGAGAGAGCTGTCTCTGCCAAATCCATCAGCCCCTCGTCTTGCTCCTGCGTCTGCACAAATTCTTTCCTGGCTAATGCTATGTCTGTCCCAGCTCCCTCACTACCTCTTGCCTCACTACACTCCTCCTTTTCACTTTCTACCCCCTTCTCGTACAAGGCTGGCAGAAACGTCTCAGCTAAATTTACTACCGCGGTCCCGTGATGAACCTGTGAGTCCATGGGTGGGGCCTCACTGCTGGCAGGCTGACCTGTCAATCTCACTGCTGGGAACACGATTCCTCCGGCGATGTCATTACCGAGCAAGACTTCCACGCCTTTCATCGGTAATTCGGACCTCACCCCGATTGTGACTAGTCCAGAGACCAGGTTGCTTTGTAAGTGTATCTGGTGCAAAGGGACTGACTCTGTCCCTTCTCCAATACCTTTGACCTTGACCTCCCCAGTCTGGGTCTCTGAGCTAAACTGTAATACACTCTTCAGTATTAGTGACTGGCATGCTCCCGTGTCTCTCCAGATCCGCACTGCAACTGGTTTTAACCCCTCCTTCACTGACACCAATCCGGCCGAGATAAACTTCTCGCGCCCTTCCTAAACTTCGGCAGACCTTTCCTTCCCTAGTGGTTCGTTTACCAGCTCGATACAGCCAGTCAAAATCGCTGTTTTTCCTTTTCCCGTCTCCTTCTTTGGGGCAAAGCACCTGGACGCAAAGTGTCCGACTTTCCCGCAATTATAACAGACGACCCCAGGAGACTTCCTACCAGACTGCTCCCGGTCTACCTTATCCTTCTCACTAGTCCCCGGCTTACTTTCTAACTTTTCCGGCGGACTCTCCCCACCGTCCTGACTACCCTTCTGGTAGCCTTTACTCGGGGCAAACTTCATTTTATGTGTCAACGCATACTCCTCCGCTAACTTAGCAGTTGCGGCTAACGTGGCTGCCTCTTTCTCATCTAGGTAGGGTCTCATACCCTCAGGGACACAACCTTTAAACTGCTCAATCAGGATCTGCTGTAGCAGTCTGTCATAATCCCCCTCTACCCCCTTTGAGGCGCACCAATGCTCACAATATGTCTGCATCTCACGGGCAAACTCCAAATACGTGCGGTCCCACTGCTTCCTCGCATTCCGGAACCTCTGCCGGTATGCCTCCGGGACCAACTCATAAATCCTGAGGATGGCCTCTTTCACCACCTCATACCTCTGGGGCATCTTCCGCGGACAAAGCTGAGTAAGCTTCTTGGGCTTTCCCTTTCAGTACACTCTGAAGCAAAACAACCCACATATCTCTCGGCCAGTCCTGACTGATAGCCACTTTTTCGAAATGGAGAAAGTACCGATCCACGTCGGTATCGTCAAATGGGGGAACCAGCCTAACCTCCTGGGTCACCCGGAACCCTCCACTTGGTTCGGCACGAGCCCCTGCTCTGCCCTTATCTTTAACTTCTCCAGCTCGAATTCCCTTTCCCTCTGTTTCTCCTCTCGCTCCAGCTGTCTGTCTCTCTCCTGCCTTTCTAACTCTCTCTCCTTCTCTTCTCGCTGCAACTGTCTGTCCCTCTCTTTCTCTTCTCGCTCCAACTGCTGTACCTGGAACTCGTGCTCGAGTCTCAGTTTTTCAAGCTGCACCTGTACCGCGTCTCCAGCAGGTTTTTCAATAGACACCACCCCCAGCTCGCCTTGGGGAAACACACCTTTAGATACATAGTGCTCTACGATAGCTCTGTGTATCTCCTCTCTCCTCATTGTCGACTTCCCCTTAGCAAGATTCAACCGTTTGGCCACAGCTACCAATTCCGATTTCCTAGCATCCTCTAATGCCTCCAAGGTCGGCGCCTTTATAAGTTCCTCAGCCTCCATTTCTGCTGTTTGTCTTTTCTTTCTTTCGGGAATTTTAACCCAATCAATTACTCCGTCCCAAATTTAGCGTTCAAAATCGCGGACGAGAACCCCACTTATGTTACGTACCCCGTGACTGGGTTGCCAAACCAGCAGAAATGGATCACTCGGAGTCTGGATTACTAGAACTAAGAATGTTTTATTAAAGAAACAAGCAACACAGTACTCTAATCAAAAGGATAATGAATGCAACAGTTCAGCAATGATAAACATGCATGTACACAGAATTCAGATAACAGGATCAATCAAGCTCTATCGTTGTCTAGGGGCAAATGACCGGTTTCAAAGTGACGCAAAGTTCAGTTCAGTTCGCAGTAATCGCTGCTGTGGGAGATGGACAGTGTGGGGGAAGGAGAGAGAGAGAGAGCAAAAACGAATGAATATTCAAACGGCTTCCACACAGACCTTCGCAGTCAGCTGTCGGGCGAGTCCTTTGTGATGTCATCTGAGGTCACCGACCGTGACCCCTCCGTTTCCAGATACGATCGTTTCCCTGCACTGAACCTGGCACCCAGGCAAGGGTGGACACACACCAGGTTCCCGCCGATCGTGCCTTTCCACCCTGTGCGTTTATGGTCCGGTACTTCCCACAGACTTGTGAGAGACGCACCGCTTCCAGGGTCTTGTTACCTCGGGTGTCGTGTGTGTGTTGCCTTAGCGAACCTGTCCCTTTTTATCCCCCTGCTGGGGTATCGCCTGTCCATCACTTCAAACAGTTCAGGGTTCAAAGGGGGAGCCGCTCTTAACAGCTCCCTCCTTCTGTTACTCTCTCTCCCATCCCTTCATTACACATCTCCAAATGCTGCTCCATTGTTTTCCTTATCTCTCTCTCTCCTGAAGACAGGTGGCAGACCAACTGCTGATCACACAGGACAGCTAACATCTTAATCTATGTGTATTCTTGTCACAGGGGTAATACCACTTCCTGACTTAGCAAGCACCTCTGGTGTTTCATTTTGTAAGTGTGTCAGTGTCAGTCTATGAAAGGTCCTTTCAGCAAGGCTGGATGCCATTGAAGAAAACTGCCATCAACTTTCACATCAGGAAGGAAAATGTCCAAAGGCCAAGGTTACAAACCTGGCAGTAGCAGCTCTGCAATGTGTAGTAAGAGATGTTGACAAATTTCAAAGCAACAAGTAATAAAAAGTTGCCATGAGTTGGATAGGCAAATTATTTCATTGGGAATGTTGGTCTGATGGAAAAGCAATGCAGAGGCTGAAATCATAATAAGCCAGTCCCAATGGGAAGGCAGGTGTCTGAGGTAAACTTGATCTGGCAAGAGATTTCCTGAATACACAAACCTTCAAAGGTTCATTTATTAACAAACGTGTATGCAGTATACATCTCTTGAGATTGTTTTTCTCCAGATAGCCACAAAACAAAGCAATGGAAGTCAGTTCAAAGAGAAATAGCAACCCCTCCCCACATTGACAGAAAGAATGGCAACATGATTATCAACCCACCCCCACTCCTCAAACCCATCTATCCCCATACAAGATGCCACAAGAACATCAGCTCCTGAACCTCCCCCTTTGAAATTTAAATGCAATGTGCCATCCTTGCTGACGTATGAGGATCCTTTAGTTGAACACATTCACTCTGTTGGGGAAGTACCTGGACAGGTCCTTTAACTTAATCTCCTAGGGACACGTGGATGCCAAGCCACAATGGAAAAGTGTACAGCAATTCAAGCTAAAACCCACCCATTGCTTTTCTAATGAAGTTTGTAGTTCTTGTCCTGCAAGATGCTTACTAATCACTTTGAAAGTCTCTACATTGTTGAAGTGGGTCATCCCTGAACCCGAAGAAGTGCCTGAGAAGGATGAGCACGTGACTAAAGAGTAAGTGAGGGAAATGGAATGCAGCATCAAAGAGAATTTTGAGCATAAAAGAAAGGGCTAGACTGATGGGAGTTTATAGAAGAAAAGTCTCTTTCAACTGTCTTGTCTTTTAAAGGTAGGAGAGGTGGAGTATGCTTTATGGTTAATTCATCGTGGTTATATCTCAGTCCTGCTCAACCAGCCAAGAACATCTGGCACTCAAATATTGTCCATTTTGTCTGCAAAGGGAGATTTCTGCTATCATCCTGGTGGCGGTGTAAATTCCACCTCAGGTCAATGTCAGGCAGACACTGGAAGAGTTGAGCACTGTGATCAGTGGTCACGAAACGGTACTCCTGGATGCCTTCCCTGTCATTGTGGGGTATTTCAACCAGGCCAGCTTGAAAAAGTCCCTGAACAACTACCACCAACACATCACCTGTAGGACCAAAGGAGCCAACACACTTCACCACTATTTTGTCACCATCAAGAATGCTTACCATTTTTGAATTAAAGTTTCAATTTCATTAGGTTTTGGCAAAAACATTGTTTGACCCAGCTTACCTTTTAAGTAAGCCCTTAATTGAAGGTAACAAAAGAAAGTATTATTTGATATTTTATATTTATGCTTTAATTGTTCAAATGACAACAATATACCTCGTTCATATACCTTGAAACTTTAATTCAAAAAGGGAAAATTAAATTTATTTCTTGTATGTATAATTTGATTCAAGAACAGACAATTAAACAAGGAATCCATAAGTCAAAACAAAAATGGGAAACATCTGAATATTAATATTGATGAAACAAATTGGTCAAGACTCTGTCTTGACAGTATGACAAATACAATAAATGTTTGACTTAGATTAGTACAATATAATTTTTTACACCAATTATATATTACACCACAAAAAATAAATAGATTAAATTCAAATCTATCCGATAAATGCTTTCGGTGTAATCAAGAAATTGGTACTTTTTTACATTCTACTTGGTCTTGTTTTAAAATTCAACCCTTTTGGATAAATTTAAGAGTCTTATTGGAACAAATTACTGGAACTCAACTTCCACATAACTCTGTATTATTTCTATTAGGTGATATTGAAGGGATAAAGCCGAAACTTAAATTGAATAAATATTAGAAAGAATTTATGAAAATTGCATTGGCAGTAGCTAAGAAGACTATAGCAGTTACTTGGAAATCTGATTCGTGTTTAAGTATGAATCGTTGGAATAATGAAATGGCTAGTTCTGTTCCACTCGAAAAAATTACTTATAATTTAAGAGATAAATATGTAACATTTCTGAATATTTGGCGCCCTTATTTCTGAATATTTGGCGCCCTTAAGATAGGATGGCATATTTAAGTGCTCTGATAAAGATCTTGGTCCCTTGGGGAAAGTAACGAATAAGTATACCAAATTTATTTTGAACTCCATGGAGCATGTGGAAACCTTCTAACACCCAGACGGTTCTTCTTTCTTCTTTTTTTACTTCTTTTTTAGGTAGGACTATATATGGGGGGGGGGAGGGGGGAGGGTAGACACCATCTTTTCATGTATTCATTTTGAAAATTCAATAAAAATTATATTTTAAAAAAAAGCTTACCATGCCATCCCATACCCATATTTGGGAAAATGTGATCACCTAGCTGTACTTATACTGTCAACATACGGGTAGAGACTAAGGACCATAGCAGCAGTGGTGAAGATCAAGAGAGTATGGTTAAGGGATGTGGCGAAATGCTTACAGGGCTGCTTTGAATCGATGGAGTGGACTCATTTTTTGAATTTGAATATGCCACAGTTGTCTCCGACTTCATCAAGACGTGGATGAGTGTGTGCCTTCAGGGAGGTTCGTAGTTTGCTAAGGGCTAAATCTGTGGCATTCAAAACCTGTGACCAGAGCTATACAAGTAGCCCAGGTACAACCTACAGAAGGCTATTTTAATAGTTTAAAAAAAAAATTCCAGTTGAAGGTAGAAATGGAATTGGATGCCTATCAGTTCCAGCAGGGTTTGCAGGTCATTACTTCCTGTAACACGGGTCCCCAACCTTTTTTGCACCGTGGACCGGTTTAATATTGACAATATTCTTGCGGATGAGCCGACCGGCCGTGGGGGGGTGGTGTTAATCATGACCGGAATATAGGTGATAAGTCAACTAAGTCACTTATAAGTGGCTAATGCACTCAATTTCGTTTCTTGCAAAAGGGGATACGAGAGGATCATGGGTCAGGAGGTCCGGGAAGAAGGGGAGGGTGGGGGGGGACCCAGAGGATGGGCAAGAGGTATATTCAGAGGGACAGAGGGAGAAAAAGGAGAGTGAGAGAAAGAATGTGTGCATAAAAATAAGTCTTCCCGGACCTCCTGTCCCATGATCCTCTCGTATCCCCTTTTGCCTATCACCTGTCCAGCTCTTGGCTCCATCCCTCCCCCTCCTGACTTCTCCTATCATTTTGGATCTCCCCCTCCCCCCTCCAACTTTCAAATCCCTTACTCACTCTTCCTTCAGTTAGTCCTGACGAAGGATCTCGGCCTGAAACGTCGACTGCACCTCTTCCTACAGATGCTGCCTGGCCTGCTGCGTTCACCAGCAACTTTGATGTGTGTTGCTTGAATTTCCAGCATCTGCAGAATTCCTGTTGTTTATATTAGAAGGGGGTTCCTTGTGTCCAGTCTATTCCGCAATTTAGTTTTCATTGCATTTATTGTAGAAAACCCCGCTTTGCAGAGATATGATGTTGGAAATGGAAGCAACGTTTTCAGTGCTATCTCAGGATATTCAGCCTTGACTTTGATCCAGAATGCCGGCAGAGATGTTATGTCAAACATACTTTTCAGCCCACCATCATTTGCAAGCTCGAGGAGTTGATATGGATGACGCGTGGGTAATGACCTCGCGTGCGTTCAAGTTCCAACAGTGGGCGTGCCAGGGAATGAGGAAAGGTGCAGCTGACTCATCATTTCATATCACCAAATCATATCATTTCCTCGCGGCCCGGTACCGGTCCTCGGCCTGGTGGCTGGGGACCACTGTCCTATAAGATGAAACCTAACATGAATGGCTGTGGTGCTCCATTACCAGATGAGCTCAGTGCCTTTTGTGCATGCTTTGAAAGGGAGAATAAAACTGCACTTGTGTGAATTACTGCAGCGTGTGGTGATCATGTGACATTTGTGTTGGGAGCTGATGTCAGAACATCTTTTAAGAGGTTGAATCTCTCAAGAGGATCTGACTACCATGGGCAGGGCATGGTCACTTTTACTCACCTTATTTTCTTGAAGGCAGTATTGAGCTGCTGTCTTGAACTGCCACAGTACTCTCACATTTCTATTAATAGGAAACTCTAGACCTTTTAGATCCAGCAACTGAAGGACTGGTGAGACAGTTTCTCATGAGGATGGTGTGCAACGTGGACAGGAACCTGCAACTGGTTGTTTTCTCCATATACTTGGTCCCTTAGTTTTCTTGAGTGTTAGAGATCAATGATTCATGAGGTGCTGTCAGTAGCTCACATAAGCAGCTGCAGTGTTTTTTTGTAGGCACTGCAGCCACTGTGTATGTCAGTGGTGGAAGGAATAAATGTGTTGATTGGGGTACACAGGACCGCTTGAGTATCAGTGGGCCGAGGTGATACTAAATGTGTCGTTAATTAAGCTGAGAATTGGGTAAAATACATTACAGAATGTGCAGGATGGTGTATGACAAGATTTGAAAGTTCTTTTCCAATGCAATGAGACAAATTGCAAAAATCTCTTCACTCCTATTTTTGTGTTAAGATGAATGCCCCTTGTATTCCTGTAGCTGGTTTATTTAACCCTGTGATTTATATTTTAAAAAATACTGTCTTAAGTCCCAGTTGACTTAGAACAGGGATTGCTATGATACTGCAACCACTGAAGGAAAACAAGTGTTTGAGTTGCACTGTTTTTGAAGATGGCTGATTTAGTCGGAAACTGTACTGGAATAGATGTCTACTAATCTGAAATAAATGAGTTGGCACAATGGTTTACAATGCAAAGATAGTTCTGTGTACACATGCGGTCAGTGATGAAACTAACCGTGTTATTGGCACCATCTCACAATAACATGTCTTTTATTGCTTCAAATCTTTGTCCACTTTTGTACAAGTCTAAGTCACTAGTGATAAAACCAAGAAAGATTGCTTACCTAAGCTTAATATTTCTGATGGGTCCCTTGTGTTCTACCTTCTGGGAGATGATGCAGGAGCTTAAAAGCCTGAGTGTCCATATTTAAGAGCAGCTTTTTCTCCATTGCCATTAGACTTCTGAACCATTCACCCTCTCAGTGGTGCTTTCTCCTTCACATACTCTTAAATCTACTTTTCTTGGTTATTCTGTTATCGTTACTTCATCGTTTCTGTTTGCACTGCTACCTTTGCACCCTATTGCTGCTTTGTGCTCATCATTACTTTTATTGTTATATTTATTATTACCATTACTCTTGCTCTAAATTTCATGTGACCAAGAATTTCATTGCATCCTGATGAGATGACGATGAACAGGTAAACTTAAATTAATTCAAAGTTTTTAAGACCTAAATTTCACTTCAATCTTCCTGATTGTTTACCAAAAATTGAGATCCCATTTATTTGCATAATTAATCCTGTCCCTAGTCTGGGAATAAATTCTCTATATGGTTAGACTTAAAACAAAATATGGATTGTAAAAATAAGCTCCTGTACAGTACTGTGCAAAAGTTAGACACTAATGTAAAGCGAAGATACTTTCAAAAATAATGAAAAGTTTCTAAATATCAAAAAAAGCTAAGAGCAGTAGATGGTAAAAAGAACTAAATCAAATCAATATTTGGTGTGACCATCCTTTGCATTTAAAAGTGCATCAGTTCTCTTGGGTACACTGTTTTACAAGAAAATTGGCTGGTAGATTGTTCCAAGCATCATGGAGAACTAGCCATAGTTTTTCTGAGGAGTTTGGCTGTCTTGCTTGCTTTTGTTCCTCTAGGTAATCTCAGACATCCATGATCAGGGCTTTTTGGAGGCCATATCATCTGTTGCAGAGCTCTTTGTTCTTCTTTTCACTGAAGAGAGTTTTTCATTGCATTGGCTGTGTGTTTGGGGTCATTGTCCTGCTGTAGAATAAAGTTGAGACTGATCAGACGCCTGGAAGTATTGCATGATAGATGGCTGTATTTTCTCAGCATTGAGGATTCCATTAATTCTGACCAGATCACCAACTTCATTTGCAGAAATGCAGTTCCAAACCTGCAGGGAATCTGCCGTGCTTCACTGTTGGCTGCAGATACTCATCCATGTGGTGCTCTCCAACTCTTCTACAGACAGAAGGCCTCCTGTGTGAGCCAATAATTTCAAATTTCGACCCAGCTGTCCAGAGCACTTGTGCTGTCGCTCAGCACCCTGGTCCTTGTGTTTTTGTGCATAGGCGGGTCTTTTGGTTTTGTTTCCACTTCGGACGAATGGCGGTTTGGCAGCAACTCTTCCATGAAGACCACTTCTGACCAGGCTTCTCTGGACTGTAGAGGGTGTACTTAGTTGCTGTGATTTCTGTAAGATCGGAGCTGATAGCGGTGCTGGACTTCTGATTTAAAAGAGACATCAGTTTGATGTGTCTGTCGTGTGTTGCGCTCAGTTTCCATAGCCAACCACTGCATTTCTGGTCCTCAACCGTGCCTGTTTCTTTGTGCTTCAGAAGAGCTTGGACAGTACATCTTGAAACCCCTGTCTGCCATGAAATTTCTTCTTGAGAGAGTCCTTGTTGATATAGTCTGATTCCTTCTATACACATTTCTGTTTCATTTAATCTGTTTAGTTCACTCAACTCATTATGGCATTGATCTGTTTAATCATGCACTGGGTTACATACCTACAAAGTAATCAAGTTTTCATTTGAAAAGTGTTCAATTACTTAACATCTCACATAAAATGATGGAGGAACTCAGCAGGACTGCTGAAGGGTCTTGGCCCAAAACTTTGACTGTACTCTTTTCTATAGATGCTGCCTGGCCTGCTGAGTTCCTCCAGCATTTTGTGTGTTGCTTTGATTTCCAGCATCTGCAGATTTTCTCATTGTGATTCTATTACTTAATAAGTTACTTTCTTTTAACAAAATGCAAAAGATTCTCTTAACATTTAATTTCTTGGAAAATGAATGTTTGGAAGTCTAAAATTTGCTCTTTTCTACTGATATACTAATGGAAAAGACGAAAACAATTTATATTAAAAAAGATCTAGGGTGACTAAGACTTTTGCAGAGTACTATAGAAGCAAGGAATCTGCTACAGGTGTGGCATAATACTGATAGTTTTCCTTCCCCCATATTTCTAATACTGACAAATAAAAATTGTGTAGTTTTTATTGCTACATTAAAATAAATCATAATATCATTATCCATTAGTCAACATGATACCTGTGTGACCAATGGATAATGGGCTAACAGCTGAAGTGTTTACAGAATAGGATGACCAGACACATTTTGTGATGAGTAGAAAGAGTAAGCAGAGCACTGTATCTCTAACAGTGGTAGGTTAAACATTTTAACACAGTCCTATTACATATCTAGTTTGAAAGGTTGGCACAACATTGTGGGCCTGTACTATGCTGTACTAGTCTGTGTTCCCATATATTCCTTAGGCCAGTTTTGTATCTGAGCTGATCTTTTTCTACAGTGGAATCCTGACTGATGCTCAAATGCTGTATTGAATAAACTTTGATAATTAATGAATGTGAAGACAGGATCATGTTACAAAAATCTGTTATTAAAATAGACAATGATAAAATTATCTTCTGCAGTTTCACAACACCAGATAGTGATGGACCAGCTCCCCGATGTGCTGCAGATTGGGGTACAGCAGTAGAAGATGAGGCCACAAGGCAAACTGTTTATCGGGATTTGAAGAGGTTTGTGTGCTAAATTGACTTTCCATTTTGGAATGCTCTGTTTAAAAATGTATATATTTTCCTTGTATATATTTTTAAAGGAAGCTGTTAATCGTTACTATTGAAGCATTCCTGTGCATTTTGTATTAATGTCTATATAACACGTTTTTACTTAACAGATAAAAATATAAATGATACATTTCTCTTTGTATAGTAGGAACTCAAGTAGAATAATTAATCTCGGGCACATTCCAGGACTGGTTTGAGATGTCTCATCATAATCTGGTTACCTTGCTTAACGAGCCCTTTTTGTTACGATTGAACAATGACAACATTTTTTTTTGGATTTGTTTGGCCTACTGCAAACTGGCTGGTTTTCTTGCTGGTATTGTTTTATTGGCGTACTTCTAAAAGCAGACTACTTTTCCTAAGTGTAAAAAGCAGAAAACTCTGGAACTTTCTATTTTGCTACTTGACTTCCTGAGTGTTTGGCACTACATGCTGTCAGGTTTCTGGCATCTAGTTTTAAATTTCTCTTCCCAGATTCTAAGCCGTGTCACTTAAACCTTTCCATGCTATGTTTACTTCAGATTTACTCAACAGCTTTCCTAACCCCTAAGTATAGCAAAAGCTTGATCAGGTGTCGGAAAAAAGAGGGTTGGGGAGGGCAGTATTGTATCTTTGTTTTTAAACATATTTGAATGTGTTAATCTTTTTGCTGCTCCTTGTTTGTCTAAAGCTGTGATTCATTAGTTAAATGTTCTCTTTTCTCCGATTCAAAAACGTTCAGCAGTTAAAGGTGTGAGAGCATCAAATGTTGAGCTCTTTTCTGTTTCGTGGTTAGCTGAGGTATTTTTATTGACTTTTTTAAAAAAATTATTAAAACCTTCTAAATTTTTATTGTCAATTTATGTTTTCCTTTCCAGATATAAAAGGCGACTCTTGCTTAATGATTTTAACGACCCTGAGAGGGATTACTCATCTGAAAGGTATATCTAGTTTCCAAGGACTTGGAAATAAATAGTTGCAAGTAAAATTTTGTGCTCCTGCCCTATTCCTCTTTACAAGTTTTCCTAGTTACATTGTTAGACTCGCTTTTTTCATGAGAATGTGTTGGATGGGTTGTATTTTTGGAGACATTGAATGGCCAGCAATACTATGATTCCTTTCTAATTTGGGGCTATGAATGCCTCCAGTTTACTGCAGTGTGCAGTGAAGTATAGATAATGCGCGTAGCTTTCTCTTGTGGCTGGTGCGAGAATCTAGTTGGCTTGACTATTTTCTAGTAGTTTCATCTCCACCTATAATAGTTGTCACTGAGCAGTTGATCTTTTTTGTGTGTGTGCTGCTACATGCCACATTAATACTTCAAAGTATAATGTATTCAGATATGGGAATTTAAATATGACCATTTTAGGCAATTAATGGTTTATATTGGCAAACTAAATGAGTAGCTTATCTGTGAAGATTTTCTTCTACCATAAGCCAGAGCAGAACGGAAAATAATTGCTTAATTCCTAAAGTACTTGATTTCAGTTCCAGCGGCTCCAGGGAATCACTTGCACCATCTGAACTTGAAACTGATGAAGTGGTATTGATGAGAAGGCAAAAACAAATTAACTATGGAAAAAATACCATTGCATATGATCGATTCATTCGGGAAGTTCCGAAGTAAGTGCACAAGAGATATCTTCTGTCTGATAGTTTTGCTGTTGGTGGCTCTCTCTTCTATTTGCTCTGAGTTAGGTCTGAATCAGTACAAGTGCATTGAAATTATTTTGGGCTCAGCTGCACGATGCAGTCTGCCAGAAGAAACTAATTCAGTGCTGAAGATGTAAAGTATTACCCAATAGTAGACACTAATTTAAACTCTGTACTTGTGTGCTATTTTGGCTTGAGCCCAATGGAGTAATTAGTCAAAAGTGCTAGTTCCCATATGTACCATTAGCAGATTTTTTGCAAGCTAATGTTATTTACATTATAAAACACCGTATTTCCATTCCCCAGTCTGGTCCCCCTCTCACCCTTCTTACTTGCCCATCATGTCACTGTGGTGGCCCTCCTTTTTCCATGGTCCACTGTCCTTGCCTATTTAGATTCCTCCTTCAGCTCCTTAACCTCTTCCACCTATTACCTCCCCGATTATTTTTTTTTTTTTTTTTGTTTCATCTACTCTCCTTCCCCCTCCACCACCACCTTATTCTGGATTCTGCCTCCTTTTCCAGTCCTGATGAAGAGTTTCGATTCAAAGCATCGACCATTTATTTGACTCCATAGTTACTGCCTAACTTGCTAAGTTCCTCCAGCATTTTGTGCATGTTATTCACATCAGTTAGCTAATTTTGAGCACAACTTGCGCCAGTACTCAGTTGAAGGAATCCTTTCCCTTGCATACATTGGAATTTGCAGCTGGAGTTTGTCTTGAGCCTTTATCATTTTGCAGAATAAATTTTACCTGTGAAGGTTTGAATAACAGCCCTTCCTGCCATTCTGTTGGTACAATCTTTGTCGTAATGATACCTATTTCTTGTGTCTGTGAAAACTGTCCTGTTTGATATATTGACCATTGACCTGTGTATGTATTTAGATGAGAAGTTCAGGGGTTTGTTAGCATTTTGAATAGCTAATAATTAAGTTTCGTGACCATGATTTGAGCAAAAATTCCAAAGGAGAGAACAGACTGCCTATCATACCTTGCATCTCTCTTCTCACCCCTCACCTTGGTCTACCTATGACCTACTACCTCCTGTCTCATCCCTCTTCTATTTATACCCGCTATCTTTTTCTCCATTCTGTCATGATGCAGGGTCTTGTCCTGAAATAGCAACTCCTTCCCCTACAGATGCTGTTCACCCTACTGAGTTCTTCCAGCAGATTTTTTTTTTTTTTTTGCTCAAATTTCCAGATATTTTGGATATGAATATTTTTGCTGGAACCATGGTTGCTACTTTCTGAATTTGTAGATCTTGTGGGCAGCTACACAATGAGTTTAGAGAAGGAAACACAATTTTCTTCAGCTTGTACTCCTGTACCGGAGGCTAATTCAGACCATTGTGATACTGAATCAAGGACCACCTAATCCTACCTTCCGTCTATTACCATGGCTCTTCAAGTACACATCCAAGAACTGCTTAAGCATCATGAGGGCCTCTGTCAGTCTTTCAGGTATTAAGTTGTGGTATCTTCTATGCGGAAACCTATCCCCTAGCTAATCATCCTACCAGTTACTCGCATCTCTTGCCCCCTCAGCTTAGTAAAAGGTCCTTCCTTATTTTTTTTTGTGTGTGTGCTGGTGTCTGAAGTAGGGTTTAAATGAATGCTGTTGACTGGGGAATAATTATTATTCATGTATGATTGTTTCATGTATGTAAATAACTTAATGAAACTGATGTAGAGTCTCTGCTCGAAATGTCAACTGTTTATTCCTCTCCATAAATGGTTGCCTGATCCACTTGAGTTCTTCCAGAATTTTCTTGAACATGAATAGTGTTACTCTGGATTTCTAGCATTTGTAGAATCTCTGGTGTTTGTGCGGCTGAAACTGTTCATGTTCTGTAATAAAGAGGAATTGAGCGTAAATTAAGAAATGGTAATAATACTGATTGAGATTCTTATAAGTCCAGAAGGGCCTTGAGCAAAGAGAATTGCATCTTGGAAGTTGTGGCAGTTAAAGGTTCGATGAACAAGGAAAATTGTTCGAATGAATTCTATTCCGGGAACTTGAGGAGGTTCAAAACTTAATGGGGATAGAGATTGAAAGGAATATGGAAACGTAGAGATGAATGCTCTTGACAAACAGATGTTTATTTCATTTTTGGATGATATTGCAAGGTTTTGAGACAGCTTTCCATTGTGACAAGATTGAGTCACGTGAGTAAAATTTGTCATCAATTTGTACATGATAGCAATGAGAGGGTACAGCATTGTTCACTGTCTAGTAAAATGTTTGGTTTTACCTGGATTAGATTTTGATTGGATGCATGCAGGACTAGTCAATGAATGAAATTAAACAGCATTAAATTCTTTCTTTCAGGCATCTTCGAAAGCCAGGTGTTCACCCCCGGACTCCAAACAAATTTAAGAAGTTCAGTCGTAGATCCTGGGATCAGCAAATTAGGTTATGGAGAATTGCACTTCATGCCTGGGATCCACCTGCAGAAGAAGGCAGTGGTTTACAAGCAGTGTATGTGCAATAATTTGTACAGATTATCAAATAATTGAGTTGAGACATTTTTTTTGCCATTTTCGGATTTAGAATTGAATTGTGTATTTCTAATAGAAATAAAATAAACTCAAGTAAAATAAGGAGGAATTAAAATTGAATTTTAACTTTTGTGGTATGCAGTAACATTTTAAAAGTGTATAGAATTTAAATTACATTAAATTCTTGTTCCCTGTAGGACAGAATTTGATTTTGATATGGAAACAGAATCTGTTAACTGCTCAAATGGAAGTCAGGCAAGTTCACATGATGAAAGTGGATGTACTCCTAGCAACACACGAGCACCATCTCCTCAGGTATGTATCTCTAAACCAAAGAATGAAGTGCAATGTGATAAACTACACTATGTAACACACATAAAAGTTGCTGGTGAACACAGCAGGCCAGGCAGCATCTCTAGGAAGAGGAACAGTCGACGTTTCGGGCTGAGCCCCTTCGTCAGGACTAACTGAAGGAAGAGCTAGTAAGAGATTTGAAAGTGGGAGGGGGAGATCCAAAATGATAGGAGAAGACAGGAGGGGGAGGGATGGAGCCAAGAGCTGGACAGTTGATTGGCAAAAGGCATATGAGAGGATCATGGGATGGGAAGCCTAGGGAGAAAGAAGCGGGGGGGCAAGCCCAGAGGATGGGCAATAATGGATGGGGTACAAGGGGGAGGTGCCATCCCTCCCCCTCCTGTCTTCTATCATTTTGGATCTCCCCCTCCCCCTCCCACTTTCAAATCTCTTACTAGCTCTTCCTTCAGTTAGTCCTGACGAAGGGTCTCAGCCCGAAACGTCGACTGTATCTCTTCCTAGAGATGCTGCCTGGCCTGCTGCATTCACCAACAACTTTTATGTGTGTTGCTTGAAATTCCAGCATCTGCAGATTTCCTTGTGTTTGCGTAACTACATTATGTACTTTTTTTTAACCAATGGGTAATTGAAGAGTTTGGGCTAATAGGGCAAACTAATACATTTATGATAACTTTCATTACTGTGGCACTCTTTTTAATTGTGGAATAAATTCTGGTTCTTTGTGTGGTTATTAAATAAGGGGTCATTAGAACAGATAGCCAATGGCATGGTCAGAGAGGCGTTTTGGCACTCAACAGATTTAAACAAATATATTGCAGTATAGTTTTGAATAATTCGCACCTTGTACTCTACTGGTTTAGAGTTTTGCGACTTAAGCTGATCAAACCACTGTAGAAAAGCGTAATCCTATTGTTTGTCTGTTTTTAGGTATCTTTTCACTCAAATTAGTGTACTCTTTGAATTTGGCAGGAAGGAAATTGAGGTTGGCTGTTTGCTAATTCATGTCTCCTTAGGATTGCTGACTTCACCTACCAGTCACCTGTGTTTCTAGGGTGCAAAATTTCTTGCCTCTCCACAAAGAGAAAGTTGAACCAGAGCACCTCAAAGTGTGTCCATCCACTGATTGTGGTGTGTAACTAATTATTGGCACAAAATGGTTAATATTTACTCTGCTCATAGAATATAGATCTTTGCTTTGAATGAGTTACTTTTTCGGTCAGTCTTTCAGTTTTTTTTTGTCACATGCTCTTCGTATATCTTTTTACTTTAAGAAAATGCAAAGCATGGGAACCAGTGTTAGGAATACTGTCTCTGTAGCTGTAGGGCTGTACTCCAGTTCAGTGTTCAGCGAAGATCTGTTTTGACTCGAAGATGCTCCAACTGAATATTTTCACTTTCACTTAATGTCTCAATGTTTCAACTTTATTTTAGGTGTCTGGTTCGACTTCAATGACTGGCGAGTTTGTGTCTTCTACAGCCAAGGAATTTGATTTACAAGCTTGTTTGGATGAAACTGATGCAGCTGATTCTTGGTTAAACTAATGGCTACTCCATTGAGGAGCTTGCTTTGAACAGTTCGACATAAAGTGTGGTAATCTCATGAGGAGTTTAATGTTTTTCATTCCATAATAAATGTCACATTGTGTAGACTTGTTGATAATGTGCAGTCTAGCTTTTCGGCCACCACCAAATCGGTATCTGCTGTGAACAAAGCAGTTGATATTATTTGCTTACGGCTTACTCTTACATTTGTGTTACTTGTGTTGACTTGACTGTTCTCACCTAAGTGCAGATTTATGGTGAGGGACTTACAGCACTGGATGGTCAGTTGAACATTCTTAGAAGCTTCATGATCAACAATGCTTTGTAACAAAACCTGGTTGTTTCTGAATGGCTCTGCTGGATGGGGAAGAAGTGGTTGTAAAGATTCTGCTGCATGGGATTATGGACTCTTATGCCTTAAGAATGACCATGATTTCTGAAATGTTGAAGTTACTTTGCATCTTGTTAGATTTCTCAATTTAATGTTTTAATCTTAGAGCTATCAGCTTGCTGAATCAAACTTGATTGTTAATTACTTTTACCATTTTGAGATTGTATAAAGTTAATACTTTGTCATGTTTTGGTCCATGCCAATTTATATTGTTAGTAGTGTTTCAGCAGACCTGTTTAAATATGCATAAAGGCCAATTGCTGGTTGAGACACTATCAATCTTGTGTTTTTATTTTGTATTTCTCACAATTTGCTCTGTGTGGTAAAATTCCAGTTAAATATTGAAATATTTTTGTCTAGATTTTTAAAACAGCAATAAAACTTGGCTTATTTGAAATAGCAAAAGTCTTGCAGTCTGTTTATCACGTGTCGTCTTTAATATATAACATCAGTTTAAAATGCACAGCAGTGTTTAAATAAGCATAATATGCATTTTAGAAATGTTGTATGATAGATATAGCATGTCTCATGGACACAAAATGCTGGAGGAACTCAGCATGCCAGGCAGCATTTGGTGGGGGGGGGGGGGGGGAGTACTGTTGACGTTTTGGGCCAAAGAGAATAAAAGATGAATAGATTTTAAAGGTGGGGGAGGGGAGAGAGTGAGAGAGAGAAATGAGGTGATGAGTGACTGGGAGGGATGAAGTAAAGGGCTGGGAAGTTGATTGGTGAAAGATACAGGACTGGAGAAGGGGATGTCTGATAGGAGAGGACAGAAGGCCATGGAAGATCGAAAATGGAGAAGAAGCACCAGAGGGAGGCAAGGAGATAAGGTGAGAGAGGGAAAAGCAGATATCAATGTTCATGCCATCAGGTTGAAGGCTACCCTGATGGAATATACGGTGTTCCTCCAACCTGAGTGTGGCCTCATCAGGACAGTAGAGGAGGCCATGGATTGATATATTGGAATGGGAAGTGGAATTAAAATGAGTGGCCACTGGTTTTCGCAGTGGATGGAGCGTAGGTGTGCCAGAAGAAATGGGATCTCCCAGTGGCCAACCATTTTAATTCCACTTCCCATTCCCATTCTGAAATGTCAATCCATGGCCTCTAATGTCATAATGAGGCCACATTCAGGTTGGAGGAACCTAGTATTCCTCTCCTCCCCCCCCCCCCCACATCTTTTAAATGTACTCACAAATAAGAGAAAAATCTGCAGATGCTGGAAAACCGAGAAACACACAAAGTGCTGGAGGAACTCAGCAGGCCAGCCAGCATCTAGGAAAAGAGTACAATTGACATTTCAGGCTATGGGTACTTGCATGGGTCCTGGCTAGGCCTGCCTGTTTGTTGGCTACGTGGAACAGCATGTTCCAAGCCTACACTGGTGAACATTCTGCACTTTTCCTGCACTACATCAACGACTACATTGGTGCCACTTCCTGCAACCATACTGAACTTGTTGACTTCATCCACTTTGCCTCCAACTTCCACCTTGCCCTCAGATTTACCTGGTCCATTTCCAACACCTCCCTCCCCTTTTATGATCTCGCTGCCTCTATCTCTGGAGACAGCTTTTCCACTGATATCTCTTATAAACCCATGGACTCACAGCTACCTGGACTATACCCTTGTCCCACCCTGTTACTTGTAAAAATGCCATCCCCTTCTCCCAATTCTTCCATCTGCCACATCTACTCAGGATGAGGCTTTCAATTCTAGAACAAAGGAGATAAAAGGGGCTTCCCTTCCTCCATCATCAATGCTGCCCTCAAGCACATCCCTTAAATTTCACGCACATCTGCTCTTACCCCATCCTCCTGCCACCCTACCGGGGATAGGGTTCCTCTTGTCCTCACCTACCACCCCCAACAGCCTCCGTATCCAGCACATAATTCTCTGAAACTTCTGCTGCCTCTAACAGGATCTCACCACCTAGCACATCTTTCCTCCCCTCCCCCCCCCACCATCACTTTTTGCTTTCTGTAGGGATTATTCCCTTGAGCATTTATCCCCCCCCCACTAATCTTCCTCCTGGCACTTACCCTTGTAGGCAGAATAAGTGCTACACCAACTCCCTCACTACCATTCTGGACCCTAAACAGTCCTTCCAGATGAGGCGACACTTCACCTGTGAGTGTTGGGGTCATTTACTGTTTTTGGTGCTCACACTGTTGCCTCCTGTACATCGGTGAGACCCAACGTAGGTTGGAAGACTGCTTCTCTGAGCACTTACTCTCATCCGCAAGAACAAGCAGGATCTCCCAGTGGAAACCCATTTTAATTCCACTTCCCATTTCCATTTCGATATGTCCACCCATGGCCGCTGTCGTGATGAGGCCAAACTTGGGTTGGAGGAACAACACCTTGAATTCAGTTTGGAGAGCCTCCAAACTGATGACATGAACATTGATTTCTCAGACTTACAGTAATGCCCCCCCACTATTCCCCCCTCCCTTCACCATTTCCCATCCCTTTTTCTCTCTCACCTTATCTCTGCCAACCCATCACCTCCCTCTGGTGCTTCTCCCTCCTTTTCTTTCTTCTTTGGCCTTCTGTCTCTTTCACCAATCAACTTCCCAGCTCTTTATCTCATCCTTCCCCCTCCTGGTTTCACCTACCACCTTGTGTTTTTCTCTCCCCTCTTCCACCTTTTAAATCTACTCCTCAGCCTTTTTCTCCAGTCCTGCAGAAGGGTTTTGGCTCGAAACATTGTCTGTATTCTTTTCCTAAATGCTACCTGGCCTGCTGAGTTCCTCCAGCATTTTGTGTGTGTTGCTTGGATTTCTAGCATCTGCATTCTCTTTGTCTTTTGGACAGCTACCTTATTTTTAAGTATTATTTCTGGTGTTAAGAAGCTGATGGGAGGGATTGAACTCCAAATGTGTGACCTTTTGATTGAATTATTTAACAGCTCAACATTTATGGACTACTATATAAGAGTTTCCTCTTAAATAAGACACCAATGAAGTGCTAGGTCACAGAGCTATAGAGCAAGCTACAGTTCGCAAGTGAAGGTAAGAAATCTCATAATGAAGCATGGTACTGCAGTTGCTAGTCAGATTACCAGGAGTGTATTGTATCTACTTTCATCTTAGACATTTGATGAGCAGAATCTTTAAAATACGTGCACACTCCCAGATGTTAATAAACAGTGCAATTCCTGCATTTTTTTTTGATTTAGCAAAGTTGTAATATTTCCTGTGTAGATGTGAATTTATCAACCTAGCAGAAAAATTGGGTTGGAGCTTTTTCGGATGGGGAGGGAGTTTGAGGAATGGATTATGGAAACTGATTTGATAGCTATGAACGTTTTATTCAGCAAAACTGATTTTGTCTTCAGACAGTTGGCTACAGTATATTAAAAGATATATCTGACAGTTAAGGAAAATTAGCAAGAAACAGGAGAAAATTTAAGGTATTTTGAAGCAGATCAAGGCTTTATATGAAGGTGACATGTTTCGCAGTATCTGTAACGTGAGATATCCAAGGTGTTTTATGGAAACACTAAATGTGATATAGAGCTTTTAAGAAAATATTGTTGAAGTAACAATGGAGAACTTGCAGCAATAACATGATTAGGCTATAAACATGGTTACGTAAAAGACATTGTGATTAATATCTATTTTTCTATTTTAATTAGATAATTGATACTCATATCTTCAAAGAAATAACATGTAACAATAGCAAGTAATTGGGGAAAATAGAAAAGTTGGCATTTAATGTAAAGGAGATGGTCTTGCTATATCTAATTAGGGTCTTGGTGAAGCCATATCCTGTACTGTAGTTTTAAGGAAAAAGTGTATTTGTCTTGGAGGAAATGCAGAGAATGTTCCCTGGATTGATTGCTGAAATGGTTGTTGTTTGAAGAATTGCATAGAATGGGCCTGTGTTTGAGAAGAATAACAGTCTCTTGCCTCTTCACTTACAAATTAAATAGATGATCTGTAAGAGGCAGAGATCTGAAAGTTCAGGGATTAAGAAGGTTAGCGAGGCTTTGATTAGGGAAATTGGATGAAATTTATAAAGCTGTCACTGTGGGTAAACCTGCTGTAACATGTTACTGCCATCCCATATGAATTAGAATATGGCAATGAAGTTTTGTTTGAACTTGAATTTACAAATGGTGCAATGCAGGAGGCTGGCAAGTTGTACATTAAAACAGAAACGTGGATGAAGTTGAACAAAGCTGCACTAACAATATTGTATCTGGTTTGCATTATCTTGTGCAGAAGGATAAAGGATTGCAAGTTTAGTAATGTAGATTCAGCTTCAGAATGTGGATTTAGGAATAATGGCTTTCTAGTATTTAGCTATTTCTGATCATTTGATTGTAGACCTGCAGTATGCAAGGAAATGGAAGATTCCATTGAGGAAAAAAATGGGGAAAAACGTATGAGCAAGGAAAAGGAAAATGGCTTTGTGCTTTGCTTTTCCCTACTCTCACTGCTCTCTACACTAGCTTTCAGTTTTGTTAAAGTATTCCACAGCCAAAATGTTAATTGTTTCTCTTTTCACTGATGCTGATTGCCTTGCTAAGGTTTCTCCTGCATTTTCTGTTTTTACCTTTAACTATTAGTTTTATGAACAAGTTCCCAGGCGCTACTGCACCTTAAAAATAGAATCTTTTAGTTTATGTTGTCACTTATTCCTTCTTTTTCTTCTGAAATCTTGCTATTCAACATTTTAAGTTTGTAGTACCTGCCACCTTCAGCAGTGGTCAGATATTGATCTTGACTAAGGTAAACTTCCCCCTCAGTTAAACTCTTCTTTCTATCCTCCTTTCCCCCCACATCAGAAAAAAAACTTTGTTTCTTAAACTTTAACCTGAACCAATATCAGTTGCTATACTGGAGCAAACATGAGCCGAAGGAACTCATGAGACTACTTTATTTTGCGTCTCAAACTGTAATGCTCAATTCTTCCTGCAGCTTGTTTTTAGCTCCAGATTTTAGCAGCTGCATTTTTTTCTTTTCAGCACATTACAGGCCCTTTGGCCCACAACGATGTGCCAACCCTCAAACCCTGCCTCCCATTTAACCCCCCACCTCCATATACCTGTCTAGTAATCTCTTAAACTTCACTAGTGTATCTGCCTCTACCACTGACTCAGGCAGTGCATTCCACGCACCAACCACTCTGAGTAAAAAACCTTCCTCTAATATCCCCCTTGAACTTCCCACCCCTTACCTTAAAGCCATGTCCTCTTGTATTGAGCAGTGGTGCCCTGGGGAAGAGGCGCTGGCTATCCACTCTATCTATTCCTCTTAATATCTTGTACACCTCTATCATGTCTCCTCTCATCCTCCTTCTCTCCAAAGAGTAAAGCCCTAGCTCCCTTAATCTCTGATCATAATCCATACTCTAAACCAGGCAGTATCCTGGTAAATCTCCTCTGTACCCTTTCCAATGCTTCCACATCCTTCCTATAATGAGGCAACCAGAACTGGACACAGTACTCCTACTGTACACAGTGGCCTAACCAGAGTTTTATAGAGCTGCATCAATACATCGTGACTCTTAAACTCTATCCCTCAACTTATGAAAGCTAACACCACATACGCTTTCTTAACTACCCTATCCACCTGTGAGGCAACTTTCAGGGATCTGTGGACATGTACCTCCAGATCCCTCTGCTCCTCCACACTACCAAGTATTCTGTCATTTACTTTGTACTCTGCCTTGGAGTTTGTCCTTCCAAAGTGTACCACCTCACACTTCTCCAGGTTGAACTCCATCTGCCACTTCTCAGCCCACTTCTGCATCCTTTCTTGACTCCTCTCTACATTGACTCCACCTCACGTAGTAGAACTGCTACTTCAGTTTCATATAGAATCTGAGTTAATCTGATCTCTAGTGCTTGTTTTTGTGGAGACTGCATATTCTACCCTTGACCACGTAGATTTCCTCTGGGAGATCCAATTTCTTCCCATTTTCTAAAGATGTATAAGCTAATAGGTGAATAGAACACTAAATTATCCTAGAGAGGTCCATCATCAAGGACTCCCACTGTACAAACCATGCTCTCTTCTTGTTGTTGCCATCAGGAAAAAGTTATAGGTACCTCAGGGCCTGCACCATCATGTTCAAAAACAGTTATTAGCCCTCAACCATCAGGTTCTTCACTCAAATTCACTCATCCCATCACTGAACAGGACTCACTTTCATCTCATTCCCGATATTTATTATTATTATTTTTTCTTTCTGTATTTGAAGTTTGTTTTTGTTTACGCATTGGTTGTTGGTCCCCCCTGTTGGGTATGGTCTTTCATTGATTCTATTGTTTTTTCCCCTCATTGTGATTGTCAGCAAGGAAAGGAATCCCGGGGTCATATATGGGTGACATATGTACTTTGATAATAGATTTACTTTGAACTTTGAGAGTCTTGATTAGTGATTGAAACTGGGTGCAATTGATGGGGATGGAGTTGGCATCCTATAAGTATATCTTGTTGATAGACAGGAGACATGAAATTAGGCTATAGGGCCTGTATGATGACTATTTTCTTCTGTGCCTGTTATGGGAACACCAATTCCTTTGAGCAGAAAATCCCACAGAAGTGGATTTGGCCCAGTAGCACAGGTAAAACCCTCTCAATCACTGAGCATATCTACATAAAATGTTGCCGTAGAAAAGCAGCATCCACCATCAAAGATCTCACCACCTAGGCCATGCTCTTCTCGTTGCTCCCATCAGGTAGAAGATACAGGTGCCTCAGGGCTCGCACCACTAGGTTCAGTAACAGTTATTACCCCTCAACTATCAGGCTCTTCAACAAAGGGGAAAAGCTACACTAATTTAAGGACTCTTATATTGTAACTTCATGCTTGTTATTTATTGCTATTTATATCTGCATTTATACCTGGGTATGACTCTAAACTGCAACCGGTGATGAGGCTCTGATTGGGGACTTTCATTGCTTTGGGGAAAGTGGAGTTACCCCATAGTCATTCATTGCTCACAGGGTCACTCTAACCTGGAACGGCAGCACCTGCAAGGGTTCCTGTAGCCTCCAGCTTGATAGCAAGTACATCGATTTCTGCTTCTGAAACAAAATATTTTCCCTCCCTTTTCCATCTTTATCTATTCCCCACTTTGGTTTCCTACCTTTTCTCACCTGCCTATCACCTCCAATGGGTGCTCCTCCCTCTTCCCTTCCTCTAGCACTTTACCTTTAAAAACCACCTTGCTTCACCTTCTAACTCGTCTTCCTTCCTCTTCCCCCACCCCCAACCACCTTTTTTTTATTCTGGGGTCTTCCCCCTTCCTTTCCAGTTCTGAAGAAGTGTCTCCGACCTGAAACGCCGACTGCTTATTCATTTCCATAGTTGCTGCCTGACCTGCTGAGTTCCCCCAGCATTTCGCGTGTGTTGCTTTGGAGATTAAGCTGTTGCCCATACAGCAGGCTCCCCTCTCCACGCAGCTGATGAATCCAAGGGAATGGGAGAGGCCGATATAGTTTTGTACCATCGGAGTCGCAGGAGTTCAACGTAGAACACAATGTAGGACTCCAGCTCCGCAATTTTTCTTCAGGGTTCGCTCCTGAAGACTTCCTCCACCCCCCCCCCCCCCCCCGAGTGGGCACATTCGTGAGGTAGCGGCGGTTTGAGAACGGAGTTTCCTTATCCTAGACGAGCCCCATTTGCCCGAGGCGACTGGTTTTAAGCCGCCAGTGACCCGTCTTTGCCTCTTCTGTCAGAGACCTGGTTTCGCCGGGTCTAGCGGTTAAGCCACATATGAAAGCCATGGGCTGGACTTAGTTGTCAGAGGTTATTTGAAACGCACGCCATCAGGAGCATTTCATAGGCTGTGGAAACTTAACTCCGCAGCCGCCGCCCATTCCTCCAGCATATACCGAACCGTTTTTCGTTCCAGTGCAGACGGCTGATACATACAGTACGGTGGGTCACATACATCAGGCCGAGACGATCGCCCCCTCCCCACGCTGGCGCCTCCTCCAATCACAGCCTCTCTTGGTAATTGCGACCGAGTCCGGTTGCTAAGGCGAGACCGCCCAATAGGACGACTCGTTGTTGTGCGGCGCAGAGGGTCCTACTCCTTCTCCAGGGTTGGCTTTCTATCAGCAGTTATCAGGCCGGACGGTTGGAGGGGTGCGTGAAGGGGCTTGGATCAGAGCTCTCTCTTTACATGCACGGATTAGCAATGTGTGCTTTAATTTTCCGTGAGTATGTAGAGCAAAATTGTGAATGGTTGGGATGCGCTCCGGCCCTCTTCATCTATCTCGGATTCCTCGGGCCCTTGGTCAGAGAGAAGCATAAACGATTTGCACATCTGAACTGCTTTCTGCATAAAATTAAAGCATGTTATCACCGTTTCCTTCTGTCTTTTAGGAAGTAAAAATTAAAATCTTTGTCTTTGAACTATCTGATGATGAAAATCGCTTTTCATTATTTACCTTATCTAAACCTATTACCGTCTTCTACACCTCAACAATTGTCTGTTCCAAACTGGAGGCCATGCATTGAGATTGACGTTGGTGAATGAAAGGAAACAATGGTTTATTAAATACATATTAGAGTCAAAGAGAGTTGTAGAGCAATGCAGCACAGATCGGACTTTTGGCCCAATGAATCCGTACTGACCATGGTGTCCACCCGATTTCTTGTGTTTGGCTCGTATTACTGTAAGGCCTGCCCCTCAATGTATCTGGCCAATTGATTCTTAAATGATACTATTGTACCTGAATTAATTACTACTTCTTGTAGCTTGTTTCATATATTCACCTCGCCTTGTGTGGAAAAAGTGATTCTCTCTTAAATCTTTCTCTTTTCACCCTAAATTTATGTACTCTAGTTTTGGTCTCCCTACCCTTGGGGTAACCATCCACTGCAACCATCCACTTTTATCAACATCTCTCATGATCTTAAATCTTTCTATAAAAGTGCCCTGTATTCTCCTGTGTTCCAAGGAATAAAGATGTAGCCTTGCCAGCTGGTCTAACAGCCTTCTAGTTCTGTTAATATTGTGGTAAATCTTTTCTGCACTCTTTCTAGTTCAGCCACATCTTCCTATAATAGAGTGATCAAACTACACAGTGCAACAAGTGAGGCCTCATCAATAACTTACATAAAGTTCAAAGTGAATTTATTATCAAAGTACATATATGCCACCATATACCACTCAGATTTATTTTCTTATGGACATCTCAATAAATCCATAATAGACCAAGATCCATAATAGAATCAATGAAAGACTGCACTAACTTGGGTGTTCAAACTGGGTGCAAAAGACAACAAACTGTGCAAATACAAAAAGAAAGAAATAATAATAAATAAGTAAACAATAAATATACTGGACAACAAAGTTTTTTGAAAATGTTTCCTAAGAATTTTTTTCTTCATGGTAGACCACTTGAAGCTGAACACAAAATATATTTTCAGACTACATATATCATGTAGGAATTTGGAGAAGCGAGAAATTAACTTTTATTGAATATAATGCATTTAATTGCATAATGATCCTGATGCTTTGCAATAGTTCAATTAAGCTAAAATGTTTTGTTCATTAGTTTCATTTGTACTCAGTGTCTGAGGTTTCTTGCTTAAGTGTCCACCAATAATCAACCAGCATTGAGGGATTCCAGTTGCCCTGATACTGTTTCTCCACGACCACAATGCCCTGGTGAAACCTTTCACGATGCTCGCCACTGACAGCGCCAAGATTTGCCGGGAAGAAGTATGAATGGAAATGCAAAAATGAATCTTTAGTGACATGTTGCTTGAAGCATGTTGTCAACCAGCTGCACATAGTTTGGTTTCCTGTAGTTGCCGAGAAAAATTTCAACAACATCCTTGAATGCCTTCCATGCGATTTTCTCTGGTCCCACTAGAATTTCTTTGAATTGCCTGTCATTGATCTGTTTGATTTATGGACCAACAAAAATGCCTTCCTTAATCTTGGCATCAGTTATTCTGGGAAACATTCGTCTTAAATATCAAAATCTTTCATGGAAATTTATAGGCTGTCCTGCCATGCAGCATCTGCTCTGCGTAAGCATTCCTGAACAAGATAGAGAACTTATCAGCTCACATTGTGAGCAACATTTTAATTGACTTGAATATGAATTGAAATAAGAAATATAGGCAATCTCAAAAAAATGATGCAGGATAGGGAAATTTCATGGTGATTTTCATGATCAACAACCCAAAATGCATTAGATACACCCAAAAGTATTCATGAAGCAAAGTCTTTGTTGTCCAGTGACACCAAGAACATGAGATGAAGAGTCCTTGAGTCCTTCATCTCAATTTCTATAACTACATTGTGTAATGTCCTATCACCTATACTCATTGCCCTGTCTGATGAAGGCCAGCTTACTAAATGCTCTTTTTACCACTCTGTCTACCTATGATGTTACTTTCAATGGACTATGCACTTGTATTTTTGAGTTCCTCAGTTCCATTGCAGTCTCTACTACCATACCATAGCTGTCCTATGCTGTCCTACCATTCATAGTATAAGTTCTATACATAATCATAGTATAAGAGACTTTCTGAAATTGTCTTGAATGAACTTGACTTTTGATTTGACTTTATAGTTATGTTGGCCTTACTGGCAAAGTCTGCATTTATTGCCTTGGAAAAGGTGATAGTGAGTTGCTGCTTTCAAATACTGCAATCCGTCTAGTTATGTTGCTCTTACAGTCATATATGAACAAAGTGCCAAGACTTTGATCAGACATTAAAGGGATGTTTATAGATAGTACATGGAATGAGATTTTATATGACTTTGGCGATGGGGTTGAATTGAAAATATTGTTTCTAGGTGGCTGGATTACCTTCTATTTTATTTGGTGGATGCAAGTTTTCTCGTTTAAGTGGGACTGCTTGACTAAAGATACAGGTAGTTCTGGAAACACATTGTCATCATGAAAGTTGTAGTTGGTCAGGGTCCAAAGCCTTTGTTGAATCCACTTTCTTGATACCAGATGAACTGAATAATTTTGTAAGATTGTTTTCAGAATCTCAATTAGACTTATTTTCACTGAGTTATATAATGTGAAATTTGTTCTGCAGCAGTAGTGCACTGAAAAGACATAGAATTATGATAGCTTACAAAAATAAATAAATATTACAAAAGAAGGAATAGTGAGGCTTATGGACCATTGAGAAATCTGAAAGTGGAGGGAAAGAAGCTGTTACTGAGTCACTGAGTGTGAGTCTTCAGGCTCCTGCACCTCCTCCCCAATGATAGTGATGCCTCTTGAAGATGTCTTCGATGGTAGGAAGGTTGTGCCTGTGATGGAGCTGAGTGAGTGTATAGCCCTCTGCAACCTTTTGCAATCCTGTGCATTAGAGCCTCCATACCAGACTGTGATGCAGGTAGTCAGAATGCTGTCTGCTGTATGTCTAGAGAAATTTGCTGGAGTGACATAGAATTCTGAATATTGGTGACATACTAAATCTTCTCAAATTCCTACCAAAGTAGAGCCTCTGGCATGCCTTCTTCATCGTTGTATTAATGCTTTTTGGTCCAAGATGGACCCGTGGAGACATTGGCACCCAGAAACTTGAAGCTGCTCATCCTTTCCACTGCTAACCCCTCAAAGAGAACATAAGTGTGTTCTTTTATCTTCCCCTTCCTGAAGTCCACAGTTAATTCCTCGGTCTTGGTGACATTGAGTGCGAGATTACTGTTGCAACCAGCCAATTTAGCTCACTCCAGTACGCCTCCTTGTGCAATCTGTGGTGTCATTGTTGAATTCATAGATGGCATTTGAGTTGTCTTAGCCACACAGTGTTGAGAGTAGAGAGACTTGAGGAGTGGACTTTACTTTGTAAGGTCAGAAGGCCATAATAGGTTGCAAATGGTTTCCAAAAAGGTTTTGGCCTTTTTGGCTCATGCTTAGCGTTGTTATTGTTTAATTGGTTGAATATGGCAGAAACAGATAACAATTATGAGATTGTTTAGCTCTTAGCAATATAAGATTTCCACTGTTTGGAAACATATACAAAACACAGAACTATAACATTAGATTTGTGCTGTTGTTCATGCACTTTAGCTACAGGTTGGCATTTCATTTTAATTCCCTTGATGGTGCTCTTTGGCATGCTTTTATTAAACTGCTTGAATGAGGGGTTAACTTTGGCTTCCAAGTTATGGTGCAACTCATCTGTACTTCTGGTTATGGATTCCCACTTTTGAGCTGCCCTGAGTTTTCTGCATTTATCAGAATCAGATTTAATATCACTGGTATATGTCATGAACTTTAGCGCAGTGTGTGACCTCATTTGTGATGCCCATATATTGCTGTTATAAGGACTAACCAATACTGTTATTATCAGGTACATCCGCAGCAAGAGAAATGACAAGGACAAGGTCAAGTAGGTTCTTATGTTAATTCCTCTGCAACTTCAGTCTGGATATTTTGGACATGCTCAGTTTCATCAGTGGTTGTACTGTCTGGCTTCTTGGGAATTGGCATTTTAATTCCCATCCAGCTGCTTTTCTGTGTTCTAGTAGTTCTTCCAAATAATATCCAATTTGGAGGAGTACCGAGTTAATTGAGAGGGCGATGAATGATCTTCAGCAGTAGCTTTCCTTACCTGTGGTTAACCAGGTCATCAGATTTAATGGGGTTTGGGGTCAATGTTGAGGAATCCCAGTAACATTCACTCTGTACTGCTCTACCAATATCTTTGGTGGATTAGGATATAACTAGGGGAGGTAATAATGCATGTTGAAATGTAAGTCTCATGTAATTGTCAGGATGTTAGTTGACTTTTTTGTGGCACAGATTATCAGTGTCAAGCGTCAAGCAAATTCGATTCAATTAAGTCTATTTCTAAGCATTTCTATGGCTGACATGAGAGGACACCATTTTAAGGTGCTTGGAAGTAGGTACAGAGGAGATGTCAGGGGTAAATTTTTTACGCAGAGAGTGGTGAGTGCGTGGAATGGGCTGCTGGCGACAGTGGTGGAGATGAATACAATAGGGTCTTTTAAGAGCCTCCTGGATAGGTACATGGAGCTTAGAAAAATGGAGGGCTGTGGGTAACCGGAGATAATTTCTAAAGTAAGTACATGTTCAGCACAGCATTGTGGGCCAAAGGGCCTATATTGTGTTGTAGGTCTACTATGTTTCAAAGCACACTTTAAATATATTGTTAGCTTACCAATGGCATTGTTCGATGCAGACAATCCCATGCAAATATTTATTACTTCCATTATATTTTTTCCCTTTTAATGGAAGGAATAATTATTCTGCATAGGTCCAAGGGAAGGTAATAGAAAGAAAACAATTTTGTTTTAACTGTGTTGGCATTTATAATGGAGTAGATATATAAATAATTAAAATAATGTGTTTATTTTTCAAAACCTCTCCTTACTTTGAACAACATTTGAGAAAATGACTTCTGTTGTAGTTATGAACAAATGACAGTTTAATATGCTATTGTGAGTTTTCATGGTCCAAATTCAAACAAAGGATTACCACGTGAATATTTGTGTCTGTCATCTGGAACTAAATTGTAGACTTATAAATCTCCATTTGGAATGGTTAATTTCGTAAGATAAAACAAATTAAATCCACTGTGATTTTATGTTGTAAAGCAATAAAACATGAAAGCTTCCATGGAGGGGTAAATACTTTTTATAGGCACTGTACTTTATATACTGTGTGTGTGTACTTTATTATAGACTTGTATGTGTGTGTGTGTACTTTATTATAGACAGTATGTGTGTGTACCTTTTTCCTTTTTGCATTCCTTATTTAACTTTATTTTAGAAATAAAAAAGTAGTGAGGTCGTGTCATTGGGTTCATTGTCCATTTAGAAATCTGAAGAAGCTGTTCCTCAAAACTTGAGTGTGGATCTTCAGGCTCCTCACCTCCTTCCTGACGGTAGTGCTGAGAGGTAATAGAGGGCCATGGAGGGAGTACAAGGAAGGTTCACCAGATTGATTCCTGGGATGGCAGGACTTTCATATGAAGAAAGACTGGATGAACTGGGCTTGTACTCGTTGGAATTTAGAAGATTGAGGGGGGATCTGATTGAAATGTATAAGATCCTAAAGGGATTGGACAGGCTAGATGCAGGAAGATTGTTCCCGATGTTGGGGAAATCCAGAACGAGGGGCCACAGTTTGAGGATAGAGGGGAAGCCTTTTAGGACCGAGATTAGGAAAAACTTCTTCACACAGAGAGTGGTGAATTTGTGGAATTCTCTGCCACAGGAAACAGTTGAGGCCAGTTCATTGGCTATATTTAAGAGGGAGTTAGATATGGCCCTTGTGGCTACGGGGGTCAGGGGGTATGGAGGGAAGGCTGGGGCGGGGTTCTGAGTTGGATGATCAGCCATGATCATAATAAATGGCGGTGCAGGCTCGAAGGGCCGAATGGCCTACTCCTGCACCTATTTTCTATGTTTCTATGTTAAGTTGCCATTTGCAAACTTAATCATTAGCAAATTTAGCTGTTGTGTGCTGGGGCAGCAGGCTGACGGTAGCAGACACCAACAGAATCAACAAACTCATTCGTAAGGCCAGTGATGTGGGGATGGAACTGGACTCTGATGGTGGTGTCTGAAAAGAGGATGCTGTCCAAGTTGCATGCCATCTTGGACAATGTCTCCCATCCACTACATAATGTACTGGGCGGGCACAGGAGTACATTCAGCCAGAGACTCATTCCACCGAGATGCAACACAGAGCATCATAGGAAGTCATTCCTGCCTGTGGCCATCAAACTTTACAACTCCTCCCTTGAAGGGTCAGACACCCTGAGCCAATAGGCTGGTCCTGGACTTATTTCCTGGCATAATTTACCTATTACTATTTAACTATTTATGGTTTTATTATTTATTATTTATGGTGCAACTGTAACGAAAACCAATTTCCCCCGGGATCACTAAAGTATGACTATCACTATCACTATGACTGTCACAAATTAAAGAGACAATTATTCCAGATTCTGGGTCTGTTTGAAACTAATAGAGCACCAAAGGTTTTGTTACTGCTAATCAACTGGAGTTATAAGGTGACATCAAGGAGAGGCATGGAGTTACCATGTAAATGGAGGAGGTAAATACTTGATCCATGAAAATTAAACTGCCTAGGGAAAAGGTGCCGAAATTTGAATTCCTGGGACAAATGAGTAAGAGTTTCAGGTATTTGAAGATCTGCCCACCTTTCCATGGCTACCTCTCACAGTATTACTAATTATCCTGAATTAAGTTTGTTGACAAGGACTAAATATTTTTTCAAACCCATTGTAGCTCATTTCAGTGTAACTTTACATTAGGATCAGGTAAAAGTCTAAGGTTGGAAAAGACCTTTAGTACATTAATAGTATGAAGATATGTTTCTGAGAAACCTGAAACTCAGTTGTTGATAAAAACCTGGTGAATTCTGTAAAGAAACCTTCTAAAATATATTCTTACCCAGGGCTGTATACCCAAGAAAGGTTTTGGAGGGATATGGGCCAAACACCAGAAAATAGGACTAGCTCAGGCAGATGATTGATGTAGTTGGCCCAGATGAGTAAGCCTGATTTTGTGCTTTGTAACTCCATGGCTCCATGACTGCAATTTTAACGCTTATTTAGTTAACAAATTTGGTGTATATTTCCATGTTACATATATTGTCTTTAACTTTTACCCATGACTGTTTGTACTCAAGTTCTGTATGCACTAGAAAAGCCTGTATCCAATTTGGCCAAAATTTTAATAATTTAATCAATTATAGTGTTTTGCCCTATTTTTAAGACTGAAAGGATTCAATCTTTTCTTAAATTTTACTCCCTTCACTTACACGACGAATCAAGCATCCCTTTAGTTTTCTTTTTGAAATGGGAAGTTAAAAAAGATTAGGTCCATGGTACTTCCATGATTCAATAAAATTTATATATTACTTCCCTGGATTATATTCCTATTTCTTGTACTAGCTTGCAGTTTAGAGATCTATTCCAAAAAACCACTATACATTTTTAATTCAGTACTACAAGTACATTCACGTGAACTTTCATTCTGCTGAATGTCTCAGTCTTGCTTTCATCATGTGCAAAGTTACTGCTGCAATTTCATTATGATAATTGTATTTGCCAGTCAATTAATATTGATAATTATCATTTGCTTCTGATTCTATATTTGTTATAATCTACATTATGAATCTTTTAGACATGACATTTTAATAATATTTACAAATAACAGGAAGAAATTATGTTAAACTTGATAAAGTTATTTTAAACTTGTTAAACCTAAAGACAAGATGACACAACCATGGCTAACAAGGGAAGTTAAAGCCAATATAAAAGCTCAAGAGAGGGCATATAATAGAGCAAAAATTAGTGGTAAGTTAGAAGATTTGGAGGCTTTTAAGTACCAACAGAAGGCAAGTAAAAAAAGATGGAATATGAAAGTAAGCTAGCCAATAGTATGAAAGATGATCCCAAAAGTTTCTTCAGATGGGTAAAGTGTAAAAGAGAGGTGAGAGTGGATATTGGACCACTGGAAAACAATGCTGGAGAGGTAGTAATGGGAAACAAGAAAATGGCGGACAAACTGAATAGATATTCTGCATTGGTCTTCAATGTGGAAGACACTAGCAGTATGGTGGAAGTTCCAGGTGTCAGGGGTCATGAAATGTGTGAAGTTACCTTAGGGAGAAGGTTCTGAAAGGTCTGAAGGTAGATAAGTCACCTGGACCAGATGGTGTACAGCCCAGGGTTCTGAAAAAGGTGGCTGACAAGATTGTGGAGGCATTAGTAGTGATCTTTCAGGAATCATTAGATTCTGGAATGGTTCCCAAAGACTGGAAAATTGTAAATGTCTCTCAACTCTTCAAGAAGGGAGAGGGGCAAAAGAAAGGAAATTATAGGCCAGTTCGTCTGACCTCAGTGGTTGGGAAGATGTTGGAGTCGGTTGTTAAGGATATGTTGTTTCGGGGTACTTGGAGGCACATGATAAAACAGGCCTTAGTCAGCGTAGTTTCCACAAGGGAAAATCCTGCCTTATTATTTAATTTAACTTCCACTCAACATTACCACAGCATATTATGCAGCGTACTTTTTTTCCTGAATGGTGTTGAGCTTCAGTGATTTTTGAATTGCATTGTTCTCTTCTGCTCTAACTCATACCTTGTAGCTGAACCTAAATCTTTGGGGTGTCAGGAAGTGATTTCATTTGTTGTGGCATACTCAGTCCCTGCTGGGCTATTGTGGCTGCGGTATTTATTCGGTAGGACTAGGTAAGATTCTGATCCATGGTGGACATAAGGATATTGATGGTAGGATATTCAACAATGTTTATATCTTTGAATACCTAGAGTCCGTTGTTTGGATCTCTTTTTCATGATTCTCACTGTGTGGCACTTTTGAAGAGTGAATGTTACTTGTCTTATCTGCCCAAGTCAGAACGTTGGTTTGATGTTGCTGAGGTGTTGCAAATGAAATTGGACATTGCACAATCATCACTGAGCATCCATGTTTCTGAAGATCCCCTGTTTAAGGATCTGAAACTTGCATGCCAGCAACACAGACAATTTTCTCTGTCAAAGAATGGGTAAACTAATCTGATGTGCCTGTGGAGTTTATTACAGCAGCGGTCCCCAACTACTGGGCCGCAAAGCATGTGCTTCCGGGACGTGAGGAAACGATATGAGTCAGCTTCACCTTTCCTCATTCCCTGTCACGCACTGTTGAACTTGAACATAGGGTTGTCAACTGTCCCGTATTTGCCGGGACATCCCGTATATTGGGCTAAATTGGTTTGTCCCATACGGGACCGCCCTTGTCCCGTATGTCCCCTGCTAAGGTGGAGCGTTCCTTTGAAACCTTTTGTGCCGAAATGGCGTGAAGCGAAGAAGCAATTACCATTAATTTATATGGGAAAATTTTTTGACCGTTCCCAGACCCAAAAAATAACCTAACAAATCATACCAAATAACACATAAAACCGAAAATAAATAACAGTAACATATAGTAAAAGCAGGAATGATATGATAAATACACAGCCTATATGAAGTAGAAATAATGTATGTACAGTATAGTTGGGAAGATGAAGGCAAAACCGATTTGTGGGGGAAAAAATCGGCACGGACGCACATGCGCACGTCACACATGTGCACACAGGTGCCCGTGCAAGGCTTCATGGTCATGGTAGTCTTTCCTGGGGTAAAGTGTCCCGGGATTTGACTGCTTTTTTTGCCCCTTATTTGGGAGTGAGAGAGTTGGCAACCCTAACTGTAAAAGACATGTTGAGGTGAGTTTAACCCTACTTGAACAACACCCCCCCCCCCCCCGGGTCGGCAAGAATATTGTCAATATTAAACCGGTCCGCGGTGCAAAAAAGGTTGGGGACCCCTGTATTACAGTACTTTCAGTTGTATTTGAACTCAGCTTCCCAGATAAAAATATAATGTGACAACCTGCTGCATTATCCAAAAAAGAAAGATTTGTATTTATACAGCAACTTTTATAATACTTTCAAAAGTGCTTTGTGATGCACTGAAGTAATTTTTAAGGTAAGTATCTATTCTATTGTTGTAAACAATAGCCAATTTGTATATAATGAGATTCATTAAACAGTAATATGGTTAATGACCATACCTGTGCATAGTGATAATGATTGAGGGGGTGAATATAGTTGTCTTCAAATAGCCCTAAAGGTCAATGCTGTGTTTCCCCCCTACATGATAAAACATATTTTTGTTAGCACAGTTTAGAGAGGAGGAATAGATTTATATTTGTTGCACTTCCTTGATATGTGAGAGTTAATTAGTATTATACTCCTCCCGAACTTTGCAGCTCCTCCTGTGGAGGGTCAGACACCCTGAGCCAATAGGCTGGTCCTGGACTTATTTCCATCTGGCATAGTTTGCATATTGTTGTTTAATTGTTTGTGGTTTTTGTATTGCTATATTTATGCTCTATTTTTGGTTGGTGCGGCTGTAACAAAACCCAATTTCCCTTGGGATCAATAAAGTATATCTATCTATCTATCTATGGTCTGCAGCATAATCTCAAGTTTGTGCAAAATACAAAGCATAGCAGTAAAATTATGAAATGAATAACACATTCTGGAAATATTCAAGTCAGGCAGCATCAGTGGAGAGAAACATCCACTGATACTGTCTGAACTGCTGAGTGATTTTAGCATTTTCGATTTTACTGCAGACGCTGGAAATCTGAAATATTTTGATTTTAGATAAACAGGATTCTGATGTCATTTTAATATATATACCTTGGTAATTGTATAAGGAACCAAGGAGCCTTCTGATCATATCCCATATAGTGTTGCTGCAAACAATGGGTAGTCTTAATTTTAGATTAGGCTTTACTTTGTATTTTAACTGAACAGAAAAATAAGATTACTTTTCATGTTGAAATGTGCTCTGTTTTAATATCAAGTCATTGCTTATGTTTGCATTTCAGGAGCTGATAAACGGTGTTAGAGGTTGAATTATAGCATCTTAATCAGAGAATGTCACAAACATCCGGTGGTTTTCTGCTTCCTTTGGGCTCCTTGTTGGGACAGAAAAGAGTTTCTCCAGCTGAAGCAGAGTGCAAGGAAACTGAAGACACCTTAGAATCAAGTAAGGAACCTCACTGCAATTTTTTTTTATTGACTCCACATCTGAATCAAGGCTTTAACCAAAATAGATGACGGTTATCTGTGTTCACAAAATAAATCAGCAGGTCCATCATTTAATTTAGTTCATTCCTGACACACCAGAAGAACATTTGTTTGTAAACTTGTACAAAATCAATGCTATGTCCTAAGGCAAGATGTTTCCTTCCTTGGGGATGCTCTGAGCTTCTGAAAGATGCAGAATAAATACCTTTCTCAGTTGTTAGTCATTGTTTTCCAATCTTGCTTCCACATACATGTGACTCCTGTGTTATGGCAGTGTGGGGTGAGTGGATATCATTTGTTGCATTGTTAGAAAATGGTCCTTTTCATGATCTTCTGTATTGTGAAATCCCATCACCTGTACATACGTCAAGAAAAGTGAGTAGAGTTGGGTTTATTTATTTACTACTTTAACGTTAACTTTTAGGTAGTGATTTGTGAATTCTGTTAAGAAAAATTGCTGTTACCCAAATGTAGTAATACAATATTTTGCTTTGGGTAGAATCCATCTTGAATGCAGTTTTTACTTCTGACTACTAAGACAAAAAAAATCATCAGAAATCAAGACTGCAGAGAATTGCCTTCAAGCAGATCCATAGAGGAAAAATTAGGAAGGAGCTCACTAGAAATATACTAGGCAAGTGTTCTTTAATCCTTAATTAATCCATTACTGATTAATCTTAATTAACTTGCTTATCACCTGGTACTTCATAATTTCTTGCAATACTATGGGCTGAAGTAATTTATTAGCATCTTGGTTCTCTGATTCCACCTCGTCTATAGTCTGTAACCCTTCAAATTTTTTTTTTCTCTGTTTATCTTGATTTCCCACATAACCAAGGGCCAATATTCATTTTCCCTTGATATATTTGATTTATTTAATATTCCCATGGTTTATAATCTCTTTATATTTGTATCTTCAATTTCCATTATGTTAGCATCTTTAATTTTTTTTAAACAATCTAATCTGCCAGTTAAAGATAAATTTGATTCCTTCTATACTTATGAGCAAACATTCTTATGATTTTTTTGTTTAATATTTTTTCTTATGGCTGATCTTTGTTTTTGTTTATTTTACTTGCCTTTAGTCTTGGTACGTTTTTAATCTAATTTGTTTTAGTTTTGTTTTGGAATATTTAGTCTTGTACTGAATTACTTCTTTTAATTTAACTGCTTCACAAATTTTAGTCTTTCAGTTGGTTGCTAGTTGATATCTTGGTCAGTGTTGGCATTGGAATATCTCAATTTGAGGATTATGGATTCAAGGATCAGTGCTGAGACCACTTTTTTTTGTAATATATATTAATAATCTGGATGAAAATGTCAATGGTCTGATTAGTAAATTTGCAGATGACACAATAGTTAGATAGTGAGGAAGTTTTTCTAAACTATGCAGCAAGGTATAAATCAGTTGGAAATTTGGGTGAAGGAAGGACAAGGGTTTAATCCAGACTCTTCATCAGTCCTGATGAAAGGTTTTGGCCTGAAATGTCAGTTATTTATTTCTCACTAGAGATACTGCCTGACCTGCTGAGTTCCTCCAGCGTTTTGCATGTGTTACTCTGGATTTCCAGTGCTTTGTGTTTAATCCAGACAAGTGTGAGGTGTTGCATTTTTGAAGCAGAAAATACACATTAAACAGCATTAATGTACAGAGGCATCTTGGGGTTCAAGTCCATAGCTCCCTGAAAGAGCAACACATGTGGAGAGTGTGGTAAAGAAGGCAAATGGCATGTTTGCCTTCAACAGTTGGGGCATCGAGTATAAAAATTGGGACGTCTTTGTTGCAGTTCTATAAAGCTTTGGTTGAGCCACACTTGGAGGTTTGTGTGAAGTTCTGGTTGCTGCACTACCAGAGTACTCTGGAAGAGTGCAGTGGAGAAAGCATGGATGAGGTTCACTAGGATGTTGATTGGATTGGTGCTTATTAACTGTAAGGACAGGTTGGACAAATTTGGATTGCTTTCTCTGGAGTGTGGGAAGCAGGGCTGGATTTAGTGGGGCTGCAGGCCCTGATGGGCCCTTGCCGACACCATAAAATGCTGCTGTACCGAGCAAAAAAAGGCAAGAACAAGAGAAAAGGTCGTGCTGGTCTAAATATCAAAGCTGTGGCCAAGACATTGGTTTAGTACAATACGCAGACCACAGTACGTGTCCTTGCAACACTGTGTGTCCGACAGAGTGATCAGCAGCACTGGGGCTCCACAGGGGACTGTCTTGTCTCCGTTTCTCTTCACCATTTACACCTCGGACTTCAACTACTGCAAGAGTCTTGTCATCTTCAGAAGTTTTCTGATGACTCTGCCATAGTTGGATGCATCAACAAGGGAGATGAGGCTGAGTACAGGGCTACAGTAGGAAACTTTGTCACATGGTGTGAGCAGAATTATCTGCAGCTTAATGTGAAAAAGACTAAGGAGCTGGTGGTAGACCTGAGGAGAGCTAAGGTACCGGCGACCCCTGTTTCCATCCAGGGGGTCAGTGTGGACATGGTGGAGGATTACAAATACCTGGGGATACGAATTGACAATAAACTGGACTGGGTCAAAGAACACTGAGGCTGTCTACAAGAAGGGTCAGAGCTGTCTCTATTTCCTGAGGAGGCTGAGGTCCTTTAACATCTGCCGGATGATGCTGAGGATGTTCTACAAGTCTGTGGTGGCCAGTGCGATCATGTTTGCTGTTGTGTGCTGGGGCAGCAGGCTGAGGGTAGCAGACACCAACAGAACCAACAAACTCATTCGTAAGGCCAGTGATGTTGTGGGGATGGAACTGGACTCTCTGACGGTGGTGTCTGAAAAGAGGATGCTGTCCAAGTTGCATGCCATCTTGGACAATGTCTCCCATCCACTACATAATGTACTGGTTGGGCACAGGAGTACATTCAGCCAGAGACTCATTCCACCGAGATATAACACAGAGCGTCATAGGAAGTCAGTCCTGCCTGTGGCCATCAAACTTTACAACTCCTCCCTTGGAGGGTTAGACACCCTGAGCCAAATGGCTGGTCCTGGACTTATTTCCTGGCATAATTTACATATTACTATTTAACTATTTATGGTTTTATTACTATTTAATTATTTATGGTGCAACTGTAATGAAAACCAATTTCCCCCGGGATCAGTAAAGTATGACTATAAACTTACAGGTCTTAAGAGGGAGGACAGAAAGTAATGCAGGTTCTTAGTTTGAAGGACAGCATCTAAGGCACTCAAAAATTGACCTAGGCTTAGTTGGCTACGTAAAGTTATGAGGGAGATGAAATATGATGTACCCAATCTTAAATCTTTATTTAGCTATTGCTGCAAATACCATAGGCCTTATTTCTAAAACAATGCCAAAGCATTTTTATCTATCTCAAGCTTGTCCATTTTTTTTGTATGGTAACCTTGCTTCATTTCTAGTTGCCACATTCTGATTAATGTCATCTGCAGTGCTCTTTAATGAATCTTGAATGTTGGTATAATTTCCGCACAATGCCTGGGTGGCTTCTGCATGTGCAGCCCATCTAGTATTAAAGAGAGACTTCAGAGTTTCAGTGCGCTTGTTCGCATTAGGCTGAAGTCCTGCGGTCACCACCTTCCACCTAGAAGTTGACTTGGAGCAGAAGTTGAACACATTCTGCACGAAGCTGGAAATATCAGCTGTTTCAGCTCAACAGTTGACACTGTTGATTCCAACAAGATTCAATATGTGTGCTGCACATGGAACCCACTCAGCAAGTGGATTGATTTCCTTGATGCGGGATTGTAAGCCTTTGTATGCAGTGGACATATTTGTAGCATTGTCATAGCACTGCGCCCTGTAGTTGCTTATGTCAATATTCATCTCACATAAAGCCTCCCCTGTGTGGCTCTCAATGGGTAGAAATCATAAGAATTGCTCCTGAATGTTTCCATCAGTTGACACATAACGTAAAATGAATGTGAGCTGATCTACGTGTGCAACATCTGTGCTTGAAGCGATGCTAATAAAAAAAGTATTTGGCCATTTTGACTTCACTGACGATCTCTGACAAAACTGGATCGTTCATGAGCTCAATAAACTCCTCACCTGTTTTAGTTGAAAGATATGAAGGGTTGCCTGATCCTGCATCTCCAAATTTCTGTATGCGCACCTTCAAAAATGGGTCAAATCCACTTATTACCTCTAGAATGCCCATGTAGTTGCCATTATCAGGCTTGCAAAATATGTCACTGGAGCCTCGGATAGCCAGTCCCCTCTTGACCAAAAACTTCACAACCGCTACCACTCTTCTCAATACGTAGTCCAGTAGACACAGTCTGACTTGAACTATTTTTGCAGTTCTGTATCTATTCTTCCACAGTCAGATGCTAGTGTAACGTAGGTCAGTATCGTTTTCCTGTGGTGTTCACTATTTTCATGCTCTCCTATGCGCTCAGCGGTGTGTTTCCAGTTGCTAAAGCCAGTTTTGAAGATGGACTGATAGTTTCCATCACTGAAGATGCGGCATGCAAAACAAAACACACAGCCAGTGGTAGGGGAATATAGGAGCCATTGCCTTGATATGTACTCACCATTTACGAGCTTGCGTTTGAAGTGAAATTTGGAGAAAAAACGTCCCTGCTGTTTGTATACTCGTTTGATACCCACATCCTTATTCTGGCAGGACTCCAACCCTTTCTTAGCCCAGTATGCTCGGACTGAATCATCTAACATTTCCTTTCCCCAGCGAGCAGGATCAGTGCTGTAAAGATCCTCAGTAGCGGTAATGTTAACATGAATGGCGGCCCAACTTGGTTGTTCGGTGGCCCCTGTGGTTGGGAATCGCAAAGTCATGCTCTCTGCCTCTTCAATGTTAGCTGCTGACTGTGGCAAGGATGGTGGTCCTGTGCTAACGCTGGTGCTAGCACTAGCTGTTGAACAAGTCTCCATTTGTCCTCCGGTCTCAGACTGTGACAAGAGCAATGGTGCTGCTGCATCATCGAGAACAGGTTAAAAAAATTCTGTCAATTTCAATGTCTTTTTTAATGCTTCTTTCTCACAGTCCTCTTTTTCTTGTTTCTTTTTTCTTTTCTGTGCTCCACTCTTGTATTTTTTTTTGTCTGCCACAATGATAGCGACCTATTTTGGGCCCTCTGCAGCTCTGGCCCCTGGGCTGCAGCCCAGCCTAGCCCTGCCTAAATTCCGGCCCTGGTGGGAGGCTGAGGGGAAGTCTGTTAGATGTATATGAAAGATGTGTATAGTGCAGATAATCAGGGTCTTTTTCCCAATGTGGACTCATCAAGTACTGGAAGACATAGATTTACTGTGAGATAGCAAAGTTTAACGGAGATCTGTGAGGCAAGATGTTTTAAACAGAGTATAGTATGGAATGCATGTCCAGCAGAGCTGATGGATACAGTAGCTGTGTTAAAGAGGTGTTTGGACAGATATGTGAAACTTCAGGGAATAGAGAGATATGGATCAAATGCAGGCAGATAGGATTAATTAGATTGGCATAGTGGTTAACGCAGACAAGTTTGGCTGAAGGGCCTGTTCCTAGGCTGTACCGTTGTGTGATCTACGAAAGATGTAATAGTGCTGGAAAGGGTGCATTCGATTTTCACCAGGATGTTGCCTGTTTGAGGAGAGTCTGAAGAGGCTGGGATTGTTTTCCTTTGAGGGGAGGGGGTTAAGAACAAATATGACTGAGTCATATGAAATTTAGGAGTGATATAGAGGGTAGACTGCAGGAATCTTTTCCCCTTACTGAAAGTGAGTAAAAATATGGACATGTTTTACCCAGGGGAATTTGATAGAGGTTTGCAAAATTATGGGGGGGGGGGGGTTATAAATAGGGTAAATGAAAGTAGGCTTTTTCCACTGAGGTAGGGTGAGACTAGAACTAGAGGCCATATATTAAGGGTAAAAGGTGAAATATTTAAGGAGAACTTGGGGTGGTGGTGATAGTTTGGAATGAGCAGCCACTGGAAGTGTTGGATATGGGTTTGATTGTCACATTTCAGAGAAGTTTGCATAAGTACATGGATAGGAGGGATATGGAAAGTATAATCCAAGTGTAGGTCAATGGAACAAGGCAGAATAATAATTCAGCATAGGCTAGATGGGCCAGAGGACTTGTTTCTCTGCTGTATTGCTATAAATAGATTTAGGGGAAATAAGAGATTTCAAGGGATCTGAAAAGAATCTTTTTCACCCAAAGAGTGGTGAGCACCTGGAATCATTGCCAGAGAGAATTGTGGAAACAGAGCTTCTTACACAAGAACTTGAGTTGCCGAGGCAATGAAAGGTATGGGCCAAATGCTGGAAATGTTGGGATGAGTGCCAAGTAGTCAGTATGGACGTGATTGGCTGACTGGCCTGTATTTTATGGTGTAACACTGTATGACTCCATGATGTGTTATTCCTCAACAGCACAGGAGGCCACAGACTGACAGGTCACAGTAGAAGTGGTATGGAGAATTAAAGTGGCACATGTTTGCCTCTGCATAGGACTTATAAGGTATCTGGATTTCTGTCTGTCTCGGTCACTTATCTGTGACATTGGCTCTGCTTTTTTATTTTCTTTTCCTTTTTTTCCATTTCTTTTTTGCTATGAGAGCAAAGGATATTCCCAGGCTAGCCTGCTATTCATTTTACAACTTCCACATTCTTTTGTCTGTGCTCTCACTCTCTTAACTGTTCCGAGGTCCTGCTGAAGGATCTCGGCCCAAAATGTCTATTGTACTCTTTTCCATAGATGCTGCCTGGCCTGCTGAGTTTCTCCAGCATTTTGTGTGTGTTGCTTGGATTTCGGGCATATGCAGATTTTCTCTTGTCTCCAACTGTTCCCATTTACTTTCTGAACAGATAACCTTGTTAGCTTCTCATTCCCTGGTTTTACCCTATCAGGATCTATCCATCTTCCCTGTCCTTTCTGTAGCTTAACAACCTGCTTTAGTCTCCTTCTCAGTTCTGGTAAAGTGTCTTTGTCATAAGATGTTAACTCTGTTTCTCTTCCCAAAGCCTGACTTGCAGAGCATTTACATTTTCATGCTTTCATTTTAGATATTCAGCATCTGCAGGTTTTTTTTTGATTTTTCACAGAGAAACAATATTAAATTATAACAGAAATGTGTCTCAAATTAATAAAGCTATGACTTGGACTGATGGATTTTTATATATTTGCATTTGGTCTTCTTGACTTGTGCCTTTTGGATTTCTAGGTTCACATGGAACTCTTGGGAAGAACTTGAGAATTAGCAGCTAGAGTACCTGCTCTGCCATTCATTAAGATCATAACTGATCTTCTCTATTCGCTTCATTTTTCACTACCATTCCCATATCCCATTATTCCCAAGTGTTTAGAAATCGAAGTATCTGTCTTTTGGATAAACCCAAAGATTGAGTCTCCATGACCTTCCAGGGTGGAGCATGATATCAGTTCACCACTGTGTTAAGTGAAGAAATTTCTCGTCTCAGTCCTAAATGATCAGTTCCTGTTTTTCTGAAACAGTGCCCCCCAGTCCTAGGCTATTCAGCTTGGGGAAACAACTTCATTGCATCTACTCTTAATGAATTTTTGTATGTTTCTTCTGTGTATTAGAGAATATAGCCCCAGTCTAAAATGGAAAAACTGAAAATACTCAGAAGGTCAGGACGTAGCTGTGCAAAGAGAAATAGAGGTGACATTTTGGTCCTGATGAAGGGTCACAGCTTGAAACATCAACTGTTTTATTTATTTCCATAGATGCTGCTTGACCTGTTGAATTCCTCCAGCATTTTGTCTGTATTGCTCTGGATATCCAGCATCTGCTGAATCTGTTCTGTAACATTTTGAGCCTACTTTTATTTTAGATTTTCAGCATTTACAGTTCCAGCCTACTTAATTTCTCCTTGCATGCAAGCCCTGCATCCTTGGAACCAGTGTAGTGAATCTCTGCACTCCCTTAATGGGAAATGCATCCAGGAGACCTAAATTGACGCAATACCCCACACACAGTCCTACTACACCCTATGTAAGTAACTATCATTGAGCACTCTTTAAGAGATCTTCGACTGCAGAAGGTCAGATTGTATTCATTAATCAGTCCTGCCAGTTTAAATTCCATGAGGGTACAGAATAAAATGATCTACTTAACATTGCAGTATAGCATCTGTCAAACAATTTATTGGTTATAAACAGACCACCTCATTTAATTGAGTTTGGCAAAGTTTACCTCGTATGGCTGACTATGGATCTTTTGACTGATCGTTCTTTGTTGCTTCTATGTGTTATATTCATCCATGCATGTCTACTCATTAACTAAAACCCCCACATTATCTGATTCCCAAAGCTAGCATGTGTTGTTAAAACTGTAGCTCTTTCACTTAGCCAGGCCAGATGGTCATTATGCACAATAGCTAGTTCATAGTGTACAATAGTCTGGTTCTGCACTAGAATTCAAGTTAACCTTTAGCTGGGGGTTACTGTGATTTATATTCTCCTTATGAGTACCCTCTGTCCACCAAAATTCTTCACAAACAACAGCTGCAGAACTTCTGCTGAGAACAGAAGTAGTCTGAATGCCTGGGGTCTCTTATTTTCATTTTCCTTATTGTCTTTCAGTAGTTAATTATCTTACAATTACCAAACCATAGGCACTCAAAGCTTCACTATCAGGCATCTATGGGGAATTTGAGTTGCAGGTTGGCCACCTAATTATTAATATCAAAGGTTTAAAAAAAACCTGGAAATGAGATGCTGTCTTATTCAATACTCGCCAGTGAGTTGGTAATCAGCATTACCCAGAATGCAAGATATAAGCAGAGGATGACTGGGCATAGATTACTTCAGTACTGCACTGAAGTCAATCTGCATGTTCACTCAGTTTTACCCTCAAGTCATCCTGGGCACTTCCCTCGAAGTGCTAGTTAGTGAAATGGTGAAAGTTCTGAATAGTAGTGCTAATTCTTATTTAAATCCTTCAGATTGAAATATAATGTCAATATGCTGATTAATTCACAGCCTAAATTCTAACAGGCTATGTGGCTGCCATTTTATCAAGGTTAAATGAAGGCCAGAATTTTAAGTCTTTTGATAAATTGTGAAATGGGTTTATTTGTTTCCTTGGTATGAAAAATTGCACGGCATCTTTCAAAGAAGACAATGCAGGTTCTCCATGTGACCTAGTCAATATTTATCTGTTAATGAACTAAGCTAAAATAGATAAAATAGAATTTATCCTTTCACCCTTTTTGTGTCTTTGCTACATGTAGTTCGATGGCCTTGTTCTCTTTAATGCAATAATGACTCCACTTAAGAATAAGTATGGCTGTGAAGTGCTTTGCAGAGGCCAGTAGTTGTGAAAGGCAATACAAGAATGTGAGTCTCTTGCATTCTTTTTCAGCGGGGATGGGATTACGATCAAGTATGGTATTTACTGCAGTAACATAAGTTATCTTTTTCATAGGTGATGAATTATCATTTCCAACAGCATTTGAAATGCCAGCAGCTTCACCATTTGAAAATAAAGTAAGCTTGATGAAAAGAATTCTTACTAAACAACTTATTGAAAGGAGCCTTCAGACTTGATAAACCTATTATGTGACAATTCATCAAATAAGGGACAGTATGGCACACTCACTTAACATTGCCAGCAATTATCGATTGTGGTTCGATTCCCTTCGACGTTTGTGCTACTTCACATGACCGTGTGGGTTTGCTTAGTGTGCTCTGGTTTGCTCCTACATTCCAAAGATGTACAGTTAGGATTTGTGAGTTGCTATGTTGGTGCTGAAAGTGTGGCAATACTTGTGGGCTGCCTCCAGTACAGTCTTTGGACTGTATTGGTCATTGATGGCGAACAACCCATTTCACTATATATTTCGATGTACAGGTTTCCCCTGCCATCCAAAGGTAGAGCGTTCCTATGAAACGGTTCGTAAGCTTAAATGTCGTAAAGCGAAGAAGCAATTACCATTTATTTATATGGGAAAATTTTGTGAGCGTTCACAAACCTAAAAATAACCTACCAAATCACGCCAAATAACACATAAAACCTAAAATAACATTAACATATAGTAGAAGCAGGAATGATATGATAAATACACAGCCTATATAAAGTAGAAATACTTCTCTACAACGATTGCCTGCACAGATCTCCATAGCGAAAATCTCACGCAAGCGCTCTCAGCAGAAAATCTCACGCAAGCGCTGTTGGCATAAACACTCTCTCCAGTAACCCTTAAACTATGAAGCTGCCAAATCTACCAAATAACACGTAAAAATACACAGCCTATATAAAGTAGAAATAATGTATGTACAGTGTAGTATCACTTACGGGAATTGGGAAGACATCGAGCACCCTGATGATGGTGTGTTAGACTGAGTCGTCGCAGGCTGGGGTGGTGCAGTGGCCCCCACCCTCCGGGCCGCCGACTGGTACATTGCCGCGAAGCACGCAGGGGTAGCCGGGAGGCACACAGCACATCTTTAAGAAAAAAGCCGAAATAAACATGCTAATTAATTAGGTGCTGCCCAGCACGTAAATATTGGCGCAGATTAGAGGTGATTGCCGATTGCATTGGCACTGATCTGGGCCGACAATTATGTGCTAGGCGGCACCTAATTAATTATCATGTTTATTTTGGTTTTTTTCTTAAAGATGTGGTGTGTGCCTCCGGGCTACCGCTGTATTCTCTGCGAATCGGTACGGTATCTGTCCGGGGCCGGGGGTTGGGGTGGTGGGACACCGGGGTGTCATCTCATCGTCGATCAGGGCAGGCAGCTCATCTTCTCCTATGACTGGCTGCCTCAATGTCGAAGGTCGAGGTTCGTCGTCTGCTGTGGCTGATGTGGAAGGCTTGCTTGACTGCTGAGCCTCGAGCATTTTTCTATCACACAGTTCTTTTAAGGACTCAAAACATCCTGCAAATATCCCCTAAACCTACGTACTCTTTCAAAATTAAAGTCGTACTTTATCATTGCAGCGAAAATCTCACGCAGTTGCCTCACGTTCAGTTCCTGGATGACTTCACTTTCGCTACTGCATTTGGTTTCGATTGTTATCCCTTCCTCTTCCAATTGCATCAGCTCTTCATCTATCAGTTCTTGGTCATGGGATGCCAAAACCTCTTCAACATCATCTTCGTCAGCTTCCACAAGCCAAACTCACTTTGTCCTTGCTTCGTTCACCACGATCGAAACGCTTAATTATGTCTAGTTTTACGCTAAGACTCTTTCGAACTTACGAACTCTTTCAGGCTCTTCCGACACTTTAGAACTCATCTTGCTAACGGCTGCTCAATGCAACATGTTTAAGCAAAGCCGGCGAGACTGTGTACATACATCTATTGATGCTTCTGGACACATCTTCAGTGATGTTCCTGGAATCATCGGGTATTTCGGGTCTTTCAACATCATACAACCGCCTCCAGGTGACCCAGCCGGGGCTGATCAGACCCCAGCTTGTGTCCAGATGGCTAGCTACTTATGACTCCATGGCTCCCCTCTTTTGAGCCACAGCCATCTTGAGGCCCTCTCTGCCGCATTGGTGGTACTGTGGATGGCTCTCCTCTTCCTCTCTCCCTCGATGCCCAAAATGCTGAAGGCTCTAACTAAAGAACGGCAAATTCCTTTTCAAATTTTATATAATTCCCTTTCGCATATTATTATTGTCGGCTTCCATTATCTTTTCAATCAGTTTGTTCCAGATGACACACAGCATCTTTTTTTCCATTACAACAATATTGTGGGAATTCTCTTCTGGCAAGAACATCTTTGTGACATCAATAAACAGGACATTTTATTTCAGATGTGTGAGGATTTCTTGCCGTTGAAACTCCATTTAGTCTGTTACTTGAAAAACACCATCACTCACTAAGAAGGATGATGCTAAAATATTAGCATTAAAACTGAAGATACAGTTACTACAGAAGGATATAAGAAACAGATGTAGGTCTGGGCCCTTTGAAATGGGAGCATTGTCAAGGCAATAAGGAAAGCAAATGGTGGAGCTAATTCTTATCATAGAAATTTGCAATATAATAAAAGTCTGTTTCTGTACCATCAATCTCTAGGAGTCTATGAATGCCTTATTTTCTGCAGCAGCCATTTGTGCAATATTTTTATAAAATGCTGTCCACTGTTGAGGCTTCCTTGACAACAGCTGTCCCAACTTAATCCTCTATTACATATAAGGACAAGGGCAGCAGGAACTTGGAAATGTTATCACCTGCAAGACAAGATCCCCTGCAAATCAGAAGCCTTTCTAACATTTAAGTGAACCATTATATGGATCAAAATTCTGGAGCTCCTGGCAAAGCAACTCTGAGTCAGTGCTCTCACTCTGTATTGCAACATTTCATGAAGGGGGCTTATCACTGTTTCTCAAGGGCTTTTCGGGGGTGACTATGAATGCTTTCCTGCATTAAAAAGCTACCTTGTTTAACATTTTCAGTTACTTCAGTAAATAACTTAGTGAATTTAGTCATATGCCACTGATCCTTAACAAATTCATGCTGACTCTTTGTGAATTAACCCAAACACTTTCAAATGAAAGTTTTGTTTTGTTCTGCAGTGAGCTTAAGTGGTTGCTTTATAGTTTCTTCAAAATTCAATGTAAATTTATTATTGAGGTATGTATATGTTACCATGTGCAACCCTGAGACTCATTTTCTTGCAGGCATACACAGTAGAACAAAGAAATTCAATAGAATAAATGAAAAGGCTCTCTTTGCACTGTTGCCATCAGGAAGATGGTACAGCAGCCTCAGGACCCAAACCATCAGTTTCAGCGACAGTTATTACCCATCAACATTAGGCCTTTGAACCAGAGGAGATAACTTCACTTTATCCATCACTGAATTGCTTTCACTCAACTGGACTTGCTTTCAAGGACTCTTCATCTCATGTTCTTGATATTGCTTGCTTGCTTATTTATTTATTTATTCTTTTTTTCTCTTTTTATTTGCAGAATTTGTTGGGGTTTTTTTGCACATTGGTTGTTGTCTGCCTTGTTGGGTGTGGTCTTTCATTGATTCTATTGTGTTTCTTGTAGTTACTGTGATTGCCTGCAAGAAGAGGACCTCAGGGTTGTATTTGGTGACACATATGTACTTTGATAATAAATTTACTTTGAGCTTTGAAATTACACACAAAGCTTGACAAACAACCAATGTGAAAAAGTGACAAACTGTCCTAATATAAAAAAGTAAAGATAATAAATAGATATGTAGATAGATAAATAAAACTGAGAACCTGAATTGAAGTTTTAATTTCTTGATTTGTCGCCTCACCTTTCTTGAAAAATATTATAACTCTCCTTAGTCCTTCAGTGCTACTAATTTGATAACAGTTTTAAAAGTCCTGCAAAATAATTGAAGCTGGTTTCTTGTTTGGTGTCATTTTGCATTGCTTTCTTTCAGACTTTAATGATATAAAGAAATAACAATTAGCCTTTAGATTGCTACTGTATTTAAGAAGAGTCACATGTTTCTTTAAACTCCTGGTTCATATATGAAAGAATTTTATTTTCTATCTGTTTCCTTTTAGAGGTAAGAAATATAACTGAATTTTGAATTCATTAAGTTCTCATATTAGAGGATTAAAATACTCAGTTATTTGATTAACTTAGACCAATCAAAAATGAACAAAATACTTTTGCTTGCCTCTGCTTTTCCTTTTAAATGCAGCTTTATTGTTTTATCATTACAAACTTTATTTTAGCTTTTGAATTATATTTCAAATTGTTAAATATTTTACACTTGACTTTCTTAATGTTCCTTTATGTATATTTAGAAAAATTAAAAGATGAGTTGGGTATTTGGCCATTCAAATGTGTTCCATCATTTAGTTAGATCATGGTTGATCTGCATTTTAAGTACATTTCCAACATTACTCTGTGTTCTTGCATGTTCTTGCACTAAGGAAAAGTTGACAATTTACTTTGAAATAATCAATTGAATTGGCCTTTTGATGGAGAGCATTTTGGATTCCTAAATGCACTTCCTGATTTCACCACTAGATGACCAAGATAATTTGAAGAAAATACTCTCCTGCTCCCCCAGATGAAACTATTCTGTTTTTTTTCAGTTTCAATATATTTTATCATTAAAATAAACCATTATATGATATCCCAACCATCTGAGTGCAAATGAAGGTGATCAAAATGATGCAACTTTTCCCTGTAACTTAACGTCTTAAATATTGGTAATATTCTGGTAAATCTACACTGTGTTCACTTCAAACTCAGTTAATTGTATTGAAGATCGGTGCTCAAAGATTATGCTGTGTTGCTGTAAATAATTAAAGTTTTTCATATTTGCATTCTAAGATTGGGGTAAAAACAATGCTGTACATTCCTTGATGTACTTAGCTTTCCATGTATAGTTACTCTGTATAGTTATTTCTACTGTAAAATGATGCAAGGCATCCTATCAACAAACAACAATCAGCAGGGGCAACTAGTAGGTGCTAACAACAGGAATTCTGCAGATGCTGGAAATTCAAGCAACACACATAAAAGTTGCTGGTGAACGCAGCAGGCCAGGCAGCATCTCTAGGAAGAGGTGCAGTCGACGTTTCAGGCCGAGACCGTTCATCAGGACTAACTGAAGGAAGAGTGAGTAAGGGATTTGAAAGTTGGAGGGGGAGGGGGAGATCCAAAATGATAGGAGAAGACAGGAGGGGGAGGGATGGAGCCAAGAGCTGGACAGGTGATAGGCAAAAGGGATATGAGAGGATCATGGGACAGGAGGTCCGGGAAGAAAGACGGGGTGGGGGGGGGACCCAGAGGATGGGCAAGGGGTATATTCAGAGGGACAGAGGGAGAAAAAGGAGAGTGAGAGAAAGAATGTGTGTATAAAAATAAGTAACAAATGGGGTACGAGGGGGAGGTGGGGCATTAGTGGAAGTTACAGAAGTCGATGTTCATCCCATCAGGTTGGAGGCTACCCAGACGGAATATAAGGTGTTGTTCCTCCAACCTGAGTGTGGCTTCATCTTTACAGTAGAGGAGGCTGTGGATAGACATGTCAGAATGGGAATGGGATGTGGAATTAAAATGTGTGGCCACTGGGAGATCCTGCTTTCTCTGGCGGACAGAGCATATGTGTTCAGCAAAGCGATCTCCCAGTCTGCGTCGGGTCTCGCCAATATATAAAAGGCCACATCGGGAGCACCGGACGCAGTATATCACCCCAGCCGACTCACAGGTGAAGTGTTGCCTCACCTGGAAGGACTGTTTGGGGCCCTGACTGCTTGACCCACTGAGTTCCTCCAGCATATTGTTTGTTGCTTCAATGTAAGCAGTCACTTTTGTCTCCTTTTCACTCTCCAGGGCGCAGGCCTGGGCAAGGTTGCATGGAAGACCAGCAGTTGCCCATGCTGCAAGTCTCCCCTCTCCACGACACCAATGTTGTCCAAGGGAAGGGCATTAGGACCCATACAGCTTGGCACCAGTGTCGTCGCAGAGCAATGTGTGATTAAGTGCCTTGCTCAAGGACACACCACACGTTGCCTCGGCTGGGGCTCGAACTCACGACTTTCGGGTCGCTAGTCCAATGCCTTAACCACTTGGCCACGTGCCCACACACAACAAATCTAACATTTCCTTAATACATAGTCCTGCCATCATAAGTCTTTAATGGCTCAAAATTCTCTACTGACTCTTAAAAATTTATTGCTTGGTTTTACGTTGCTTGCATTTGGTTTCCTGTTGCCTTACACCTAATTGTTTCCTGTTGTTTTTCACCCTGTATTCTTTCCTTTATTTTATTACTCTAGTATTCTCTTGAACCTGTATTCTTTCTTGCATTCACCTTTTCTTATGCTTTGAAAGTTTTACATTTGAGAAGACCAAGGATTGACTCGTAAATGGGACTAACTTAGTGGGTACTTCACTCGGCATGGGCGAGTTGTGACAAAATACCTTTTCTTGTGTAGTGTATCTCGATGACTCCATGACTCAATGGATACTTTGAAAGTGTAACAAAGTTCACTTTTATCTGATTTATCAGTACAATTCAAAGTTTACCACCACTCTTCCTCTATCTTAGAAGATAGTTGGTGTGATGATACATTTGATCTAAAAATGGCATGTATTAACATAATTTTATTAAAAGATTACTGTTACCCTTTTTATACTAGCTAAATTATTCTCTGCCTCCGTCTTTAGGACCACAAAACAGTTTTGCCAAATCTCTGCAGCAATCTGAAAATTTTCTCTGGAATCGTCTTCAGCCTGGGTGGAAATGGCTAATGGCTAAACACCAAGGAGAAGTTTGTTCTGAAGCAGATAGTGATGATCAGTTGCTGGCTTCACACTTTGATGGCGGACATGCTTCGGGGAGAATGCTTGCGGTGGAGCAGATTGTCTTTGAATTGGAGAAATGTTGCCAACTGCAACAAAGTAAGGGTACTTTATTTCATGGTCTTGTGAAAACATTACCCATGGATATTTTGGGCACTACTGACTTTCAGTATCATCAAGTCATATCAAACTTGGGAAACAATTATGTAAAGCTTAGGAAACTTTTGGAACATAGATCTTGTATTCTTCTTAATAAAGCATATGTCAAAAATCTAAGAGAAGCATCTAACTTCATTAGGAAATTGGAGCATTTGCTAATGCAAGAAAAGTCCAAAACAGTAAATGTGAACATTAGTCATTCAAATGTCACATCTCTGAAGGAAGTTGGACAACTATGTGAAGAATTGAGATGCCATATAAACCACTGGAAAAGCCTAGAAGAAAAAATTAAGAATGACCCATGGTTGAATTGCAAGTTGTTGCATTTGAAGAAAAATTTTATTTGCATGAAGAAAACTTTGACATTATTGAGCATAAATGCTATATTTGTCATGGAGCGATATATTTCCAAAGTACTTCGTACATTAGCCTATGCTGACCCATACAGCATAGCCTCAGAATCACTTTGGGACTTTTTTCGAGGTTTGGAAATATACAATGTTATTGTATTGGAATCTAAAATACCTCAGTTACAATTTGAACTGAATAATTCTATTGAAGAAATTAATATAAATGAATTTGATTTATTCGGTCAAAGACTGAAAGGAACATTGTGCAAGCAGGATGGGATTTGGAAAATTGAACCATTTCTGATAGAGAGAATATTGAATGTTTTAGCTAATGAAAGAGGGAGAATTGCAGCCTTTTGTTTTTATGATACCATCATGATGAATAAAAAATTTCTCTCAACTGTGAACCATCATAATCTCACAGCATTAGACTGGGAAAATATAAAATTCTCATTTCTTGGGTTTCCAGGTAGTCATGATTTTTTTTGTGCTGAAGAAATTAAAAATACCCTGTGTCAACCAGAATTAGGAAGCAGCCAAGGAGAAGTGAAATCTTGTAGTTGTAAGAAATCTATTCAGAAATTCTGCGTGGAAGATGAAGTGCTTCTAAACAAAATTGCTAATGGTCTTTATGCATCCAACATATTTTGGCAACATGTTTTAAATAGACCCAAGACAGTTAAACTACAGGACACTAGAGCAGAAGAGCTGCAGTTGCAATGCACCATCTTTTCAGGAGAAAATAACTCTCACCAAAATATAAAGAACAATCAGAATAATGAAATAACTGGAGATCCCTTACTTTCCCCTCTCATGAGAAAATTTGTACATTGGCAAGACAATGCACACTGTGAAGGAAAGATTCAGCTGTTTTCAAAATACACTGCTATATTGTGGAAATCCTTTGCAACTCACTTGAGCGATCAGTTCTATTTCCTGCCACTGTTTGCTTCAGGTGGCTCTAAACACAACATTGGAAAGCTGGACCAGTGCAAGGCAGAAACCTCAGCACTACTTATTCAAGTACTGTATGAAGCATGTTACAAAGGTAAGAATGATCAGTGAATATTTTGTACACAGTGCCATTCTGTATTATGTTACAAGATGTTTAAAAGAAATCTGTGGCCTTCAAACTTTAAAATATAGCTTTAAAATATTTTCAAGAAGTTTTATTAACTTGAATTGCATGCTTCCTTTGAACTTTGTTAGCAAAGTAGCCCAGCTAGCTTAATGGATCAAATAATGTAAACTTCTGTAGAATTGTTTGTGTATACAGCATAGACGAGACTAAAAGCTTTAAACTGGCAAATATTATGGCAAGATTATGCGAAATACAAAAATAACAAGGAAATGATGGTTGGAATTTCCACTTTCTTAATTTGGAAACACTACAAGAGTATAGGGGAACAGGCAGGAGATTCTCTGGATGTAAATGGGAAACTTGTATGGTATGTTGCCTCCCAGGTGCTAGGTCAGGGATGTCTCAGATTGTGTCCACAACATTTTGGAGAGGGAGGGAGAGCAGCCAGATATCTTGGTATATATTGGTTCAAATGATATGCAAAGCAAAGAGGTCCTGAAAAGAGAATTTAGAGAGCTACGTAGAAAGCCGAAAAGCAGGACCTCCCAGGTAGTAGATTGCTGCCTGTGCCGTGTGCCAGTAAGGGTAGAAACAGGATGATTTGGCAGATAAATGCATGGCTGAGAAGCTGGTGCAGGCGGCAGGGCTTCAGGTTCTTGGATCTTTGGGATCTCTTCTGGGGGAGGTATGACCTGTTCAAAAGTGACTGGTTGCACCTAAGCCTGAGGAGGACCCGAGGGTTTAAACTAATTTTGCGGGGGGGGGGTGTGGAATTAGAGTGAAGTGACTCAGGATAGGACAGATGGTAAAAAAGTAACGATAGCGTGCAGTCAGTCTGTCAGGAAGGGCAGGCAGGTGATGGGACATAGTTGCAGCCAACAGGCTGAGTATCAAAACATTAGGGATGCAGAATCAGAAAGGATAGCAAATACAGTGCTCAAGGTGTTGTATCAAAATGCACGTAGTATAAGAAATAAAGTAGATGATCTTGTTACATTATTACAGATTGCCAGGTATGATGTTGTAGCCATCACTGAATCGTGGCTGAAGGATGGTTGTACAAACCCCATTTCCAGAAAAGTTGGGATATTTTCCAAAATGCAATAAAAACAAAAATCTGTGATATGTTAATTCACGTGAACCTTTATTTAACTGACAGAAGTACAAAGAAAAGATTTTCAATAGTTTTACTGACCAACTTAATTGTATTTTGTAAACATACACAAATTTAGAATTTGATGGCTGCAACACACTCAACAGAAGTTGGGACAGAGTTAAAATAAGATTGAAAAGTGCACAGAATATTCAAGTAACACCAGTTTGGAAGACTCCACATTAAGCAGGCTAATTGGTAGCAGGTGAGGTATCATGACTGGGTATAAAAGTAGCATCCATCAAAGGCTCAGTCTTTGCAAGCAAGGACGGGTCGTGGCTCACCCCCTTGTGCCAAGATTCGTGAGAGAATTATTAGTCAATTCAAAAGGAACATTTCTCAACACAAAATTGCAGAGAATTTAGGTCTTTCAACATCTGCAGTACATAATATTGTGGAAAGATTCAGAGAATTCAGAGACATCTCAATGCGTAAAGGGCAAGGGTGGAAACCACTGTTGAATGCGCGTGATCTTCGAGCCCTCAGGCGGCACTGCCTAAGAAACCGTCATGCTACTGTGACAATTATAGCCACCTGGGTTCGGGAGTACTTCGGAAAACCATTGTCACTCAACACAGTCCGTCGCTGCATCCAGAAATGCAACTTGAAACTGTATTACGCAAGGAGGAAGCCATACATCAACTCTATGCAGAAACGCCGGCGAGTTCTCTGGGCCCGAGCTCATCTCAGATGGACTGAAAGACTGTGGAACCATGGGCTGTGGTCAGATGTGTCCACATTTCAGCCAGTTTTCGGGAAAATATGGGCGTCGAGTTCTCTGTGCCAAAGATGAAAGCAACCATCCAGATTGTTATCAGTGAACGGTGCAAAAGCCAGCATCTGTGATGGTATGGGGGTGCATCAGTGCCCACGGCATGGGTGAATTGCATGTATATGAAAGTACCATTGACTCTGAGGCATATATTAGGATTTTAGAGAGACATATGTTGCCATCAAGGCGGCGTCTCTTCCCAGGACTTCCATGCTTATTTCAGCAGGACAATGCCAGACCACATTCTGCATGGGCTACAACAGCATGGCTTTGTAGACACAGAGTGCGTGTGCTTGACTGGCCTGCTGCCAGTCCAGATCTATCTCCTATTGAAAATGTATGGCGCATCATGAAGAGGAGAATCAGACAACGGAGACCACGGACTGTTGAGCAGCTGAAGTCTTATATCAAGCAAGAATGGACAAAATTTCCAATTGCAAATCTACTACAATTAGTATCCTCAGTTCCAAAACGATTAAGAAGTGTTATTAAAAGGAAAGGTGATGTAACACAATGGTGAGCATGCCTCTGTCCTAACTTTTGTTGAGTGTGTTGCAGCCATCAAATTCTAAATTTGTGTATGTTTACAAAATACAATTAAGTTGGTCAGTAAAACTATTGAAAATCTTTTCTTTGTACTTTTGTCATTTAAATAAAGGTTCACGTGAATTAACATATCACAGATTTTTGTTTTTATTGCATATTGGAAAATATCCCAACTTTTCTGGAAATGAGGTTTGTAGTTGGGAGCTGAATGTTCAAGGTTACACGTTATATCAGAGGGATAGGAAGGTAGGCGGAGGGGGTGGTGTGGCTCTAATGGTAAAGAATGGCATCAAATCAGTAGAAAGATGTGACATAGGATTGGAAGATGTTGAATCCTTGTGGGTTGACTTGAGAAACTGCAAGAGTAAAGGGACGTTGATGGTACTTATATACAGGCCTCCAACAGTGGCGAGGAGGCGGATCACAGATTATAACAGGAATTAGAAAAGGTGTGTCAAAAGGGCAATGTTGTGGTAGTCATGTGAGATTTTAACATGCAGGTCGATTGGGAAAATCAGGCTGGTAATGGATCTCAAGAGAGTGGGTTTGTTGAATGTCTATGAGATGGCTTTATAGAGCAGTTTGTCATTGAGCCTACTAGGGGATCAGCTATACTGGATTGTGCGTTATGTAATGAACCGGAGGGATTAGGGAGCTTAAGGTAAAAGAACCCTTAGGAACCATTGATCATAATATGATTGTGTACAACTTGAAATTTGATAGGGAGAAAGTAAAGTCTGATGTAGCAGATGTAGTGGAGTAAGGGAAATCACAGCGGTATGAGAGAGGAGTTGGCCAAAGTAAATTGGAAGGAGCTGCTGGCAGGGATGTCAGCAGAGCAGCAATGCCATGCGTTCCTAGGAAAAATGAGGAAGGTGCAAGACATGTATTCCAAAATGAAGAAGTACTCATGGCAAAATAGTACAACCATGGCTGATGAGGGAAGTTAAAGCTAATGTTAAACAAAAGAGAAGGCATACAGCAAAGCAAAAATTAGTGGGAAAATAGAGGATTGGGAAGTTTTTAAAAAAACTACAGAGAGCAACTAAAAAAAATCATTAGAAGGGAAGAGATGAAATATGAAAGCAAGCTAGCAAATATTATCAAAGTGGATAGTAAAAGTTTTTTCAAATATGTTAAAAATAAAAGAGAGTGAATATAGAACCGTTAGAAAATGCGGTAGGAGAAATAATACGGGGGACAAGGAGATGGCTGATGATCTAAATGAGTATTTTGCATCAGTCTTCACTGTGGAAGACACTAGCAGTATGCCTGATGTTGTAATGTGTGAAGGAAGAGAAGTGGGTGGGTGCAGTTACTGTTGCAAGAGAGAAGGTGCTCAAAAAGCTGAAAGACCTAGAGGTACATAAGTCACCTGGACCAGATGAACTGCTCCCTAGGGTTCTGAAAGAGGTAACGTTAGAGATTGTGGTGGCAATAGAAATGATCTTTCAAAAATCATTGAACTCTGGCATGGTGCCAGAGGACTGGAAGATTGCAAATGTCACTCCACTCTTTAAGAAAGGAGGAAGGCAGCGGAAAGGGGATTATAGACCAGTTAGCCTGACCTCCATGGTTGGGAGGATGTTAGAGTCAATTGTTAAGGACTAGGTGATGGATTACTTGGTGACTCAGGACAAGATAGTACAAAGTCAGCATGGTTTCTTTCTGGGAAAATCCTGCCTAACGAGCCTGTTAGAATTTTTTGAGGAGATTACAAGTAGGAAAGATAAACGAGATGCAGTGGATGTTGTATATTTGGACTTTCAGACGGCCTTTGACAAGGTGCCACTCATGAGGCTGCTTACCAAGTTAAGAGCCCATGGTATTACAGGAAAGTTACTAATATGGTTTGAGCATTGGCTGATTGGTTGGAGGCAGCAAGTGGGAATAAAAGTATACTTTTCTGGTTGGCTACCAGTGACTAGTGGTGTTCCGCAGGAGTTGGTGTTGGGACCACTTTTTATGATATATATATAAATGATTTAGGTGATGGAATAGATGGCTTTGTTGCCAAGTTTGCAGATGAAATGAAGATTGGTGGAGGGGCAGGTAGCGTTGAGGAAATGGGTAGGATGCGGAAGGACTTGGGCAGTTTAGGAGAATGGGCAAGAAAGTGGCAAATGAAATGTTGGAAAATGCATGGTCATGCACTTTGGTAGTAGAAATAAGTGTGTGGACTATTCTCTAAATGTGGAGAAAATCCAGGAATCTGAGATGCAGAGGGACTTGGGAGTCATTGTGCAGAACACCCTAAAGGTTAACTTGCAGGTTGAGCCGGTGGTGAGGAAGGCAAATACCATGATAGCATTCATTTCAAGAGGTCTAGAATACAAGAGCAAGGATGTGATGCTGAGGATTTATAAGGCACTGGTGAGGCCTCACTTTGAGGCTTGTGAACAGTTTTGGGCCCGTCATCTTAGAAAAGATGTGCTAGCATTGGAGATGGTCCAGAGGAGGCTCATAATGATGATTCCAGGAATGAAAGGGTTATCATGTGCCTCTGGGTCTGTTCTCGCTGGAATTCAGAAGGATGAGGGGGAATCTCATTGAAACCTTTCGAATGTTGAAAGGCCTAGACGGAGTAGATGTGGAAAGGATGTTTCCCATGGTGGGAGAGTCTAGAACAAGAGGGCACAGCCTCAGGATAGAGGGGTGCCCTTTCAAAACAGAGATGCAGAGAAATTTCTTTAGCCAAAGGGTGGTGAATTTATGGAATTTGTTGCCATGTGCGGCTGTGGAGGCCAGGCCCTTGGGTGTATTTAAGGCAGAGATTGATCAGGTTCTTGATTGGACGTGGCATCAAAGGTTACAAGGAAAAGGCAGGGAACTGCGGTTGAGGAGGAGAAAAAAAAAAGGATCAGCCATGATTGAATGGCAGAGCAGACTTTATTGGCCAGAGGGCCTAATTCTGCTCCTATGTCTATGTTCTTATAGGGTGTGCAAGGATCAGAATCTTTGAAGTGTATTGGAGAGAAATTTAAATCAGTGAATATCAAGTCAACAATAACAAGAAAGGGCAGTACTAGATGTAGTTTTATAGCATCACAGGTTTGACAGGGTGTGAGGAAAGCTTTTGACATGCTGGTCTTTGTCAATCAGGGCACTGAGTACAGAAGTTGGGATGTTAAGTTGCATTTGTACAAGACATTGGTGAGATTGCGCTTGTAGCACTGTGTCCAGGTTTTGGCCACCCTGCTATAGAAAGGATGCCATAAACGTGGAAAGAGTGCAGAAAACAGTTACAAGGATGTTGCCAGGACTTGGGTTATTGAGATTATAAGGAAAGGCTGGACAGGTGAGGACATTGGAGCATAATTAGGCCATTCAGGCCATTGGGTCTGCTCTGCCATTTGATCATGGTTGATCCATTTCCCTCTCAACCCCATTCTCCTGCCTTCTTCCCACAACCTTTCACGCCTTGACTTATCAAGAAGTTATCAACCTCCGCTTTAAATGCACTCAATGACCTGGCCTCCATAGCTGCCTGTGGCATCAAATTCCACAGATTCACCACTCTCCGACTAAAGAAATTCCTCCTCATCTCCATTCTAAATGGATGTCCCTATCTGCTGAGGTTGTGCCCTCTAGTCCTGGACTCCCCCACTATAGGAAGAAATCCTTTCCACATCCTTGGAGTGTAGGAGACTGAGAGGTGATCTTATAGAGGAATATAAAATCACGAGGGGCACAGATATGCTGAATCGAAAGGTGAAAGGCACAGGTTTAAGATGAGAAAGGAAAGATTTCTTTGGAACTTGCTGGGAAACCTTTTACACAGAGAGTGGAATAAGATGGGTCTATGGATTGAGCTGCCAAAGGAAGTGGTTGAGGTACAATAACAACTTTTAAAAGACAGTTGAATAAGAATGTGGATAGGAATTGTTTAGAGGGATATGGGCCAAACACAGGAAAATGGGTAAGCTCAGAAGGATATCTTTGTCACCATCAAAGAGTTGCAGTGAGAGTCTATGGGAAAGTTAGGAGTGGGGGCCAAAATCATAAATTAATTAATGTTAGCATATTTATTGAAAAATTCAAAGGCTAGGAGTAAAAGTTGCAAAACTAGTTTTACTTGGCTGAGATATGATTTATAAATGTGGACTGAAAACAGCAACGTGAAAACAAATCAGTGTTAGATTATTGAAAGACTTCCAAGGTTGTGTTCATTTAAAGAAAGAAAGTGGAATACTCTCGATTTTAACTCCTGTAGACATTAAAGGCAGGTTAAAAAAAAAGAGAAGCTTATGTTAGATGCTGAGAGTACAACACCCAGAGAAATATTAAAGATGAAGAGATGGAATCAGTAGACTAGATAGCACAAACACTGCCTGGACTGTGTGTATCCAACATTTTCAGTTTTTATTTTGTATTTCCTCCACTTGACTTTTCTTCAAATATTGATGTTATCTGACTGAAATTAAAAGAAAACTTGGGAAGTTCTTCTGAAGAACTTAGAAAAGGTGCATAAAAAGAATATGGCAGATAAAGTTAAGAAAAAGATTAGTATGTTCTTATAAATACTTGGAAGTACAGGGTATTGGAATGAAAGAGTAGGTCACAAATACAAGGGATTCTGCAGATGCTAGAAAAGGATGAAGGATGAAAAACCTGATGAATGGTCTTGGCTCAAAACATCAACTGTTTATTCCTTTCCATAGATGCTGCCTGAATTGCTGAGTTCCTCCAACATTTTGTATGTGTTGCTCTGAAAGAGTAGGTCTCTGTGGAACCAGAACACCAACTTGTGTGCAGAGTGAAAGACAGTGAAGTTCCAAATGAACGTTTTAAAATCCGTTAACATTAGACAACTTTTTGAGAAGCAGTGTTTCCACATAAAGCAATTTCTGCTTCAGGCTCTTCTAGCAATTGTTGACTGTGGTATTGTTAAATTTTATTTCAGTTCTGCACAATCAAGTTAAAATGCACTTTTAAAAACATTCATGGCCTATATAACAATACCAGTTTAATTAAGTTCAATTGATCTTTTTACAACCCTTGACAATTATTCCAGCATATTTAAAGCCTTCCTCTGATCACAATTTACAACTTTGTTGTTCCTTTGTATTTCTGTTCTCTGTGGTATGACAAGTCTGTTATATCCTTCTTATCACAAGAGATCTACTTAATAAACAATAAAGGACTACTTCGTAAATTTGCCATCATTATCAAATCTCAATCCAGCAGGATTCATTGGTTAGCAATTAATTTGACTGCCACAGATCAAGAATTTAGTGAAACATGAAAGGTCAACTGTAGCACTTCAGATGAGAACAGTTAATTTCATGACTACAATGTTATAGTGGTGAGTTGAATTTCTCTGCCAAGAAATTTATGCAGGTCCCATAGATATAGAAAGGTGTATGACAAGATGAAACCCAAACAGATTAGAAGTATTATCAGAGCAAAATAGTTCACTCTGTGAGTAAACATGGAAAGATTAGAGATGAGGATAAATCTAAGTACTTTTAGAAATGCAATTGAGAAAGGATTATGAGTAAAGATTTTTAAATTTGAAAATTCTTATAGATACAAGTTGGAAAATAATTGAAGATTGGACTGCTCTTTTGAAGTAAGGTAAATTGGGTATAATGAGCAGAATCTGGTTACTGTGTATTTATGTAGACAATGTTGATTTTGTTAACATTGAGTAAGGATACTACTAACATTGATTATAGAAATGAGTTATTTCAACGTTCAACATAAAACTTAATATCAGAGCACATAGATGTCACCACATACAACCCTGAGGTTCTTTTTCTGCGGGCATACTTAGCAAATCTATATAACAGTAACTAAACAGGATCAATGAACAACAAACTCTGCAAATGCAGATATAAATAAATATCAATAAATAATGAGCATGAGATGACAAGATAAGAGTAATTAAATGAGTGTAGTTAACGCCTTTTGTTCAAGAGCCTGATGGTTGAGGAGTACTTACTGTTTTTAAACCTAGTGGTATGAGTCCTGAGGCACCTGTACCTTCTATCTGATGGCAGCAGCGAGGCAAGAGCATGGCCTGGGTGATGGAGGTCTTTGATGGTGGATGCTGCTTTTCTCTATCAATGTTTCATGTAGATGTGCTCAATGGTTGGTAAAATTTTACCTGTGATGTACTGGCTGAATCCACTACCTTTTGTAGGATTTTCTGCTCAAAAGCATTACTGTTCCCGTATCAGGCCGTAATGCAGCCAGTCAGCACACCTTCTGCCATCCATCTATAGAAGTTTGCCAAGGTCTTTGATGACATGCCGAATCTCCACAAACTCCTGAGGAAGTAGAGACGCTGCCATGCTTTCTTCACGATTATATTTATATGATGAGTCCAGGTTGGGTCCTGTGAGATAGAGGCAACCAGGAATTTAGAGTTACTGACCCTCTCCACCTCTGATTCTCTGTTGATTAATGGCTCATGGACCTCTGGTTTCCCTCTCCTGATGTCTACAATCAGTTACTTGGTCTTATTGACACTGAATGAGAGGTGGTTGTTATTACACCACTTGATCTGCTTCCACAATCTCAAATTTAGTGCCTGAAGGATGCTGGAAGTAATTTTTTTTTAGTTTTTAATAAAGAGTTAGTTTAGTATTCAAAGGGAAAAGAAATGAAGGCTATGAGAACAAGCCGGGAAATGCATCCAACTAGATTGTGTTTATGAAATTCCGCACAAACACCAGAGGCTAAATTGTTTGACTCCAATCTATTCTAGAGCATGTCTTGACATTGTCTGCTTTAATTCTGAAAGAAATACAAGATGCATTATGCTAGCTCACTTATCTGTTAGCTCATTGAAGCTTTGGCAACTTCCAATACAGTGGGAAAAAAAGCTCAAATGTTCCCATTATTTAAGAAGGAAAATAATTCAGATGCTGGAAGCTTGCTGGTGTAAAGTCATTTGTTGGAAATATGTAATGTGTTATTTAACGTAAATGTCAATTACATTCATCTAGACAAGTGGTCTATTTACAGGGAATTCCAGAATAATTTTTATGGATGTTCTGCCTCATGAACCACACTAAATTTATTTTTGATGAAACATTAGATGGTGGCAGTGTGAGCCACATTTTCTTCAAATCAAGTCCTATGTAAATAAATAGCTTTTGAGAAAGCAATTATCGTGTGTGATTGATGATCATAACAATGTATGGCACTGATAGAGCCAATTAATGAATTTGGGTTAATCCATATTCCAACTCTTACTCCATTGCTTTACAAAATATAATTCATCAAGTGCTCATCTGGAAACATTTAAATTTTGGTGAGGATTTCTGCCTCCGTCACCTTTTGTGGCAGTGAGTTCTCTCATTGAGTGAAGTTACTTGTTCGCGGTTTCACTCAAGTGTTTAGTCGGAAACCCCAAATAACTCGCCTTTCAAAATAAATTAGCTCTCTGTTTCAGCCTCTCATCATTTAATGTACCTCAATTCAATTTCCCCACTCCTTTGTTTCAAAGAAATTATCTCCATCCTAACCAGTCTTTCATAGAAACATAGAAAACCAACAGCACAATACAGGCCCTTCGGCCCGCAATGCTGTGCCAAACATGTACTTACTTTAGAAATTACCTAGGGTTACCCATAGCCTTCCATTTTTCTAAGCTCCATCTACCTATCCAAGAGTCTCTTAAAAGACCCTATTGTATCAGCCTTTACCGCCTTTATCTGCCGTCACTGGCAGCCCATTCTACGTACTCACCACTCTCTGCGTAAAAAAAACTTACCCCTGACATCTCTGCACCTACTTCCAAGCACCTTAAAACTGTGCCCTCTCATGTTAGCCATTTCAGCCCTGGGAAAAAGCCTCTGACTATCCACACAATCAATGCCTCTCATCATCTTATATACCTCTATCAGGTGGCTCTTATCCTCCATCACTCCAAGGAGAAAAGGCCAAGTTCACTCAACCTATTCTCATAAGGCATGCTTCCTAATCCAGGTAACATCCTTGTAAAATCTCCTGTTCACCCTTTCTATAGTTTTCACATCCTTCCTGTAGTGAGGTGACCAGATTTAAGCACAGTACTCCAAGTGTGGTTTGACCAGGGTCCTATATAGCTGTAACATTACCTCTTTGCTCTTGAACTCAATCCCACGGTTGATGAAGGCCAATACACTCTTGGCTTTGAGTGTCCTATGGACTTGGACCCCAAGATCCCTCTGATCCTCCACACTGATAACAGTCTTACCATTAATACAGGTCGACCTTCACTAATCTGGCACCATTGGGACCTGAGGAGTGCCAGATTAGTGAAAATGCCGAATTACAGAAGGATCACATTAAGTATAATTATCAAAGGAACCGGATTACAGGCAGTCGGATTAGTGAAGGTCGACCTGTACTATATTCTGCCATCATATTTGACCCACCGAAATGAACCACCTCACACTTATCTAGGTTGAACTCCATCTGCCACTTCTTAGCCCAGTTTTGCATCCTATCGATGTCCCTCTGTAACTTCTGACAGCCTCCACACTATCCACAACAGCCCCAACCTTTGTGTCATCAGCAAATTTACTAACCCATCCCTCCACTTCCTCATCCAGGTCATTTATAAAAATCACGAAGAGAAGGGGTCCCAGAACAGATTCCTGAGGCACATCACTGGTCACTGGCCTCCATGCAGAATATGACCCGTCTACAACCACACTTTGCCCTCTGTGGGAAAGCCAATTCTGGATCCACAAAGCAAGGTCTCCTTGGATCCCATGCCCCGTTACTCTCTCAATAAGCCTTGCACGGGGTACCTTATCAAATGCCTTGCTGAAATCTATATACATTACATCTACTGCTCTACCTTCATCAATGTGTTTAGTCACACCCTCAAAAAATTTAATCAGGCTCGTAAGGCACGACCTGCCTTTGACAAAGCCATGCTGACTATTCCTAATCATATTATACCTCCCCAAATGTTCATAAATCCTGCCTTTCAGAATCTTTTCATCAACTTACCAACCACTGAAGTAAGACTCACTGGTCTATAATTTCCTGGACTATCTCTACTCCCTTTCTCAAATAAGGGAACAACATCTGCAACGCTCCAATCCTTAGGAACCTCTCTCATCCCCGTTAATGATGCAAAGGTCATTGCCAGAAGCTCAGCAATCTCCTCCCTCACCTCCCACACCTCCCACAGTAGTCTGAGGTATATCTCGTCCGGTTTCGGTGACTTATCCAACTTGATGCTTTCCAAAAGCTCCGGCACATCCTCTTTCTCAATGTCTATCTGCTCAAGCTTTTCAGTGCTCTGTAAGTCATCCCTACAATCACCAAGGTCCTTTTCCATAGTGAATACTGAAGCAAAGTATTCATTAAGTACCTCCACAACCTCCTCCGGTTCCATATACACTTTTCCACTGTCACACTTGATTGGTCCTATTCTCTCATGTCTTATCCTCTTGCTCTTCATATACTTGTAGAATGCCTTGGGGTTTTCCTTAACTCTGTCCGCCAAGGCCTTTTCATGGCCCCTTTTGGCTCTCCTAAGCTCCTTCCTGCTCCCCTTATTATTTTTTAGATCTCTATCGTTACCTTGTTTTTTTGAACTTTTCGTAAGCCTTTCTTCTTGACGAGATTTTCAACAGCCTTTGTACACCATGATTCCTGTACCCTACCATCCTTTCCTTGTCTGATTGACATGTACCTATGTAGAACGTTACGCAAATATCCCCTGAGCACTTGCCACACTTCTGCGGTACAAATCCCTGAGAACATCTGCTCCCAATTTATGCTTCCAAGTTCCTGCTGATAGCTTCATATTTCCCCTTACTCCAATTAAGCGCTTTCCACACTTGTCTGCTCCTATCCCTCTCTAATGCTATGGTAAAGGAGATAGAATTGTGATTACTATCTCCAAAATGCTCTCCCATTGAGAGAACTGACACCTGACCAGGTTCATTTCCCAATATCAGAACAAGTACAGCCTCTCCTCTTTAAGCTTATCTACATATTATGTCAGAAAATCTTCCTAAACACACCTAACAAGCTCCACCCCATCTAAATCCCTTGCTCTAGGGAGATGCCAATCAATATTGGGGAAAAATTAAAATCTCCCACCACAACAACCCTGTTATTATTGCATCTTTCCAGAATCTGTCTCCCTATTTGCTCCTCGATGTCCCTGTTACTATTAGGTGGTCTATAAAAAACACCCAGTAGAGTTATTAACCCCTTTCTGTTTCTAACTTCCACCCACAGAAACTCAATAGACAACCCCTCCATGACTTCCTCCTTTTCTGCAGCCGTGACACTATCTCTGATCAATAGTGCCACGTACCCACTTCTTTTGCCTGTCCTTTCTGAAACATCTAAAGCTTGGCACTCTTAAGTAGCCATTCCTGCCCCTGAGCCATCCAAGTCTCTGTAATGGCCACAACATTATAGCTTCAAGTACTGATCCACACTCTAAGATCATCCGCTTTGTTCGTGATACCTCTTGCATTAAAATAGGCACATCTCAAACCATCAGTCTGAGCGCATCCCTTCTCTATCACTTGCCTATCCTCCCTCTCACACTGCCTGCAAGATTTCTCTATTTGTGAGCCAACCACCCCTTCCTCTGTCTCTTCAGTTTGGTTCCCACCCCCAATTCTAGTTTAAACTCTCCCCAGTAGCTTTAGCAAACCTCCTTGCTAGGATATTAGTTCCCCTTGGATTCAAGTGCAACCCACCCTTATTGCACAGGTCACGCCTGCCCCAAAGGAGGTCCCAATGATCCAGAAATATGAATCCCTGCCCCCTGTTCCAATCCCTCAGCCACACATTTATCCTCCACCTCACTCTATTCCTATACTCAGTGTCGCATGGCACAGGCAGTAATCTCGAGATTACTACCCTTGTTATCCTGCTTCTCGGCTTCTTTCCTAGCTCCCTGTAGTCTGTTTTCAGGACCTTCTCCCTTTTCCTACCTATGTTGTTGGTACCAATATGTACCACGACCTCTAACAGTTCACCTTCCCTCTTCAGGATATTGTGGACGCAATCAGAAACATCTCTGACCCTGGCACCTGGGAGGCAAACTACCATCCGTGTTTCTTTCCTGCATCCACAGAATCGCCTGTCTGACCCCCTAGCTATAGAGTCCCCTATCACTGCTGCCATCCTCTTCCTTTCCCTACCCTTCTGAACCACAGGGCTCGACTCTGTGCCAGAGGCATGGCCACTGTTGCTTCTCCTAGGTAGGTGTTCCCCTCCCCCCCCCCCCCCCCGGCCCACAACAGTACTCAAACAGGAGTTCTTATTGTTAAGGGGGACAGCCACAGGGGTACTCTCTAGTATCTGGCTCTTGCCCTTCCCTCTCCTGACTGTTAACCACTTATCTGACTCCCAAGGCAAGGGTGTAACTACTTCCTATAGCTCCTCTCTATCACCTCACTTTCCTTGACCAGCTGAAGGTCATTGAGCCGCATCTTCAGTTCCCTAACCCAGTCCCTAAGGAGTTGCAGCTCGATGCACCCGGCGCAGATGTGGCCGTCCGGGAGGCTGGGAGTCTTCTGGACATCCCACATCTGACAGCCCAGTACAGAATAGCTCATAGCTGGGATTAAACCAGAAAATGCTATATCTTTTTAGAAGGTTAGGGAGTATCTGTTTCAAGTCAAAGTAAATGTATTATCGAAGTATGGATATGTCACCATATACTACCTGGAGATTCATTTTCTTCTGGACATTTACTGGAATATAAAGAAACACCATAGAATTTATGGAAAACTATACAGAAACAAAAACTGACAAACAATTTGAAAAGACAAATAATGCCATTAATTAAAATTAAGTAAGTAATTCTGTGGGGACTGAAACAGAGTTACTGTTTCAACAGAACTGGAAGAACGAGAAAACATGAACCTTTTCAGCTGCAAAGAAGGGGGAAAGACAGAGGGAACAAAGGCACTAAGGTGGAGTCCACAACTGTATTCAATGCCTTCCAAGAGAGGGAAATGGCTCACAGCTGGTCTATCTGGAGGTGTATAGACAGAAGGAAGTGATGAGGGCACTGAAAGAGGGAAAAAAAATGCTAGAACTGTGAGATGAAGAACACAGCTGTTGCTGAATACACTAATTCTCTGAAAAAAAGAATGCAGGAAATATTCATCAGATCAGATAGCATCAGGTACAAGAATGGATACTGTATGTTTCGCATCTACTGTTACAGAAGAGACGAGATGAAAACGGTCTTTGAGATTAAGAAGAAAGAATGTGAAATATTAGAAACAATAAATAATAATGAGGAAATTAAAAGGGGTTTGGTATCTTTAAGTTGATAAGCCTGGATAAACTGCATCCCCAGGCAAAGGAAGAAATAATGCAGCTATAGAATCAATTTTATGAGTACCTTTACTCAGTGCCAACAAAATCAGCATTATTAGTAGATCTCTTGCGATAAGAAGGAAATTGGATATTTGTCATAGCACAGCAAACTGAACCACAAAGTGCAAGTTAAGGGAAAGGGAAGGCTTTCAATATGATTTATAAATATGGGCTACAAATACCTTAAAAGAACAGTTGAACTTAATTATGTTGGTATAGTTGTTACAGGCCAGAAATGTTTGAAAAGAACATTTTAACTTGATTTCGCAAAACCAGAATAAAATCTAGTAATACTACAGTCAATAGCATTTGTTAGGATAACATAAAGCAGAAACTACCTTATTGATACTTTTCTTAAATCTAGGAAAACACAGTTTCGAAAAAAAGTTTGCTAATAATAGTTTTGAATTAATTTTTAATTTGGTATGATCAAAAACAGAAATTAATTATGTAGTAGTATCAGTCTATTGTTATTATGCTATGACTACTGAGAAATGCATTACATAAAATAACGCTCCTCAAATGCTTACTCTTAGTTGGTGTGAAAATGCATGAAATGAGATTTGTTGCTTTGTGTCTGAAAAGTTCAGAATGTGATGGTTAAAAATAAAGAAAATTTGCCCTTTAGTGAAATGTCAGTTTTGTAGACTAATCGCCATAATTATTCATCTGATTTTGCAGTAAATTTTAGTTGTGATATAATGAATTGCTTTTCCCTGCAGTCTTAAATTGGTTTCAATAATCCTCAAGGTTTTAGAGGTGTGAATTATATTTCTTTGTTCAACTTAATGTTCTGCCATGAACATGCTAGAGGAATGTATTTTTTTTTCTCTCAGAGACATCTTAAATACTTAGAATTATTTTGAACTTTGAAATATTATTACCAAAGTATGTATATGTTAACATGTATCACCTTGAGATTTATTTACTTGTAAGTATTTACAAGGGAGAAAAAACTACAGTAAGATTTTATGAAAAACTGGACACAAACAGATAACTGACAAAAAAAAATTAATGTTTAAATATTCAGCCAAATAATTACATAGTATTAAAATATGCCTTTAACAGAAAAGGAAAATTACAAGGATTGTATGAAACAGAAACAGGTCATTTGATTCATGCTTGATCTGATCCTTGGTATATCTCTCTACATGAGTGTAACCTGTTCCTCATTATAAATGCATGGCACTGTTCGCCTCAGCTGCTTCTACTTGCAAGTTTTACAATCTCACCACTCAATAAAGGAGTATGTTCTGAATTCCACATTTGATTTCACAGTGACTCTCTCATTACTGTTCCCTAGGTTTGCTCTTTCCCACAAATGGAAGTACACTCTCTATCTGCAATGCAAGAGAATTCATAGTTTTAAAAATTATTACAGTCGACCTTCACCAATCCGACGACCTGTAATCCGGTTCCTTCGCTAATTCGGCACGATTATACTTAATGTGATCCTTCTGTAATTCGGCATTTTCTCTGATAGGGCACTCCTCGGGTCCTGATGGTGCCGGATTAGTGAAGGTCGATCTGTATTTGGTAGCTCCTTTGGTGATTCTTCTCAAAAAAGAAACCTGATCCATTCTAATTTTCATCCTTTTCTAATAGCTATAACCTTGCATTTCAGTTTCCTTCTAAGTCTTTTTGGACCAATGTTTTTATATATTATGATACGTAACTAAAAGTGTACATTGTGCACCCAACAGATGTAAAAATACAAAGTAAGTTTATTATTTGTTACCATATGCTACATTGAGATTCATTTTCTTGCAAGCATTTACTGGGAAAAACAAATACAATAGAATTTTACAAAAATAGTACATATAAACAGACAAAGACTGGAAAACAACCAATGTTCAAAAGAAAACATACTGTGCAAGTAAAAATAATACTGAGAACATGACTTGTAAAGAGTCTTTGAAAGTGAATCTGTAGGTCATAGAATCAGAATCAGAATCAGGTTTATTATCACCGGCATGTGACGTGAAATTTGTTAACTTAGCAGCAGCAGTTCAATGCAATACATAATCTAGCAGAGGGAGAAAGAAATAATAATAAATAAAATAAAACATAATAAATAAACAAGTAAATCAATTGCATATATTGAATAATGTGCAAAACCAGAAATACTGTATATTAAAAAAGTGAGGTTGTGTCCAAAGCTTCAATGTCCATTTAGGAATCAGATGGCAGAGGGGAAGAATCAGTTCAGAGTATTGTTGAATGAAGTTAACCATGCCATTTCAGGAGCCTGATGGATGTAGAGTAATAACTGTTGCTGAATCTGGTGACGTGGGACCTAAGGCTTCTGTTCCTTTTGCCCAAAGGTAGTAGCAAGAAGAGGACATGGCCTGGATGATGGGGGTCATTGATGATGGATGGTATTTTCTTGTGGCAGCACCCCTTGTAAATGAGTACAGTGATGGGAAAGGATTTGCCCCAATGGACTGGGCTGTGTCCAGTACTTTCTGTAGACTTTGCTGCTCCTAGGCATTGCTGTTTTCATTCCAGACCATGATGCATCCAGTTAGGATACTTTCCACCGTGCATTATAGAAGTTTGTCAAAGTTTTTGGTGCCCTGCCTAATCTATGCAAACTAATAAGAAAATAGAGCTGCTGTTGTGCCTTTTTTGCTGGTCCTAGTACAGATCCTCTGAGATATTAATGATAAGGAATTTAAAGCCACTGACCCTCTCCTCTTGTGTTCCGCTGAGGAGGACAGGCTCGTGGGCTTGTAGTCGATATCCAGCTCTTTGATTTTGCTGACTTTCAGTGACCACTCCTAGAACCATAGAACCATAGAAACTACAGCACAGAAACAGGCCCTTTGGCCCTTCTTGGCTGTGCCGAACCATTTTCTGCCTAGTCCCACTGACCTGCACACGGACCATATCCCTCCATACACCTCCTATCCATGTATCTGTCCAATTTATTCTTCAATGTTAAAAAAGAACCCGCATTTACCACCTCGTCTGACAGCTCATTCCATACTCCCACCACTCTCTGTGTGAAGAAGCCCCCCCTAATGTTCCCTTTAAACTTTTCCCCCCTCACCCTTAACCCATGTCCTCTGGTTTTTTTCTCCCCTTGCCTCAGTGGAAAAAGCCTGCTTGCATTCACTCTATCTATACCCATCATAATTTTATATACCTCTATCAAATCTCCCCTCATTCTTCTACGCTCCAGGGAATAAAGTCCTAACCTATTCAACCTTTCTCTGTAGCTGAGTTTCTCAAGTCCCGGCAACATCCTTGTAAACCTTCTCTGCACTCTTTCAACCTTATTTATATCCTTCCTGTAATTTGGTGACCAAAACTGAACACAATACTCCAGATTCGGCCTCACCAATGCCTTATACAACCTCATCATAACATTCCAGCTCTTATACTCAATACTTCGATTAATAAAGGCCAATGTACCAAAAGCTCTCTTTGTGACCCTATCTACCTGTGACGACACTTTTAGGGAATTTTGTATCTGTATTCCCAGATCCCTCTGTTCCACTGCACCCCTCAATGCCTTACCATTAACCCTGTATGTTCTACGTTGGTTTGTCCTTCCAACGTGCAATACCTCACACTTGTCAGTACTAAACTCCATCTGCCATTTTTCAGCCCATTTTTCCAGCTGGTCCAAGTCCCTCTGCAGGCTCTGAAAACCTTCCTCACTGTCTACTACACCTCCAATCTTTGTATCATCAGCAAACTTGCTGATCCAATTTACCACATTATCATCCAGATCATTGATATAGATGACAAATAACAATGGACCCAGCACTGATCCCTGTGGCACACCACTAGTCACAGGCCTCCACTCAGAGAAGCAATTCTCTACCACCACTCGCTGGCTTCTTCCATCGAGCCAATGTCTAATCCAATTTACCACCTCTCCATGTATACCTAGCGACTGAATTTTCCTAACTAACCTCCCATGTGGGACCTTGTCAAAGGCCTTCTCTTCATCCACTTTCCTGGTAACCTCCTCGAAAAACTCCAACAGAATGGTCAAACATGACCTACCATGCACAAAGCCATGTTGACTCTCCCTAATAAGCCCCTGTCTATCCAAATGCTTGTAGATTCTGTCTCTTAGTACTCCCTCCAATAATTTACCTACTACTGACGTTAAACTCACCGGCCTATAATTTCCCAGATTACTTTTCGATCCTTTTTTAAACAACGGAACAACATGAGCCACTCTCCAATCCTCCGGCACTTCACCCGTAGACAGCGACATTTTAAATATTTCTGCCAGGGCCCCCGCAATTTCAGCACTAGTCTCCTTCAAGGTCCGAGGGAACACTCTGTCAGGTCCCGGGGATTTATCCACTTTAATTTTCCTCAAGACAGCAAGCACCTCCTCCTTTTCAATCTGTACAGTTTCCATGGTCTCACTACTTGATTCCCTCAATTCCATAGATTTCATGCCAGCTTCCTTAGTAAATACAGACGCAAAAAACCTATTTAAGATCTCTCCCATTTCCTTTGGTTCCGCACAAAGCCAACCACTCTGACCTTCAAGAGGACCAATTTTATCCCTTACAATCCTTTTGCTCTTAATATACTTGTAAAAGCTATTTGGATTATCCTTCACTTTGACTGCCAAGGCAACCTCATGTCTTCTTTTAGCCCTCCTGATTTCTTTCTTAAGTATTTTCTTGCACTTCTTATACTCGTCAAGCACCTGATTTACCCCCTGTTTCCTATACATTTCATACAACTCCCTCTTCTTCTTTATCAGAGTTGCAATATCCCTTGAGAACCAAGGTTCCTTATTCCTATTCAATTTGCCTTTAATCCTGACAGGAACATACAAACTCTGCACTCTCAAAATTTCCCCTTTGAAGGCTTCCCACCTACCAATCACATCTTTGCCAGAGAACAACCTGTCCCAATCCACGCTTTTTAGATCCTTTCTCATTTCTTCAAATTTGGCCTTCTTCCAGTTCAGAACCTCAACCCTAGGACCAGATCTGTCCTTGTCCATGATCAAATTGAAACTAATGGTGTTATGATCACTGGAACCAAAGTGCTCCCCTACACAGACTTCTGTCACTTGCCCTAATTCGTTTCCTAACAGGAGATCCGATATTGCATCCCCTCTAGTTGATCCCTCTATATATTGATTTAGAAAACTTTCCTGAACACATTTTACAAACTCTAAACCATCTAGACCCCTAGCAGTATGGGAGTCCCAATCAATGTATGGAAAATTAAAATCCCCTACCACCACAACTTATGTTTCCTGCAGTTGCCTGCTATCTCTCTGCAGATTTGCTCTTCCAAGTCTCGTTGACTATTGGGTGGTCTGTAATACAATCCCACTAATGTGGCCATACCTTTCCTGTTTCTCAGCTCCACCCATAAGGACTCAGTAGACAAGCCCTCTAATCTGTCCTGCCTGAGCACTGCTGTAATATTTTCCCTAACAAGCAATGCTACTCCCCCACTTTTCATTCCTCTGCCTCGATCACATCTGAAACATCAGAACCCTGGAATATTAAGCTGCCAGTCCTGCCCCTCCTGTAGCCAAGTTTCACTAATTGCTACAACATCATAATTCCACGTGTCAATCCACGCCCTTAACTCATCCGCCTTCCCCGCAATACTCCTAGCATTGAAATAGATACACCTCAGAAGATTCCTGTAGAATTATGGGTAAACACAGGGTAATGGGACTAGTTTAGATGAGTACCTTGGTCAGCATGGATGCTTTGCATTGAAAGACTTGTTTCATATTGTATGACTAAATCAGGGGTTCCCAACCTTTTTTTTAATGCCATGGGCCCCTATCGTTAACAAAGGGGTCTATGGACCCCAGGTTGGCAAACCTTGTTCTAAATAAACCATAGCTTGAGGAAGAATTTCTTTGGTGTGTCAGAGCAGGAATGCATATTGTGGCAGCAGTCGGTTGATGCATGGTCAAAAATGAATCACACAAAGTAGTACTCAGTAATTTTTACTTTGGTGTGAAGTTATTTTGGAGAAGCATATGTGCAGGAAGCAGCCTTCCTGTGTGATATGGAAGCTGCAGAATCTATCAAAAAGACAAAGAAATTTGCCCTTTGATAGCAAGAGAATGTCATTTGTGTGAACTGATAGTTGTAATCATTTATCTGATTCTGTACTAAATTTCAATCATTTAATGAATAGCTTTTCTTTGCAACCTTAGATTTGTTAATTATTGAAACCGATTTCTGTGGTTTGAATTATTCTTCTGTCTTCTCCTTCAATCTACAAACCCCATTTCCAGAAAAGTTGGGATGTTTTCCAAAATGCAATAAAAACAAAAATCTGTGATATGTTAATTCACATGAACCTTTATTTAACTAACAAAAGTACAAAGAAAAGATTTTCAATAGTTTTACTGGCCAACTTAATTGTATTTTGTAAACATACAATTTTGTAAACAAATTTAGAATTTGAGGGCTGCAACACACTCAACAGAAGTTGGGACAGAGTTAAAATAAGATTGAAAAGTGCACAGAATATTCAAGTAACACTGGTTTGGAAGACTCCACATTAAGCAGACTAATTGGTAGCAGGTGAGGTATCATGACTGGGTAAAAGTAGCATCCATCAAAGACTCAGTCTTTGCAAGCAAGGATGGGTCGTGGCTCACACCTTTGTGCCAAAATTCGTGAGTTGTTAGTCAGTTCAAAAGGAACATTTCTCAACGCAAGATTGCGGAGAATTTAGGTCTTTCAACATCTACAGTACATAATATTGTGAAAAAATTCAGAGAATTCAGAGACATCTCAATGCGTAAAGGGCAAGGGTGGAAACCACTGTTGAATGCGCGTGATCTTCGAGCCCTCAGGCGGCACTGCCTAAGAAACCGTCATGCTACTGTGACAATTATAGCCATCTGGGCTCGGGAGTACTTCGCAAAACCATTGTCACTCAACACAGTCCGTCGCTGCATCCAGAAATGCAACTTGAAACTGTATTACGCAAGGAGGAAGCCATACATCAACTCTATGCAGAAACGCTGGCGAGTTCTCTGGGCCCGAACTCATCTCAGATGGACCGAAAGATTGTGGAACCGTGTGCTGTGGTCAGATGAGTCCACATTTCAGCTAGTTTTTGGAAAAAATGGGTGTCGAGTTCTCTGTGCCAAAGATGAAAACGACCATCCAGATTGTTATCAGCGAAAGGTGCAAAAGCCAGCATCTGTGATGGTATTGGGGTGCATCAGTGCCCACGGCATGGGTGAGTTGCATGTATGTGAAGGTACCATTGACTCTGAGGCGTATATTAGGATTTTAGAGAGACATATGTTGCCATCAAGGCGACGTCTCTTCCCGGGACATCCATGCTTATTTCAGCAGGACAATGCCAGACCACATTCTGCACGGGCTACAACAGCATGGCTTTGTAGGCACAGAGTGCATGTGCTTGACTGGCCTGCTGCCAGTCCAGATCTATCTCCTATTGAAAATGTATGGCGCATCATGAAGAGGAGAATCAGACCACAGAGACCACGGACTGTTGAGCAGCTGAAGTCTTATATCAAGCAAGAATGGACAAAATTTCCAATTGCAAATCTACTGCAATTAGTATCCTCAGTTCCAGAACGATTAAGAAGTGTTATTAACATGCCTCTGTCCCAACTTTTGTTGAGTGTGTTGCAGCCATCAAATTCTAAATTTGTGTATGTTTACAAAATACAATTAAGTTGGTCAGTAAAACTATTGAAAATCTTTTCTTTGTACTTTTGTCAGTTAAATAAAGGTTCACGTGAACTAGCATCACAGATTTTTGTTTTTATTGCATTTTGGAAAATATCCCAACTTTTCTGGAAATGGGGTTTGTGTGACTGAACCAATGTTCACTCTAGTGTTTTTTTTACAGCTGCGCGGACCAGCCATTGCTCTGTGCGGGCAATTTTCACGCTGCCTGAAAACTGACCGGTACTTTAATAAAGCATTATATTAAAAAAATTCCAGTAGTGCAGCAACGAAGTCTATGTATGCTGAAGCAATTCAGTTACTGCGCGGATGTGAACCTGCGCAGCTTGGCGGCAACAGTGGACTGAACTTTATTAAGAACATTAAATGCTATTTTATAATCTAAATATTTCATTTCCCCTTTTAGAACATAGAACATAATACAGCACAGGCCCTTTGGCCCATGATGTTGTGCCAGTCTTTTAACGTACTTCAAGATCAATCTAACCCTTCCCTACCACATAGCCCTCTATTTTCCTAATGCCTGTCTTAAGAGTCTCTTAAATGTTCCTAATGTATCTAATTCTACCACCATCCCTGGCAGTGTGTTCCACTCACTTACCACTCCCTGTGTGTAAAAATGAAGGCCGACATACCTCACACCTTCTTAACCATCTGATCAGCTTGCATGATAATTTTGAGGGATCTATGGACGTGGACTCCAAGATCCCTCTCTTCCTCCACACCGTTAAGAATCCTGCCAGACCCCTGCTGAACACCACTAGTCACGAACCTCAGGCAGAATATGTTCCATCTGCTACCATCCTGTGCCTTCTGTGGTCAAGCCAATTTTGAAAACACTCCGTGAAATTTCCATGGACCCATATCCCTGTAATTATCTGCTGCTGTTCTTGAATGATGTGCAATTACTTTGATAATTAGAGTCATATAGCATGGAAGCAGGCATATATTGGCTTACCAGCCATTAAGCATCCAGTTACACTATTCCTACACCAATATCAATTTACTTTCCCCGCACTTTCATCAACTACCTCCCACTCCACCACCACCAGAATCTACCACTAAGTGAGGGGCAATTTATAGATGCCAAATAATCTACCAACCTCAAGCAAGAGAAAATCTACAGATGCTGAAGATCTAAGCAACACACATCAAATGCTGAAGAAACTCAGTAGATGGGCAGCATCTATGGAAAAAAGCACAGTTGACGTTTCCGGCTGAAACCCTTTGGCAGGACTCGAAGGGTTTCGGCCGGAAACGTCGACTGTGCTTTTTTCCATAGATGCTGCCTGGCCTGAGTTCCTCCAGCATTTTGGGTGTGTTGCTCGAATCTACCAACCTCAATGTTTTTGGGATGCAGAAAGAAACCAGAACTCATGCAATTCATGCAGTCAGAGGGAACATGCAACTTTCATTCAAATGTCACCAGAGGTCAAGATTGAACCTGGGATTGCTGAAGCTGTAAGGCAGCAGCTCTGCTAGCAGAACCACTGTGTCACATCAATTTTTAAGTGTCACAAATCTAAACACTGTATAAATTCTTATATTTAATTTATGAGAAAATTAAGCTGCTTTTTGCTTCTATTTATACTACGGTTAATTCTTTGTTTTACTGGGAAGTCACACTAATAGGTTTTAGCACTCTGCAGACAGGATTTGATATCTAATGTTCAGAATGTTATGAGGCAGAAGTGGAGACAAACATATTTTATTATTTCAGAAAAACTGGCCAGAATTTTCCATTTGACAGAGATTCTAGTGATCTATATTAAAACACCACCACGCTATGCCATCTCTAATCCAGGAGTGCGCCTAAAGGAAACTTGTTGACATTCTGAACTCAGTATATTGTGGTGCATGACATAGAAGGGAAAAATAAAAATCGAACAGTGGAAGGAAATGTTTTAATAAAATTGAAATTTACAGTTTACTGAATCTTTTTGCATGATTGCTGTAATGGAATTTGATGAAGTATTTCAAGGAGTTTTTCTTTTGTACAGTGACCTTCAAATGCTTGATTTTCTTTCTCTTTAGGATTACTGCCAAGTGACTGTGAACCATTTGTAAAGGATCTTTGTATCTCTATGTGGTCACGGATTGCTCTTATTCATTGGGATCAAGGTACTAAAACTGGTGTGGAGGAAAGAAGATAAAGTTAAAGGGGGGCTCAATTTTAAAATTATGCAATACTTATTAGTGGAATAAAGACTTGCAGATGTGGGGTGCAGAAAAAACATACCTCCCTTAAGCGGCAAGCTGCAAATCAAATCTTTGGGAGCCTCTGGTCTGAATAATGACAAATTCAGAATCAGAGTCAAGTTTATTATTACTAGCATATGTTATGAAATTGTTGTGTTTTGTGGCAGGAGTACAGTGTAATACATTAACAAATAAATAAGTAGTGCAAATAGAGAGGAAAAAATAGTGAGGCAGTGTTCATTATCCATTCAGAAATCTGATGGCAGAGGGGGAGAAGCAGTTCCTAAAATGCTGAGTGTATGTTTTCAGACTCCTGTACCTCCTTTCTGATAGTAGTAATAAGAAGAGATCACGTACTGGGTGACGGAGTTCCTTAATGATGGATGCTGCCTTTTTGAGTCATCTACTTTTAAAGATGTCCTCGGTGGTGGGGAGTCAAGTGCCCATAATGGAGCTGCCTGAGATTACAACCCTCTGCAGCTTTTTCCGATCCTGTGCAACAACAGCCCCTCCATACCAGATGGCAATGGAGCCATAACAAATTGTTTATTAGTAATGTGGCTTCATGTTTAATTTTTTGGACTAATGTCCAGAGTATTTAGATTTTTGGCTTTGAAACCCAGCACAGCAGCTGGGGAATTTAAATTCAATTAATAAAGTGAATTTGGAATGAAAAACTAGCATTAGTAATATAACCTACTTGTGTTACTATTTATTGTAAACACCCATATGAGCTACCAGCTTCAGCCAATCTACCATTGAAAAGTGCAGGAAGATACTCAATTTAGGGGCAATATGCCACATCCTATGAAAGAAATTTTATCAATAGAAAGCTGCAGGTGAACATCAGATTATTTAGATGTCTTAATATGTTACACAGTATTTTATGGACTTATTTTAAGTCCAGCGAGAAACTAAATATCAAACCAAAGCTTGAAACACAGGTTAGAAGAGCAACCATAGACTTATAGAATTGTACAGTACAAAGATTGATCCTCGCAGTCCAGCTTGCCCTTGATGACGTTAATCCCTATTACATTAGGCCTGTATTTTTCTACAGCTTTCCTATCAAATTATCTATCCAAGTGCCTTTTAAATGTTGTAAGAATAATAATTTAGTGAACTGCAATGTAATTGAATAATGGTGTAAAAACAGATTTTAGAATCTGCATTTACTTTTGGGATTTTCTTGATAGGTTTTTGGGCCTAATATGCTTTGACTGTGGAGATCTGTTAAAATGAATGTGAAGCAGTACTAATCTATTAAGTAAATTTTGATATTTCTAATCTACACTTAAATAGTCACTGTCTGATGTTTCCAATAATAGCTGGAATAAAATTATGAACTACTGTTTAACAGACCTTTTTTAAGTAAATAGTGTATGGTTCCACAAATGTTCAAAACTGTTTCTATTTCTTCTAATTATCTTTTTACATATTTGAGCAAGTTAGTAAATTTTTGATGGCTTTTTTACAGTTGGCCCTTTCGTATTCTACTAGGCCATGCAAGATGATGAGAGGGATGACAACTAAAAATTGTCATCTCTTGACAATTTCCCTTTCCTTTTTCTATGTGGTGATACTGAGGCAAATTGTAGCATTACTACTGCTGATTCAGCTAAGATTAAGTAACTTCTATGAGGCAGCAGAAATTATTGTGTTATGTTTATGGATTAATACAATGCAGTATTCTTGATTCTTGATTTATTGCTCATACTGATCTAATAACAGATTGCAAAAGAATGGAGGATATTAAAAATTATGTGTGTATAAGTTTCACTCATAATTTAAGAATGCGTATGTTTCTATTTTTCAAGTGATATATATTGAAATAGAAAAATTATACCCAGTAAGGTGCATTGGTTTTCCCCATAAGCTATAAGCATAATCAAGAAGAGATGTGATTATGTAACAGAAACCAAAAACCCATGTTGCTGTACATCTGCCCTGCAAGTTGTTCAGAGAAAGCAGAAAGTTGTTGGAAGTAAAATAATTTGCACAATGATGAAGGAAGGAAGCCCTTTCATACAAGTCTTCCAAAGTAAATCAAATAATTCTCTATCCTCATCCATGAAAACATGGAGTCGTTTTCATATTTGTGATTGCATTCATTCTGTGATATATTGAATGATATATACTATTTTATCCAAATTGCTTTCATGGATGATTGCGATGGGAAATATTCCGGATTTTGGTACTTACTCACACTATTAAAAATAAACTTTGTGTCCATTATTTCCATTTCCATGTAGTAATTTTGACCAATACAATTTTTGAACAAATAAAAAGCTTCAAAATCCCTGCAAGATTGCTTTTAAAGTTCATATCAACTTTTCTTATATATTGTTCTTTGGACCAACATCCATAATTGCCTGGTTGTGATTTTGCAAAGTAGCTTTGATTGTTTTCAGAATTAAAAGCATGACACAAATGCAAGGTTTTGGTTTTTAGTTTGCTTCAGGATGTTTTTTCTTGCCAAAGTATCAGCTTATAAATCATGCTGGTCATTTTGTATAACCTGTAGAAATCTTTTTAAGGCATAACATTTGTAGAATTGGTATAATTTATATTTTTATACATTTTCCAGTATTCTGCAGCACCTTAGGATCAACATTGAAGGATAAATGTTTTCCTGATCCTGAAACAAAGGGAGCTACACAAAGAAGCAGGACAGCAGGGCTTTTCCTGGCACTCTTTCATCCTCTCTGTATAACATTAACCTGGTTGATGGAGCAAGCTCAAAATCAAGGTCAGCAAATAAAACATTGGTCTGCTGAATTTAGAAGGTTGTTTAAATGCTATAGTCTTAAGACACCTTCTGATAGATATATAATAGGTTTTGGTTAACTAGGCCAGGTGCTTATTTGAGACAACTTGTAAAGAACAAAAAATAATGGAGTCAATTGCTGGGATTCTCTTCATTTACTTGGGGCACTATGTCGTTTAATTGGACAAGAGACTGTTGGCGAAATATCTAACTAGTGACAGTCATGTGCACTTGTGTGACCGTTAGATGCTATAGCATGCTTAAAGGAACAGTTTTTTAAGTTGTGTCAGTTGTGTGCTGGTGTTCAAAAAGCAGTGATTTTTGTCATTTTTATTTGGTGAGAAATAAGCAGTAAGACAATTCATAACTGTCACCGTGGTTTTAAGTATTCAGGGTTGGAGATGCCAGAAATAGCTGGGTTGAAAATTAAATGATTTCACTACTTCAGCAAGTTAGGACCTACAAAGAATTTGAAGACATGAACAGTTATCTTGAATGCTACAATGAGAATGATTTGGAGAATGCAATTGCCAAAACCATTGTATGAAGGTAGTCCATTATTTGCACTAGGTGTCTACACTGATTTTGTTCATTTATGGTCAATCAAAAGAATACAACAGCGTACACCAGATAAATTCCCCTGTCAGTAACTATTAGGAACTAATACAAAGTTTTAGAGAACTGTAGTAGTATTGGTAGTTTTCTAATTTGTTCTGTATTTCAGTTAGATACATAATTTGTTACCAGCATGTCTTTTTTTATAACCGTTTCCTTGAAACTGGATAATTGGGGCAGCTGTTTAATTAGGCCACATTGGGCTGATCCTGAAACCGAAATCCACTGTAACTAATTTATCCATGCTGACTTTAAGTCATCAGCTGTGGTCATTCTCTGGACAACAATGAAAAGAAGAGGTTATATACAAAGAAATACTGGTTTAAATTTAGCTTATGAGTGACGTTACTGAATAGCTATTTCCTGAAAACAGCTTCAGATATCTTCCCCTTTGGAGGCATCAGATAAGGAAGATTATAATCTGTATTGGCATGTAATTGCATAAAATTATGCTAATGCATTCCTGTGCGTCAGCCATTTGGCACAGCCTATATGATATTGTAGGATAAAATGTAACTGTTCACGTTGGCCATTCTCTCCGGAGGATAATGCTTCTGCAACATTCACCGTGTCACAACTCCTTAATACTTTAAATGTTTGAATGTCATCCCTCATTCTTCTAAATTCTAAGCAATGCAGGTTCAAACTGTTTAGCCTCTCTTGGTAGGACAACACTTTCATCAGAGGTCAGACCGCATTTGCAGTATTGAGCAATTGTGGGCCCCTTATCTAAGAAAGGATGTGCTGGCATTGGAGAGGGTCTCAAGGAGGTTTACAAGAATGATCTCAGGAATGAAAGGGTTAACATGACTATTTGTTGGCTGTAGGCCTATACTCACTGGAGTTAGAAAGAAGAGGGGAGAGTCTCATTGAAACCTATCAAATACTGAAAGACCTAGATAGAGTGGATATGGTGAGGATATTTCCAAATAGTGGGACAGTCTAGGACCAGAGAGTACAGCCTCATAATAGAAGGTCATCCTGTTAAGGCAGAGCTGAGTAGGGTGATGAATCTGCAGAATTCATTGCTACAGACAGCTGTGGAGGCCAAGTTAATTAGGTATATTTAAAGGGGAGATTGATAAATTCTTGATTAGTAAGAGTGTCAAAGGTTACAGGGAGAAGGCAGGAGAATAGGGTTGAGAGGGATAAGAAATCATTAATGATCAATGGTGGAGCAGACTCGATGGACTGAATGGACCAATTGTGTTATGGTTTTACGGTTTCGGGACAGGACCTGGTGAATATCCTTTATATTGCCTCCAATGTGACTGTAGCCTTCTTTAGGTAAGAGGATCAAAATTATATGCAATTTTCCAGGTGAGGTCTGTTCAACATCCTGCACAATTGCAATAAAATCTTCCTTATTTTAAGCTCCAATACTTTTGCAATAAAGGTCAGAATGCAATTTGCTCTCTTGACTACTTGTTAGACCTGCCCGCTAGCTTTTTGTAATTCATTGTGTCGCAATGTTATGTTGCCAGTTAAGTTAACTTTCTTGCTGCAAGTCTAATTAAGATTCTTTGACATGCAAAAACCTATTATGTGTCACATTAAAATATTTTTTTTGGTGAACTTGTTTCATGACTATTTTTATTACGAAATCACTTAAACAAGTAAAAGCAAAAGATAATGTTTTTATTTTAAAACATGTGGTTCCAAAGATTAGATACATCTAATAATATCAAATCATATTCACAAAATGCTATAATGGTATGGTTGTTCTTTAGTGTTCTACTTATTTAACACTATCCAGTACACATCAAGATAGATTTTAAGAATTCAAATGTTTGGAAGAATAATTTCTAGGACTGTCATCTGGAGAAAAAAGAACTTAAACTTCAGATTCAATTTACATTATATTAATAAATAAATTTCATTTACTGAACATTAATAGAGTAAGAATTAATATTACAGACAGCTTCATTAAGGTTTATTCGTTTTTTGACAGAAGGAAGATAGTGTTTTGATAGCATTATAATTCCATACAAATTGGAAAAAGTGCTTAAAATAAACTCCAAAAGTTTTGAAGTGTAAGCTAGGTGAAACTTAATTTAAACTGCAACTTTTGTAGCTTACCAAATGAGATCATCTTTTCAAAAAATCTTAATTAACCTGGATAGTTGTTCAATGAACCATGCTTAAGTTAATTGAGTCCAGTAAATGAACACACTAATGCACACAGAATGGTAATTTAAGAAAATGAATAATCAATTAAAAATTAATAAATGATTGGAGTTTATCTTCTTGCTGCCTGTCAACATTATCTGAATACAGAAATAATGCAAAATGTATGATATACTCAGCATGTCAGGCATCATTTATGGAGAAAATAATAAGCGTTATATTTCAGGCTGGTGACAGCAATGACAGTTTTGTCTGAGAACAGCACTGGTTCCCTGAGATGCATCCAGTTTTTTCCCACCACCATTTGTAGTTCCACCTGCAGCATGAACACATTTCCACAATACCAAAATCTGAAACTACCCCTCAGCCTTGTGATTACTGACAAGGTTAAGGTTCTGAATTCACTGGAATATAAAATAGTATGTGAATATGTTTTTTTCAGTAGGTTGATCAAATTACTAGAGTGCTTCATGAAACCAACTGAAGTTTAAATTTAACTATTGAAGGCTGTTACTGTTTTGCCAAAGCAGCTTCTCTACAGATAAAAAGGAGTCATAGTTGCCTTCTGTTGAGTGAATTTTACAGGTTCAAAGGATAGAACAACTTCGTATAGTCACTGGATATGAGAGTTACCACCTCAAGCACTTCAGGCTTCATTAGAAGTTATAAACCATTGATGATAACAGATTGAATAGCCATTTGGCAGCTACGTTATTGTGAACAACATTATTTAATGAAGTTCAAAGTTCAAAGTAAATTTATTATCAAAGTACATATATGTTGCCATATACAAACCTGAGATTCAGTTTTTTGCGGGTATTCACAATAAATACAAGAAACACAATAGAATCAATGAAAGACCACTTTTTTCCTGACCGGACAGACAAACGATCAATGTGAAAAAGACAACAAATTGTGCAAATACAAAAAGATAATAATAAATAAGCAATAAATATCAAGATCTTGAGCTGAAGAGTCCTTGAAAGTGAGTCCACAGGCTGTGGGCAAGTGAAGTTGAGTGAAGTTATCCCCGCTGGTTCAAGAACCTGATGGTTGAGGGGTAATAACTGTTCCTGAACCTGATGGTGTAGGTCCTAAGGCTCCTGAACCTTCTATCCTGAGGGCAGCAACGAGAAGAGAGTATGGCCTGGATGGTGGGGGTCCTTGATGACGGATGCTGCATCAACACTCCATGTAGATATGCACAATGGTGAGAAGGGCTATGCCCATGATGGACTGGGTTGTATCCACTACTTTTTGTAGGCTTTTCTGTTCAAGGCCATTGGTGTTTCCATGCCAGGCTGTGATGCAACCAGTCAATATACTCTCCACCACACATCTATAGAAGTTTGTCAAGGTTTTAGGTCACATGCCAAATCTTCGCAAACTTCTTAGAAAGCAGAGGCGCTGCGTGCTCTCTTTGTAATTGCTCCTGCATGCTGGACCTCAGCCTTTAATGTTTCAGACTTGTCCCTAATCAAGCTGTGTTGCAGTTGATTTCAGAGAGTGGTTTCAGGTATTGGTATTTGTGGAAATGTGTTCATTCTGCAGGTGTAACTACAAATGATAGTGGGAAATAAGGTATCCTAAGAACCTAGGAAATTATAAGTGTTATTTGAAAGTACTAAAGCAAAGTGATTTGCATAGATGTATGGCATGTGATTAGATGGAGAAATAAGGAAAAGGCTAGATTTAGGAGATTTAGCCTGTGACTTGCAAGGCAACGACAGGCAGGGGTCATAGCCTGCATAGAGGGATACCTAGTTACTTGACAGTCACTGAGATTATTAAAGCCAAAGTTTAGCTAAGCATGTGCAGTATTGATTCTTCATAATAACATGTACTACTGAGAATAGAATCCAGGTTTTGATTTAACTGAAATAGTGGTATAGTTATCAATCATTCTGCTCCACCACAAGGTGTTAAGGCCAGAACTTTTTTTGACAAGGTTAAGAACTATGAGTGTGGCGCATGGCCAGGTGGTTAGGGCGTTGGACTAGCGATCTGAAGGTCGTGGGTTCGAGCCTCAGATGAGGGAGCATGTGTGTCCTTGAGCAAGGCACTTAACCACACAACGCTCCAGTCTACCAGCAAAAATGCTGGGGGTTAACCTTGCGATAGACTGGCATCCTATCTGGGGGGAGTCTCGTACTTTCAGTTGCTTCATGCCATGGAAACCGGCGTAAGCACTGGCCTGATGGGCCACAAGGCTCGGGACAGACTTTAAAAAGAACTATGAGGTACTACCTGCATATTATCACCTCTCTTAATCCATCATCTGGTCTTTATGTTATTAGAGTGCTTCTTCAAAATCTAAGATCTTAAAGAAAGTTTCTTTAGAACAGAATAGAAAGAAATTTTTTAATGAAACTCTTTAGAACAGAAATTTTCTCCAACTAAGTATTGGAGTTGTAGTCTTCAGAGAGGGTACAGAAGAGGTTCATCAGAATGTTGCCTGGATTGGGGTACATTATGGATTCTTTTTGCTGGAGTATTCGAGCCTGAGGGGTAACTTGATCAAAGTATATAAAATTATGAACGGTTTAGATAAAATAGATGGAGCCTTTTTTACCAGGGTGAAAAGATCAAATGCAGGAGGGCCTAGGTTTAAGGTGGGGGCAGGGCTGGGGGAATTTTAAAGAAAATGAGCAAGGCAACTTTTTAATGCGAAGAATGATAGCTGTGTGAAACAGTCTGCTAAGGGAGGTGGTAAGGGTAGATAAGACAACAACATTTATGAGGCATTTAAACAAGCACATAAATTGGCAGGAAGTGGAGGAATACAAACAACAGGATATGTAAAAGCCAGCAGCTTGTGCTGTACTGGTGGAGAGAGGAAAAAAAATGAGCCAATAATACAAATGATGACCTACAGCAGATCAGGGCAGTGCTGTCACAGAAAGTAAATTAACTGAAGTGGTTGAATTGATATTGAGTCCAGAAGGCAACAATGAGTCCAGACCAATGTAAGGTTATTCCTTCAGTTACTTTGGCCTTGTCAGAATGGTGGATACATCAGAGGGGGAGGGGGATAGAGAATTAAAGTGATATGCAAATGGCAGTTCAAGGTGGCCCCTGCTATGTGATTGCAGGTTCCCTGAAAAATGAACACCCAATCTGTACTTGATTTCTCCAATTCAGAGATCACATTGTGAACGTTGAAAGGAAATCTTATTATCGCAAAGTATTTTGTCTCTTGGAGATTTCTTTTATCTTTGGACTTTACAGATTTTTTTGGAATTTTATAGTGCTTTTGTGGTCATTACTCAGAAATCGGTCCATCCAAAGTGCTGCAACAAGATTCTGTGAATATTTTCCTTCCTTTTCTGTTATAAAATAGCATTCAGATAATTACTGTTTGTTAAATGATTACTCTATAAGATTTTGATAACACAGTATTCTCTTCCTTTTGCAATTTAAAACATTGTTTTTTTAATTATTACTTCAGCTATTACTTTTCAGTTTCTTTGCATTTACTGTATAGTGACCTTGGACTTTTAACTGGAATTCTCCATAAAAGTTTATGTAGTTTAAAATTAAATGCTATTGTCTATTCAGTAATTGCATTTCTCTAAATTTTTTATTGAATTAATCTAGACCACTGAATAATTATACATGCATTGTGATGTATGACAGGTAATAAAATCTAGCAGAACTACTGTGCAATAAAATTGTGCTTCATAATCCCATTTGGTATTGCTATGTAATAAGCTTTTGTAAGTGACATTATTCATTAGGATATGGAGTAGAAAGACAACTGGTGGTTGCAAAAAAAACAATGCAACAAATATTCCAAAAGGTATTCAAAATCACTAACTAGGTAGCTAATGCATTAAAGGAAAATTCTTTCCTGTAATGAATCGTGTATGGATCTTGAGCCCAACATCTTTAATTTTCTTAAATATATTCTAATATTATGTAATTTTAAAATGCAAGAAAAAGCCTGGTTACTATAATGCAATGCTAGATTCAGAAATCAATTTTATTTTTCACATATACATCGAAACATACAGAGAAGTGCGTCATTTGCATTAGCAACCAACACACCCGAGGGTATGCCTGGGGCAGCCCACAACGCTCAGCAGAATTAACACAGAACACAACAAGCAACAAAACAGCAACTCTGATGTGTGTTGCTTGAATTTCCAGCATCTGCAGAATTCCTGTTGTTTGCGTTTTAAAAAGCAACAAAACAGCAACAGCTGTAATGGGGAAACTTCATCTCCTAACATATGAAGCAAATAAAAGACTTGTCTAAAGAAGTAGTAATCTGAAGGTATAGAATTGTTCATATTCCATCATGACTATGAGTATTTGAATTAATTTTTTTTAAATTTAGAAATATACATATGAAAATAAGTAGTTTTAGCAATATAGTGACTTCCTAGAATATAGAATAATATGGCACAGAAATAAGCCCTTCAGCCCACTATATCTGTGATGAACATGATACCAAGTTGAACTACAGTGGATTCCAGTTACACACATCAGAGTTGCTGGTGAACACAGCAGGCCAGGCAGCATCTCTAGGAAGAGGTGCAGTCGACGTTTCAGGCCGAGACCCTTCGTCAGGACTAACTGAAGGAAGAGTGAGTAAGGGATTTGAAAGTTGGAGGGGGAGATCCTTGTCTTTCTTCCCGGACCTCCTGTCCCATGATCCTCTCGTATCCCCTTTTGCCTATCACCTGTCCAGCTCTTGGCTCTATCCCTCCCCCTCCTGTCTTCTCCTATCATTTTGGATCTCCCCCTCCCCCTCCAATTTTCAAATCCCTTACTCACTGTTCCTTCAGTTAGTCCTGAGGAAGGGTCTCGGCCTGAAACGTCGACTGCACCTCTTCCTAGAGATGCTGCCTGGCCTGCTGCGATCACCAGCAACTTTGATGTGTGTTGCTTGAATTTCCAGCATCTGCAGAATTCCTGTTGTTTGCGTGGATTCCAGTTAATTGGGCACATCGGGAGAAGTATGTTCTGGCCCAATTAAGTAGCCACCCCAATGCTCAAGTTTCTTTGAAAAAGTTTAAAAAGGTATAAAAAAAAGACAAACTACAGTTCAACTGAGTAACAAATTATGTATTTAAATGAAATACAGAACAATTTAGAACACTACCAATATTACTTCAATACCATAAAACTGTGTATTAGTTCTTAATAGTTTCCGATGGAAGAATTCATTGAGTGTACACTGGCATATTTCTTGATTGGTAAACTATCCATTCTTAGCCTCTTAAAGTATCGAGATTTAATGCTTTTCCAAATAACCAACAGTTCCTTTTTATCAGTTCCTGGCATATTTGAACAACACAACGCAGTTATACAATACATTGCTTTCTTTGAAGCTGATAATGTTGTATGTTCATAGCCAAGGGAACCAAATCTCTGTGGTACTATAAAGAAAAGGCCTGTTTTGTCAGCATTGTAGGTATCATTTGCAAAAAACTTTTCAAGCAATTCAGAGTTTTGTTGATTTCTATGCTTCTGCACTTCAGCACCACCTTTCTTGCCGCATGCTTTCTTGAATTTAATGTGGTGCCTACATTTCCATCAAGACAACCAGCCTTCTGTTGTTTTAAAATCCTTGTGATCCAGCTTCTTATCTAGGTTGTCTGAATTGTCCTTTTAATATTGGTCCATTGATACGCACACCTTGTTCAGTGACAGTGGAAAACCATTGACTGAGGTCATCTTCAACGTCTGAATCCTTACCTTCATGCTGTTGTTCCTCGCATAATCCCCATTCTTTTCGCAGTTTATCTTGCTGATTTATCAAGCATGCAATTGTAGAATTCAGCACTCCAGTTATCTCTGCCAGTCAGATAATATATTTGGCTAGCGTCAAATCTTTTCGTGGTAAGGGCCTCAAAAATTTTATAAATAAAAAAAATTATTCAATATTCGATACTTTTCAATGTCACCCTTCATTCTTCTGAATTCTAGTGAGCAGAGGCCCAGAGTTATAAAATGCTCTTCATATTACAAGTATATCAATCCCAGAATCATTTTCATAAACCTTCTTTGAACCCTCTCTAATGTCAGCACATCCATTCTTAGATAAGGGGCCCAAAACTGCTCATAATACTCCAAGGGAAGCCTCACCTGTGCTTTATAAAGCTTCAACATTACATCTTTGTTTTTATATTCTAGTCCTCTTAAAATGAATGCTAGCATCTTATTTGCCTTCCTTACCACCAATTCAACCTGCAAATTAACCTTTAAGGAATTCTGCATGAGGACTCCCAAGTCTCTTTGCCCCTCAGATTTTTGAATTCTCTCTCCATTTAGAAAATATTCTCTGCTTTTATTTATTCTACCCAAGTGCATGATCATACACTTCCTGACACTGTACAATGACCATTTCTTTTCCCATTCTCCAAATTCTCTTTTCTCGATTTGTTTTTGTTCTTTAAGAGTTGTTCCAAATAAGATAAGATAAGATGGGATAAGATAAAACTTTTATTTATCCTGAAGGAAATTATTGCTTCATATTCGCTCAGTCAGGAATATATTCTTTAAAATGCAAAATGTAGACATTGAGGTACGAAAGAAAATACAAAATGTGCATTTAAAAGTAATAGTACAAAATACAGATGTGCAGTGGAACAATATACTAATATACTTAAGGAGGAGGAGTTGTAGATTCATGTAGCCACAGGGAGAAAGGATCTCCTGTGGTGTTCAATGGTGCACCTCAGTGGAATCAGTCTGTTGCTAAGGGTGCTCCTCTGTTTACCCAATATGTCATGGAGGGGGTAAGAGGGATTGTCAATAATGCTCCATAGCTTCTGCAGCATCCTCCTCTCAGACACAACCACCAGGGAATCCAGTTCCACGCCCAGAACAGAACCAGCTTACCTGACGAGTTTATCGATCTTCTTGATATCAGCTGCTCTCGCCCTGCTACCCCAGCGGACTACAGGGTAGAATAGAATGCTGGCCACCACTGAATCATAGAACATCTGCAGCATAGTACTGCAGATGTTGAATGACTGGAGCTGCCTCAGGAAGTACAGTTGGCTCTGTCCCTTCTTGTACAGAGCCTCTGTACTTTTAGTTCAGTCCAGTATACTGTCCAGACGAGTTCCCAGGTATTTGTAATCCCAGACAACTTCCACGTCTTTTCCCTTGATGGGGATGGGAATGCAGAGTGTTTTCACCTTCCTGAAGTCCACCACCAACTCCTTTGTCTTAGTGATGAGCTGAAAGTGATTCAGCCCACACCTGCCGGATTGTCTGAAAACTTCTGTTGGTGGCAGGACTCCGAGTTGTACCTGAAGTCCTACGTGTAGACAGTGAATAGAAAGAGGGACAGGACAGTCCCCTGAGGTGCCCCTGTGCTGCTAACCACACTATCTGATGCACACCACTGCAGTCTCAGATACTGTGGCCATCTGGACAGGTCCACCTGGATCTCCGTGAGCTTATTCCCTAGTAAAGCAAGTTGTATGGTGTTAAAAGCACTGGAGAAGTCAAAGAACATGATTCTCACAATGCTGCCTGGCTCATCCAGATGGGTGTAAGCCCATTAAAGGAGGAAGATAATATCATCCTTGACTGTAATATGTAGTTGGTAAGCAAACTGCAGGGGGTCCAGTGATGGATTTGCCATGGTCCGGAGGTGTGCCAGGATCAGTCTTTCTAATGATTTCATAACGTGAGATCAGTACCACTGCTCAGTAGTCACTAGGTGTGGTGGGGCATGTCTTCCTGGGTACAGGAACTAGGCAGGATGTTTTCCTCTAGGCTCAGGCTCAGATTAAAAATATATTGAAAGACTGCACCCAGCTGAATAGCACACACCTTAAGTACCCTTGAGCTGATACTGTCCAGGCCCACAGCCTTGCCTGGGTGAAGTCCCAATTAACCGATGCACAAATTAAATGGCTGCCCCAATTAATGGATGGCAAAATTAACTGGAATTCGCTGTATTCCATCTGCCTGCACATAGTTTGTATCACTCTAATCCCTGCCTGTTGCACAGCTTGAGGCTGAGTGATTCTGTCTTTGAGCATACAGCCTAGATTGGAATTTAGTACACTTGTGACTGAATACTCATCAGCAGATCAGTCAGCATTTCAGGAAAGGACCAGTGAATTTGTTATAAGGAATAGAGCAAAAGAGAAAAACAGCATATTTTTGCAAACATGAAGGTTAGCAGTGGAGTAGATGGGTGTTGCCAACAGTCTGAGATGTGGATGGATTTGCAGATGAGTAGTGGCTAGTTGTCATAGAAATGTGTCTGTTGGTAAAAATGGGTTTCACTTTTTGGAATGGCAATTCTTCTTTCCAATCGACACATTTCTGTGACAACAAGGCTTAGGCTACTTAAATGTTACATCTGGTCAATCTTGCTGTATGCTTCTGAAACATAGACTATAACACCAGAACGCCAAAGAGACTTAGAAGCAACAGAAATGTGGTTTAGAAGAATGCTGAAAATATCATATAGCGATAGGGTAACTAATGAGACAGTACTCCAACGTGCCCATACAAGAAGATCTTAAATGAGAACATTAAATGAGAGGAAACTTAAATTCCTGGGCTATGTCATCAGAAAGGGAGAAATAGAATGTCTTACATTACAAGGCTGTACGCCTGGGAAATGCGGTAGAGGAAGGCAAAGAAGAAAATATATGGACACTGTGAAAGAGCTAACAGATCTAAGTGTGCGAGATATCATTAACGCTGCGAGAGATTGTTCGATGTGGAGAGCCATGATCACCCAAGCGTGTAACGCGCAAGGCACATGAAGAAGAAGTGGCTAGTGTCAGACCAGAAGAACCATTCTTCGTAGTTTCACGTTCAGGAAAGCATTTAACTTTTTAAAGTAATCTCTGGTAGCCCCTTTAAAATGCCCTTGTATGTGCTTCGTCTGAAAAGTTGACAAGAGTCCGCACAGTGCCAGCTAGCTTCACACAAGGGCCATCAATGGATGTTAAGTTTTAAACTTGTATTGACAATTGTTTTGGAAGTCATCCACAGATTGTAGCATTTAGTCACCAAAGGATGATCCTGTATCTGCAGCATACCATTTTGGACAATTCTCTGCCCAATTTATACCTGAATTATCAGACTTTGTGATCTAGTTCTTTAGTACGTGTGTTCACAATATTCTCAAACACTCTTGTTTTTAAACCTGATGTTTAAAACTTACTGTAATAGTAAAAACTTAAGAAAGGGATAGATTAGGTAGAGGCAAAAACTGGTACGTGGGACAAAACTAAGGACGTGTCCTCAAGATTAAGAGGAATAGATTTAGTACAATAGTTTGCTGTTGACAAGAAATTGAATGGAAAAGCAAATTGCGCAAAGAATGCGGAGAGTCTGCAGAGAGATGTAGATAGGTTAAGTGACTGGGCGAGGGTCTGGCAGATTGAGTACGACTTTGGTAAATAAGAAGTCATCCACTCTGGAAGGACAAATAAAAAATCAGATTATTATTTAAATGGAGAACGATTACAGCATGCTCTTGTGTTTGTGCATAAAACACAAAAGATTGGTTTGTAGGTGCAACAGGTTTTCAAGAAGGCAAATGGAACACTGGCCTTCATTGTGAGCGGATTAAATTTAAGAGCAGGGAGGTTATGCTGCAACTATCCAGAGTACTGATGAAGCTGTACCTGGACTCCTGCAGGCAGTTCTGGTCACCTTACTTGAGGAAAAATATACTGGCTTTGGGGCAATGCAGAGAAGGTTCACCAGGTTAATTTCAGAGAGAAATATGAGGATAGATTAAGTCACCTGGGACTATACTCAGTAGAGTTCAGGAGAATGAGAGGAGATCTTATACCAACATAAAATTATGAAAGGGATAGATTAAATAGAGACAAGAACGTTGTTTCCACTGGTACATGGGACCAAAATGAGGAACATATCCTCAAGATTGAGAGGAATAGATTTAGTACAGAGATAAGAAGTTGTTTTTTCCAGAGAGTAGTGGATCTGTGGAATTCTCTGTCCAGGGACGCAGTAGAGTGTACCTCATCAAATATATTTAAAACACAGATAGATTATTGCATAGCATGGGAATTAAGGGTACGGGAAAAATGCAGGTAGTGGAGCTGAGTCCACTGCCAAATTAGCCATGATCCAGTGAATGGTGGAGCAGGTGCAACAGGGCAAATAGCCTATTCCTGCTCCTATTTCTTACGTTCTAGCCCTGAAGGTGATTAAGTCTTCCCTAAACCTTATCCATTCCGTGGGACACTTTGTTCTGATTTTTGTCACCAGTTATTTTGAGGGGATTGATTGGAATCTGAAAAGAATAGGTTAGACTTGATGAACTGAAGTGGACTTCTGTGTTGTAGGAAAATATACAAGCTAATTGATTGGTTGCTGGCTACAAAGATGTTCATTTCACTCTAAATGAAAAGGCAAGGTTTGAAAGATTTGTAATTTTTGCCCATACTTATATTTTCAGAGATACATAGTGTATTCCTTTTTGCAGGTTCCAGTAATGGAGTGGTTTGCAAGCTTGTAGCGCCGTCTATCTTGGTGCGAACATTGAGTCATTGCAATACGACGCTGCAGACCTCTTCCCATTGGTTAATGACCAAAGGATTCCAGTTTCTCTCTTCTTGGTCCATGAATCAGTTTCTGCTACTTACTCAAGGGGATCTAAAAGTGAGTGGTGTTTTGATTTCATTTGTAACTAGTTTTTCTTCTCTGAGAAATGTTACTGTTGAAGCCAATTTGTTCAATAATTAATCAAAGACAAGAAAATATTTGACCATATTCTTGTTTCATTTCACTTTTGCACTGATGTTTTTTTAGATATGATAGATAGGAAAGGAGCTGCATATCCGAAATAAAACAGCTGTGGCATCTAACATGTTGTGCATAATTAGTTAACTCTTCCTATTTCTACCAAAATGCCTTTTAAACTACCAAATCATAATTTTTGTGATCCCATTTATCTGTATAAGTTTTGTTCACAGTTGGTAATATGTTGTGAATGAGTCAGAGAGTCATTGTTATGCAAAATGAAGTCATTCTGCATTGAGAAATCTGGGATTAATACATTGCTATGGCTAGAGAGCGGGACAGTAGGACCAGTACATGGAATAATGTTCCCGTAAGCACGACTGACAGGGAGCGGTTTCAGTGCAAAGGAGTTGTCTGAAGGCAGTTGGTGAATGGGCACTCCATGTGTGATGGCAGAAGGTTTGCGAGGTGTCCAGTAATGCAGAGGTGTGGGAGATCTACCCAGCTGGATCCTCGACAGGACTGGCTACAGATTGAACAGGTCTGGTTCAGGGTGCAGGGCAATGGGAATAGTCTGTATATTGATACAGGGCTTTTGGGAGAGAGCTGTCTCCAAGGGCTAAATTGGGTGCGTTGGTGTGAGATGCAGGGCTGGCGATGCAAATACAGGTTTTGTGAGAGCTTGTTCTCTGTGTTAACTAATGCAACATTTAGTATTATCTCTAATATTCACTATTATCCCTAATAATATCTGTAGAGTAAACCTGCAACCTTGAGGACAGTGAGGAAATGGTCGGAGGAGGCTTTTGGGGCGCTCCAGGGTTGTTTTGAGGTGACAGACTGGCAGGCACTCTGTGAGCCACATGGAGAGGATATTGATGGGCTCACAGAGTGCATCACTGATTACATCAACTTCTGTGTGGACTGCAATGTTCCAACAAGAACTGTCCTTTGTTATTCAAATAACAAGCCATGGGTGACAAAGGACATTAAGGACATCCTGAACACTAAAAAGAGGGTGTTTAGAGATAGAAATAGGGAGGAGCTGAGGGCAATACAGAGGGACCTGAAAGCTAGGATCAGGGAGGCTAAAGACAGGTACAGGAGGAAGCTTGAGTGGAAACTCCAGCAGAACAACATGAGAGAGGTCTGGAGGGGGATGAGGACCATCACTGGGTTCCGGCAAACTAGCAACAGAGGAGCTGAAGGCAGTGTGGACAGGGCCAACGAACTTAACCTGTTCTTTAACAGATTTGACATTGTGACCCCTGCCCAGCCCCCACATGAGCCATCTGTTGTCGGCCCCCAACCAACACATGTTCCACTCTCCCCTCCTACCCCTCCTCACAGTCCCCCACCCTGCTCTCATGATTATACCCCTCCCCCACACGAAACCACCACGGTGGGCTTCACAGCTGAACAGGTAAGAAGACAGCTGAAACATCTCAACCCAAACAAGGCTGCAGGACCGGATGGTGTCAGTACCAGGGTGCTCAAAGCCTGTGTCCCTCAGATATGTGGAGTACTTCGCCATGTATTCAACCTGAGCCTGAGGCTCCGGAGGGTTTCTGTACTGTGGAAGACGTCCTGCCTTGTCCCTGTGCCAAAGACGCTGCGCCCCAGCGGCCTCAATGACTACAGACTGGTGGCATTGACCTTCCACATCATGAAGACCCTGGAGAGACTTGTTCTGGAGCTGCTCCGGCCTATGGTCAGGCCACACTTAGATCCCCTCCAGTTTACCTACCAGCCCCAACTAGTTGAGGATGCCATCGTCTACCTGCTGAACCGTGTCTACGCCCACCTGGACAAGCCAGCGAGCACTGTGAGGGTAATGTTTTTTGACTTCTCCAGTGCGTTCAACACCATCCGCCCTGCTCTGCTGGGGGAGAAGCTGACAGCGATGCAGATGGATGCTTCCTTGGTATTATGGATTCTTGATTACCTGACTGGCAGACCATAGTACGTGTGCTTGCAACACTGTGTGTCCGACAGAGTGATCAGCAGCACTGGGGCTCCACAGGGGACTGTCTTGTCTCCCTTTCTGTTCACCATTTACACCTCGGACTTCAACTACTGCACAGAGTCTTGTCATCTTCAGAAGTTTTCGGATGACTCTGCCATAGTTGGATGCATCAGCAAGGGAGATGAGGTTGAGTACAGGGCTACTGTAGGAAACTTTGTCACATGGTGTGAGCAGAATTATCTGCAGCTTAATGTGAAAAAGACTAAGGAGCTGGTGGTAGACCTGAGGAGAGCTAAGGTACCGGTGACCCCTGTTTCCATCCAGGGGGTCAGTGTGGACATGGTGGAGGATTACAAGTACCTGGGGATACGAATTGACAATAAACTGGACTGGTCTAGGAACACTGAGGCTGTCTACAAGAAGGGTCAGAGCCATCTCTATTTCCTGAGGAGACTGAGGTCCTTTAACATCTGCCGGACGATGCTGAGGATGTTCTACAAGTCTGTGGTGGCCAGTGCTATCATGTTTGCTGTTGTGTGCTGGGGCAGCAGGCTGAGGGTAGCAGACACCAACAGAATCAACAAACTCATTCGTAAGGCCAGTGATGTGGGGATGGAACTGGACTCTCTGACGGTGGTGTCTGAAAAGAGGATGCTGTCTAAGTTGCATGCCATCTTGGTCAATGTCTCCCATCCACTACATAATGTACTGGGTGGGCACAGGAGTACATTCAGCCAGAGACTCATTCCTCCAAGATGCAGCACAGAGCATCATAGGAAGTCATTCCTGCCTGTGGCCATCAAACTTTACAACTCCTCCCTTGGAGGGTCAGACACCCTGAGTCGATAGGCTGGTCCTGGACTTATTTCATAATTTACTGGCATAATTTACATATTACTATTTAACTATTTATGGTTCTATTACTATTTATTATTTATGGTGCAACTGTAATGAAAACCAATTTCCCCCGGGATCAATAAAGTATGACTATGACTGTAGTTATCCAATAAAGTGGATAAGTGGAGTTGATATATTTAGAATCTACCAGACTATAATTAAAACTCTCTTGATCACCAACATTCTTCAAAAATTGAAATATAATATTCTTGGCCTGCATATGACTGCAGAGCCTCTTTCTTCAGATACTTTGTCATATTTCCTGACAAGACTGGAG